>NC_091697.1:104012500-104755000 GCF_041296265.1 Equus caballus | reverse complement strand
CAAATTGAACTCAATTTATTGAAAGCATGTTAATAATATTGAATATAATTGATACTATCTTTGTTTCACCAACCTGTTTGGAGTATATTAAGCTAAAGAAGATGTCTTGAAATGATAGAGTAAGAGGTATAATTAACAGTTATTTGATCAGTCTTGGAAAAGTCTTTTTGATATATTTCCCAGAAATTGAGACACTGATGTCTCTAATGATGGGTAACAAATCTCTTCACAATTCAGGACAATTTCCATTTCTTTGCTTCCAACAAAATTGAAGAAGATCTAATTCAGTTGTTAGCTGATGGATCACAAAAATAATATTTGAAAATGTGCCATTGTGTGGTTTTGGCATGTGAAGTAGAAGAAGCTCAAAGAGTGAAATGACATTTTATAGCGAATTTTGCTCCAATTTCATCTCCTTATATATATGAACAAAGAATCTCAGAGCTCACAAAAAAACCACCTTAGAATTGATATGAAACCAGTCTCATAGCAATAAATAATATTCATCCACCAAAACATGAAATGAAATTAAAAATTCTTGTCCATGCTATTAACAAAAAAATTCCCAATTTTTCTTATGTTTAAAATTTACAATATATTTATATTTCTTTTGATGAACTCTGTGTTAATAATAATTGTAGTAATAACTCAGTCCAGAAGGAAAAAATTTACCTTGAAGGATGAAATGACATCAGTAAAAGATTTTCAAGTATAAAAATATTTCATGTGAAGATATTCTCTGGGGAAGGTAGAATGAAAACACACATTCAAGGAGAAAAAAGAATGATATAAAATGTCTAAGTATTGAAGATCAGCCTGTTCGTATATACATATTTTTCAAGGGATGTCGTTGGGAATCAGTAGCTTGGGTATCTTCTTCGGATACATTATTTCATTATTTTAAAATGTCAATATTTACAATACACCAGAAATCAAATCATTTGCAACTATTTAAATTTAAAATAAAAGAATTTAGGTGTGAATGAACAATGTGTGAATGGGCACATAGTTTTCCAAATTATTTTAGGATACATAAGCAAAATCTTGGAAACTCCTCTGGCCAAGAAGCCTCTGTCTGCCTCTCTGGCCTTATCTGGTGCTTCTCTCTCATTTGCTCTCTGCTTCCAGGATGTACTGATCCTTTTTCAGTTCTCTGAATGCTCCTAGTTGCTTCCCGCTTAGGGCCTTTTTTCCCTTCCCTATCTACTCATTGGCACCAATCAGCCTTTATACTAACTCAACCTCCCTTAACCAGATGATGCCCACTTGTCCTTCTGAACCAAGCTTCAGCGATACGTCTTAGGGAAGCCTTCTGTAAGGCTTACCAAAGTCAGGTTCCCTAGAGCCTCCTCTAATCCCGAAGCACCTTGATCTTTTCCTGTGTCTCTTATTAACAATTATGATTTTAAAAATTGATTGTGTTTTTACTGTGAATCCCATAAGAGCAGGATTGGCCGTGTCTTGCTCACTGTTGTATCCCCAAGAGAGCCCAATACAGAGATGCTGTTAAAGAAAAATTATTCGGGGCCCTTGTTTAAGAGGATGAAGCAGACTTTAGTCGGTACGATTGTGGTAGGTATAGGGACCATTTGATAGAACTTTGCAGTGGAGGAGAGAGAGTGGATTCAATACAGCATGAACAAGTAGGAATTTATAGCCAAGGAGCAGGGTTGGGGGAAATGGGTGGAAAATCACTAACAGGAAATATCAGGGGTAAGGTGGGATTCCAGCTAAATCTCTCTAACAGGATTCTTACTGAAGACAGGCCAGGATCGGACATCACCTGGGGGACGTTGGAGGATGTCGAGGGTGAGCAGGTGTCGAGGTGGGGGGGGGGGCGTGGTTCTTGCTAAGCTGACTTAGCAGGGTTCTTGTTAATACTGGCTTTTACATAGACATGTACAGATGGGCCTAGGAGAAGGTTCAGGAACCTGACTAAAGATTGGTCAAGCAAAGAATTTTTGTCCATGGGCACATAGAAGTGACTCAATATTTGTTGAATGGATGAATGAAAAGTACAGCTGATCTTTAATATAGCTTATTCTCAACAGGCGTGTATGATCGCAGATACTTGTAGAGTGTTATTATTAATTTAAAGAGGAAGAACTTCTGTGTTCATAAAAGATCTCAAGAAAACCTTACAGATAGTTCATGGATCAAATAAGATTATGTATAGGAAAAGATTTTGAAGGTGTTAAAGTCAAGATTCAACTGTTGACTATTTCATGTCAACTCTCTGCATCAGTTGGGTTCTCTGAGAAGCAGTCACCAAGAGGGGCTTAGACAAGCAGATTTCTTGAGGAAAATGCCTGTGAAAGGTAAAGAGGAAGAGAGCAGGAGTAGGGGGCAGAGCTTCAGACTGTGATGCAAGTCTGACCTGGGAAGGAGAGGGGGAAAGAAGGAGGAATTGGCAGGAAGAGCCTCAGCTTGCAGTGCAGTTCTAAGAATGTCTCAGCTGGATCGATGGCGAGTTCTCCAGGCCAAGTCGTCCATTAGGGGAGTCTCACATTGTCCAGGATGGACTGCACTCGCATCCCCACCATGGTCAAGATTTGGGGCAGCCTAGGGGCAGCATGACCTTGATGCAGACATGGTGATGGATCCAGAGGGTTGCGGCTGGGACTGTTGGTCCATTCTGCTCTTGCCAGCAGGAGATCTGAGTGGTGCATTCTCATGGCCGCCACACCCAGAAATCTAGAGGCGCATCCTCTGTGGTATCATATTCGAATTTATCTGCCAGGTCACTAAACACAAGGCTGGAGGCAGGCCTTGCATTCTCTGATTTCCAGTTTCTAATTCATAGGGCATATTTTTCTTTGACAAAGGCTGAACTTATTCAATCAGTGCTGCCAAGCTTCCTGGCCTAACTGCTGTCTGCTTTCAATTCATTGCATATTCCAGACAATGTGGATCTCACTGCTTTGTGGCCCCTGGTCCATTTACTACCTGGAACTGGCAGGTTGGTCCTTGGTTATTTCAGTGTTGGCTTAGGGAACAGAAAAAAACAAATGAGGAATAAAGTCAGGCCTTTAGCAAACAGTCCTTCATTGTCGCGAAAGCTCTCTGGGACAACCACTTCCACATTTTACAACAAGCAATAGGAATTCAAAGGAGCAGAAATATAGATCCTTCAACTGTCAAAACACCTGCAATTCCAGTAGCTGATAACTGCTGCCTGGCCGTGAGTTCCTCTTTGGAGAAGAGCAGAGACCGGGGGGTAAGGTCTCTGCACTCGCAAGGGCCAGAGAAGAGCAGCTCCTGTCTTCTCCTGTGGGCTTGGTCTGTCCTCAGTAGCTATAACAGAGCCATCAGTTCCCTTGGTCCCCAGAGGAGTTTGTTAAAGCTTCTGCTGCCACCCATTGTCAAGTCACCCTTGGAGGGACAGTTTCAAATATGACCACCATGGTGAGGCCACAGGGTCAATTTGCACACTTGCTTGACCCAGACTTCACAGACCTTGGTTTTGGGCCAGCTCTGTAGTCTGCTTTGGAGATGGATAATTATGAATCAGTCACATAGAGCACGACACTACTCATGTGGAGAGATAATAGTAAGACAGCATTGAGGGGTGAAAATCTTTCACATCTGCTGCCTCTCTTCTTATCGGACATTACCTCTTCAGAACAGCCTGGTTTTGAGTGGCTGGATACGACATGATGGTTTTGCTGGGTGTTCCCTTTTACTCCTCTCCTGATTTTTTACATTAGACATTACATTACATTACCTCTTTCTGAAGTAGAGGATGGATTGGGAAATGCAAAGAACATGTGTTTTCCATATGCAGTAACCACGTATTTTCAACCACAAGTTTCAAGAAACTGCTCCTGATTTCTCTCTCTCTCTCTTTTTTTTTTAAGATTGGCACCTGGGCTAACATCTGTTGACAATCTTCTTTTTTTCCCCTTCTTCTTCTTCTCCCAAAGCCCCCCAGTACATACTTGTATACTCTAGTTGTAGGTCCTTCTAGTTGTGGCATGTGGGATGCTGCCTCAATGTGGCCTGACAAGCGGTGCCATGTCTGCGCCCAGGATCCGAAACAGCGAAACCCTGGGCCACTGAAGTGGAGCGCGCGAACTTAACCACTCTGCCAGGGGGCCTACCCCCTGATTTCTCTTTTGTCTTATAGATTGCCATAGTGATAATGAGGGAGAGAGGGATAGAACTGGGAGAGAACTGGAACTTACTGTAATATTTGAAGCCTATAAAATCCATGCGATCACCTGTTTCTGACTTGGACCTTGACCGACGTCCATTCTGTGAAGGACATCATCTGTCTAGAAAAGTCTCCTAGCATCCTCCCGGTTGTCTTGGGACTTTCAAGATTGTGGTGATGAGGAATAGGTTCTTGTATCTGTAACACCTTTTAGTTTCACCCGTACAATATTTGGCACGAAGAATGAAAACTATAATATCCTGGGGTTGCCTGCAGGTGTTTAATGGTGTCAGGAAGGAATGGTAATGGAGACGCTCAAATGGAGGGTACTTATGGCTGCCCTTTCAGCACGTAGGAATGCTGACATCTGCAGAGATGACCTGTGCTCCAGTGGGAGAGGCAGAGAGCTCTAGCCATCAGAGGCACAACAGTACTGCAAAACCGACTAGAGGCAAGCAGAGCCTTTCATGCTAATCAGTGGTGACAACTTAATCCTCCGTGACTATGCATGAGCAAGTGCATGGACCCAGAGAGAGAGCTACCTGTGACCAGACACGAGGGGCTGAAAGGAGGAGAGATCGCCACATGGGGGAGACAGGAAGAGGGGAGAGGAGCAAGAACCATGGGGCTCATCATAGAGACCCAGAGAGCAGCATCCCAGATACTGCTTCCTTGTCACCGCGGTTGAGGCCGTTGCCTGAACTGTGTTTTACAGAACACCAGTTCTGCAAGATGTATAGACAGGACACACCAAAAAGAGAGTTCCTTGTCAAGTAAATTATGGAAACGCTACATACCATATCCTCCCAGGTGGAGGTGTGTAATACACATTGTTATTTAAAGGAAATAGTCTTACTTTATTTGAAGACAGTGTTTCTCAATCCTATTTGAATATAAACCATATTTGTGTTTGCTTATTTAGATATTTATTATTAACATCTCAAGAAAAGTGTGTCCTGTTGAATATAGTAAGGAAATACCATGTTAATAGTTACCAGCTATGAAGTGTGGAGGAGTGAGAATTGGGTATCAGAACCCATGAATTAGAATTGTTGTGTTTGTACTCAACCATAGTTGTACATCAGGGTCATCTGGTGGAGTTTGTAAAAAATGCCTGTTCCAGACCTCACCGCTAGTCTAAGAAATCTGAATCCAGTGGATAGGGCCCTATATTTTAGGATCTATATTTTAAAAATGTTTCCAAGTGATTCTTATGAGCCAGCCCAGCGCTGTTCTATGGACCAGCAAGCAGAAACCATTAAATGATAGAGTTTGGATTCAGTTGTTCGAATCAAGCTTTTGTTGGCTCTGTAAAGTCCAGGTTAAATAAGGCCTGTAGATAGTGTCATATGTGTTGTCGTTAGTGCCCTCGATTAGATTTTGACTCCTAGTGACCCTGTGTACTGCAAAGTGGCACCCTCCCTGTCTTTTTGCTCCATCCTCTCATGTTCCAGCGCTGCATCAGACAACGCTCTGCTGCTATTCATAGTGTTTTCATGTCCAATGTGTTTGAAGTGGGTGGCCAGGTCCTCCTTCCTAGTCTGTCTTAGTCTGGAAGCTCCTCTGAAACCTGTCCACCATGGGTGATCTTGCTGGTATTTGAAATCCCAGTGGCATAGCTCTCAGCATCATAGCAGCATATAGCCACCACAGTATGACAACCAACACACTGAGGAGTGCTGTGGTTTGGGAAATGAACCCAGGCCCCATTGACGAGAGCGCCAAATCTCTTAACCACTAGACCACCAGGGCTGGCAGTGTCACATAATAGAACCTAAACTGAACATAGCCTACCTGTAGATCAGAGTCAAAATTCTGGTGCCCAAAGTAGGCCAGACCAGGTAATTTTTCTCCTTTCAGAATTCTACTTTGACAAAGATAAGTTTTGTCTGAATGTTGCCTTTTATTTTTGACTTATAAAACACCAACAATGTTATTAAAGGAATTGAATGAGGGGTAGATGAAGACAGGATAGTGTTCAGAATAATCTTATAAGTCCTCAATTCAGTATGGGAGGATTTCACCCAGAGGAGCATAGACCAAACTGTTCTTTTAGTATTTTGGTAGGAATGACTCTCATTATTGAACACGAAGTGGCCTTTGAGCCCAGAGAAACCTGGCAACCTTTGTAGGGGAACCTACTCCACCAATCTGCTCCTGAGCATCTTTTGGTGAAGTCTGCACGATTCTCATGGCTTGGTTTGACCATTTCCTTGAAGGTGGTGAAGCCTGGGTGGTGATGGTTCTGATAAAGTGACTGTCCGTAGATTCCTTAAACTCAACTAATGAATTATGGTTCCGTGGTCAGAAACAACTGTGTCTAATCACTGTGCTGGAGCCAGCGATGGTTCAGAGCAGGGCTGCTTCCAGTCGAGTAGGTGGGATTGGAACTTTAAGAAAAACTCCACTGAAATAAGAAATATAGAATGTTTTTGCACAATGAGCTCATTTTATCATCGAGATTTCTTGGTCTAGCTCAGTGGAGAAGAATGCACGTTTGGGAGGCTGTTTGAAGTAACCTCCCATGTGCTGTTTTTCCTGGTGGCCTTTTACACGTGAGAATTAATTCCAAGGCAATGAGCCTAGATCCGAAGACCCCAAAGACTGTTAGATGAGCGTTTTGCCTCTGAAGCAGAATTGTCAGGCAGAAAAGGAATGTGATGCTTTGAGGCAGTGCTTCTGGAACTTTGACATACGTTTGAATCACGTGGGATCTTGTTAAATGCAGATTTTGACTGAGGACAGGAATGGGGACTGAGATGCTGCCTTTCTAGAAAGCTCCTGGTGATGCTGATGCTTCATGGACCACTTTGAGGATCTAAGGTATTCGGAAAGCTTTCCTCTTGGGGCATATTTTTTGATTTGGCTATCAGATTCATAATACTTGGTATGAATTGGTGATAATACATTCTTAATAATCAATTTATCACATGTGGAGGCAGGATGGACAGAGGAACTATTATATTTATATTGAGCTAGTTTTGTTATTATTGAATGTACAATAGAAGTTAGTCCTATGTCATACACGCTGCACACTTTTTTCAGTTTGCCTTTTTCTTTGGGTTTTGTTTATTGTCTTTATGCAGACACATGTTTCAAGTTTGTGTTGCCTTCTGGTCTCTGTGTCAAGTTTGGAAAGGCTTTTCAATCCAAGATTTAAAAAATATTCAACCATATTTTCTTCAAGTACTTCTGTGGTTTCATCTTTTATTTATATTACAATTAAAATTTTTAGCAGCTTTATTGAGGTATAATTTACATACCAACAAGGTCACCCTTTTTAAGTGTACAATTCAACAACTTTTAGTGAATTCAGAGTTATGCAACCATTGTGAAAATCTGATTTTTAGAACATTCCATCACATGCAAAACATTCCTTGTGACCCTTGAAGTTATTATATTATGATTTTTGCTCTACTTGAAATTTATTTGGGTAGAAGGAGTGGGACAGGAATCCAGCTTTATTTTTTTTCCAAATGCTAGCGTGTTGCCCTAACATCTCTGCCTCACAGTGTTGAAATGTCACCTTTTATCACAAACTAAATTTTTCTATATACCTGTGTTTAGGTCTATATTCTATTCGATTCCATTAACTGATATTTATTAATCTGAGATGATCATATTTTATAAATTAGTGAAACGGTGTAATGTTTTCATTGCGGAGGTCCTGCTTTCAATTATTACTTTCCTTTTCTTTAGATTTTCCCCAAATATCTTGTATGTCTATTTTTAGGTCTTTTTGTCAAATTTACCCATTTCCTCACAAAATAGAGTTTTCTGGAGTTTTTTATTACTATCACATTGAATTTATAAATTCAATTGGGAGAACTGACCTCTTTACAAGTGTGAATTCCTATCTAAGAACAAGGTGCATTTTTTAATTTAAACAATCTTCTCTTATTGTCTCTCAGTTGAATTGAATTCATTCAGTTTTCTGTTAAGTTTGCATGGTTTTTGTTAAGTTGCTTCAAGGCATTTATTTGTTTTGTTAACATTCAAATTGAAATTAATATTTGTAAAATACTTATGATTATTACAAATAAACAAAATACTATTTGTACCAAGCCACCCTACTGATCCCATTTCTAATACTTTTCTTTTCGGTTGATTCTCTTGAGTTTTCAAAATTATATTTCAAAAGACCATAATGATATAATCTTTAAGTAATAATATCATGGTTCTGGTGGGCATCTTTACCTTACTCTTGAATTTACTGGGAGGGTTTCTAGTCTTTCACCATTAAGCGTGAAGTTGGATTTTTGTGGTTTATATTAATATCTATTTCACTAAGAATTTGTTTTCTTTTTTTTGGTTTAATCAGGAAGAAACCTATTTTGTTTAATCAGTTGGATTTTATGGAAATCTTACTTTTCTCTTTAACACTTTCAGGAATATAATCCTGTTCTTCCCATTAGGAAAGTCTCCTTTGGGATCTGTTGGTTAGTGCTTTTTGGAGCGTGGCAGCTCTGTCCTTTTGTCCTCTGCTCGATGACATCAGACCGCATGTGGCTCTCCTGTGCCTGCCCCGTGCTCTTATTGTCTGTAGGTTGCTTTGTCTCTGTCTCCATCTCTTCCTCGTGTGCTTTTGCCCAAGGCTGACTCTAGGGCACTGACTTGGCTTCCCCCGTTTTGACTATGTTCCTTTCTGCATTTAGCTTATGCTGGGTCTTAGCGATCTTTTTTTATTCCTATTTTTTCCCCTGAGTTCTACAATCTCATTCAAAATACTAAATTCTACTGTCTTTATTTTCTTTAATTTCTGTAATTGTGGAGAATTTCCGTAAGGGCAGGAAAGATTTACTGTATTGAAATTTGTTGTGTTTCTTGGGGTATATCTTCTCTTTGAGTAGATTATGTATTTATTTGTTATGCTGTATTTGGTTCCATTCTTCTTTCTTTTTTTCTTGTTTTGTAAATTGTTTTATTGTTACACGTTCTTTCTCTTCTACTTACTCAACTTTGTCGAGACAGCCCTACTCAGGCCTTCAAATTGCCCAACCATCATAGGGGTGAATCCTTGTTGACTCACCTCCCACTTGTGGCAGAGATGTTGTCTCTCAATATCCATTCGCCCTTCTCCTTTAGTAAGGGAAACCCTGAATTTGAGTTGAGTACATGGATGACTTCTTCCTAGTAGGATTGGCAACGAGAAGGCCCCCTCCCTTCAGGAAGAAGCCCAAACTACATGAGCTTGGTCAGGCTTCATGACCCTACACGGCAATATTTTCTATTGGAGTTGTGCACATAACTTAGGCATAACCTTATCAGTCTTACTGCAAGAATACATGTTCACTGTGAAAATTTAGACAATGTTAAGAGGCAAAAAGAAGTACGTTAAAATCATCATAGTCTCACTATTGAGAGAGAACTTCGGTCATCTTGTATGTTATTTTGGTCTTATTGAATATACGTGTGTCTCTTCCAAGATAAAAATGAGATGAGGCCGTTTCGTGGCTTAATATTTTTTGCTTAATAATACAAGTGAATTTGGTTTTTATGTGTTACTATTTTTACAAAGTTATTTTTAGTATTAATAGCCAATATTTATCAAACACTTACCAGATGCCACAGACTGCTCCAGATGTTTACAAATAGTAACTCATTTAATCCTTGTTGTAACATCCTGAGGTAGCTATTATCAGTATCTCCACTTAACCAAGGAAACTGAGGCACTAAGAGGTTAAGTTTACCTCTAAGCACTTTGAACTGTGCCTGGAACATTGTATGTGCTCAGTTAATATTTGTTAAATGACTAAATGAACTGAACCTGGGTAGCACAGCTTGGATTCTAACCTAGTTAGCCTGGTTCCAGATATACCACTCTTTGCTACCTCCACATTTTATAGCTTCCTATCCATCTCGCCACTTCCTCCTCTCCCCACTTACCCTTCCTCCTCCTCCCTCTCTCTAAATATCTTAGCTCTCCTAAGTTTTAAAGAATAATAAGTATCACAAATAGTGTAAGGAAAATAAAAATAGAGATCTCAATTATTCCTTGTATCAGTTAGGAATTTGAGTATAGTTGCAGTGAACAGAATTGGACTCAACAAATAAGGATTTGCATTTTAAACCTAACAAGCATCTAGAGGTAGGCGGTCCAGGAAGGTAAGCGATGCATGCTCCGTGCTTTCATAGCTACAGGTCAGGCAACTTTGTGACTTCATTTTTGTTGCCTCTGGCAGTTAAGATGACTGCCTCTCCTACAGTATCACCTCTGAATCCCAGGTAGAAGTAGGGGAAAGGGCAAAAGATGCTGCTATCTGAGTGGCTCCCTTTACAAAGCATTCCTAGGGAGCCCCGCCTAGTCACTTGTGCCTTCGTCTCGTTGGCCAGAGCTCAGTCACATAGACACTTCCAGCTTCAAAGAATGCTGGGAAATGTAGTTTACCAGATGGCACATTGCCACTGCATTCAAAATCAGGATACTGCTGGTAAGGAAGGAGAATGGACATCCACAGACACACAGCAGGTCTGCCACATTCCTGTTTTTAGACTTTATCTGCTTGCAGTGATGAGATCAGAAACATCTTGGATTATTCTGGTTCAGTATAATATTAATGTACATTCACACTCTTCAATTCACGTCACCATCCATTTTGGTAGGGACCAATTCATATGCAAGTGTGTGAGCTAAAGCATTTGACCTCTCCCAATAGGAAAGACAGTAACTATTGTCTTTTTGTGTGAACAGTCATTGGGGAGCACTAAGCTTTTCTTTCTTTTCCACATTTTACCCAGTGACATTCTTGGCATATGTCTGTTATTCTATTTCGTGCACATGAGTTGGAGATGGTAAATTCTTTAGAAATGAGAAAGCAAAAGAAATGAGGACCATAGGGGAGTTTATCAAGAATGCATTTAATTGTTAAATAGCAGTGGTTAGAACTTTGCTGCACAGTGCTTTGACCATAGATATGGTTGAAGAATGAATGAATGTCTAAATGATGTTAAAACAGAAAGATTAATCATTTCTCTAGTGAGCATTGTGTTGCCAGAACTGACTGCAGTGACGTGTACCAATATTTCAGAACAGCTGAGTTATTTTCTTCCATAGCTATCTCCTGGGAACATAAGATTTTCTTACTACAAGGATTTTATCTTGAAAGACACTTGAAAGCAGAAAGCCTTTATAGACTTCTACTGTAGTAATAATGCTATTTTACACATTTAAAAAATGATATTTTCAAAGTATGGCTCTCATGGGTGGATCTAGGTTTTGTAGGGCCTGAAGTGTAATCAGATTTTTAGGCTTTCTTTGAGGAAAGAGTACCACATTAGGTACAAATGTGAAAATTTATTTAGAATGAGAGAAGATATCAAAACAATTATAAATTTAAAAAGCTGACAAATACACAAGCATCAGAGAAATCCAGAAAAGTAACATAGTATTAATTAAAATGCTAATTTCTTGACATACCCCTCTAGCACTTTTTATGCTTAGTTTTTGGGGGGAGTCTGCAAAATCTTTGGTCATACTCTTCATATGAAAATGATTTTGTAATGTTTTCTATAGAGAGACTAGAAAGATAATTTAATCTTTCCTTTATTGTAGTTGATCAAAATTTATTTTAATAGTTTAGAAAAGTTTCTTTCAGTTTCATTACCCATTGTTGGTAATATCATGTAATATTTAGGGTTCTTGCTGGATTTTTGAAGATCTCTGTCAAGTTTCTTTTATATGAACTATAAGTTTTCAGAGCGTTGCAATTTTCTTGTGCAGTAACTAATTTTGAATACTTTTTGAACTGATAACACTCATTTACCAGGGCATCATGGGTTGTCCTCACTGCCCTGGCATATTAGGACTTTCGTGTTATCTGGGAGGAGAGAGATTCCATTTTTAGCAGGTATTGATGAGAATCATATCTTTTACCTATTATTTCATTTGTCTGACAGTGAAAGGATTGTCTGCAGAATGGCTTCTGGCTCCCTGCATATCACACTGTTTTCTCACCACTGCTCACAAAATTCCAGAGCTGAGTGCCAGAGAACACATGCACATCTCCAAGTGACATCTATCCTTGCACCGTTGTGTCCTGACGCTGAGTTGGCACAGTTGGTCGTAGGAGTTTCCCTGGAGACCATTCCCACATAGGATTGGATCCGTAACTTGTCTATACAGGAAGTGTCTGTGAACCACATAAATGTAGTCCACCAACTCAGATGAAATGTGTCCCCAACTGAACTTATATTAACTGGATCCCCAGATGCCACAGCCACTCCAACACCACACCACGTGATGGGAAGCACGAAGGAGCAGAAATTGAGAGGGAAGGAGTCAGCAATCTTAATCAATTGTAGTTGAAATATCTTACTTTTGCAAATTTTACAAATTTGCTGAAAGAGTAGGTGTAAAATTCCTTCCTGGGAAATAGACCTTGAGAAGCAGTTTAGCGTGCAGTTGTTTACTAGCAAATGCTCTTGGGGTCAATACCTGTGGATGGAAGTGGCGGAGAGCAGGATGGGGCAGAAAGAGAAGCTGAGTTGCCTCTGCTGACTTTGGGGAGAACTCTGGAGCTAGAATGGCCTTTCCAAGTCGTCCAGTTTTTCATTTCAATTATTTTTTGAATAGGTAAAATATTCACATGGTAGAAGATTCAAAATAATAAAAAAGGGATATCCAGAGGAAATTCATTCTCCTACCCTTGACCCTCAGACCCAAGACATCTTCTCCAGATAAGTTAACCTATGTTACTAGTTCTGTGTGTACTGCCAGAGACAAGTCTAACCATATAAAATCACATTCATATTGGCTAAAATAACCAAGACAAAAAACAACAAATGTTGGAGATGATGTGTAGAAAAGGGAACCCTCATACACTGCTGGTGGGAATGCAAACTGGTGCAGCCACTATGGAAAACAGTATGGAGACTTCTCAAAAAATTAAAAATAGAAATACCATATGACCCAGCCATCCCACTACTGGGTATCTATCCAAAGAACTTGAAATCAGCAATTCAAAGAAACTCATACACCCCTATGTTCCTTGCAGCATTATTCACAATAGCCAAGACATGGAAGCAACCTAAGCACCCATGGACTGCTGACTGTATAAAGAGGATATGGTATATATAGACAATGGAATACTACTCAGCCATAAAATGGATAAAATCGTCTCATTCACAACAGCATGGATGGACCTTGAGGGTATTATGTTAAGCAAAATAAGCCAGATAGAGAAAGACAATCTCTGTATGACCCCACTTATGTGTGGAAGATAAACAAACACGTGGACAAAGAGAACAGATTAGTGGTTACCAGGGGAAAGGGGGGCTGGGGGTGGGCACAAAGGGTAAAGTGGTGGACCTACAACACGACTGACAAATAATAATGTACAACTGCAATTTCACAAGGTTGTAAACTGTCATAACCTCAATAAAAAAATCACATTCATATTTCTATTTCTTTTCTCTCCCTTTTATACAAACGACAGCATACTATACACAAGGTTCTTGTTGTTGTTGTTTTTTTTTAAAAAACTACTTGGAGTTAATTTTAGACTGACAGAAGGGCTGCAAAAATAGCACAGAGTTCCTGTATACCTTTCACCAGCGTCCCCTTAAGTTAGCATCTTATATAAAGAATAATTATCACAACTAGAAGGACCTGCAACTAAGATATACAACTATGTACAAGGGGGGATTTGGGGAGATAAAGCAGAAAAAAAAAAAAGGATTGGCAACAGCTGTTAGCTCAGGTGCCAATCTTAAAAAAAAAAAAAGGAAGAATTATCAAAACTTGCTGTATTTCCTTCTACACTAATTAGACTTATCAGTACTGAAGAGAAGCAGCACGTTGAGGTAGGGAAAATATAATTAGGTAAAGCATCTATAAAAAGATATCCTATATTCCCAGACATTCCCTTTCCATCAAGTCTATTTAAAAAAAATAGAGGCAAGACTAATATTACTGATGAAGGTTAGTGTTTATGTGAGTAACTAAAGATTTGGATATAAAGCATATTTTGTCCTGATTCTTATATTGCTCCTCACTCAAAAAATAAAAAGACACTTTGCTTCTGAATTTTAGCTCATAAAATAACTCTTGGTGTAGATTTAGTTCAGAAAATACTTGGGGTTCCAGTTAAGTAGCCTTAGAAAATACAACAGCCCATCCCTCTTTCCAGGGGTGTAGGACATATCCTTATATATGACATTTTTACCAGTTGTAGATGGGATCAAAATCAAATATTTTAAAGAAAGTTTAGGATGATATACAAGTGTCTATATATATTGGATGCCTGAACTTTAACTCTGTAGTTTGACATTTATATGCCAAATATTCCTGGTCCCTGTGTCTGGGATGTTCTTACAAGAGACCTCCCCTCTGCCCCCCATCATCAGAGCTATCACCAGCCCCCGCCCCCCTTCCTTTCCCAGGCTGCACGAAGTCACTCGTTTTCTCCCTAAGTCTCTTGGGTGGTTAACTTCCAGTTCTTCTGAGTCTCAGCTGAAATGTTACTTTCTCACCGAAGCCTGTTTCATTCAGTCTCCAGCATCTAGCACAGTGAAAATATAGTAGACATTTAATTTGTTTCATTCCCACTTTTGCTGATGAGTAATGCTGCACTCAGCCACGTTGTACACATATCTCCATTCACGTTTTGGGTTACTTCCTCAGGATACATACCTAGAAGGAGCTAACTGGCTTTAAAAGGTATGAACGTTTTTAAGACTCTAAATATATATATTACAAAATTGCTTTCTAGCCATTGTTCCAATTTCTGCCCCTGCTGGTCGTGTGGTCTTTTTGCCTCCCTACGACGAAGCAATTCAATTTTAGGGGGCATTGTTTTCAGGCTCCCTAAGTTCTGCAGCTTTATTTTGTGTTGATTGAAAATGTATTTTCATTCCCTTTTTATTTTCCTCTGTTGCTGGCTTATTAAAAAAAAAATCTCATTTCACTGAGCAGGGATGTTACTGTCACACGATTATTTATTCCTTTCCAGTTTTCTTATTCAGTATCACATGATCTCTATTCTGAAAGGCACTATATATACATTTTTTTTTGCCAAAAGCAAATGATTCTCCTAAAGGTTTTCTTAATGCCTCAAATTGAGCTGTCATCTAGTTCACTGATCCAACAACAGAGTGATAATACATTTTGTAGAAGAAATTTAGGAGGATTCCTCTTGTCAAAACAAAAAAATGCCTTAAAAAATAAACCAATTTTAACAGTAATAGTTCAGAAAAAATACTTTAGCAAATCCACGAATGATATTTCACATTCATCTCAAGCTTTATGTGTGAAAACCATACCGTATATTGCAAATAATAAACTATATTTTAATATCAGGTTCTTCTTTTTTTTCCCCCAAAGATTGGTACCTGAGCTAACGACTGTTGCCGCATCCTTTTTTTGTTTTTTCTGCTTTTTCTCTCCAAATCGCCCTGGTGCATAGTTGCATATTTCGGTTGTGGGTCCTTCCAGTTGTGGCATGGGGGACGCTGCCTCAGCATGGCCTAATGAGTGGTGAAATGGCCACGCCCAGGATCCGAACCGGCAGAACCCTGGCCCTCCGCAGCGAGCTCACGAACCACTCGGCCATGGGGCCGGCCCCTAATATCAGGTTCTTAGCATTATTTTTTCTTTTTGAGGAGGATTAGCCCTGAGCTAACTACTTCCAATCCTCCTCTTTTCGCTGAGGAAGACTGGCCCTGAGCTAACATCCATGCCCATCTTCCTCTACTTTATATGTGGGACGCCTACCACAGCATGGCTTTTGCCAAGCAGTGTCACGTCCACACCTGGAATCCGAACTGGTGAACCCTGGGCCACCGAGAAGCAGAACGTGTGCACTTAACCGCTGTGCCACCGGGCCAGCCCCTCAGGTTCTTAATTCACAATATTACGTAGCAATTGAGGGGACTGAGTCAGAGAATAGATGTTCTTTTCCAGGAAATATGGCAAAATCAACGACCAAACTGATAGATTTAAGCGTTTTCCTCAACTTGCTAGTGTATGAACAAGACGAATTGGAGTTTGGATATGCTGACGTTTTATATTAACTAGAATACCTCATAGCCTGTGTCAGAGGTCGACAAACTTTTTTTGTCAAGGGCCAAGAGTAAACATCTCAGGCTTTGTGGGGCCTTTAGGCCCCTTTTGCAACCGCTGAACTCTGCTATTATGGTGCAAAAGCAGCCACAGGTGATGAGTAAACTATGGGGGCAGGAGTGAGCCAATAAAACTGCTCACCAAAACGGGGCAGCAGGGCCGAATGTGCTGACCCCTGGCCTATATGCTGGATAGGACAGGCACAGGAAGTGTGGCTCAGAATGTCATGGAGCGTCCAAAGCATGATTGTTAGCAAATATAAGGACGTTTATAAAAGCAGGTTACAAAAAGCATGAAGAAACCACACATTAAACATGGCAAATAAAAAAACAAAACCCATAGGTAGATAAAGTCTGAAGTAATGTCATAAAAGTTTTCAAAGCTGGTAGAAAGAGCTGAGAAGATACTAACCTATAACAGAGCAGCCTCTCTGCCCTCAAGGGAAGAGGGAAGAGAATTCAGAGGGTGCAGATGGTGGGTGGCACTGAAGCTCGCTCTGCACGCTGGTCTTGATGTCAGAGCTCCCAGAAGCAACCTCCGTGTTTCCTGAGGTCCCTAGAGGAGGCGCAAGCTACTGAGTTGGCCTTAGCTTGGTGTGCAGTGAGCGGTTTCCATTTGGTCTGCCCTTCCCTTCCTACGTGGTGATCCGGTGGCCAGCAAGGAACCGAGGCTACCCAAATGTAACCCAAATTATGATGGCCCAAGACCCACTCGCTTTATTTATCCTCCCCAAGGTGTACTCAGCAATGTTGGAGAGGTCCTGCGGCTGCCTCACATGTGGTAAGCCCCACTTCCTCACCTCATTGCCCTCCATGCTCCTTGTTGTACCTGCACAGTGGGACCTCTCTGGCTGATGGCCCTCATGCTTTGCCCCTCCATGGGTGAGCCCTACTGCCCCAGGAGAAACGATATATTTTCTCCTCGTAGGGATGGCATTCAGCTTTGACTAAACTATAGTGGCTTAGATGGATACAGATCTATTTTTGTTACAAAACAAGTTCAGAGGTATATAGTACAGACTCCTTTTGTGCCGGCATTCTTAGCTTGTGGTTTTTATCCTCGTGGTTGCAAAATGGCTGCTTGTATCTCCAGGTCATCTCCACAGTCCAGGCAGGAAAATGATAAAAGGAGAAGAGTTGGCACCACCAGACTTCTACTTATATATTTTTAGCTAGAACTCTGTCAAATGGCCATATTTAGTTGACATAAAGTCTGAGAAATTTATATGTATATATTTTTAATATCTTCTATAAAGTGGTGGTTGAGTTAACCAATCTGTACTGAATTCTTGACTTCTTATTTACTTCATTCCATGAGTAGGATGGTCCCTTCCCTTAAGTTCCCCAAAGTATAGCAAAGATTAGGCTTAACTTTAAGAAAATAGTTCCCTTATTTTGAAATAGTTTAAGATTCACAAGAAGTTGCAAAAATAGTGATATACTTCCTGCATCCTCTTTATCCAGCTTCCCCAGGTGATGATACGCATAGTACATTGTCATAACCAGGAAATTGATGTTAGTATAACACCATTAACTCAATCTCAGACCATATTTGAATTTCACCAGTTTCATATGCACTTTTCAACATTTTTGACGTATAGTTCCATGCTATTTTGTCACATGTCTAGGTGTGAGTAACCATGACCACAATAAGGGTACAGGAATGTTCCATCACCACAAAGACACTCCCTTGTGTTACCCCTTTGCAGTCACACTCTTCTCCAGTCCCTTAACAGTGGCTCCTCTATTCTCCATCACTATAATTGTTTCACTTTGAGACTGTCATATAAATAGAATAATAGAATATGTGGCCTTTTGAGATTGACTTTTTTTCACTTAGCATAATGTCCTTGAGATTCATCCAAATTTAGAGTGTATCGAAAGTTCATTCCTTTGCTGAGTAATATTCCATTGTACGGGTATACCACAGTTTGTTTATCCAGTCACTCTATGTAGGACGTTCGGCTTGTTTCCAGGGCTTAACTATGACAAATAAAGCTATTATAAACATTCCCGTACAGATTTTTGTGTGAACATAAGTTTTCGTTTCTCTAGGGTAAACCCCAGGAATCCAATTGCTGGGTTATATGGTAAGTGTATGTTTAACATTGTAAGAAACGCCAAGCTGTTTTCCAAAATGACTGTAACATTGTATATTCTCATTGTTCATAACAGCCAAAAGGTGGAAACAACTCAATCCAAATATCTACCAACTGATGAAAGGATAAGCAAAGTGTAGTGGTATATCCATGCAATGGAAGACTATTTGGCTATTAAAAAGAATGAAGTACTGGGGCCGGCCCGGTGGCGCAGCGGTTAAGTTCGCACGTTCCGCTTCTCGGCGGCCCGGGGTTGGCTGGTTCGGATCCCGGGTGCGGACATGGCGCTGCTTGGCAGCCATGCTGTGGTAGGCGTCCCACGTATAAACTAGAGGAAGATGGGCACGGATGTTAGCTCAGAGCCAGGCTTCCTCAGCAAAAAGAGGAGGACTGGCAGTAGTTAGCTGAGGGCTAATCTTCCTCCAAAAAAAAAAAAAAAAAAAAAGAATGAAGTACTGATAGAAGCTAATTATGGAATACCTGAAAAATATTATGCTAAATTAAATAAGCCAGACATAAAAGACGACATGCTACATCATTCCATTTATATGAAATGTCCAGAATAGGAAAATCTGTAAAGAGAGCACATTGGCTAGTGGTTGCTGCAGGGGGATGGGGAGTGACTACTAATAGGCACGAGGTTTGGTTTTCAGGTGAGAAAAATGTTCTAAAATTAGATTGTGGTGATAGCTGTGTAATTCTGTGAACAGGCTAAACCCCATAGAATTGTACACTTAAAGTGGGTAAATGTTATAATATGTAAGTTATAGCTCAGTAAAGCTACTAAAATTTGTATGAAAATGTAAAATATCTAGACTAGCTCAAAGATCTTTGATAAAGAACAAACGTGGAGGACTAGCACTACTTGATTTCAAGGCATAAATCTACACTAATTAGGACAGTATGGTATTGGTATACAGATAAACAAATACATCGATGGAACCAAATAGTGAGTTCAGAAGTGGATGCACACATGTTTTTGAGAAGGGCGCACAGGGAATTCAGTGGAGAAAGGGTAATTTTTTAAAAAAATGGTGATGGAGTAATTAGATATTCATATGTAAAAGAATGATCTTTGACCCCTACCTCACACTATATACAAACGTGAACTCAAGGGATCATAGACCTAAATGTGAAATGTTCACTGTAAAACTATTGGGAAAAAACGTAAGAGAAATCTTCATGTTCTTGAGTTAGGCAAAGATTTCTTAGATATGACACCAAACGCATGATTCATAAAGAAAAATATTGATAAGCTGGAATTCATCCAAATTAAAGCCTTCTGCTTTTTGAAAGACTCTGTTAAGAGGAGGAAAGAATGAACCACATACAGTGAGAAAAATTATGCAAATCATCCATCTGATAAAGGACTTGTACCTAGAATACATAAAGAACTCTCAATCAGCGAAAAAACTCTCCAAATAAAAAAAAATGGGCAAAGATTTGAACAGATACTTCACCAAAGAATATAAACAGATGGCAAATAAATACATGTTTGCGGGAGTAGAAAGAAACTGATTTCCTGTTAATAATAACACACTTTTTTAATGTTTGAAACAAATACTATTCAGGAAAATTCTTATTTGTCTGAAGTTATCCTTCATTTATCAATTTTCCTTTTGAACCTTATACCCAATTCTATAATGATAGAGGGAACAGAAGATTTGGTGAGAGAGTCTTATTCATGTTTAAAAGTGATTTTTTCCCCCTTATCTGTGAATTTTGTCTTCTTCTGTCTTCTTAGGAAAACAAGAAATGAAATAAGTTCTTGGGAGGTACATTCTAGAACATTAAATTACTTTCTTCTTCTCAATAAAGGTACAGTGCTGCGTGTTAGTCAGCTCTGCAGTTTCATCAACTTCTCGGCTTCTATTGGATGACTAGTCTCAATGTTGGTGCCATAGACTGTTGGGCCTCCCAAATTTTGTGTGTCACAAAATTACTCAAAGGACATGGATTGGCATTGGCAAGGAGTATTTTTTCTCTCACTCAAGACTACTTTTTACTTCAGAGGAAATGGGGCCAAATTGCATTTCACCAATTATGGAAGGGATCGATTCTGGAAACCCGAGTTAATGGCATTATGTTTCTGACTTCCTCCAGAGCTGTTCTAATGCCCATTACGGCTGGCTGCTGCTTAGTAGCCCGTCTACTAACCCGGCTCTGAGAATATCCAGATCCTACCAATGTGATCAGAATTACACTCAAAGAAATAGGATGGAAAAAGACAGTAATTCAGAGGGTAGAGCTGTACTGAAATCCATCTGTGAAGAGGCTGGAAAGTGAGGAGACCCTGAGGAAGAATTCGTGCAGTGTCTATCCAGCAGAGCTGACGATCGGGAAGGCGCTGCACTCTGAGTGGACGTGCCTGGGCCCTCCATGGTTTTGGTACCTCTAGTTTTCTCCATAGCGGGAATAATGGGCTAATATGGGGTGAGGGGAGAATGTGTTGATCTCTTCAGATCAAATGAACGGCTTCATTTTTAAGCTCATTAAACACTCTCCCACTCCGTTGCGAGTCTTCTTTAGCTCAATAAAGAAGGAAACCCCCCTGAAGTGTAACAGCACTGTGGTTATTGATTCGTTGTCTAATAACTAAAGCTGGTTTTACTTATTCGTGGGTGAGATTCAAATTGACCAGCAGTGAGGAAAAACTCCTGCTAGTTTTCTCACCATCAGAAGTGTGCTCAACAAAAACAACAACAAAATAATTGTGTTAGGCTTATCCATGCTCTTCTCTTCTCTGGGAATTTGACAGGCTAAATAATTGATCACTTTGTATTCCAATTTATGATTTATAATAGTAATGTAGCTTGTGATTAGAGAAAGGAAGATAATGATTTATGACTTGAAAAATGTGGTCGGAATGTTGACGTGCCATGAACATGTGTAACAGATGAATCATTGAAATCCTGACGAGGAATTCGGGTGCGTTTAACTGATGTGGAATGCCAAGAAGTCTTTGATGATGACAGAGGCAATGATGAAAAGGCTGAGGCTGGGGTCTTACTGTTTACTGTTGACTCTAATGAATGATTCTGGACGAAGCACATCACCTTTTTTATATCTTGGTCTTTCATCAAAAAACCACAAATTTGAAGACTGTCTCTGACTTTCTGAGTAGGGATTTCTTGACAGGGCTGAACTTGAAATGTTCCAAGGACTTAGTTCAAGAAAGATGGACTCAGATGGCTTGGGCTATACCAAACTATTAACAGTAGAGGTATGGTAAATGATTTTTTTTTCTGTAGTACCCCAAATTCTGCTATGGATAGGAATTGATATTATAATTAGGAACAGTTAATAACTATAATTTAGACAAGAAAAATGGACTCAAACCTCATTGGTTGTATCCCCAGCTGAATTTATATTAACTTGATCCCCAAATTCCATAGCCACTCCAACACCACACCGCACGATGGAAGCGTGAAGGACCAGAAGTTGAGAGGGAAGGAGTCAGCAGTCTTAACCAATTGCGGTTAAAATATCTTTTGCAAATTTTACAGATTTGCTGAAAGATTGGGTGTAAAATTCCTTCCTGGGAAACAGACCCTGAGAAGCAGTTTAGCTTGCAGTTGTTCGTTAGCAAATGCTCTTGGGGTCAATACTTGCAGATGGAAATGGCAGAGAGCAGGATGGGGCAGAAAGGGAAGCTGAGTTGCCTCTGCTGACTTTGGGGAGAACTCTGGAGCTAGAATGGCCTTTCCAAGTCGTCCAGTTTTTCATTTCAATTATTTTTTGAATAGGTGAAATATTCACATGGTAGAAGATGCGAAATACTCAAAAAGACAAGGAAACGGATCCTCTCTAGAGCCTCGGAGGACACCTTGATTTCAGCCCAGTGACGTTGACTTTGGCCTTCCGGCCTCCAGAACTATAGGCTATAAGAGAATAAATGTGTGTTGCTCTGAGCCACCAATTTGTGTGCCTTGTCCCAGCAGCCACAGGAAGTGAATGCACTGGTCACATCCTGAACAGGCAGTAGTGGCCCCTTGGAGTCAGCAGCTCCCTCAAGACCTCCCCTGCGACAGGAGCACCCAAAACACAAGCACACCTTTCTCTTGCTAATAACGATTAATCTCCATTTAAAGTAAAACTTTAAAAGTTTTACTAAAAGACTTCCGACTACCTGGGGAGGCATGACATAGATGAAGAGGACTGAAAACTCCACCCTGCCGCCATGTGAGCTGGTCACCTATGAGCCCGTGCCTCTCTTCTATACTCTAATGCTGGTCCTGGTCCAGTTTCCAGGAGCCAGGTAAGGGGGTCTGGCATTACAGGCTAATACGCTCTAGTTGGCAGCTTGGCAGCGTGGAGAAGTTATCTGGTCTGGGACAGTCTTCTCTGTCAGAACCTCTTAGGGCAAGCTTGCTGTTAAACACTTGTTATGCTTCTTTGTCCATGCAAGACATTATCAATTGAGCACAGCATCCTTCCCCACTAAGCTGGCACTCGGTTTCTGACTGCCTCTCAGTACAGAGTTCCCAGGGGCTACTGCCAAGCGAGAGATGTGGCTTGAGAGGTTTTCCACCCCAGTGCTAAGGGTGTGCTGGGCCTGAGAGCACTCGTGACAACCGCAGGCAGACCATAATTCTTCCACCAGATGGTGGACTGAGATGACCTGATTTAGTTTATAAATGTTTCCTTCCTTTTAAAAGATATTCCTTCAGAATCTATCATATGAATCATCCCTGGAAAATCTCAATTATGAGAAACTTCAAACTGTGAAGGCTCATTAGGGGTTAGTGATAATTGTTCTGAACTCATCAGAGAAAGAGGTGTTACAGAAATAAAAAAAGATTTTTAGCTGCTTTTCTTTTAAAGTTGCAAACAAGTTCTTTAATATTTATTCTCCCTATTGGTTGGTTTTTGCATGTTGGATATCAGATATTACCGTGTGCTACACTGTCTTCAGCACCTTCCCTCTCAGCCTCGGGTCACATCAAGTTCCTTTGGTTTCTACTTAAGGTGCGCAGTGTCCTGCCTGCTCCTCTGAGTGGTCTTGAGCTCAGCATCACATCTCCTCATTCAGTTGTCTCACTATCCCCATTGGCATCCAATGGCACATTCATTACCTCGGCGAGGTCCCCAGCAGCCCAGGGGACAACCTCTTTGGATCTCTGGTTGACCTTAGCCATGCCTTCTTCTTGGTCTCTGCAGAATGACTTGAACTTGGCAAAGATAAGATGGTTCATTAGTAGGGAAGACACATTTATAAGCTAGGCCTTCAGCACACGGGTTAGCTGAGAGCGGATAGTTTTATGTCTTGGTGAATTCAAGGGTAGTGGAGCTGGCTTAATTGAATCTCTTATCTGTCTCTACATTTTCATGAATTTCTTTCATTCACAAGTAGTTTAAACATAAGTGTCTTTTGTAATGAGCTATGAGATGGAAATTTGAAATGAGAGTTTACCAAAAATATCTCTACTTGTCTTGCATTTAGTCCCCTGAAGACAATCACTTAGTCTTTTTAATTCCTGAAATTCCTTCTATTTAAAATGGCAATGTTAATGGTGCATCCCCTTCCTCCTTGATAAAATGTTGGTATGCATGGGATTCAGTATAGATTTATTTGCTCCATTCCCCCAGTAGCCTTTTACAGTTAGAAGCTGGCCAGTGCATGCTGCTATAGCCATTTTTTTTGCTGTGCAGGGGAGGAAAAGAGTTATACTTTTCTGTTCCCTCAAACATAAGTGCTGTCTCCACACAATTATAGAAGTTCAGTGTTCACCTCTAAGAAGGCGTGAACCATAGAAACTGAATATCTACTTAGTCTCCATGACAGAGCTGTTCTGTGAGATTCTGTATAATCGAAGGCTTGTTTGTTCTTGCTGTTAAAAAAGGGCTGCTATTGGAATTCTCTTTTATTGCTGGTAAGAATCCAAAATGATACAGCCACTTTGGAAGACCGTTTGGCAGTTTCTTACAAAGCTAAACATAGTCTTATCGTATGATCCAGAAATCACACTCTTGGGTATTTACCCAAATGAGTTGAAAACTTATGCCCACACAAAAACCTTCACATGAATGTTTGTAACAGCTCTATTTATAGTCTCTAAAAGCTGTGTGTAACTAAGATGTCCTTCAATAGGTGAATGGATAAACAAACTTCGGTACATTCATATAATGGAATATTATTTAGTGATGAAAAGAAATGAGCTGTTAAGTCACAAAAAGACAT
This sequence comes from Equus caballus, assembly GCF_041296265.1. Classification (NCBI taxonomy): domain Eukaryota; kingdom Metazoa; phylum Chordata; class Mammalia; order Perissodactyla; family Equidae; genus Equus; species Equus caballus. The sequence goes on along the minus strand of NC_091697.1, from coordinate 104,730,510 downwards.
GAAGGAAACTGAAATGCATATTGCCGAGTGAAAGAAGCCAGTCTGGAAAGGCTACATACTGTGTGATTCCAACTATGTGACATTCTGGAAGGACAACACTACACAGATAGTGAAAAGATCCGCGATTGCCAGGGGTTCGAGCGGAGAGTGAAGGATGAGCTGGTGAAGTGCAGGAGATTTTAGCGTGGTGAAACTATTCTGTATGATACTATAATAGTGGACACGTGACATTATGCATTTGTCCAAACCTGTATAACTTTACAACACAAAGAGTGAACCTTTTATGTATGAGAATTAAAAAGAAAAATCATTTAGGAGGTCAGGGGGTCCCAGCGTGGAATGCAGACTGTCACAAGAGAATCTAAATGTGTTACAAATGTTTTAAACAACCTCGCTCAAGTGGGGAGGGGTAAATGTGTAGACCTAAGTAGCTGTGGAAATGAGAGGAGTTGGTAAGACTAAAGGCAAAAAGAACTGTGTGTGAGCTGTACTCTCGTTGATGAAGCTGTGTCTCATGGGGGTGCGAGTTAACAATTCTGGCGCTACTATACCTGTATCCTGGAATAGAACAATTAAGTATTTCCCATGCAGAAGAATTCCAAATAATTTATGTAGGTACTTTGCTCTAAAGGAGGGGAGCGTAACTCCCCACTCCTTAAGTGTGGGCTGCATATAGTGACTGCCTTCGAAAGAGCACAGTGTGAGAAGTGGTGGGGAAAAGAGTCACTTTCCAGTGGAGAAACCTGACAAACACGACTTCAGCCAGGTGATCAAGGTCAAGGTCAATGGTCATAAATCATGTTAACAGTATGTACCTTTGATATGATGTGATGAGAATGGCATTTTGTCTCTGTGACCTTCCTCCGTAAGGGTCTCTTCATGAGAAAAAACATTAGACAAATCAAGGGGCATCCTACAATGTACCTCATCACTATCCCTCAAAATGGTCAAGGTCATCAAAAGTGAGGAAAGACTGGGAAACTGTCCAACCGAGAGGAGCCTAAGGAGATGTGCTAACTACAGTAAGGTGGACAGGATCCCGGAACAGAAAAAGGACATTAGGTAAAAACCAAGGAAGTCTGAATAAACCATGGACTTCAGTTAATAATAATGTATCAATATTTGTTCATTAATTATAAAAAATGTATCATACTAACATAACATGTTAATAATAGAGGAAACTAGGTGCCCAGGTACATAGGAACTCCTGGTACTATCTTCTCAACTTTCCTGTAAATGTAAAACTGTTCTAAAAATAAAGTCTATTAAAAAAATCAGTTATCTAACAAAATGCGTGTCCAGTGAAATTGGAGTTGGGGAGTCTGTAAAGAAGCAGCAGGCTTACTCTACTCTCGGGAACTATCAGGAAGTGATTTAATACAATCTCCACTCTGGGAACTGAGTACTGTATGTGTTTAAAATGGTATTTTGGGGGACAGAAAAAGTGTTATGTGTCAGTTATCCAATTCTTTTGTGATTTATAGGTTTAGTCTAGCTTGAAACAATCAAAATAGAAGCCTATAAAAAGACTCATGTGCTTTTCCTGCTGGTCTGAGAAGCCCAAAGAGAAGCCTTAGAAGGATGTCAGTTGCACTTGCGTTGTTTAGGATGAAGACTTGGCCTCCACTATGTGCCTCTAATCAGCATCATCAGATTTATATTTCACAATTATAACCAAAGGTGGTGAGGGCATCATACCTATAATATTGTTGTCTCAAAATTCCCACTATAGGGACTTTTTCTGCTTTAAAATAACAGAATAACTGGTATTTTTTAATATAGCAAACACTATATTTGCATAATGTAGCCAGATGATAGGGGAGCTTTGTGAGCAGCATGCCAAACCCCTCTGGTAACAGCCCTGTCAGCAAAATGATGCGCTGAATGTACTCTAAAAATCTCAGCCTTTCTATTCTTTCCCACATGTCTCGACTACAGCATCCCTTGACCAAGACAATGCCATTGTCCATAAATTGGTTCCTTGTGAAAAATATGACTGTATTGTCATCAGCTGCCAGCCATAGGTCTCTGACCTTGAACCCAGGGCCAACAGTCATTCCATGGGCAGAAAGATTGTAGCTCTGGAATTGTTGAATTCAAGGTATAGAGATCTATTTGGTGATAGAAAAATAGAACACTTAAGATGTCACATAAAATGGCAGAGAACACCGACTCCTCACTGGCAAATGTGAAAATACTGGAGATGAGACAGCAACCCGGTCAAGTGATTTCTTAAATGGTAACCCATGATAAAATCTTGAATGTTCAGTTTACATGGAAGTTTTCCAGCAGCACCCTTTACCATTTTACCAAATTTGACATTTATTATGGCTCAACAGAAAGTCATCACCAGTCAGACTGCCATTGCATGTACGTGGAGCAAATGAAACTCATCCCCTACCTCCCATGGTTAGGAGGGAAATCAAGTAATTAGAGGCAATTTGGGCATGGCAAAATTTATCGCCAGTTAATCTAGAATGCTTTGTCATTGTGTAACCCAGCAGAAGAAGGATCAAATATTCTCATCACAAGAAGGCTACGGTATTTTTCATTGTAAAATAACATCAAAGTTATGGCTATGAATTTACGATGTGGGTTTGAGAGTGAAAATTAGTCCCTATGGTGACAAAATGTGTTTAATGTTTTAGATACTTTAAAAGAGAATGTACTAGAAAGATCCCAGAGTAGAAGATTCCTTCCATCTCTCACTCTACCCTCTCCCAGCCCAGAGCCAACAGAACCCAGCCGTCCCCTGAGCAGAGCAGGGGACACAGTAGAAACCCTCCATCATGGAACAGCTGGGATGGTAGAGTCTGAAGGCTTGGAGAGAAATGGTGGTGACTGAGACTCGGCTCTTTCTACGGTGCGTTGCGGTAGCTCCTGGGGGAAGCGGGGTGGTGGCTGTGGAATAGGAAGAGCGGAGGAGGAAAGGGTTAAAAGGCAGAGGGCTGTGGAAGGAGGAGGGAACAGGGGGAGAATTAGGGCAGAAGCGAACACTCAGACAGTCTCTCACCCCTGGCGCATCAGTGAAGTCTTTTCCCTTATGTGGGAGTAAGGAGCTTGAAGTGGGGGCCCCCACTTCCCACCGCACCACACCCCTGTTGTTCACAAGCCACCACAGTAACATCCCTGTGTGGGTTACTAGACAGCAAGGGACCCTCCTCGCAGTTGACAACCCAGTAAGGGAAAGAGCAAGTTCCTGACGCTGCCCTCCCTGGAGGATCATTCATGGCCTCCCAAGCAGTGGGGCCACCGCAGGGGCAACGTGGAGAGCAAATTCAAGGAGCTGCTTCTAACAGAATTGCCGTCCACAACCTTCGCGCAGCCATGTAGCCACACAGACGGGGAAGTGACGGTTTTGGTTTGGCTCTTTTGAGCCAGGAGACATTTTGATGACACCATTATGATACAGCTGTTTGGAAGCATAGAGTCAAAGTCCTTCAGTCAAAATGTAAAAGTTTTGCCTTTTGTTACACAGTAATACACAGCAGTTACCTCACATCCCGACCCTGGGCCACAGCCAAATTCAAACACAGGGCACCAGTTGAGGTGGGGAGACAAGTTTTCTCCTGTGGTAAATGGTGAGCCTTGGGTTCCATCTTTGTGCCATTGGTCTCTCCTCCTCGGTGGCTCCAGAGGAACCACGGTGCTAAAGCAGCTGTCGAGCAGGGCTGTGACAGCTCCCGAGAGGGGTCCCTGCGGCAGATTACATGCATTGCAAAGACAGAGCAATGAAGGGTGCATAACCAGTTATTTGGAGGCAGAACTGAGGGAGTGGGGTTCAGAGGAGCGAGGCTGCAGCCAGGGGGACTGTGAGAGTCCCCCATAGCTTACCCTCTGGGCCCAGCTTACATTACATCCTCATAATCCAGTGCGGTATGAAAAGTGTGACAAGTCACCTTACAGGAAAAATGGTCCCATGTTGCTCAAGTACTGTTCTTCAGTCAAGTGCTTTTTTTTTTTTTTTTCCAACCAGGTGTAATTAAGCCTAGTTTTGGGAAGTAACATATATCAATCTTAGGCAAGACAGTTTGAAGACCTCACAACAGGGTCCATGACAGAATTAGTATAAGTAGTGTCTCTTTCCGACTGTGGCTGGCCCTGCGTGTTAGAGCGTGTTGTTGCTATTGCCCCCAGAAAAATTTCACCCCACCCCCGTCCTTGCAGCTCTAGCTTCATATCCCAAATTTTGGTTTCTGTGTCTGATTCCTTTTCCCTTGGTCAGATGCCCTAGGTCAGTGCCTCATACTGGGACTCATTAGGAAGTGGATAATGTTCAGAACAAAAAGGACTTGACCCCATTCACCCTACAGGCCGCTTACCGGCTGCCCAACACCAAAACATACCTACTTCCCATGTGGTTACTTCCGATAAGAAGGAGAAAAGAAAAGAAAAAAACTCCCTGCTTACCTAATGCAACTATTTCTTCAGACACCTGAAAGCACGTTGCCCCTTCCCAAAGGGAGGCAGGTCTCCTCAGCTACCTCCACGTTTCCAAATCCAGCTCCGTCCGGCTGTGCACAGCTCCACGTCCGTGTTCTGCAATTTGTATTCCACACTGTAAAATTAACCACCATCAACGTGCTGTCTAGAACAGTGAGTCCCGTTGCCTCTCCCCCCCTTGAAAATGCAGTGTGTGGACTAGAAGCAACATTTTATGGGACACCATAGTGAATAGACATTCAGTAAGACCACGGACGGTCTGGCTGGCAGAGCATAGCAGGCAGGGACGGCAAATCCAGATCCAGACTAAGTGTCAAGGGTAGTGATTTTAAGCTGCTACTCTTTTTGTGAAGGAGGAGATCCAATGTCATCAACCTGTGACCAGGTCAGTCTTGGGCTCTTTGGGGATACTGGCACCACTTTTCATCTTTTTGTAATTCCTCCCAAGGTTTAAATTCCCAGGAGAGAGAGGGTGTCTGATTACCTAGACTGAACCCTCTGCCCAACCACTGGTCAGGGATGGAGGTTTAGGGGGGATTATGATTGACAGGAACAGAAAGTCTGGCTAACAAAGGATAGAGATGCTGGGCAGGGAAAGGGAATGAATGCTCACCACGCTCCGCCACTTTGAGGCTCCCCTCCCTGCACCCACGTCACACTCGGATTTTCATGCGTTTGGATTTTTAAATGCCTCATCCCAATACCAAAATATCTATCTTATGTGCAGCCAAGAACACATTAGTTATCGTATCCAGCTTCAAGTTCAGGCTCTCTGGGTGAAGTTCTTCCCTCTTGTAGTTCTATCGTGATTCTGCCTTGACATTAAAACCTGAAACTTTTTTTTTCTTACTTAACACAGGAGTAGGAGAGCCATCTATATGGACACATGTGGTTCTATATCATTCCTTTTCACTACTGTGTGAACATGCTATGATTTATCCATGTTTCTGTTAAAGGACATTCAATTTTTTCCATTTTTGGCAATTACAAATAATACAGTGGTAAACATTCTTGTATGCGTCTCTTTGTTCACACAAACAAGAGTTTTTCTTGGGGACGTCCTAGGAGAGGAGTAGCTGAATCAGAGCATTTCTAACTGTTTCTGTTGTTAAATTGCTTTCCACTTCATATTCTCATCAACTGTGTGAGAATTTTATTTGCTGACCTCCTCAACAATGCTCATTATTGTCAATATTTACATTTTTGCTTATCTGATGGGTGTGATGGTATCACATTATAGTTCTTATTTTCCTCTCACTGATGTCAAACTTAGGTTACAGGTATTATTAACCATATTTATAGATGGGGATCTAAGGTTTAGAAAATAATTTGTCCAAGGCCTCACTGTCAGTGGGAGACAGGAAGTCAGGAACGATCCCGGAGAATCTAAGTTCAACTATGACATTTTAGCTTGCACGTCACTGTTAGGCCAGGATGTGTTATTATAATGCAGAAGCACCACAGGCACTTGTATTTTTCCCTTCATTCTGTGCTCTTCCAGTAGTCTGCCTTCTGTCTGGACTTCTTCCCATGTATCTTTTTCATCCTTGTTTCCTTTCTTCCATCATTTCTTTTCCCTGCTTCCTTCTTTCTCTCATTCTCTCTCTCCCTCCTTCCGTCTATCCTATATTTTAAAAGTGATTTTGGCTTGGTTATCCTGCACAGCTATTCATAGATTTTAGAAAATGAAGTGAATAGGCACAATAAAATTTTGAGAGGTTGACCAATTTTTCTTTACATTATATGTGAAGAAATTATAAACGCACTCATATCAGGCTGAAGTGGAAAGAAACAAAGCTGAACGCATTTGTGTGTGTGTAATTTGAAAATGACTGCTAGCAAAAATTCTCTCTGGAGCAGCTGCTTCTGATACACACGATTTGTCTCAGAACAAAATTTAAGCTTCCTTAGGAACTGAAATTACGCAGCAAATTTATAATTAACAATAAAATGTTGACTGGAGAGTTGCCCCACCATTCATTCCTACATTAATTTCTCTGTCAAATTTCTTTGGCAAGTTCTACTTTTAGCTAAAAAACAATTACCACCTAAACAGGTAATGTGAAGAATATGATTGCCAAACAGAATACAGTGATGCACCACATAACGACGTTTCAGTCAATGACAGACTGCATGTGTGACGGTGGTCCCATAAGATAATAATGGAGCTGAAAAATTCCTGTTACCTAGTGATGTCATAGCTGTCTTTATGTCATAGTGCGATGAATTACTCACATGTTTGTGGTGATGCTGGTGTAAACAAACCTACTGCATACCTAGTTGTATAGAAGTATAGAGCATACAATTATGTACAGTATGTAGTACTTGATAATGATAATAAATGACTATATTACTGGTTTATGTATTTACTATACTATACTTTTTATTGTTATTTTAGAGTACATTCTTTCTTCTTATAAAAAATGTTTACTGTGAAATAGCATGCCATGTTACGCCAGCAGCAGCCTCATACATCCGTGTTTACTGTCTCATTTGCATCATTTTCTCTTGTCCTTGATTTAATCTCGTGTTGTTTCGTTTATCATGGTCCCTAAGCTTACAGAATCTACTGCTAATGTTGCCAGTAAGAGGCCACATCATTTGATTGACCTGGAAATGAAATTAAAAGTGATTAAGGACTACAAAGGTGAAAAATCAGTGATGGTTATTGCTCGCCAGTTGGGCATGTCCTGTTCCACCACAGCTACCATCGTGAAGAACAAGAACAAAGTGAGGGAAGCTGTTAAAGGGTCTGCTTCAGTGAAGGCAATGAGACTAACAAAGATTGGAGAAGGGCCTGTATCAGACATGGAGAAACTTCTAATGACCTGGACCGAAGACCAGGCACAGAAGCGTATCCCTCTCAGGACTGTGATGGTCACAGCCAAAGCAAACAGTTTGTTTACAATGTTGAAAGAAAAGGCTGGACCCAACTAAGATGTTGAATTTACCACTAGCTCTGGGTGGTTTAAATGAGTCAAGAATCGTTCTTCATTATATAACGGGAAAGTGAGTGGTGAGTCTGCAAGTGCTGACGTGAGAGCACCTGAAGGATTTTTGGAAATTCTAGATAAGCTGATTGTGGAGGAAAATTGCTTGCCAGAGCAAATATTCAGCATAGATGAAACCTTCTTGTTCTGGAAATGGATGCCTGAAAGGACTTTCATCCATACGGAGGCCAAGTCAGTGCCAGGTTTTAAGGCTTTTAATGACAGGACAAACAGTCTTGCTTGGGGGCAATGTTGCAGGCTACAAATTGAAACCCTTTGTGATCTGGCACCATGAAGACTCCAGGGCCTTCAAGCATATCAGTAGGCATACACTGCCAGTGTACTACAGGAGCAACAAGAAGTCATGGATGACCCAGCTCCTCTTTCAAGATGCCCTCCTGAATTGCTGTGCCAGCGAAATGGAGAAGTACTGTTTGGAGAATAACATACCTTTCAAGATTTTGCTTATTGTTGATAACGCTCTCGGGCATCCTTCTTTTATTTGTGATCTTCATCCCAGTATCAAAATGGCATTTCTCCCTCCAAACACCACCTCTTTGATCAAGGAGTTATAGCAGCTTTTGAGGCCGACTACCCGAGGAGGAGCTTTCCCCAGGCTATTGCTGCATCTGAGGAAGACAATGATGCAATTCTGGAAGGATTACGACATCTACGGCTGCATCAAGAACCCTGCCTGGGCTTGGGGTGATGTCTCCAAGGAGTGAATGAATGGCACATGGAAGAAGACACTCAAGAGGTTCGTCCGTGACTTCAGAGGATTTCACAAGGATGAGGAGGTTGCAAAAATCAACAAGGCTGTTGTTGAGACGGCAAACAATTTAACCTGGGTGTGGATGAGGATGACGCTGAGGGGCTCCTAGAGGTGGTTCCTGAGGAACGGACTACTGAGGAGTTGTTGGAACTGGAACAGGAATGCATCGCTGAAGAGGAGGAAAAGGAAACTGCAGGAGAAGAAAAAGAAGAAGAAACCCCAAGAAAATTCACAGTGAAGGGTTTAGCAGAAGCTTTTGCAGATCTCAACAAGCTCCTTTAAAAGTTGAAAACATGGATCTTAATATCAAAAAGTTTTCATTAATGGAGAGGAAGGAATGTTCATGGTGCAATTTCTGCTTTCAAGCAAATCTGTGACAAAAAAAAGAAACAAACCAAGCAAACCACCATGGACATATTTCTGAAAAGAGTGACACCTTTTCAAGATGAGACTCAGGCAGGTCCTTCAGAAGTTATTCCAGAAGGAAGCATTGCTATCATAGGAGATGACAGCTCTATGTGTGTTACTGCCCCTGAGGACCTTCCACTGGCACAGGATGTGGAGGTGGAAGGCAGTGATGTTGGTGATCCTGACCCCGTGTAGGCCTAGGCTAATGTGTGTGTCTGTGTCTCAGTTTTTCACAAAAAGTTTAAAAAGTAAAAAAAAAAAAAATTTTTAAAATAGAGAAAAACTTGTAGAATAAGTATATAAAGAAAGAAAATATTTTTGTACAGGTGTACAATGTATTTATGTTTTAAACTAAATGTTGTTATGAAAGAGTCAAAAAGTTAAAAAAATTTTTAAAGTTTATAAAGTAAAAAAGGTACAGGAAGCTAAGGTTAATTTATTATTGATGAAATAAAAATATTTTTTAATAAATTTAATGTAGTCTAAGTGTACAGTGTTTACAAAGTCTACAGTAGTGTGCATACTGCCTAGACCTCCACATTCACTCACCACTCACTCACCGACTCACCCAGAGCAACGTGCAGTCCTGCAAGCTCCATTCGTGGGACGTGCCCTATACAGGTGTACCAGTTTTAGTCTTTTATATTGTATTTTTGCTGTACCTTTTCTATGTTTAGATACACAAATACTTACCATTGTGTAACAATTGCCTACAGTATTTAGTATTCAAACCTGATGTGCAGGTTTGTAGCCTAGGAGCAATAGTCTATACCATACAGCCCAGGTGTGTAGTAGGCGAAACCATCTAGGTTTGTGTAAGTACGTGCTATGATGTTCACAAAATGATGAAATTGCCAGCGACGCGTTTCTCAGAATGCGTCCCCATCGTTAAACGATGCATGAGTGTATTCAAGTGAAGCCCTTTAGAAGAAGTCTGTAAGAAAAAGGCATATATTAGTATTACTCACAACACAGAATTCTTTATTCTCTCTAATAAGATGATGATATTCTTGGAGTCAACACTGTTTTGATAGTGGTACATTAATGACTGCCTAACTATTCATGTGAGTAATACTAACATATGTCTTTTTCTTATAGACTTATTCTACCAAAGACTCACTTAAAATTCTGCCCAAAAGGTAGAGTGTTTTGAGCTGCTCTTGCTGTGACAGAAAAGATACAATGTGAAGTCAGCTCAGGGAAGGGTTGTACCTGCTGACAAGGGTCATTCTTTGAAAAATCCTGGGCTTTTTACACATTTTCACCATGACACGCTAACATTTAATACTTATTGTAGTTATTTAACCTAATCATTGTGCCAAAGATATAATTGATCTTTCTGCTGTAGGAGGAACACAGAATAACAATGCCCTAATTTTGTATGTCTCTGTTCTATAATGGCAGCCTGTCATTTTCTATAATTTACCAGAGATGATGAACAATGCGTGTAGGCTGAATGTGGTTGCTTGGTAACCACCTTTTAAAACTTTCTTAAATGTAATTGCTTCTCTGCCAGGGAAACATTGATTCAACTAATTTGCATTAAACCACTCTCTAAGCAACTCAACATGTTAAACACGCTTGTGCTTTTTATGTCGAATTATTTGCCTTTTTAAATTCTGTTAAGGTAAGCCACCTCTGTTATGATCATTATTTGTCTTTGAACAAAGTGAGACTTCCAAATGACTTTCTGTACATTGTCATTTTCCCCACGGTTTTTCTGTATCTCTTTTCATATTGCTTTTTTAGAGTTGAGGATAGAAACTTGAAACTGTGAAGAATCATGAAAATCCCCAGTTTCACTCTGAATGATTCTAAATGCTTTCAAACACCATCAATCTGGTTTTCTTTAACTGTGTATCAAAATTTGCACAGTATGAATGTTCTCTTGGCTTCTGTCCCTGATCCCACCCCTTGCTGTTAATCCAACACCTATATTGCTATTTAAGAAAACGTGGATATCTGGATACCTATCTCAGTCTATCTGGATGCCTAGCTCGGAACTTCACTTTTTATAGTTGTGTCTACCCAGACACACTGACTTCAAGAAGGAAATGGTTAAAAGCTAGAACTCTGTTAAATAGTTATTGTTAGTGTTGCAGGATAATCTTTCGAACCATTATTTGCTGCATTATTTCAAGTACACCGTGTATGGTTACCCACTTTTTCCCATTTGGTAGAAAGAACTTCTATTGATGTAGGAATAATTCTCAGCTCAGAACAAAGCTGACTTACTCTTTGATTGTAAAAGTTTGAGGTGGGTATGAGACAGAAGAGACCAGAAACGGATTTGAGAAGCTGAAAGAATATGTTTATTTCTGCCCGCTAGTCCCCAAACTTAACAAACGACATCCAAGCTAGAGGCAAAGAGGGAGAGAGAGGACAAGGGAAATTAGAGGCAGTGTGGTGACTTCACACCCATCCTCTCAAATCTTCCTTACTTCTCAGGGTCCCAGAAGGGAAAGTCCCAGGCAAAATCTGGGACAACTGCCAGTCTCCGAGAGAACCCCTTCTCTGTGCTGGCTTAGCAAGTGGCAGAAAGGTGTAGATGGAAAAGAGTGGGCCAGGGATGCTGCCTTCCACACAAGAAAACCTTTTCCCATGGATCCTGAGATCCAGTTATTCCTGGGGGCCCAGCGTGGGGACACAGAAGTTAGCTAAGAGTGAGAGCTGGTAAACCACCTGCCAGGAGGTCACCAGCAGGGGTGAGAAGGTCTTCAAAAGAATGATGCTTGTGCTTCCAGCCAGGGACAAGACGGAGTGCAGAACTGAACCCAGAGGACTGGCATCACCAGAGAGCAGAGAGGGAGCCAGCAATCATGAGCTCTGAGCTCTGCCTGAGCAAGGACTGAACACCTTGAACCAAGAGGACAAACAAGTCACATTCCCAGTAGACACCCGCAGAGAAGTGACATACTATAGCCTACTAATGCCCCAGTGCTCCCCCCAATTGCTCCCATGGGCTTCCCTAGGACTCAGGTACTGCCCCAGAGAGAAGGATGGAGGAAAACAGAGCATTCAGTTCGCTAAGTTCTAACCTGGCAAGTGATTTGATTACAGGTTGGAATTGATCCAGTGAAAAATCACTGCTGGACTGAGAAAATCCAGAAACTACTTAACTTGCCTCCCATTAGATAGACTAGGGAAACAGATTTAATTGAGTTCTACAAATAAAGAAAGTGGACATGTTTGCACCCTGTTCAATTTGTACCTGTGTGGCTCAGCCTGGTTTTGTGTCAAGATGGCTGAGGCTGAGGGATGAGGATGGATGGAGCAGAAAGAGTATTGGGGTTTCCATCCCATTTAGGTCAGTCTGGTGATATGATCAAGTGTAGATGACCTGAAACAGGCAATCCTGGCCCCATCAATTACTAGTTTTATGTTTTGGGGCAAGTTATTTGATTCTGCTGAATCTGATTTTCCTCATCTTCAGAAATACAATAATATTCTACCTCATGGGGTTGTTGTCAAGTTTAAAGATAAAATATATCACTCTTTTGGCACATAGTGTCTGGAATATCATCACGGTGTATCATATTCTTGTCCTCCAGTGCTCTCTTTCATCCCAACCGCCACCCCCAGGATCAATGAAGGCTCCATGCAGGCAGAACCTCCTCCTTATTCACTTCTGCGTCCATAGTGTCCGGCACATAGTAGGTGCCCAATAAATAGTTGTCGAATGAGTAATTGGGGAGGAACTCTAGGGAGATAGCCAGGAGTATTAAAGCAGATTCTACCCATATGTTAAGTCCCAAATGAAAGGAAAAAACCTAGACCTCAGTGTGGTGAATGGAAGAGCAGCTGGCTGTAAATGTAAGACTCATGAAAGCAGGCTCAACCAGAGCGAGGGAAACAGAACACAGTCATACTCAGATGCACACGTGTGTTTACTACAGAAGGGGAACAGAAATCCGTGGTCCATACAGGCAAAAAGGTCCTGAGGTATAAAAGCATAGCTTTACAGACCACTGGGTACGTTTTCCAACAGTGGGTATATGTTTGTGGGGAAGTGTGTGTGTGCCTGTTCCCAGTGTGTGTTTCTGAGTGTCTATAAAATACCTGGACTAGGTTTTTAAGTCTTACCTGATTGTTTTGGATCTCTCTTTCTCTCTATCAATCTATCAAATGCAAACTGAGTGTGTCTGTATGAAAAATGTAAAAAGAATTTAACTACATCACAAGGTCAGTACTAACGCTTTAACAATCTTTACGAGCTTGTGAAGATGAAGAAAATTTAAAAAGCTTTTCGTTTGACTTTTCAAGACCACTGTAGGTTTTTAGAATATAATTAGCCCTTAGACCTGGCCCATTTATAAAATGGGTAACAGATTTGACCTTGGAATAAAAGCACCATCTTAAAGAATAATGGGATTCGGACATAGTATACTTTCCTTTCTTCCTTTCTATTTTTTCCAAAATAAAAAAACCTTTAAAATCTCATGTTTATAGTTTTTATTATTTTTTTCATAACTGCTAGGAATGATGGGTAATGGTTTCTGAAGGAAGGAAATTTTGTATTTTTAATGTTTAAGGAGATTTAATATCCTTGACATAGTAAATGATGCTGTTTAATTCTGTTTTTTTTAAAAACCCTCATCGTTCGGTTTCCGCATTCTTTGGTGCATAAGGAATGCCCTATGCACAAAGTGGTCTGCCCTAACATTATGACATTCTCTTCAAGCCATGAGTAAATGTTCTTTTATTTATAGGGAAAGGAAAGGGTTAAATCTTGGGTTCTTTTGAAAGTAACTATTTGAGCACATCATCACTCAATAATGTATAACGAGTGTTTTGTGCTCCCCATAAAGGTCTTTCTCTAGGACCACAGGCAAGAAAGGGTTGACTAGGAGAAGCTAACAATAGAACCCAGCTGAGCAGGAAGGAGTTGGTCCAGTGATCCTCAAGCTTCAGCACCATAAGAATCACCTGAAGAATTTGTTAAACCACAGGTCTCTGGGCCCTGTACCCAGAGATTTTGATCTAATGGGTGGCGTAGTTGATTGAATGGTGGCCTGCAAGAAGATATATTCACATTCCATCTCTTGGAATCTGTGAATGTGACCTTATTTGGAGAAAGGGTTTTTGCAGCTATAGTTAAGGATCTCCAGATGAGATCATCCTGGATTATCTGGGGAGCCCTAAATCCAATGACGTGTCCTTATTAGAGACACACAAAAGAGGAAAAGACACACAGGGGAGACGGGCTTGTGATGGCAGAGATTCCAGTTTTGCATCCACAGACCAAGGAACACCTGGAGCCACTAGAGGCTGGAAGAGGCGAGGAATGATTCCTCCCCAGGGACTTCAGAGGAAGCACAGACCTGTTGACACATTGGTTTCCAACTTCTGGCCCCAGAACTCCGAGAGGAAACATTTTTGTTGTCTTAAGCCACCTAGTTTCTGGTAAATTATTACAGCAGCTTTAGGAAACTAACGCAGGTGCGGACCTCGACCTTGCGTTTCCCACAAGCTGATGCTGCTGGGGAGCGGACCATGATTTGAACCGCACAGATTTAGTAGATGCTGCAAGTTTAGATGAAAAAGGAATCAAGCCCAGAGACGTTCCATACAACAGTCGAATGCAGTAAATTTAGATCATCAAACCGTCTGAGATATCTGAAGATGAGCAAGAACGAAACTAAGAAGTTAGCTCGAATTTCTTTCTCTCCTTTTTGATATTTCTGCTGCATGGGAATTCTATGCTCAGGACCTGTCAACTCCTGGTTGTCCTCAGGCCTCCGTTTAAACTTTGTTTGCTGGATGGGAGCCTCCAGCTTAGGCTTTGCTCTAACCCTCCCAGAGCACTCTGGACTTCTCTGTGGTGCTCATCACGTTGTAATGATGGTTTCAGTGTCTGTCTTCCTGAAACATTGTACATTTTTAGGGACAGAGGCTGTGAAAGTCTTATTCATGGCAGTGTCCCCAGTTCCGAACACAGTCTGACACATAGTAGGCATTCAATAAACTTAGTGCGTGGAAGGTGAGCCCTGCCCTGACTAGGGTAGGGTTAAAGGTTCAGTGGTTATTACTTAGTAGGATGTTTGCTGTTTCACTACTGACTCAGATTTTTATTAAACAGATTTAGTAGATAAAATAGGATGTTAGAAGTGGACCAACAAATGATTATTAAGCGCTTCATTCTGTGCAGAGTGATCTACTGAATTAGATGCTTTGAATCAAAATATGTGTTTTACAAATCTATTCAGGCCCTGTCAGCTCCAAGGATTGGTATGATGTGTTCTGCACCTCCGAGGCAAGTGGGTTTTCTGTCACCTGGTGTTATACACATCAAAAAAAGATGACACTTTCTGGAAAGTGCTCATTTTAATAACCACAAAATACTTATGTTTTTATTAGGCTTTTAAAGAAAGGCTTTGAAACTACAGCTTCTTATCTTTTTCTGATCAATGATATGAAATTCGCTTTCTGAGTGGACCATCGCTTTTCCTTTCTGAGAACAAAATGATCAATTTGTTACTTTGACTACCTGACCCTGGTCGGAATTTAACTGTTACATCCCAAGCTAGCGCACAGGTTGGTGTTAAGTTTTGGTGGGGTCACTAGCTCCAGTTCTAGCTAGGCAAGTTTATCCTGGATATTTCAGCAGAATTATTATCTAACGGTAGCTCATGCTTCTTCTGTGGATATCTTTTTTTCTTCTTTTTACTTTTCAAAGTTTACTTTTTACCCCAGCTTTATTGAGGTATAATTGACAAATAAAATTGGAATATATTTAAAGTGTACAACTTGATGATTTGATATAAGTATACGTTGTAAAAGGCTTCTTCAGTGGGATGTCTTAAAGGGTCAACTAGATAGTATTTTATCAACTGCATAGTACTTTATCAATTAGCTACTAGCTGAAATATATTCTGCTAATAAGTGTAGTTTTGAATTAAAAACTTTGAGTCCAAGTTTTAAATTCATGTCTATCTGGATCCTAAAGACCATGCTCTTCTGATGAGACCACATTAAAAAATGAAATACCTGGGGGAGGCAGTTCCACTTCAGGCTAGGATGTGAAAGTGTGATATTGTGATTTATAAGAAACATATATTTGTCATTCAGATGACTAAAATATATTTCTCATATATATTTGGTCTAACTCACAGTTCCCAGCTCATAGCTCCCCAAACCCTCGGAATTTCCTGAGCATAAGAGCAATGGGAGCATCTTTTGTCATAATATTTGGTGTCTTGTCCCAGTTTCTGAAATCACTAAAGGTGAAACTATCTTGTTATTCATGACAAGCCCCTTTCCACCACATCTGGGTTTATGTTGATGAGATGGCATTTGGATGGGCTGGTTACCAAGGGAGCCACCACGTGGTTAGAGGGGTGGAACTTGCAGTCGTCCCCCTGCCCCGCCTCCTGGGAGGGGAGAGAGGCTGCAGATCGAGTTCAGTCACCAATGGCCAAAGATTTAATCAATCATGCCTACGTAATGAAGCCTCCATAAGAACCCAGGAGGATGGATTTGGAGAGCTCTCAGGTTGGCGAACACGTAGAGATGCGGGGAGAGTGGTGCCCTGGGAGAGGGCGTGGAAGCTCCTCATCCCTTGCTCTATGAAACCCTGTCATCTGACTGTTTCTGAGTTATATCCTTTTATAATAAACTGGCAAGCAGTTAAGTAAAGTGTTTCTCTGAGATCTGTAAGCTGCTCTAGCAAATTAATTGAACCCACGGAGGGGGTTGTTGGAACCTCCATCTATAGCAGATCAGTCAGAAGCACAGGTAACAACATGGACTTGTGATTGGTGCCTGAAGTGGGGCCAGTCTTGTGGGACTGAACCGTTAACCTGTGGGATCTGATGCTGTCTCCAGGAACATAGCGTCACAATTGAGTTGGATTGTGGGATACCAGCTGTGCTGGAAAATTCCTTGGATGTGTGGACAAAAATCCCCACACGCACTGGAATTGAGTGCTCAGACCCTTTAGAAAGGGTGAGGAAGATTTTTTCCTGCACTACTTTTTCTTGTAGTGTTTTTTTGTAATACTACAAAAAAATCTGGACAACATAAAACTTACCTACAGGACTTTTGAAAAGTGTTGGGTCTAAGGAAGCCTTTACAAACTGATTGCCAGTGCTCTAAATCCTTCAACTTTGTTCTTTTTTCAAAATTATTTTGGCTATTCTATGTCTTTTGCATTTGCATATAATTTTAAAGTCAGCTTGTCAATTTTTATTAAAACAATCCTGCTGGAGTTTTGAAGGCAATTGCGTTGAATCTATAGGTAAATTTGGGGAGATTTGATACCTTAACAATATTGAGTTTTCCAAAGCATGAGCATGGTATATTTCTTCATTTATTTAGTTCTTCTTTAATTTCTCTCAGTAGTATCTTGAAGTTTTCCATTTATTGATCTTGCAGATGTTTTGTTAAATTTATTCCTAAGTACCTTATGGGTTTTTTTCATACTAATAATGGCATTGGATTTTGAAACTTCGATTTCCAATTTAATTGCTGGCTGAGATAAATATAGTTAACTTCTATATATTGACCTTTATCCTCTGACTTTACTAAATTAACAAATACTTCTACTAGCTTTTGTTGTAGATTCCTAAGAGTTTTCTATGTACACAATTATTCATCTGTGAATAAAGACAATTTTGCTCTTTCTTTTCTAATACTTTCGTTTCTTTACTTTTTTTCTTGCTTTGTTGCACTGACTGGGACCTCCAGTACAATGATGAATAGGAGTGGTGAAAGAGGTTTGTCTTCCTTCCAATTTTAAGAGGAATTTATTTAATCTTTCACCGTTACATATGTATTAGCGATAATTTGAAAACAGATGACCTATTTTAGTAATGAAGTCATGTCACTATCCAATCACTATAAAGTAGCAAATTATATAAGCTCCAAGATCCATTTAGTCTAGTACACAATTCTACTCTCTAGTCAATAATGTTTGTGCAAATACCAAATGTATTGATTCCTTTTTCTTTTTTAGAAAAGTCTACTATTGGATGAATCATCATCAATCTAAAGTTGTCTATGTTTGTTCAAGAGGAAATAGCAATTTCTTGACTGAATACATGTAACCAAGGATATGAGATCCATTTTTGATGTATCACTAAAGTTCTCATGTATTATTTGAATGATATCCAGATTAAAGAATTAGAATCCTGATATCTATCATCTGTGTCTCTTGTCTCTTCATACCCGAGGGCACTTATGTTCTAGGAGTTTAATGTCTTCAGGAGAAAAACCAACAGCTCTTTGGAATATGCCTGAGGACGTTCATCAGTTCTCTTAAGAGCAGAGTCTGAATCATCTTTATTTACTTGCATCTCTCCTAGAACTTGTGTACACTTTCACTCCGACGCATCTTAAGTAAGTTCCCATTACTTGACGCAGCATGATCATTTCCCTGTTGGATGCTTCCTGGAAGAACCTAATTAACACATCTAAAATTAGAGTCCAGAATAAATTGTTAATTTCTCACTCCTTCCTCTGCTTGACAAGGAATTCAGTGCACTTCACCCTCTGCTGCACTCCGTCTTCTGCCCGACCACCCTGCAATACCCTTAACAGCCAACGGGAATTTAACATGAGGCTGCGGACCTATCTCGCTGGTGGGAAGAACTGAAATATATCAATAAAATGTCAGTTTTATTGGGGGGCAGCTTGGGTTTAGAAGGAAGCTATGTGAGCATGATGCCATTGACCTAGGCACTAGGTGGAGGCCAGACAGCTTTGGGAAATACATAGTTACGTAGTGTGGGGAATTTTATAATGACAAAACTAACATATAAAATACAGATCAGGAAAGAGCTGGATGTCCTTTAGCCTAATAAGGCCAAGGTTATTATTTGGCAAGTAGGAAAATAAACAGGAGAAAGAAACATTCTACATTAAAAATGTACAATAAAAAAACCAGGGCATTTTCCAGGTAGGTTTAACTGGCTGGACTTCATGAGGGAAAAGCTCCTGCTGTGGCCAGTTGTTGTCTGTGAGTGTTTTCAGGAAAAGCGCAGCCCCAGCAACTCTGCTGGAGAAGATGGAACTGTGGTTGAAGCAACCATCGGCATCTTCTCTGCCCTTTCTTCCAGGACTAACTTTTCTCTGTCCCTCTGCTGCTTGTTGTATTGCACAATGATAGCACAGTCTCTGAGCAGATATAGAATAAGAAGACAATGATAACAGTGGTGGGATGGGGAGCAAAATGGGTTCTTGTGATCAGAACAAAATTTCCACTTTTTTTCCTTTTTCTTTTTTAAAATTTCTTTTGAGGAAGATTAGCCCTGAGCTAACATCTGCCAATCCTCCTCTTTTTGCTGAGGAAGACTGGCCCTGAGCTAACATCCATGCCCATCTTCCTCTACTTTATATGTGGGACGCCTACCACAGCATGGCCTGACAAGTGGTGCATAGGTCCGCACCTGGGATCCGAACTGGCGAACCCCGGGCCACCAAAGCGGAACGTGCGAACTTAACCACTATGCTGCCAGGCTGGCCCCTCAAAATTTCCACTTTTTAAAAAATTGAGATATAGTTGACGTATAACATCGTATTAGTTTCAGGGGTACAACAGGATTTGCTATTGCTATAGATTGTGAAGTGATTACGACAAGTTTAGTTCACATTCAGCGCCACACATAGGTACAACATTTTTTTCTTGTGATGAGAACTTTTCAGATCTACTTTCTTAGCAACTTTCAAATATGCAGTACAGTGTTGTTAGCTACAGTCACCATGCTGTGCGTTCCAGCCCCAGGACTTCTTTATTTTAAACTGGAAGTTAGTCCCTTTTGACCCCCTTCATCCATTGCACTCACCCTCTATCCCCGCCTCTGGCAAGTACCAATCTGTTCTCTGCATCTATGAGTTTGAGGGTTTTTATTTTATTTTATTTTTTTAGATTCCACATATAAGTGAAATCATACAGTATTTGTCTTTCTCTGTCTGACTTATTTCACTTAGCATAATGCCCTCAAGGTCCAGCCATGTTGCAAATGGCGAGTTCCTTCTTTATATATATATGTATATATATATACGTATATATATATACGTACACATTTTCTTCATTCATCTGTTGATGGACACTTAGGTTGCTTCCACGTCTTGGCTATTGTGAGTAATGCTACAATGAACATGGAGGTAGAGATATCTTTTCAAGACAGTGGTTTTATTTCCTTTGGATAAATACCCAGAAGTGGAATTGCTGGATCCAAATTTCTACT
The DNA here is from genome assembly GCF_041296265.1 of Equus caballus. Classification (NCBI taxonomy): domain Eukaryota; kingdom Metazoa; phylum Chordata; class Mammalia; order Perissodactyla; family Equidae; genus Equus; species Equus caballus. The sequence continues at coordinate 104,710,711 of NC_091697.1, read as the reverse complement.
CCTGATGATGGCACAGTGTAGTGTCTGGATGCAGGAATCATGGAAGAGGGGGCATATCAAACTTTGTTGGTGGGAACTCAGACATCATCTGTCAGCTGGTGTGGATTCCAAAATATGTAGTGTTTCAGTCCTTGGGCAGGGAAGACTGAGAACTTTCTCAAAATTTTAGGGCTAGGTAGAACAATGCCAGAGTATGCTGATAAATGTTTAATAACCAGTTCTCTGAACAAAGGAAAAACAGATTTATAGTGTTTGCCAATTTCTGTGGGGTGGATACTCCCACCCTGGCTGATTTCAAGCTACCAACGTGGTGTTATTGACCTCAGAGTTGGGTAGAGATGCACGACGTTATATAGCATTTCCACCATAGAGACAACTCAAGTAATCTCAAGGGCATAGATAATAGGAAATTGTAGAAAATTAGAAAGTTACAGGTTTTGAGTAATTGTTACCTTTGCTTTTATATTGGAAATGTAGAGGTAGAGATCATATTATCTGCAAACAATCTGATTATTTGCGTACAATATTTAAGATGTTTTGGTATCACATGTTCAACCAACTAGAAAAAAATCTTCCATGGAAGAGGACCTCAACAATCACGTGGACAAAATAGTTCAAGTTAGCCAGCCTTTGCCATTAGCCACTCCTGAAGTGGCACAACGGGCGCATGAATAGAGGGGCCATGGCGACAGAGATGGAGACTACACATGAGTCCTCCAGCTTGGACTCCTGCTTACCAGGCCTGATCTAACGCCTCCCATTGGTAGGAGTTTCCTGCAGCTGGAAGCGGTCAGAAATGCATCCCCAACGGCAACTTCTCTCCTGCAGGGAGTTCTGAGCAGCGCATCATGGCTGCCACTTATGGGGACTCAATCACGATGAAATTGGAAAGAAGGATAAAGAACATCACTGATATTTTGCCTATTTTCCATAAAACGTTCACTTCAACAGTTCATCTCCAATGAATTTCTTGATTTAAAAAAAGTCAATTTCATCCTTTCTTATCCTAAATAGCTAGTCAGTATTATGTAGTATTATTATTCATAAAAACCAAGTCCTATCAAACTGATATACAGTTTGATGCCAGTTATTTGTGAGGCATTTCTGTATATTGAGTATTTAGACAATGTGCCAAGCACTGCACCAATGTTGCAAATACATTATTTTAATAAATCTTCACAGTAAACCTATGAATGAGGTACAATAGCCTCTATTTTATTAATGAAACTGAAGCTCAGCGAAGATGGTGAATATTTCCAAAATTACAAAGTTAGAAAGTGATAGAACCAGAATTTCGTGTCAACCTTGCAGCATTCCCAGAATTACACTGGCCAAGGCTGAGACTGGTTGCCCTTGGGTAGAGAAAATATCTAAGAACCCAGTATGAAAGGAAGACTCAAATTCAATCACCAGATTCTAAACTAGGTAAGCTGATGGCAGGTTAACAACTTGGAGAAAGAAAAGGTTTTGCTGGAAGAGATTATGGTATAAGTCCAGAGCCTAGAATTTATACCGTAAACAGGAGGGGAAGACTGCATGAGGCCCCAAGACAGAGAGAAAAGTGAGGATGGTTTCTGGGCTGGGGAGGGACTTAGAGAGAACTGGAGAAGAAAATGAGACTGTGAGTCACTGGTGAGGGTTCCTTAGAAAGGGGCCTCCCACCTCTCCCCTCTTAGGTTGGAGTGAAGGCAATGACAGGGACTCCCAGGTGAATTTGAAGACCTGAGAACTGAGCAAATGTCTCCTTCCTTACTGGAATTCTAAGAGGAGAAAGTTTTGCAGATTGTTCGGTGCCAATGCAAGGCTGCCACAGTGGAGGAAATATGGTGGCAAGGTAGGAGGAGGTAGAGAAAGAGAGCCTGAGGTCCCCAGGGTCCTGTGGCCTCAGAGTGCCTTGAGAAAGAGTCCAAGGTTTCCGTGTTCTCCTTAAGAGGAGAATAAAGGTTGGCGGAGAGTAAGAAAGCTACCCGATGTTTGGCTGAGGAAGGCTCAGAGTCCTTGGACCCAGCAACCAGAGGCCATGGTGAGATGTGAATTCTTCAACAGTGGACGCCACAGGGTTTGGAGCTGATACTCAAGACCAGGTGGGTCAAGCCTCCGTGGAAGAGACCAGCCAGCACAGGTATGGCAGGCATACCCCAGGCTGCTTCCCCACAACCAGGACAGCCAGGAGAATATGCTAGCCCTGGAGAATTTACACCATCCCTGGGGTGAGGGAGAGAAGAAAAGGAGGAGAGGAAGAACCCTGGAAATGCCAAACATTCCTGGCCTGTAGTGAGGAAACCCACAGAACTGTTGATTAAATTGTCTAACATTAGGTCAGAGATCAAAATGGATAATACAAATAAAGTTACATTTTGTATACCTGAGTTTTGTGATCGAAAAGTATGCATCTGCTCTATTTGCCTGATTCCTGTATGTTTCTTGTGGAAGAACGATTTCCATAGACCATAGATCTTTGGAATGTCTCCTTCCTGTTGATGGTGCATGTTTCCTGCCATTCCTCCTTGTTCTCTCCCCTCACTCTTAACAGCCCCTCATCTCGGGAGATCATCTTTGCCTTCAAGGTCTTGGTTTTACCTGTATCAGCAATAGCTGTGTGCTGGGGGTGAGGTCTGTGGTTCATTTATTCAGAAAACCTTAGTTGAGCACATACTATATGCCAGACACTGTGCTAAATTCTGGTGATGGAAACATAAACTACACAGTCTCTGCCCTCAAGAAGTGGACAGTCTACTGGGAGAGAGAGACAAGGAAGCAGATAATTACAATGCAAAGCGATATGAGTTATGACAGAAGTAAGTACAGGTTATGTGAGGTACAGAGTACTGAGTACAGGCCACGTGAGGTACAGAGTACTTAAGTACAGGCCACGTGAGGTACAGAGCACTGAAGTACAGGGTGTGTGAGGTACAGAGCGCTGAAGTACAGGCTGTGTGAGGTACAGAGCGCTGAAGTACAGGCTGTGTGAGGTACAGAGTGCTGAAGTACAGGGTATGTGAGGTACAGAGTACTGAAGTACAGGCTGTGTGAGGTACAGAGTGCTGAAGTACAAGGCATCTGAGGAACAGAGTACTGAGTACAGGGTATGTGAAGGGCCATGGCCTCAGAGAAAGCTTCTCAGGAGAAGTGACATTTGAGTTGAATTTTGAAGGATAACTGGAAATTTTTTATTTGACTAAGGGAAGAAAGAGAAACATTTGCAAACACCAAGTATTCTGGTATATTTGGAACTTAAGATGGAGGAAGAAAAGGGAAGAGGTTGGAGCCAATTCATAAAACACTTGTCTACAAAACTTTGAAGGGACTGGATCTTTTTCCCTGCCATGTATGGGAGGGTGTTTAAAACAACAACAAAAACAGGAGAGTAGAATTGTTCTCTGAAGTGTGAACAGAATTGTTCTCTGAAGTGTGAACAGAATTGTTCTCTGAAACGAGCTCCTTGGCTGCTGCGCGTGAGGCGGGTTGGCGGGGAAGACAGGAGGGAAGGAGTCCCTGTTAAGCAATCCTAGACCAGACCGGAAAACGCTTACCTGTTTGCTTCAGGAAATACTTGCTCCTGGAGGAGAAAGTGGTGAGCTAACTGAAAGAGTTTACTCAGCAAGACTCGCTTAAAAAGCTGCTCTTCACTGTGCCCTCGACGCCAAAGCTGTCGTGAGCTGAGAGCCGACTGTCATAATGCTGGGGGTTGAGAAGAGAATTGGAGGTGAGGACACAGAGTCCCAGGGCTGAGTGGTGGCAAAGTCAAAGGGAAGCCAGCCTGGGAGGCAAGACGGCATCCTGCTGCTCCAGAGGACCCGCCCGCCACGCTTCCTTCCCAGTGCGACCCATGGCCACGTCTGCTGACAGCGCCCCATGGAGAAGCCTTCCCCGCATGGATGACAAGGTGCAGGATTTGCTTGGGAGATTCAAATCACAATCGTGAGTTTTCCTTCTTATTTCCCTGAGACAACTTTTTTTTTAAATTGAGTTAGAATCTCGTGAAATTTCTGTTGTACATTAATGTTTGTCAGTCATGTTGTAGGTGCACCACTTCACCCTTTGTGCCCACCCCCCACCCCACCTTTCCCCTGGTATCCACTAAACCGTTCTTAGTCCATAATTTTAAATTCCTCATATGAGTGGAGTCATACAGAGATTATCCTTCTCTCGCTGGCTTATTTCACTTAACATAATTCTCTCAAGGTCCATCCATGTTATTGCAAATGGAATGATTTTGTTCTGTTTTGCAGCTGAGTAGTATTCCATTGTATATATGTACCACATCTTCTTTATCCATTCGTCTGTTGATGGGCACTTAGGTTGCTTCCATGTCTTGGCTAATGTAAATAATGCTGCAATGAACATTGGGGTGCATAGGACTTTTGGGATTGCTGACTTCAAGCTCTTTGGATAAATACCCAGTAGTGGGATAGCTGGATCGTATGGTAGTTCTATTTTTAATTTTTTGAGGAATCTCCATACTGTTTTCCATAGTGGCTGCACCAGTTTGCATTCCCACCAGCAGTGTATGAGGGTTCCTTTTTCTCCGCAACCTCTCCAACATTTGTTGCTATTAGTTTTAGATATTTTTGTCATTCTAATGGGTGTAAGGTGATATCTTAGTGTAGTTTTGATTTGCATTTCCCTGATGATCAGCGATGATGAGCATCTTTTCATGTGCCTATTGGCCATCCGTATATCTTCTTTGGAGAAATGTCTGTTCATGTCTCCTGCCCATTTTTTGATTGGGTTGTTTGATGTTTTGTTGTTGAGTTGCGAGAGTTCTTTATATATTATGGATATTAAGCCTTTGTCACATATATGACTTGCAAATATTTTTTCCCAGTTAGTGGGTTGTTTTTTTGTTTCAATCCTGTTTTCATTTGCCTTGAAGAAGCTCTTTAGTCTGATGAAGTCCCATTTGTTTATTCTTTCTATTATTTCCCTTCTCTGAGAAGGCATGGTGTCCGAAAAGATCCTTTTAATACTGATGCCAAAGAGTGTACTGCCTACGTTCTCTTCCAGAAGCCTTATGGTTTCAGGTCTCACTTTTAGGTCTTTGATCCATTTTGAGTTTATTTTTGTGAATGGTGAAAAAGAATGGTCAATTTTCATTCTTTTACATGTGGCTTTCCAGTTTTCCCAGCACCATTTGTTGAAAAGACTTTCTTTTCTCCATTGTATGCCCTCAGCTCCTTTGTCAAAGATAAGCTGTCCATAGATGTGTGGTTTTATTTCTGGGCTTTCAATTCTGTTCCATTGATCTGTGCACCTGTTTTTGTACCAGTACCATGCTGTTTTGATTACTGTAGCTTTGTAGTATGTTTTGAAGTCAGGGATTGTGATGCCTCCCGTTTTGTTCTTTTTTCTCAGGATTGCTTTAGCAATTCGGGGTCTTTTGTTGCCCCATATGAATTTTAGGATTCTTTGTTCTAATTCTGTAAAGAATGTCATTGGGATTCTGATTGGGATGGCGTTGAATCTGTAGATTGCTTTAGGTAGAATGGACATTTTAACTATGTTTATTCTTCCAATCCATGTACATGGAATGTCTTTCCATCTCCTTATGTCGTCATCCAATTCTCTCAGAAAGGCCTTGTAATTTTCATTATATAGGTCCTTCACTTCCTTAGTTAAATTTACCCCAAGGTATTTTATTCTTTTTGTTGCAATTGTGAATGGTATTGTGTTCTTGAGTTCTTTTTCTGTTGGTTCATTACTGGAGTATAGAAATGCTACTGATTTATGCAAATTGATTTTATACCCTGCAACTTTGCTGAGTTGTTGATTACTGCTAACGGTTTTCCAATGGATTCTTTGGGGTTTTCTATATATAAGATCATGTCATCTGCAAACAGCGAGAGTTTCACTTCTTCCCTCCCTATTTGGATTCCTTTTATTCCTTTTTCTTGCCTGATTGCTCTGGCCAGGACCTCCAGTACTATGTTAAATAAGAGTGATAGAGGGCATCCTTGTCTCGTTCCTGTTTTCAGGGGGATGGGGTTCAGTTTTTGCCCATTGAGTATGATGTTGGCTATGAGTTTGTCATATATGGCCTTTATTATGTTGAGGTAGTTTCCTTCTATGCTCATTTTGTTCAGAGTTTTTATCATAAATGGCTGTTGGATCTTGTCAAATGCCTTCTCTGCATCTATTGAGATGATCATGTGGTTTTTATTCCTCAGTTTGTTGATGTGGTGTATCACGTTGATTGATTTGCGGATGTTGAACCATCCCTGTGTCCCTGGTATGAATCCCACCTGATCCTGATGTATGGTTCTTTTGATGAATTGCTGAATTGTGGTTGCCAAAATTTTGTTTAGAATTTTTGCATCTATGTTCATCAGTGATATTGGCCTGTAGTTCTCTTTTTCGTGGTGTCCTTGTCAGGTTTTGGTATCAGCGTGATGTTGGCCTCATAGAATGTGTTAGGAAGTGTTCCATCTTCCCTAATTTTTTGGAATAGCTTGAAAAGGATAGGTATTAAATCCTCTCTGAAAGTTTGGTAGAATTCCCCAGGAAAGCCATCTGGTCCTGGGGTTTTATTCTTTGGGATGTTTTTGATTGCTGTTTCAATCTCTTTCCTTGTGATTGGTCTGTTCAAATTGTCTGCCTCTTCTTGAGTGAGCTTTGGGAGATTGTAGGAGTCCAAGAATCTATCCATTTCCTCTAGGTTATCCATTCTGTTGGCATATAGTTTTTTGTAGTATTCTCTTATAATCTGTTGTATTTCTGCAGAGTCTGTTGTTATTTCTCCTCGCTCATTTCTGATTTTGTTTATTTGAGCTTTCTCCCTTTTTTTCTTTGTAAGTCTGGCTAGTGGTTTGTCAATTTTATTTATCTTCTCAAAAAACCAGCTCTTTGTCTCATTGATCCTTTCTACTGCCTTTTTCGTTTCAATAGCGTTTATTTCTGCTCTGATTTTTATTATTTCTCTCCTTCTGCTGACTTTGGGCTTCATTTGTTCTTTTTTCTCTAGTTCAGTTAGGTGTACTTTAAGGTTCCTTATTTGGGGTTTTTCTTGTTTGTTAAGATGTGCCTGTATTGCGATGAATTTTCTTCTTAATACAGCTTTTGCTGTATCCCAAATGAGTTGGTATGGCATGCTATCATTTTCATTTGTTTCCAGGTATTTTTTAATTTCTTCTTTAATTTCTTCAGTGATCCATTGCTTGTTCAATAGTGTGTTGTTTAGTCTCCACATCTTTGTGCCTTTCTCGGCTTTTTTCTTGTAATTAATTTCTAGCCTTACAGCACTATGATCGGAGAAGATGCTTGTTATTATTTCAATTTTTTAAAATTTTTAGAGGCTTGCCTTATTTCCCAACATATGGTCTATCCTTGAGAATGTTCCATGTGCACTTGAGAAGAATGGGTGTTCAGCTCTTTCAGGGTGAAGTGATCTATATATGTCTATTAAGTCCAATTGTTTTAGCTTTTCATTTAGCTCCACTATTTCCTTGTTGATTTTCTGTCTGGATGGTCTGTCAATTGATGTGAGTGGGGTGTTGAGGTCCCCTACTATTATTGTGTTGTTTTTAACATCTTCCTTTAGGTCTGTTAATAGTTGCTTTATGAATCTTGGTGCTCCTGTGTTGGGTGCATAGATATTTATAAGCGTTATTTCTTCTTGATGAAGTGTCCCTTTGATCATTATATATTGTCCCTCTGTGTCTCTCTTTACTTGTCTTATTTTGAAATCCACTTGGTCTGATATAAGAATTGCAACACCTGCCTTTTTTTCCTTGCTATTTGCTTGAAGTATTGTCCTCCACCCCTTCACCCTGAGTCTGTGTTTGTCCTTGGGGCTGAGGTGTGTTTCCTGGAGGCAAAAAATTGCTGGATCTTGTTCTTTAATCCATTTTGCCACTCTGTGTCTTTTTATTGGAGAGTTCAATCCCTTCACATTGAGAGTGATTATTGATGCATGTGGGCTTAATGCTGTCAATCTGTCGCTCATTATCTTGTTTTCCTGCCTTCTTTTCCTTTTTGCTTTAGACTACCCATTTAATACTGCAATTTCTTATGCTGGGTTTCTTAGATTTTTCCTTATCTATGATTTGTGACTCTGTTCTGTACTTTATTTTAGTGTCTACCTTGAAGTTTGTATTTAGAATCTCGTGTATAATATAGTCTATTCTCTGGTGGTCTCTTCCCTACTTGACCAATACTGATTTAGACCCTTTGCTCTTCCCCTCCTAAATAATTATTTTCATTTTTTATTTCAACTCGTCTTATGAATTTGTAGTTAGAGTGATAAGATCCCTGAGACAACTTTTTATGAAAACAATTAAACTTAAAAAAGAGAGTCAAGAAAGCAATTGTTTTCTTGCAAGTTTAATTAAAAAGAAATACCAAATACATTTGGGTATGTTCCTCCTTAATTCTTCAATAATGTTATACTTGGACTACTTTCATAATGTTTCTCTTTAGTTTAGCCTGAATTCTATCATTGGGTCAAAAAGCAGAGGATTTGGGTTCATCTTCAGTACCTAGCGGTAAACTTGTCCCAGCAAGAGGCTATGTTCTACCTGCGTAGGCTGAAGAAGTAAACTAAATTTCTATCTTCAGCACATCCAGTAAATCAGAAAGGTCTGCGCAGTGCCCACTACAACCGTTATCTGAGTTTTTCTGCATTATTTCTCTCAAGAAAAGAGAAAGAAACAAAGAAAAATATCTTGTAAAGATGACCATACTAAGAGTAGAAAAATTCTGTGGCTAGTTTTCTTAAGTAAAAAAGATAATTTTCCCCTATGTTCTTAACGGAAATTGATGTGGCTTTCTCCCCATCCCTGTTAGCAAAGCTCAGGTTAGAAAGGAATTGAGGGACTCCTGGGTAAGAAACTATGGAGCACAGACAGGAAGTCCACCACTTCCCTAGATTTCCACTTAAATAGTGATAAAATAGTCAAATAGAAACATCTGAAACTGATAATGGACAATGTGAGAAGGTGGTACCAATTTGCCAGACAGTTTGTGAGCTACAGTGCAGGTAGGACTGACGTGAAGCCTGGACCATTAGGAATTTAGGCTCTTCCCTTGCACACTGGGCCGTCGGGAGCACAGTTCTGGGTGGAACTTCCTGGCCACTGCTTATTTAGGAGGATCGTGGTAGGATGGCCTGGCAGGGGGTCACTGGTTGAGGGCGTGTGCCCTGGGGTGTGTCACACTTAGTGGGGCCAGGGCTGGCTTTGTTCTTGGCTTATACTGAACACAGATGTCTCTCCAGACAAGGAGCCTCATCTGGCTCCTCATGAGGACAAGCCTGCCCGACAAGGGATGGGGGCACTGCTGCAGCTAATTTCTGCCGCTCCACAAACACAGTTCACCTCCAGCCTGGGGACACGCTTCCTGTGTGACCGCCTCTGGCTTTAGCTCTGGCTGTGACCCAGGCTGCTCAGTTTCTGTACTCTGAGTGGAAAATTACATTAATTCCAAACCTTTCATTTCATTTTTTATCTGGATCTGAAAGTTTGGACAAAGATCCAAATAATCTTTGACAGAATCCATCTCAATTCCCAGAATTGACCAAGTACAGATGCCTCATTAAGGATGAGCAAACAGGCCAAATCCATCAGCCATACGATCAGATATTGCTGTTTAAAAAGAGGAGGCTGTGCGGAAGAAGTGGAGCAAATGTCTTCATATGATCTACATCACCGTCCAAGATAGAGGGGAAAATTTCAAGTTTTTAGTTTGTGATCTTAACATAATAGATAGGAAATTGTCAAGTGTATGGAAATAAACAAGGTGGTCACAAAGAACAGTCTGAGGTCAGAAAAGAGAGCACAGAAGAAAAACAATTGATTGCCATTATTTAAAACCTAAGTGAGGATCAGATTTACTGTTGCAGGAAATTCATTCAATGGAGTATAATGCCTGGATACTCCAAGGTAACACCTGGAATTCACCCAGGAATCAGAGGCAAGAAATAAAGAGATGAAAGGATGTGAAAAAATTCAAAAAGATAGGTAATCAAGGATTGAGTCAGAGATGTAACACAGGCATATCTTGGAGATATTGCAGGTTCAGCTCCAGACCACTGCAGTAAAGGGAATATCACATTAAAGTGAGTCACACGAAATTTTTGGTTTCCCAGTGCATATGAAAGTTATCTTTACACTGTACTAGTTTGTTAAGCGTGCAATAGCATACGCTCAAAAACAATGTGCCTACCTTAATTAAAAGATACCTTATTGCTGAGCCAGCCCTGAGGGTGGTTAAAGTTCTGTGCTCTCTTCTTTGGTGGCCCAGGTTCACTTCCTGGTGGCAGAACTGCGCCACCCGTCTGTCAGTTGCCATGCTGTGGTGGCGGCCCACATAGAAGAACTAGGACTTAGAGCTAGAAGATGCCACCGTGCTTGGGGCTTTGGGGAGAAGAAAAAAAAGAGGAAAGATTGGCAACAGATGTTAGCTCAGGGAAAATCCTTCCGTCCAAAAGCAAACAAAAACACTTTCTTGCTAAAAAATGCTAACCGTCGTCTGAGCCCTCAGTGAGTTGTAATCTTTTTGCTGGTGGAGGGTCTTGTAACGAAAGCAATATTTGCAAAGTGCAATAAAGTGAAGTGCAATGAAACAAGGTAGGCCTGTGTACATATAACGGAAATTCTAAAGAAAAGAACAGAGTAGATGTAGGAGAAAAATAAGCAGGAAATAAAGAGGTTAGAAAACTTTCTGGAGCTGAACAAACATTAAATGTCAAATGTCTTCAGATTAAAAGCGGTCAGTAAATTCTGGTAAAATTAAGCAACATCAACACCTGGACATATCCTGGAAAATATTTTGACTTTGAAAGATTAAAAAAAAAATCTGTACATAGATACTTTTCTTCTATTCATTCTGTGGTAGAGCACAAAAAAAAGTGGAAATCTTTTCCATTTATTTAAAAAGATTAGCATGAACCTAATGCCCAAACTGATGGAAATAACAAAAGAAACAACAGAGTAACTTCATATAAATACAGATTTTAAAAGGTGAGAAAAAAAGATTTTAAAAGTGAGAAACAAAGTAAATTGATTCAGTAGCATAATATGAGAATAATATTCCAAGATTAGATGGGGTTTATTTCAGAATTGAAAGGATGGTTCAGTATTAGGAAATGTGTTTATGTAATATGCCATAAGAAGACAAAAGAGAAAAAGGTATATGATCAGCCAGATAGATGCAAAAAAGGCATTTTCTATAATTCAGTGCCTATTTCTGGTTTAAACTGTTCTTAATGAAAACAGAAGGGAAGGAAGCTTTTTTTTAAATCAAAAAATCCAAAGCTACCATCTTGCTCAGGACTGACACAATGAGGGGATTGCAATCAATGAGGAGAACAAGACAAGGCCTCCTGATGTAAGCACTGCTGGTTTTGGGTAGCTTTTGTTACTATCATTAGGGGAGAAAAAGAAGTAAGAAGTATAAATACTGGAAAATAAAAATAATTTTTATTTGAAAATGGTAAGACTGTTTACCTACAAAACTCCAAAAAGTAAAGGAAAAACTACTTAAGGTTGCCAGTTAAAAAATAAATATAAAAATAAGATTGTTTTGTTATATGCTGACAGCAAGCAATTAGAAAATACAATGGGAAAATCTCATTCATGATAGACAAAAAAACACCAAATCACTTGAAAAAATCTTAATACTGTATTATGTATTTGAAAGTTGCTGAGAGTAGACTTTAAAAACTCTCAGCAGGGGCTGGCTCTGTGGCTGAGTGGTTAAGTTCATGCGCTCCGCTGCGGTGGCCCAGGGTACAAGAAAAGAAAAAGGAAGATTGGCAACGGTTGTTAGCCCAGGTGCCAATCTTTAAGAAAAGAAAAGAAAAAAAAATTCTCACCACAAGAAAAAAAATTTTGTAACTATGTAGGGCGATGGATGTTAACTAGACTTATCTGGTGATTATTTTGCAATATATACAAATATCAAATCATTATGTTGAATGCCTGAAACTAATATAATGTTACATGTCAATTATACTTCAATGAAAAACACTTGGAAAAATCTTAACAAGAAATGTATTGGACCAATATGAGAACACCTACCAAATTTATTAGGTAATATGAAAAAAGACCTGAATACATAGACATATGTTTGGTATAGAGAAGAATAAAAATTACAAAGAAATACATTCTTCCAAAATTAACTTATACCTAACTTGAAATTAATTCCAATTAAAACCCCAATTTGATTATTCTTATACCTCCAAAAACTTATTCTAAAGTTTCCCTGGAAGAGTATTTTTGGGGAAAAACAATATAAGGAGGGGAAACCAGATATTGAAATATAATTTAAAAATAAAATAATGAAAACAGTGAGACACTGGAACAAGAAAGTATAGGTAGATAATAGAAGAGAATTGGCAAACTAGAAAAAGACCCTGGTAAATAGAAGAATATCATATTTGATACAGATATTTAGGGAAATGAAGCTCATAGAGAAAATGTACTAATCAACTGGCCATTTAGAAAGAAAAATGGTTGTGTTGGATTCCCACTTCATAACTTACCATGAAATAAATTCCAGATAGTTTAAATATTTAAATATGAAAATAAGATCATTAAAAAGTTAGAAAGTGGGGCTGGCCCAGTGGCACAGCTGTTAAGTTCTGGCACTCTGCTTTGGTGGTCCTGGGTTCACTGGTTTGGATCCCGGGCACGGACCTACACACCACTCATCCAGCCATGCTGTGGCAGCATCCCACATACAAAATGGAGGGAGATTGGCACGGATGTTAGTTAGGGCCAATCTTCCTCACCAAAACAAACAAACTAACAAAAACAGTAAAAAAATTAGAAAGACACAGATGAATATATACTACAGCTCTGGGGAAGGCCTTTTAAAGCCTGGTGCCAAAGTCAGAAGCCAGAGGAGAGCATTGATATAGCTACTAAAAAATTAAAAATATGTGTACATCAAAGTAATTATGTACAAACTAGGAAAACAAATGAAAACAAAATATATTGTAATCTATGTAACAAAGCTTATAAACCTGGCCTAGAGTAGGTGCCAATAATAAATATTTGTTGAACGCATGAATCAGTAAGTGAAAATGGAAAGCACACCTATGAAACAATGAGAAAGACGCTACAGCCCCAGTGGAAACACAGACAAAGGCATGAATGGGGGGGTCACAAAAGAAGTACAAGTGCTCAGCAGGCACATAAAAAATGCAGCCACTAGTATAAAAATCAACCTAATTAAAATGTCACTACCTTTTAGCTAATTAAATAGACAAATATTAGAAATAATCATAATAGTTTAATTCCACAGATTCATTTTCATACCCCAGATAATAGTGTAAGTGGCATACTCTTTTGGACATGAATTTGGAAATATGCATTAAAACTCTCAAAATATTTACATGTATATCCTTGGAATCAGCCATTGCGCTTTTGGCACTTTATCCTAAGGAAAAAAAATTAGAAGACCACAAAATGATTTATTTATGAGGACATTCATTTCAGTATATGTAAAATTGCAAAAAAAGAGAAACAAATTAAATCTCTAAGGCACTATTAAATATCCTTAATAAAAGTGAAGACACACTCACAGTCGAGACTTGAGTGGGATGGCAACTTGAAGGTGCCACATGTGGCTGACACCAACAACAACCCTAACTGTACTGGAGTGCTGGCTATATGCCCAGAGTCATACTTAGTATTTTACATGAAGCATCTCCCTAGGCTTCAAGGGGTGTAAATTCTAATCTTATGCCCATTTTGCAGATGAAGAAGCTGAAGCTTAGTGGTGTGAGGTTTAGAGGTCTGTCTTTTTGAGAATCCACTTACCCACGATGCTATGAACTACCTTTAATTTTGTGTGTGTGTGATGGAGTCAGGGTTTTGGAACTGTGACCTCTCTTTTTGTGTTTCAGAACTGGTCTCTCCTACTGTGGGTTTTTTTTAAAGATTGGCACCTGAGCTAACATCTGTTGCCAATCTTTTTTTTTTTCCTTCTTCTTCTTCTCCCCAAAGCTCCCCCAGCACATGGTTGTGTATTCTAGTTGTGAGTGCCTATGGTTGTGCTGTGTGGGACGTGCCTCAGCATGGCTTGATGAGGGTGCCATGTCCGCGCACAGGATCCGAACCAGCGAAACCCTGGGCTGCTGAAGTGGAGCGCGCGAACTTAACTGCTCGGCCACGGGGCTGGCCCCTGTGGCTTTTTCTTTTTACAAAGGTATTCTTTTACATTCAGACGTGGAGCACGAACTCTACCAGGTGAGTTTAATTTATTGCTTTGCTGACCACATCACTGTTAGGTCTTCCTTCCCTTTTATTTGTTTATTTATTTATTTTATTGAGATCATAATGGTTTATAACTGTAATTTCGGGTGTACGTTATTATTTACAACTTCTGAATACACTTCATCGTGCTCTCCTAGAACAAAATATAGGCAGTACACCCTTTGACATTGGTCTCAGCAGCATCTTTTTGAATACCATGTCTGCTTGGGCAAGGACAACAAAAGAAAAAGTTAACAAATGGGATTACATCAGACTGAAAAACTCTGCAAAGCAGAGGAAACCAGGAACAAAATGGAAAGACAACCCACCAACTGGGAGAAAATATTTGCAAATCATTTATCATACAAGGAGTTGATCTCCAAAACATATAAAGAACTCATACTGGGGCTGACCCGGTGGCGCAGCAGTTAAGCGTGCTTGTTCCACTTCTGTGGCCTGGGGTTCACTGGTTCGGCTCCTTCCTAGATGCAGACATGGCACTGCTCATCAAGCCATGCTGTGGTAGGCACCCTACGTATAAAGTAGAGGAAGATGGGCACAGATGTTAGCTCAGGGCCAGCCTTCCTCAGCAAAAAGAGGAGGATTGGCGCCGGATGTTAGCTCAGGGCCAATCTTCCTCAAAAAAAAAAAAAAAAAAAAACAACTCATACCCCAAACAACCCAATAAAAAAATAGGCACAAGATATGAACAGACATTTCCCCAAAGGAGATAGACAGATGGCCAACAAGCACGTCTTTATTTTTTTAGTGCATCCATATGATATAGAAAAAGACTGGCAAAACATCCTTTAAAATATGACTGACAGCAGGAATAACTGGTAATTTTTATTATTTTCCTATTTATACTTTTATTATGTCTCCCAATTAATATGTTTTAGTATTATTTTTCTGAGGATTGCTTTGGCTGTTCAGGGTCTTTTGTTGTTCCATATAAATTTTAGGATTCTTTGTTCTATTTCCATGAGAAATGTCATTGGGACTCTGACAGGGATTGCACTGAATCTGTAGGTTGCTTTAGGAAGTATGGACATTTTAACCAGGTTAATTCTTCCAGTCCATGAGCATGGAATGTCTCTCCATTTCATTATGTCTTCTTCAATTTCCTTCAACAATGTTTTATAGTTTTCAGTGTACAGATCTTTCACCTCCTTGGTTAAATTTACTCCTAGGCATTTTATTCTTTTTGTTGCACTTATAAATGGGACTGCATTCTTGATTTCTCTTTCTATTTCGTTGTTAGCATATAGAAACACAACTGATTTTTGTATGTTGATTTGAATTAGTATTATTGTCAGAGAGAAAACTGCAACAATTTTTAAAGCCGCCAAATCAACTGAACTCCGGCCCTCACCACCTCCTCCCTTCCCCAGCACCATCCCTCACCCCATCTCTCACGCCTGCTTCATTCACATGTTCCTCCATGGGAATTCACGTCCGTGATGGCGGTCCTGACACAGTCTAAGATACTAAATCATTAAGAAGCTGTTACACATAGACAGGAATCCTACACTCGCCATACATGTACTGTAGTGGTTACATGAGTGAAGCCAGAGTGCTGGGTTCGAATCCTCACTTGAGTTTATCATTGGCTTCACCTTTGGTAAATCAATTAATCTGAGGAAATTAATCATTTTCTCAGTAAAATGTAGAGAAATACAGTAGCTTGCTTCTCGTTTACAGTGAAGGTTAAATCAGTTAATGAATATAAAGCACAGTGACTGGCCCGTGGTAAGCACGACAGAATGTTAGCTGTTATTTTTGTTAGCATACTTATTAAACCTTAAAAGTACATAATATATTTTAGAAAGGTTTTCAACAAACTGAACTCTTTCAGGTGTATTTCTGGTTTACCCTGTTAACTGGGAATAGAATTAACTGGAGCAGGGCGTTGTCTGAACATTCTACTCCACGGCATTTTCACAATGGTGTTGTTTACCAGGCCCTCTGATAAGGGAAGAATACACAGGAAAATGCAGATTCTGATGAATAAGGACTGAGACACAACACAAGTGAGTAAGGGTTCTACTCATCTTTGGGAAGATAAACTCCAGTCTTGAGGGTTTTTCTTGGGGAATGCAAACAGAAAAATAACGCCGTGAATTAATCACACCCCCCAGGTGAGAGCACAACTTTTGAGTGACACCAAAGGGGACCATGTGAATGGACTATTTCATTGGCTTTGCAGTAGCACTAAAAATGCTTGACTTTTGTCAATGCGGTAATTTAGGACCGATAAGTGGAACCTGCCAACAATGCCATTTTTCTTGATTGCACCGTAATTGCTTTTATGTCATTGATTTCACACTGTGCATAATTAGAGACTATTTTAACTCTAATAACAAATAATGCACTTTGTTTTTACATGGCTAAATAATATCCTACAGAAGCACCATCCTTATGTCAGAGAATAATGGCCTAATATGTCTGTTCAAAGAAGACCTGGCTTTTCCGATTGTTGAGGGATTGTTCATGGGGTGGATGGCTTGGTTATTTTTGTCTCACCGTGTAAAACTGCGTGGGTGTGTGCGTGTTGACTGTGTTGCAAACTTACCTAAATGATGAACTTAAAACATATTGTGTGGAACTCCACAACAACACACCTCCTTCCAGAGTACAGACCGTATGGGATCTTCACAGCATAATTAGAAGTAACAATAATAAAAAAACCCTTGTGACATTTAAGATGCTAAATAATGCTTGAAATTCAAGGCAACAAGAGCAAATTAACAATAGGATAAAGGCTATTTTGAGCGTCTGTAATGCATTCATGACTCAGCATGTGAAAATTTTACATAACTGGTTTATCCTAGAGCTGTGACACATGCAAGAAATTTAGTGCTTACCGTTCCTAAGTGTGGCTCTTTGTGGCAAAACCAATTCTAGAGATTACCTGGAAAATCCCCCTTCCCTCTCAACTCCAGCACCACTGACATTTTAGACCAGATAATTCTTTATTGTGTGGGTGCTGTCCTGTGCCTTGTAGTTTATTTTGCAGCAGCCCTGGCCTCTACCCATTAGATGCCAGGAGTCCCCACCACCCCAAGGTGTGACCACCAAAAATGTCTCTAGACAGTGCTGAAACTCCTAAGGGGCAAAACTGCCCCCACGGAGGCCTCTGCTCTGGGGGACTCATCCAACGACAGCCGCGGTGCTTGAATCCCCAGCGCAGCATCCCCACTGAGTGTTCGTCTACACTGTGCTTGAAATCATCCAGGCAACTCAGGGGGTCCTGGCAGAGCCCCTTCTTCCTTTGAGCTGAAATCTCTCTTCCAGAGCGTCCTCTGGGGCCGTGCGGAATCCCTGCCCATTCGATACAGAAGCCATCTACGTGTCTAAAGACAGCTCTGTCATCCTACAGATTCTACTCAGCTCTCAGGCCCCATGATGCTTCTTTGGAATCTTCAAAACTCATCATTCAAGCAGGTGGTGGGCTATGTGGTATAATTTCCAGTGTCCTGAGCACTACACCCTCAAAATGCTTCACATGCCTTGTTCTCTGATGCCTGCGTTGTGCAGCTGGAACTTCAGTCATTGGTGAAAGTCAAACAGAAAATGAAGTTGGAACCTTCTTGGAAAAGCTAACGCACACAGCCTTCTGAATAATTTTTACCTGTTTTTGGGAAAACAGGAAAATCGGCAACAACAATCACACAACGTGCACCTGCAGACACACAAGCGCAAGATGGGATTATCATCGAAATTTGGAATTTCCTGCATCTTTGTACCCCGCTTGATTGACCTGGCCTCTTTGTCAGCCTGACACAGTCTTACACCACTCAGATGATAGATACCACCTACCCCTACATGCTATCACTGCCATCTTTAGGGCTGCATGCACAGTTCTTTCTCCAGGATTATTTCTGAGCTATCCTTGCTCCAAATCCTGTCCCTGCTAATCCTGAATTACTTTATTTTATTATTTGTGTAAATTTAATGAATCTCATGTTGAGATATAACACGCTTAAGGAAAAGTGTACAAGCCATAAATGTACAGCTTGATGATTGTTACAAAGTGAAAAACATCCATTAAGAACAGAACATTACAGTACCTGGGACCCACCCCCCCCCCCCCCCCGCCCCGCCCCATGCCCTCTTCCAGCTACTTCTCTTGGAGGGTAACCACTATCATAACTTCTAGCAGCATGGATTAGTTGTGTCTGTTTTTGAACTTTATATGAATGGAATCACACAGCATGTGCTCTGTTTGGCTGACTTCTTTCACAAAACATTATGCTTATGTGCTAAACGTGTTCATTCCCCTCACTGTGTGGTATTCTGTTGCATAAGTAGACCACAATTTATTTTTCATTCATCCTGCTGTTGATGGACCTCTGGGTAGTTTTCAGTTTAGGTCTACTGTGAGCATCACTGTCCGCGTCTTCTCGATGCAATGCATGCAGTCGTGTTTGAGTCTATGCCCAGGAGATGAATTGCCGGGTCATAGAGTACCCCATGCTCAACTTCAGCGGATGCTGCCAAACAATTTTGCTATGTGCTGGCACCAATTTACGCTCCCATCAGCAGTGCCTGTCAGTTTTTATAATGTAGCCATACTTGTGGAGACGTGGTATAGTATCTCATTGTGCTGTTAATTCACATTTCCCTCAAGACTAGCCATGTTGAGCACCTTGTCGTTCATTTATTGGTTATTTAGAAATCGTCTTTTGTGAAGTGGCTGTTCAATTGTTTTGTCTGTTTTTAATTGAATTTCTGTCTCCTTATTGATTTTTAAGATTTTTTAAATATATTTTGAGTTTAAGTCTCTTGTTGGATTTATATATTGCAAATATTTTCTCCTACTTTATGGTTTATCTTCTCCCTGTCCTAATGGTGTCTTTGGATAAGTAGAAGTCTTAATTTTAGTGTAGTCCAGTTTATCATCTTCTCCGTTAAGGTTAGAGTTTTTCGTGACCTATTCAAGAACTCTTTTGGGGCCGGCCCCGTGGCCGAGTAGTTAAGTTCGTGCGCTCCGCTTCAGTGGCCCAGGGTTTCACCGGTTCGGATCCTGGGCGCGGACATGGCATCGCTCATCAGGCCATGCTGAGGTGGCGTCCCACACAGCACAACCAGAGGCTCTCACAGCTAGAATCGACAACTATGTACTGGGGGCTTTGGGGAGAAGAAGAAGAGGAAGAAGAAAAAGATTGGCAACAGATGTTAGCTCAGGTGCCAATCAAAAAAAAAAAAGAAAGAAGTCTTTGCTTACCTTGAAGTTACCAAGATACACTTCTAAGTTATCTTCTGGAAGCTTTATTCTTTTCACATTTAAGTTGACAATCCACCTGCAACTGATTTTTGCAGAAAGTGTGAGTTAGAGGTCAAGATTAATGTTTTATGAGGATGTCCAAATGACCCAGGACCATTATGAAAAAGGTCGTCCTTCCTCCAGTGCCTTCAATAGAACCTTTGCCGTAATCCTGCAATTATATATGCGTGGGTGTGAATCCTGAATGCTTCATTCTGCCACCCAAACTTCAACCTGTTTTTGCCTTTCTGGATGTGGTTTCTTCACAGTACTTGAGTACTGGAAGCTCAGCTTTCTCTAGCAGACTCTGACCAGGCTAGCTCTTTTTCAACTCCCAACATCCTTGCTTCAGGATAGCTGTATCATTCTGAATGCTAAGCACATAGTAGGTCCTCAATGAACATGTTATATAAATTACTGTTTCTTCCTCATTCTTACCCTCTTCTCCTTCCTCATTTTACTCCTGTTTTGCCTTGATTATGGATCTGGAGAAGCCCACTGAGGGGAGCACAGAAGCTAAACGTTCTAGGGAGCAGAAGAGCTGCCTTCGTTACATAAGGAAGGGGAGAAAGTCGGCTGCTTCAGAGCTCTTGCTTTCTTTGAGGCTCTGCACTTAAGGAAGTGGGCAGGGGAGGCAGGATTATTTCAAACTCTGTTACCAGCAGCCTGCCACTCCCCCGAAATGCCAGCCTCACGTGTCTAAAGACACGTGTGAGCATGAGCTGTTTCTGAACATCAGAGGGACTTAGTCACCAATTCTAAAGTCCAAATTCATCTAATAGTTGAATGAATGCTAATACCTGTCAGCTATTTTAGGAAAATAAACATGCACACACACACACTGAATGTACCTCAAACACAGGCAGCTGTGACTTATGATTCTCTACCATTTCAATGGTAGTCATCAGAGTAATTGCGAGGACAAAGTGATAATAATAATGGTAAGGGGCCCAGCCATAATATAATAGGGTCCCTCCTAGGATAGGAATTCTCCTGGAATCCAATAGCATTCTCCTAGATAGAAATTCTAACACCTAATAGAGAAATGGTGCTGCTGTTGCAGATGCTGATGGCATTTGACATGTGTTGGAGGAGTTGCCAGGTACTCCTCTAAGTGTTTTACATACGTGACTTCATTTTACCCCCACAGGAGTCCTGTGAGGCAGATACTGTTATTTCCTACTTTACCCTCTTCTTCTTCTTCCTCTTCCTACTTCCTCTGGAGCCACAAAGCTAGGAAGTTGCAGAGTCAGAGCTCCAGCAAGGGCCTGCCAGGCTCCAGGAGCAGGTCTCAGGCTGGGTTCCCCCAGAGCCACGGCACGTGTCCTTCGCACAGTGCCCCGCGGGCATCAGCACGTACTGAGTGTTCTCTGCTCCATGACCAAAGCACATGGGGTCGTGGCTGCGGGAGTGGTTGGTGGACCAATGGTGCTGCAACTCCCAGTCCTGCTTCCGGTTGCAATTAGAATAGGACAGCGTAGACATTCTGACTCACCGCCTCAGGCGGCAGAATTTCTCTTGTTAAATGCAGGCATTCTCAACAGAGGCTTTTAGAGAAGCTGTGTTCATAACGATGTTTGCTGAGTGGTAAAGAAAGCTGACTTTCCCGTTTGGCTGACTGACCTGTGACAACTGATGTTTTCATTGCTGGTCCCAGAAAATCCGAAACTTGGGTGTGACTTGGCTTTATTCTGAGAGTTTGGCTGCGTGTCATCTGAAGCAAAGGGCCAGTTTAAATGACCTTGTAGAATACTTGCTGGCCTATGATTTTAGGAATGAGTGACAACTTTTCGGAGATTTTGCCAGACCGGCAGAGGAAGCCCCATTCCTTTTGGGTGCGTCTGCAGCCCTTCCCCGCGATGGCCCCCCGCACCGCCCCTCCAGCTTCTCTGCTTCTTCTAAGCAACAAGTCACCAGGAAGCACCAGTGGTCTGTTTTCACTTAAAGGTCAGCATGTGCTGTGTCCTCCGCCTTCACACCAGAGCCCTCCTTAGGCCACACTTCTGTGCACCATCTCACCGGCCTTCTGCAACCACAGCTCCCAACCCAGGGTCTGGGTCCTCGAGTTCTGTAAGATGCTTCAAATTTGGTATTTTGATTGTGATGAAAATCAAAAACTCTTTTTTTAAATCAAGTAAAAGTCCTATTTTTACAAAGATAATTCACAATTAAGAGACATTTCATGAGACTCCAGGTTCATAAATCAGTGTTCCTCCAATCTGAACCCCTGGAGCCCACACGGGCCACAGACGCGTTCTCAGAGGGTGACGAACAAAGCTGGCAGCCTTTGAGTTTCCGTCTGAGAGTCGGCCTCAGGTCGTTCCCTGTCTCCTGCCGCACTAGCTCCCTGCCCCATACGTGGTCTGTCTGCTCACCCTGGCCCTCTCCGGGTGTCCCCTTTCTCTGGCAGCTCCGACATTCTCCTCCCACATTAATCACTGTCTGTGTCCTTTTCCACTCCTTGTGTCCTTGTCACTCTCTGAGCCCATCTTTCGTTCACCTTTCCCCACTGCCCGACCTTTCCCCTCTGCTCCTCACAATTCCAATTCTGCTTCTGGCTTTAAGGTTATTATTCGGCAGGAAATGGAAGAGCAGAGAGAGCTTGAGCTAACAAGCAGTCTAAGAAACAAACATATTTAAAGAAATATGATTTTCTTTTGGTAACACTGTACTGGATTTACACAGCAGGGAATAGAGTTACATATGTTAGTAAATCTTAAGAAAGAGAAAAGAAATATTTAAAATGAGCAGATCATTGTGTGAAGATGGAAATTATTGTTAAAGGCCTTCTTTAGAAGGAGGCAGCATTTCTACAATTATACTATTTATTTGCTTAGTAAATCCTTTTTAAAAAAATTTAGATGTGTGGGTTATCTTATCGTAAGCTTCTGCTCCCCACTTCTTAGGTTTTCTCTTCAAAACTCATTCCATTTCCCACACATGTCCCACTGAGATGGAGCTCCCGGCCTGCTCCAGGGATCTTTAGGACGGCTCCCCCCCCCCCGCCCCCCTCCAGCACCCTTACAGCAGGGACCACACACTGGGCTCCCCTGAGAGGCGCACAATGAGGAAGACCCTGTTCTTGTCTCTATTCTTCTTCCTTTGACTATTTTCAAACAATATGTTATTTATTTGTATAATGCAGTTGAGTGTGTTATTATTATTCCTAGCCTATATAATCATTAGTTGTTTTCTCTACATAAGCCATAATTATGTATGTGTTTTGAGCCAGACAAAATGATTTTGTATCTTTGGGAGGTTGTAGGTGTTTAATGAGCAATTTTTGCCTTAGTAAGTAATCTCTCCAAGGCTCGATCTCAAACCTTAGAGATCATGAGAAATGAAAAGAAGTTGGCCTCCCAGGCCTTCACGGGACACAGGATAGAAGGAGTCCGTCAGCTCTCCTCCCTCCCCAGCCCTGTCAAAATAGCAGCCAAAGAACACACAACGGTGGAAAACTACAAAAACAATGAGACTGGAGAAAGGATGACAGCAAAGGAGAGATACTGAACACAATTTTGGAATACAGAAAGCAAATGGATAAATGTACATAACTTAGCATGCCAGAGAGAGCTGAAACCTACATGCCGATAAAGGAGAAATCAGTAAGAAGAAAGTTGTTTTCAAATCACAGAAACCTAGAAAGGCTCAGGAACTGGAGACCCCAGATACTCCTGCAGGTGAGATTCCAGGGCAGAACCCAGAACGAAAACTGGTCGAAAGCCTTTAGAAACTCAGCTGGATTTCCAGGTTCCTCCTCCGCATGCACTCAGTGAGTCAAGAGCATACACAGCCGCCTCAGCCCACAGCGGAAGGCTGGAAGGTGACTCTCTGGAGACACTGAGTTATCTGAGGTCAGGTCTCAGGGATCCCAGGCACAGATGGGTACAGGGGTGTGGCACTGCACTAAAGGTGGGTGAGGGGATTAAGTGAAAGTCCGTGAGTTGAATGGTGATACCGGCCCCCAATCCCTTCCTCTGCTGGGCTCTGGGAGCCTGAGCATCTCAGGTACGGGAGACTGGAGGAGTTTCATTTGGGGAAACTTGCTGACTTGAAAACAAGAAACAAAAAGGTACCTACAGATACTGACGTTCAGGACTTCCTCCCGAGAAAAGCTAGGACCCCAGGCATTCAACAACAGTCAAGTCCTCCTGTTGACACATTTAGATCATTCATATAAAGCTTCCACTTGGCCTTTTAATCCTCACTATTGATCACAATGGACAGTGTGGGGTCACCCGACATCTGAAGATACCCTCTGATGTGAATACAAAGCCCAAACCAACAAACTGGGGGAAAAGGCAACGTAAGTGCAGGAGGAACTATAAACAACCTATAACTGACGATAATTCCAGAAAGATGAAAATACAGCATTCATGAAATAAGAGCAAAATGCTATGAGAAAAGAAAGAAAAAGCATAGTCAGAGAACAAGAAGAAAGTCTTAGAACTTAAAAATATAAGAACAAAGATTTAAACTTCAAGAGAGGGATTTGAAGACAAAGATGAGGACATTTCTAGAAAGAACAAAAGATTGAAAAGGTAAGAAATGCAAAATGGTCAAGAAAAGATAAGAGAATTAAAAGATAGGTCCAATAGGTACAATATTCAATTAATAGAATTCCAGAACCAGAGGAGGAGAAAATCATCAAGGTACGTTTCCTGAGACTGAAGGATGTATTTCCAGATGGAAAGAGCCCACTGAGTGAGCAAAGATGCTCTTCAGAGAGAAGAGAGATGCTAAATGCTCCCAGAGATATAAGACAGAATGCGCACAAAAGGTTAAGTAGGAAGATATCCAATTTCTTAAAAGAAACTCTGGAAGCTAGAAGTTGATGTAATAATTTCTTCAAGATTTTACACCCAGAAAAACTGTTATTCAAGTGTAAGGAGAGAAAAAAACCTGTGTTCACACCTCCAGGTCTACAAATTTTACCTTCTCTGCACCATTTTCCGGGCATATACTGGAGGAGAGTTGCTTTACCCAAACAAGGGAGAGAGGGAGAGGCAGAGGAGATTCTCCCAGATAACACCCCGGATCCCAGGGACAGCAGTGGCATAGCTGGCCTGGACCGGGAGGGGTGTTACAGGAGCGCTCCCGAGGGCTGCCTCAGGAAAACTGGACTGGCCGATTATCTGACAGCTTTGACCACATGGCCATTGAATTGAGAGGCATTTTATGAAGCTGTTCAAGGGCAGCGGAAGGAGTTGGAGATTCAAACCAAATGGGGAAAAAAAGTAACTAATTCCAGGAAAGAAGTGAGTAAGGAAGGAAATATGATCATAATATACTATTTGACTCCTTGGCGAATAATATTTATTTAATGATGAAAGTGAAAAATTGAATATAGATTTAGCTAAAAATATGATTTAAAACACTCATATTGAGAGGATGGGGAGGAGAAGTGTGTGTACGTGATGTTTGACGTAAGAGTTAAATCCTTGCCTTCTAGGAAGGCAGCAGATTCTATTTAAGAGGAACAGACAAAAATGACATGATCAGTTTTTTTGTTTTCTGTTTTTTGTTTGTTAACAAATATTAAGGTAGAAACCAGAAGAAATGGTGATAGTGATTGAAAGCTGTTACTTCTGGGGAATAGGAATTAACAGTGATGGTGATTGGGTAGGGAACAAATATTTTTCATTATGACTTCTTTATTCCCATTTGATTTTTAAAATTATGTATCTGTTTAATTGGCAAAAGTAAAAATTAAATTAAAAATAAAAAGGACTACGGCAACCTCCCAATATATAATTGAAAATGAACAGACACAACTCTATGAAAATTAATAGAGATAACATTGACACAAATGCTAAAATTATAATGGCTTCAGGAGTGTGCGCGCGCTTGGGTGTAGCATTGACTGGCTTCTGTAAGTGTTGGGAGCAGCTCATCTTTCATACTTCTGCACATCTTCTATCAGTTTTTGTTCTGAACCCTCTATTCAAGGATGTTTGTATGGCAAACAGGCTTAAAAGATAGAGACAGTGTCTGCCTCCAGGATAGAAGGCAGATTTGTTTCCTGCCCAGTATAATAAAGATAATGTCTTTCTGTGGGGCAAAGGGTGGGCAGACTTGCTAGTTGTCCCACTTAAAAGATTGGAATTTCCTAGCTCAGGGTTCCTAAGCTGTGACGCAGACCCACTGTGTGTTCTGCATCACCCTGAGGGACTTGTGCAGCAAGGAAAATCCATTTGAACGTGAAGTTCATGCTGGCTGCTGTGCCACGAGTCATAACATTCTTTGTCCTTGACCTAGGAGTCTCCCGTCTTCTGCCAGATCTACGAGCCTGTGGCAGGTGAACTTGTTATCTTGCAAGTAGGATAGAAATCTCAGAGCCTTCACAGTTTTTGACATCAAGAAGCAGACTCTGGGAAGGAGATTCGCATGCACAAAGGCCATGGGAAGTGCTCTTGGGATCAACACCAGTGGGAGAACGAGGGAAAGAGGGCTGGGTAAGCTGTTGAACTTACAGAGCCTCAGTCAACCCCAGGGCAGTTCCGATGACGGAAGGACCTTTCAGAGTCGTCCCTAGTTGGAGGGAAGGTCTTGGACCTTTGTGATATCTGCATGGACAAGTCTTTGGATTCGGGCTGCTCCCAGGAAAGGGGCTTGACCTTGGGTGCCTCAACCCTATTTGGCCGAGGGCGAGTCCAGGAGTTGGGACTCAGCTGAGAGCTCTCAGCCGCCATCACTCCCAGGAGCGGATGGAATGGGCCAGGCAGGAGAGCTCCGAGTTTCCTTTAACTCATCTCTCTTCTTCTTTTTAAGAAAGTTTCCAGACATCAGATTCTGCCTCTTTTTCCTAAGGAATGTCTCTTAGGGCTATTCTTTCCACACCCTCTTCCCACTCCACTCTAGCACAGACAACCAAGTGACACACTGCCTTCCCCTCTGAACCACCATTTTAACTTAATTACCTCTTTAAAGACCCTATCTCCAAATACAGTCACATTCTGAGGTGCTAGGATTAGGATTTCAACATATGACTGTGGGGTGGGGGGGCACAATTCAGCCCTAAAGCCCTGGCACAAAGCAGGCCCTGCATAAGTACACGCTGAGAGAAGAACTGACTTCACAGTCATCATAGGGTTCAAGGATGTAAACAGACAGGAAATCTGACGCTCGTCTGAAGGGCCTGCTACAGAGCCGCTGGGGGAAGTGTCTGGATCACCCAGTGCTATCTGTGGTTCTGTGAGCTCCACAGGTGCTTCTAAAGCACAGTCAGTCTTGAGTATCACTAATCCATCCCAATCCCCCTAATTTTGGAGGAAGAAAGGCCTGGAAAGTTCAGGGACTTGCCCAAGATCATACAGTTAAGGAGTTGCAGGTTTAATATGTAATCTCAAATGCCTGACCTCCTATGGTCTTTCCAATGTGCTATATTTAAAGGGAGCCACAGTTTTTTTGGCTAATGCTAGAATTATCCAAAATTTAGACTTTAAGTTATATATGAAAATGAAGTCAGCACTCAAGGAGCATGCAACGACTCCTTCACTGGCCTAGGGCAGTGTTTGGCAAAGCAGGTACACTTGTTCAGAGGGAGAGCGAGTGTTAGCGAGCCTCCTCCCATTGCAGCAAATCTGTGTTATACACACACTGCAGTGATGGGCTATAGAATCAGTAAGGGCCACTCACCTTTCTTCTCCTCCTGGGTTAGACAGAGCCGGGGAGAGGGCTAGCCCTTGCTTTTGAGAGTATGTGGCAACCTGCTAGAAGCTTTCAAAGCTAATCTTACTTGCATACAATCCCAAATGCCCGTACTCCTTATTTCTATAAATTTCCATCATTCCACCGCTGATGAAAGAAAGGAAAAAGGACAGAAAAGGTGAAGTCTGGATAACAATACCCAGATAGGTACCACCAGCTGGCTCTCCTGCTCAGAGGAGGGTATCTGTGCTGTCCTCTGCGTTGGGGTCTCCAGAGTTTGCACCTCTCCCATCATGAGGCCCTGTGATGTCTAATAAAGCGAGCACAGGAATTGCCCTTAGCTGCCATGCCACTGCTACTCACTTCCTGGACATTGGGGTCTGCTCCCTCTGTGGGTGGGGCTAGGTCTGTCGTTGAAGCGGGGTGACAGCTTCTCCATCAGTGTTGGAAGAGGTGAATAAGGACAAACCACTGAGGACCACCTCCTATCATGTTAAGAAAGCCTGCCCTACATTTTGTTTCTGGTTGGCCATGTGTAGATAGTAGAGTCAAGACATCACTGAAATAGTCTTTTCTCCTCTGCTGTGTTGATGATGGGGAGGCTCAGGATGGATAACTCACCCTATGTGTTTTGCTTTTTCTTGTTCTTAACCACACCATATGGTTCACCAAATGTTTTGATTCCTTCTGATTCTGAAGTACTTGTACCAGCCTTAATTTAGGGAGTCCTAATTGTTTTCTGATGCAAATCGGCAGTTGGTATTGATTATGATTAAAGCTGGGAACTTTGAGACATTGGTTATTGATCTGATCTGAACACTGGGTTTGCCTGTGCCTGTAGTAGAGAAGTGCAGAGACATCCAGGTCTCATCCTTGGCCGGCTGCCGCTATCCACCGTCTCAGATTCCAAAGGGAATCTGCAGAGTAGAACGTCCTTCAGGCAAATGCCCACACCTTAGTACTATTGCTGGGAGATTGGTAAAATAGATAAAATATTCACTCATGTTTCTAGGCTTATTTCAGGAAAAGGTTTAATTTGTCATCATTTTGGTTCATCCAAAAACACTGATGCATAATCAATAATCTATAAGCAAATTTTAAGCTAAAAAAATAGGTTGTCAGAGCTTTTTAAGTTATCTACTTATCATTTTTTAATAACATTGCTTTCTATAACATAATTTTGATGTCATTTTTTTGGCATAATTTCTGGTGAATAATCCATTTGCTGGAAATCTGAGTTACAACAGATGGCATGAAATAGAAATGTTACCTCTGCAATTTAAAATCCATTTTCTTTCATTCCGGAAGTTTATTTTTGAGGTATCTGCCTTGCAATCTCAAACTATGTAAATGTGTTTGTGGCTTGGGAAAGCAATGTGCTTCTGACCGGCATAATTGAATTGTAGAATAGATTTCTTTCTCCCTTTTAGTCTTTATTGGGGCTGTGGCCGTGTCTAGACCGTGAGCTGGCCTCACCGATGTTGTGTTACAGACATCTGTCTGATGTCAGGAGGGACCTTAAATAAGTCGCAGGCCAGACCGGCTTGAGCACCCTGGTGGATTAAAAACAGCTTAGGGCCAGATAAACCCTGACCTCCGGAATGGAAGTTGATCACCTGTTTCTTACGCTTTCCCTGCTTCCCAGACTCCTAAACTTTGGCCTCCGTTTCCATCTTAGAATGCTCTCCCCTGCCTTTCGTAGCATTTCACCCCTTTGGTTCCTCAGACTCGATTTTGGCCTTGCTTTAGAACCCCAACCCTTCTTTAGGGGCTAAGGGATCCATTGCTTCTCCGGTGTCATGGATCTTCATGTGGCCCCGGTCTGAGTCTTGCTATGTTTTATGTCCTGTCAGTCACTACTCTAACTGACCACTTGATGGGAAGGTTTATGAAAGAGGCGGCCCAGGTGGAATCGTGGTGAGCCGTCGTGGAGAGCTGACATCTTACAGGGGAGAGTTCTTTAGACAGTGACTGTTTGAAATCCATCCCGCAAGGTGGTCCCTCTTCCTTTTATTCCATTCAAATACTGTTTTTAGTACTCTTCAGTATGCTGATTTCTAGTTGACAGCTCACATATGCTTTTATCCTGGGACACACCCTGGGCTCCTTATGTGATGTAAGTAAAGTTAGACAGTCAGATGTATAATTCTTTTCTTTTCTTCTGAAACAAGTTGGGAAAAAACTTGTACTTTCTTGACAGGTCTGGTAAGATAATTCCTCTTAGGGAGAGAATTATGTTTGGAAAAATACGCAGGTAAGCGTGTAGGATAGAAGGTGAGACACCAAAGGTCTAGGTGTCAGTTGGTGACAGAACTTGAGGAAGAAAGGCACACCCACGTGAGTGAGGAGAGGACTGTATTTGTCATTTTCATGACAGAAGAGGTGATCGAGAAGAGAAGGATGGAAGGATGAGGGCCTGGTCTTGGAGGAGGGAAAGCTGCAAAAGATGAACGCTGAGAGGAAAGGTGAGCATGAACACTTTAGAGTAGGAAGGACTAAAAGAGTTTTCTAGAGTACTTTCTTGTACCATCCATAGTCTGAACCCTTCCTAGAAATCCCAGATGTTAAAAAAATTAAGAATGTTTTGGGAAGAATATGTGAGTTTATGAGCAGGTGAACTGATGTCCTGTCTAAGTTGAGTGAGTGTGTTGAGGTGTCAGGTGAGGAACTGGAGAGAGCACACCAGGCACTCTCAAATCAGTGGCCTTGGAGAAGTATTAGAGTCCTGAAGGCCAGGGAACTCTATGAGACTAGACAATTTTACCTGGATCTCAAGAGGCTGAAGACTCCCAATGATATTTGGATTGTACTCCTGTGTAGCCTGGATATTGAATAAGAGGTTTAAGCTTCTGAGTAGTAGCCTTTGGGCCAAAAATCAGAACACATTAATCTATGGAAACTTTCAATTGCCAGTTGGTTGGTGTTAATCAAGGACTCACGAGATCACGAGGGAAGCCCCTGAGGCCTCATCTTTCTTTATGAGGGGAAAAGGTTAGGCTCGTTGCTCTTATGTCTCCTGGTACTGTACTCCCTTTTCATTATGGAACGTAGGCTATTATGATGATGGGATGGGCAGAGGGCATGGTGAGGATAGATCTTGGAATGCACTGGAGAAGTGCAAAGGTTTAACCACATGAGTCTGTTATTCAAACTCTAGATTTGAGATTGAGAGACTGAGTTGTCCTCATGATGCAAATATGCCATCATGAGGTCTGTAAAATCTTCTAGATTCTGCGAGTTTGACTAACTTCTAACACTGAGATTTGATTCAACAAATTTATTTCAAACCTATCCTGTGAAAGGCACAGTGGAAAGACTCTGAAAGTAAATAAGATAGAGGAAGAGAGACATTCTTGCTGGCAAGACAGAGAAGTCACCAAGGAGAGCAAGGTTTTTGGATCTGTGAGTGGCAACTAGTCCAACTGACTAGATGTTAAGAGGAATTGTGGGAGATGAAGCCAACAAGGTAGGTAGGATTATCAACTTTATCTTTAGAAGTCTGTTTTGAGATTTAAATTTTTGTTTACAACTCAGTTTTCTACTTGTATTCCTCTTTTATTCAAAGGAAAAAAAGTTGTGAATTAGCACAGTATTATGGAAGGCGTGTTCATGGAATAAAATCTTCTGGGGAGAATGATTAAAGGGGTTTACATAAGCACACATGTATGCTTAAAGCATGAATTACACATTACTGCTCAAGACCAAATCTGTGCTCTTCACGTCTTAGGGATGGAGTTTTGATAGTTCTCAGATAGTATGGTATGTTTTCAGATTAGGGGGAGATGGACTTTTCCCCCCCCCTGTTTCAGGTGATTAAATTCCTGGCTATAAAAATATCATTTCTTTTGGCCAGGATATTTTGTTTGCTCAAAACAGGTCTTTGGAAGGCAAGTTGAGTACCAGCTTACTCTCTGGGTGCCCTTGGGATACTTTGGATCTGGACTACTTAGAATCTGGGATCCCGGGGGCCACAGTCCTGAAAAAGAGAGGCTGTGGTATGTGCGAGGGGCTTAGGCTAATGAAATGCTCCAGTGACTCTGGGTGTCCTGTGACTTCTTATCCTCTTTGTGCAGATTGATTAGAACTGTGAGGATGGGCTGCCCTCTGTCCAGAATGTCAAGGACAAAGTCGTCCTCTGTACATGTGAGCAGTAAATGGAGCCCCAAACCCCAAGCTGTGATCCACATATCTGTACAATTTAATGGCTTTAATTCCTGTCCCCCTAGTTGCAGCCATCACTTCTAGCACTGGATCCTGAGGGAGCATGGTTCCCATCTACCATCCTCCCCCAGGCAGACGGAGACATAACCAGAGCTAACGTCTATGATGCGAAAACCCAATTTTAGTAAATCCGCCATTTAAAGTACTATTTATGGTCCGCCTATGATGAATAACTCTTTGTTACCTGAAGACAGTAGATCTTAGGGAGAATTATAACTGTTAAATTCTGAGTTGGCTAGATCCTGATAGTAAATAGAGAGGGCATAGAACTCACTTTTGCAACTGAAATTCAAGTCCTATTTCTTACTGGCAAGAATGATTATAGACAATCCCAGCACTTCCAATGATTATCCATGCTAAGTGGAGGTGAGCAGGACCCTGCTTCAAAATGTGTGCTGGGGCACTGCTTTTAGCTACAGCTTAGGCTCGAGTCCTGCCATACGCTATTATGACCACAAAAGCACAAGAATTCTTTTATGTTAAAGCACTCTTGAATGTTCCAGGATTCTCTAGTGATGTTGAATCTTTTCACCCCAGGACTTGGCCATGAAACAAAGCAAAGTTGCCTTCTTTTTTCTCCTTTGCTTCCAGGCAGGAGCCATTGGTAGAGATGATACGAGAACAAAGGCCCTCGAGATCTAATCACTCTCGAATGCCAAGCTTCTGGCTGCTAGTGCTCTGCTGGAGTCCTTGTCCTTATCCTCCGGAGCAAATCATCTAGTAAGCAGTTTGATTATTATGTACATTAAGAAATGCACACCCACATTGCAACATAAACTGGGAAAAGGAATAGCAGCTCCTTTGGCTGCCTATGGTGTTATATTGCTTTGGAGAGAATTCCAAATGGAAATTCAGATGGCTCTTGAAACAATATAACCAGCATTTAGATCCTCGGGCTGAGGCTGCCGATAAAATTTGAGGCAGCGTATGAAAGAGAGGGATAGTGGTTTGCAGACAGGCAACGCAATGTGTCTGCAGGCTCCCAGTTGATGCTGTAAGGTGGTTCTCTAGCTTGCTCTGCAGGGCTCAGAGTTCTTCACTTATCTTCAGGGCATCCTTGAAAAAAGGTGACTTGTATGCCTGCCTGCTCTATTTCTTTTCTTGAAAATGCTTTGACAGCTGTGAAGTTTTGTAGTATAAGGTATTGTTATGCCATCTGTACTGGATTGAATATTGTCCCTCACAAATTCGCATGCACCTGGGACCTCAGAATATGATCTTATTTGAAATTAGGGTCTTTGCAGGTGTAAGTTAAGACGAGGTCATATTGGATCAGGGTGGGTCCTAAATCCAATGACTGAAGTTCTTATGAGAGGAGAGGACACTCATGTACCTGGACACACAGGGAAGAAGGCCAGGTGAGGCAGAGATTAGAGTGATGCAGCTATAAGCCAAGGAATGCCAAGGATTTCTGGCAACCAGTAGAAGCTAAGAGAGAGGCATGGGAGAGATTCTCCCTTAGAGCTTCCGGAAAGAACCAATCCTCTTGACGCTTTGATTCCAGACTTCTGGCCTCTGGAACTGTGTGAGAATAAATTTCCATTGTTTTAACCATCCAGTTTGTGGTAATTTGTTAAGGAAGCCCTAGGAAAGTAACACACTATCTTTCAACTACTTTTGGATGATAACTGTGTGTCCCACGCTGTGCTAAAAAAGATACGAAGAATACAAAAGTTGTACAAGATGCCTCCATGCATGAGCAGAAGGTTTTCGTGATCTGTTTGTTTTCAGTTGATCATGAGCCTTTTTGACCAGCTCCCCTTCTTTGGTTAGAATAGGCTAATGTAGTTTTGGAAGAGATACTGGGGTCATACTTGATTTGAGAAGATAGTTACATATGGACATATTTGTCAGGAGTCTGCTTTAGTTGCAGGTAACCTAAAAGTCAAATCCAAGTGAGATTTAAAAGATGTCATTAGGTCTTTCTCCATTTCTTAGCTTACTTTCTCTTTTTCTCTTGGCCTCCTCCTCTTCTCCTACAGATGGCTTCTCCATGGAAGCTTCCTTCCAGGGAGCCCCAGGAAATACAGATACAGGCAAATTCAGTTTATTTTGTCCTATAGACACATTTACAGCAGTGGTTCTTAACTGGGGTTAATTTTGCACTCTCCAAGGGATTTTTTTTGGCGATGCCTGGAAACATTTTTGGTTGTCACCACTGGGGCTTATCACTGGAATCTA
The DNA here is from genome assembly GCF_041296265.1 of Equus caballus. Taxonomy (NCBI): domain Eukaryota; kingdom Metazoa; phylum Chordata; class Mammalia; order Perissodactyla; family Equidae; genus Equus; species Equus caballus. Next base: position 104,677,198 of record NC_091697.1, on the reverse strand, counting down.
TTGGGAATGCTGATATGCATCCTAGAATGCGTAGGACAGATGCCCCCATAGACAATTATCTTGACCAAAAAGTTAATAGGGCTGAGATGGAAAAACCGTGTCTTAGAGCATCTTTCTTGAAAGTGCTGGTGGAGATGTTTCAAGGGGATTCTGAGTGACTCAGTTTTGGTCACTTGTCCAACCTTGAACCAATCAAAGTGGCCATGATATAACCCCCGACCACACCATCAACCAGGTGTAGGGCCACATGGCTAACCCCATCAATACACATAGAAGAGGGGTGGTCCCAAAAGGGAGAAATTCTTGGGGAAAAAGGTATGCTCATTACAAATTTGGTTTAAGGAGACAGGTGAAGGAACTCCGACTCTTTTGACCGTGAAATATTACCAGAAAGAAACAAGGTGGTCTTGATCATGGCACATCTCCAAAGCAGAACCCCAGGGTTCTGTTTTTCCTTCAACACATGCTTGCAGAAAGTCTGGCTTGTGCCAGGTGCAGGGCCATGGTGATGTGCTTCACCATCAGGGGTGCCACACCACGGTGACACCTGCAGGCTGAGGGAGGAGGTGGACACAAGCAAACACCCATACAAAACAGATAAGTGCTAGGAAGGAAAAGAGCCCTGGAAGAGAGGAACAGGAAGGACTTATCTTGGGTAGATGGGACATTTGTCATCTGGTAGATGTGGGAGCAAAGGTGATAACTGGGTTTGTGCAGAAATGTCAGCTAGTGGTTTCTGGGGTTGGCGGGGGGACCAAGGTTGGCCCTAACCTAGACGGATCTTCTTTAAGCCATCAAGGTTTTGTATGGCAGCTGGTTGGTTCACTTTTTGAGTAAACTAGGAAGGAAAACAGATGATGCCAAATATCTAAATTGTTCTAATTTAGTAGGTTTGAAGGAAGACAATATTAAGGTGCCTTGAGGAAGCCCAGCCTAGGGACCACCAGCGTGGGCCTGCCGTAACGTCTCTGATCCCTGTCCCTACGCAGATAGCCTGGTCCCTGCTCCTTCTCCTCTCTTAGCAGGAGCATTCCTGGCAAAGGGTGGATTTAACTGTGTGATGCTCTTGGCCTCGCCAGAGAATGCGAGCATTAGTTGGGAATGAGTCAAAAAGAGAACATGACTTTTTTTTTTATAACAGCATTATGGAACTTTTTGGCATATACCATACAATTCACTCATTTAAAGTATAAAATTCATGAGTTTTTAGTATATTCACAGATATGTGCAAACGCAATTGATTTCAGAGAATTTTCATCACCTCCAAAAGATTACCCATTACTGCATTTCCCCTCTTCTTTCAGCAACCTCTAATCTATTTTCTGTGTCTACAGATTTGCCTATTCTGGACACTTTATACAGATGGACTTATACATATGTGGCCTTTAGTGTTTGACTTCTTTCGCTCAGCATAATGTTTTCAAGTTTCATCCACATTGTAGCATGTATCAGTACCTCATTCCTTTCTATGGCCAAAATATATTCCATTGTATGAATGTTCCACATTTTATTTCCCCATTCATCATTTGACAGACGTTTGCGTTGTTTCCAGCAATGATTTCTACTAATTAGTGTGTGTGCCAGACAATCAAGGCAAGTGATGGGTCCAAATCCTTCCCTTGGCCTGGTTACCTGTGAGCCCCTCTGGCTGTGGGGTTGGGGAGAGAACTCTCACCTGACTGGTGACTCAGGGCTTGTTTGTGCATTTCACTCATCAGCAATTTCCCTTCCTTTCCTTCCATGGACACTTGGATTTGGCTCTGCAGACCACTCAGCCCTTCCACAATTTCGTTTGTCCCCCTTTTGTCCTCTCCTTCAATGTTGTAGACTTATCGTTGCCAGTGGTTGTGGTCCCACCAGCCTCTAACAATACTTCTTCAAGTTCTAGATAACCTCTCCAGCAGTGCAGAGATTTTCAATATCATCTTGTATAAGAAACTTCTACGAAGCTGACTCATTTTGTACTCAAAACCTCTCTGACGTCCAACAACGTCATTTGCTGTTAATGCTTCCTATAGGCATCGTGCGTTACAGTTTGCAAAATCACGCTGACGTATTATCCCACCTTATTTTCATTCCTGTGCTGGGAGGTAAGAGAGTGGACATTACTGTCCTCATTTGGCAGAGAAGCAGACTTAGAAGTGGGGCAGCAGCAGAATTGGCTCCAGAATCAGGTTTCCTGACCAGCCCTCTATTCCTCTTTCCGAAGGGCCCATGCTGATTTCCACAGTGCAGTGCTAACCACAGCAAAACGTGGCCAAATTGGGCTGCCAACGACGACCTGTCCATGTGTGTCAGAGTCCTGATCACTCTCCCTGCTACCTTGGCGGGACTCAAGAATTGTCCTTCCTATCTGGAGGGGGCAGTGGCATCTGTGTTCCTGCATGACTTTTCTCTGGTACCACAGATGTAGCTATAATGTCACTTTGTCTAAACAGGGGAGGTGAATGGATCTGCACCGTCTCGGTGACTAGCTAATTGCAGTTGCTTAGGACACGCTCCTATTTCTGTTGATGCGCCGTGGGAGTGAGAGAACTGGAAAATGGTGTCTGTGGGAGAGAGACGCCAGCAAGACGGGAGACAACAAGCCGGCTAAAGTCAGAGGAGGGAGGATTTGTTCTTGGTGGCGTCACGTTTAACCTGACTGTGGGGTGGTGAAATTGTTTCTGACTTCAGTCTCTTTCCCTTACACTGCTGTGGGAGAAGCGGGAGAGCACGCGTAGCATAAACACATGTTTTGACCTGTATTTTTAGCCTCCTTTTTCCTGTAAGCCCAAGCTACCATTAAATATGCTCTAGGATTTTCTCAGTGGTGTCTTGTCCATAAATACTTTTTAGTTGCTTTTCTGTGAAGGGGAGCAAAGCCAAGAATGACCTGGGTCGCCATCTTGGTGACACCACTCTCCTAAATATGTAGTTAGTATATCTTATATCACTTTCATTTATCCTTCTCAACTTCCCAAAACAACAGGTGGTCAAATTGTCCCTATTTCCCCCATCCCCCTCACAAAAGACGTAAAATCACAAAGAATCTACCACCAGCACTGCCGCCACCAAGCAACCGGAATGCCGAGGAGTCTGGATGACCCATCCACAGACTTTAGAATTGCCTCAGCTTGGCCTAAGTGTGTCCTGCCCAGGAAACTCCACACCAGTAGGATTATGCCCTATTGCGTGTTGCTGCATCCCAGGATGGAGCCTACGGAGCACGACGACTGTCACAGAGCAGGCGCTCCATAAATATCTGTGGAATGAAGGAAGCAAGGTACGTAGTAGGCTCAACAAATATTTGATTGATACCATCTTCTTTTCTCATGTTTAAAGCGGTTTCATCTCCTCACTGAATAGAAAAAAGACCATATCTCTTGGCTCTGAAAAATGTCAAAAAAGATGCAACTGTTGGGGCATGTGTCAACAGTAGGTGGGAAATGATCAACCGTGACCTCATTTTTGTTTTTACCTTATCTCATTTCTTAGACTTTGTTCAGTGGGGGTCCCTGCATGAAGACTCTGGAGGGCCCCATTATTTCTCCTCTTGCCCTTAAGTAATAGTCAGCCAAAGAGGAGAGAGAAAACAAACAGGTGTCTGTTTTAAAGTTTTCCACAGAAAAGTTCTGCAGAATTACTTCAGAATACAGCCAAAGTAATGCACTTTACCTTAATAGTTTTTGGACTATATCCTGAGATTACATTACCCAAGAGGAGGATTAAGGCAGTTGGGTTGGAGTAAACTCTGAATTGGCCAAATTCTCTCTTTCCCATATGACGGGAGAGTGCATTTGATTTAGGATATCCTGGAAGCCATGAAGGCAAGAATCCAAGAATGGCTCTGCTCCAGGGTGTAGTCAGTGCAAACCAGGTTTTCTGTGAGGCTCGCTGGACTACACGAATGGCCCCAGGGGAGAAAGAAATCAGGTGCTTGGACCCAGCCTAGTAATCTAGCCCGGCAGAGCTTCCCAAATCGTAGTATCCTAAAGAGCAGGGTGAAAGTGGGTTTGGTCAGTGTTAAAGTCCCCGGTCTCCAAGTCAGTGAGTAGGATATAAATCAGGGTCTCCAGAAATCGACCACACTTGAAAACACGTAGGTAACAGTATCATGCTTCTGGATAATCCATCGCATTTGGGGGAAAGGATCAAACACACACTGGATGGTGTAAATTAGAGCAAGGTACCTCTCAGGGTCTCAGGCAAGTGAGCTCATAAAGGGCTTAAGTCCAGGTGCTAGAAAGTGGGGAGATAATTAGAAATCCTTGGAGGGATTAGGTAGACATGGGAGCAGTTTTGGGGGGAAAGGGGGAGGCTCTAGTTCTGAAGGCTTGTGGGTGCCCAAGTTCACTACATGTACACTGTATATAGGATGGCAAGCCTGATTCCAGACCCCATCTTCTGATGGAATGATCCTGCTGGACTTTCTGGGGACTTCCTAGGCTCCAGGATTGCAGTTTGGATGTGTCCAAAAGTAGTTGGAGGAGACCAGGACTCACAACCATCCTTGGCCCTGTGTTTTAGGAACAGAGCTCTTAGAAATGCCATCTGTAAGTTGAACATTTGAAAAAAAAATTCTGGATTCTTCTCAAAAAGCTAGAGTATTTGAATAGGACTTGTAGCCTACATGACACTGAAATACAAAACACAGAAGAAGTCTTACTGTTGTGGTAAAGACCTACAGCACCTTTTGTTCTGATGAGGTGACTCTCGGTGGCCTCCTGAATAGCTTCGTGAATAGCTTCCTGGATAAGCCATGAGTAGAAGCTTGGAACTTTCAGCCCCCTCCCCCATCCTCTGGGGAGGGAAGTGGGGAGAAAGACTGAGCTAATAATGCATCATGCCTATGTGATGAAGCCTTTTTTTTTAATGCTTTTTTGGTGAGGAAGATTGGCCCTGAGCCAACATCTGTTGCCAATCTTCCTCTTTTTTCTTTTCTACCCAAAACCCTAGTACATAGTTGTATATCTTGGTTGTAGGTCATTCTAGCTCATCTATGTGGGATGCCACTACAGCATGGCTTGATGAGTGGTGCTACGTCCGCACCCTGGATCTGAACCAGCAAATCCAGGGCTGCCAAAGCAGAGAGCTCGAACTTAACCACTCAGCCAGGGGCCAGCCCCTGTGATGAAGCCTTTACAAAAACCCCTAAACCACTGGGTTTGAAGAGCTTCTGGGCTGGTAAACATGGAGGTGCTGGGAAGGTGTGTGGGGGAGGTGGCATGGAAGCTCCACGCCCCTTCCCCGTATCTTGCCCTACACATCTCTTCCATGTGGCTTTTCCTGAGTCACAGCTTTTGTAATAAACCGGTGATAGTAAGTGAAGTGTTTTCCTGAGTTCTATGAGCCATTCTAGCAAATTTTATGGATCCCGATGGAGGGGGTCGTGGGAACCCCTGACTTACAGCCAGTCGGTCAGAAGTACGGGAGGTCCAGACGTGCAACTGGCATCTGAGATGGGAAACAGTCTGTGGCACAGAGCCCTTGGCCTGTGGGGTCTGCACTAACTCTTGGTAGTTAGTATTAGAATGAATTAAATTATAGGACACCCAATTGGTGTCTGCAGAAAACTGAAGAATTGCTTGCTACGGAAAAGTGACACATTTGGTGTCAGAAATGCCGTGAGTAGAGAAACAGGTTTTTCTTTAACCTCTCAGTGAAAGTGTTAGCTCTTTAATCCTTGTCTCAGCATCTGCTTAAGATAAAGATTAAGATAGATTTTTTAAAAAATAGGCTTTTTAAAAAGACAAAATCATCCCATTTGCAACAACATGGATGGACCTTGAGGGTATGATGTTAAGTGAAATAAGTCAGACAGAGAAAGACAAACACCGTATGACTTCACTCATATGTCGAAGATAAACAAACACATGGACAAAGAGAACAGATTAGTCATTACCAGAGGGGAGGGGCTGGAGGGTGGGGCAAAAGGGGTAAAGGGGCTCATACATACGGTGATGGATAGAAATTAGGCTATTTGTGGTGAGCACAATGCAGTCTGTACAGAAACTGATATATAATAACGTAGACCTGAAATCACACAATGTTATAAGCGAGTTTGACCCCAATAAAATAATTGAAAAAACTAGACTTTTTAACATTGTCTAGGACAATTAACCTCCCCCCCTCAACACACACAAAAACTTAAGACAACAAAAACACAGGCTTTAGGCCCTGGAAAGCAGCATGAGTATCTGATGGGCGTGCGTGGCATTTTTGCCTTCTCTGCCTGTCTGTAACTTCTGAGATGCTGAAGTTAGATGTAGAGCCCTACCCAGCGTGCACTGTACCTGGAATGCTGTTAAAAAAGTAATGAGAAGAGAAATAATATTAAAGGAGCGTTTACCGCAGAAATCTGATATTCACTGCAGAATGAATTTGCATTGATGGCTTGATGCCAGGGAAGTATCAAATATGCCAGCAGAATCAAGATTTCTTGATTTTCTCTCCTATCCAGATGGGATCCCACCGGCCCCAAGGCTTTGTTGAATGGAACCGTGAGTGAGAATGTAAACTCTCGAGCCCAAGGCTTTCCACGGAATTCCCTTTGGACTGGTTCATTCTTTTTGCTCAACATGAGAAAACAGCAGGAGTTATTGGTTGGACTGCGTGATGAGCCAGATTGTCTGGGGGCAAGGCAGGCTGGGTAGGGGAGAGGAAACAACCCTATGGACTGTGATAAAGGAATGTATGAAGTTTTATAAAAACATAGATAAATAATAGATGTTGAAAATATTTGTACTTTACATATATTTCACTAATCCTTATTTTGTCCTGTGAAGTATTATTTTTCCTCTCTTATAGATTAAGTAACTGAAAGACTTGCTAATGCAGGCAATAAGTGATAGATCTGGTACTCAAAGCCAAATATTCTAACTCAAAGTCTGGTTGGTTTCCCTCCCGATACTTCATGCTGCTTCACTTAAGAGTGGCGGAGGCCTGAATCAAGACTGGAAATCCAGGAGCTAGAAGAAAACCAAAAACATGTTTTGAAGGGTGTTCGGTGAAGTAGGAAATTGTTCATTACACAGTGTTAAATGAAAAAAGCACGATACAAAACACCCCAGAAAAGGAAATTCCCATATTTTGAAAAATTATCACTTGAAAATAATGTTTTTCATGGCCCTCCCCTTCCTGTGGATACTAACGGGTTCACACTGGTGGCAAAACCCCATTTCCTCGTCCCTGCCTCTTTCTTGCATGATGTAGAGCGTAACCGCCTTACAAAACATGTTCCAAATGGATCTTGGGGTCCTGGAGGTGGGAAGTTCTTACATGTGCTCACCAGCAGGGCTGCTCCCCATGGGCACAGAGTCCAGAACCCTGTTCTGCCCGGCTCATCACAGATGCACTCAAGCCATCTCTGGGCCCCAGGAAAGAATGCCTCTCTCTACTTTGTGATAACCTGTAAAGGCCTCTCAAGGTGGTGTTGTCTGGACTCCAGTGTGTCAGAGAGTAGCGAAATTGCTTTTCAATGTTTATTCACAGCCTCCCCGCACACCATCACAGGGCTCGGGTCATAATGGAATGGGCAAGCCCAGGACACCCTGTACGCAGCACGCAGTACCACCTGTGCCCTCCAACAACTAAGGGCTTTCTCCCCAGATCAGGCTCCTCATGGGCACTCCTTCAGGAGATTTCGCTCCCGAGGGCTTCCAAATCTTCACCCCAACGGGTACTGAAGGGCAGCCCCAAAGCTGAACTGATAAACCGCAGGTATTTCTGAGTCACCCATGAACTCAAAACGCTCAGACTCTGCATTTCAGCGATTAGCCCTGGGGGCCAGTATCATGCGGGTGGAGAGGGAGAGTTCCTCTTTGTTATTTTCTATATTATGTACCTAAAAAAAACATTAATTTCATAAACAGGAAAGACTTTTTAAAAACACAAAGAACATAGACTATTAGAACAAGTGATTTGAGAAGGCTATAGATTTTTTAAATAAGATGATTTATCATCCCCTGGGGAGTTGGAAATGAGACCTTTCAAATGTATCGAATGACCTCTTAATCTTAGGTTTCCAGGAATCACTTGGGTTTCTTTGACCCTTTTCTTTCTTTGACTCATACCTAAGCCAGAGACAGAACGACTCTACAAATTACTGGATGTTGAAATTACTGCAACACTGACATCGGGGCTTCTTTGAGTTTCAGGTTGAAATGACCTCCATATAGATCTCATTTAACTGTGATTGATAGAAAATGGCAATATTCACTTTAACCAAAGTTGTATGGAATTTAGGAAAAGAATTACAAGCCAGGGTAGCTTGACACAGAAATAAATTCTCCTCACTGAGCTTACCCAAATGCACGTCTGCTCCAAGGCTTGCAGCTGTATAACAGAAGTTTCTTTCAGAGTTATTTTAGTAAATTTCAATGAAAAAATTATCAAGTATAACAAAACATTCTTGGAAAGACAGGAAGGATTCGTGGCATTTCAGTTGACGTTAAAGAACAAGTGAGCTTTGCTACTGATAAAGAATTTTTGCATTCTTATTTGCTTCAAAGAATGATACCCAATTAACAATTCTCAAACACGTACATATTTTCCATTTTTGTTTTTCCTGCTTCGTGCCAGAGCTTTCTTGGCGAGTACTGGAATATGCTGAACGGGCTGGCGCTGCTTCTATCTGCATGCTCTGTGGATCTGGAGCCTCTGAATCCAAGCCACTTGGCTAATGATGGAGACCAAATGTCTGTGATGAACACACATTGATGTAACCAGACATTGGTAACAAATAGAAAAAAAGGCTGATGTGGGCCAGAGCAGTACATGTAAACTGTGTTCTTCCCAAGCTGATGTGAGCACAGCCACAAAGGGTGAAGATCCTTTGGTGAGCAATCCTCACAGCTGAGGAATAGGGCACAATAGTTTAAAATATTTACCATAAAAAAAACCCTGTTATTAGTTTGTTTTAAAATTCCTGTGGCTCTCCCCATTTACACTCAATTTCCTTTGGGAAGGAGTGTTATAATAGAGAAAAACAAGGAATTAATTCTCAGGTTTGAAGTTCAAAACGAAGTCTTGAGCCTCTTCATAGTTTTAAAGAGTTTTGATTTCAACAGGCTGATTTTGACTATCAAAGCTAAGATCCTGAAGGGCTCAGTGCATAAAAGTTTTGTTGCGACACACTAGATGGAAGGAATGCGTGTGGCTGTCAGGGCGTGTTCTTCCTGTTGGACAGGAGCTATGGATCCTACAGATTAGGGGAGGAGTGGATTGTCGCAGGGCAGGGCAGTTCGATACCATTGAGTCTGCCTGGAAAAGGGTCCTGTGCTCTGATTCCCAAGGGGAGCTGAGCCCAGGGTGGAAGCTCAGAGGCACGTGCGTGTGCCAAATTAAATGTAGGTTTGGGCTTCTGACAGCAGGCAGGATCGGTGCTTTGCTTTCTAATTGAAGCCAGGCCAGGCGTCAAGCATCTGCAAAAGCAATAGGGTCCAACATGACATGGAGCGATAGAGTGGACGCGGAATGGCTGAGGCGTCTGGGCAGATGTTAGTGAGAGTCCACAGAGCCCCCTGGAGCTATTGTGAATAATGCTGCCGTGAACATGGGGTGCAGATACCTCTTCCAGATAGTGATTTCGTTTCCTTCAGACATTTGCCCAGGATGGGGGTGGCTGGATCATATGGTAGTTCTGTTTTCAACTTTTTGAGGAACCCCAATACTGTTTTCCATAATGGCTGCACCAGCAAAATTCCCACAGAATTCAGGAGTTTCCTTTTCTCCACATCCTCACCAACACTTATCTCTTGTCTTTTTGAGAGAAGCCATCCTAACAGGTGTAAGGTGATATCTCATTGTGGTTTTGATTTGCATTTCCTGAAGATTAGTGGTTGAACAACTTGTCATGTACCTGTCGGCCACGTGTATGTCTTCTCTGGAAAAGCGTCTTTGACCATTTTTAAGTTGGGTTTTCGTTTTTTTGCCATTGAGTTGTGTAAGTTGCTTGTGTATTTTGGATTTCAACCCTTTATCAAATACATGGTTTGAAAATATTTTCCCCCATTCTGTGGGTTGCTTTTATGTTTTGTTCATTGTTTCCTTTGCTGTGCAGAAGCTTTTTAGTTTAATGTAGTCCCAGTTGTTTATTTTTGCTTTCATTGCCTGTGCTTTTGGTGTTATACCCAAAAAATCATTGCCAAGACCAATGTCAGGGAGCATTTTTCCCTATGTTTTCTTCTAAGAGTTTTATGGTTTCAGGTCTTATATTTAAGTCTTTAATCTATTTAGAGTTAATTTTTGTGAGTGGTGTAAGATAGTGGTCCACTTTCATTCTTTTGCATGTGGATATCCCATTTCCCCAACATTATTTATTCAAGAGACTATCCTTTCTCCATTGTATGTTCTTGATGCTCTTGCCAAAGATTAGTTGACTGTATATGGGTGGGTTTATTTCTTGACTCTATTCTGTTGCCTTGATCTATGAGTCTGTATATTTTCCAGCACCACATGGTTTTAATTTCTATAGCTTTATAATATACTTTGAAATCAAGAAGTGTGATGTCTCCAGCTTTGTTTTTCTTCCTCAAGATTGCTTTGGCTGCTTGGGGTCTTTTGTGGTTCCATATGAATTTTAGGATTGTTTCTTCTATTTCTGTGAAAAATTGCCATTGGACTTTTGATAGGGATTGCATTGAATCTGGAGATCACTTTGGGTAGTATTGACATTTTAACAATTTTAATTCTTCCAATCCATGAGCACAGGATATCTTTCCTTTTATTTGTGTCTTCCTCACTTTATTTCATCAATGTTTGATAATTTTCAGTGTATAGGTATTTCACCCCCTTCGTTAAATTTATTCCTAAGCATTTTATTCTTTTTGATGCAATTTTAAATGGGATTGTTTTCTTAATTTCTCTTTATGATGGTTCATTGTTATTGTATAGAAACACAACTGATTTTTATATATTGATTTTGTATTCTGTAACTTTACTGAATTTGTTTATTAGTTCTAAGAGTTTTTTGGTGGAGTCTTTAGGATTTTCCATATACAAGATTATGTCATCTGCAAACAGAGACAAATTTATTTCTTTCTTTCTGACTTGGATGCCTTTTCTTTTCCTTGCCTAATTACTCTGGCTCAGACTTCTGGTATTATATTGAATATTGGGCATCCACTATCAAGGATGCCTACTCTCACTACTCTCATTGCCTTTTTATTTTGTTGATGGTTTCATCTGCTGTTGAAGTACATTCTATCTATACATAATTTGTTGAGAGTTTTACTCATGAAAGGATGTTGAATTTTGTCAAATGCTTTTTCTGCATCTATTGAGATGATTATATGATTTTTATTCTTCATTCTTTTAATGTGGTGTGTCATATTGATTGATTTGTGTATGTTGAACCATCCTTGCATCCCAGGAATAAATCTCGCTTGATCATGGTGTGTGATCTTTTTAATATGCTGTTGAATTCAGTTTGCTAATATTTTGTTGAGGAGTTTTGCATCTATGTTCATCAGGGATGTTGGCCTGTAATTTTCTTTTCTTGTAGTAGCCTTGTCTGGTTTTGGTATCAGGGTAATGCTGTCTTCATAAAATGAATTTGAAAGTCTTTCTTCCTTTCCAGTTTTTGGAAAGAGTTTGAGAAGGATTGGTTTTAGTTTTTCTTTAAATATTTGGTAGAATTCATTGGTAAGTCATCAGATCCTGGGGTTTTCTTTTTTTGGGGAGGTTTTGAATATTGATTCAATATCCTCACTCAGTATTGGTCTGTTCACATTTTGTTTTTCTTCATGATTCAGTCTTGGTAGGATGTACGTTTCTAGAAATTTATTGATGTCTTCTAGGTTATCCAATTTGTTGGCATATAATTGTTCATGGAGTCTTTTAATGATCATTTGTATTTCTGTGGCATCAATTGTAATGTCTCCTTTTTCATTTCTGATTTTATTTGAATCTTCTCTCTTTTTTTCTGGTTAGTCTACATAAAGATCTGTCGATTTTGTTTATCTTTTTAAAAAATCAGCTCTTAGTTTCATTAATCTTTTCCATTGTCTTTCTAGTCTCTATTTCATTTATTTCCACTTGTTTTCTTGTTTCCTTCCTTCTTCTAGCGTTGGGCTTTATTTGTCCTTCTTTTTCTAGTCCCTTGAGGTGTAAAGTTAGATTGTTTATTTGAGAACTTTCTTTTTTCTTAATCTAGGCTTTTAATGCTATAAAATTCCCTCTTAGAACTGCTTTTGCTGCATCCCATAAGTTTTGGTATATTGTGTTTCCCTTTTTGTTTGTTTCAAGTTGTTTTTTGATATCTCTTTTGATTTCTTCTTTGACCCATTGCTTGTATTAGCATCTTGTTTAATCTCCACATATTCGTGAATTCTCCAGTTTTCCTCCTGTTATTGATTTATAGTTTCATACCTTTATGGTATGAAATGATGCTTAGTGTGATTTCAATCTTATTAAATTTGTTAAGCCTTATTTTGTGGCCTAACATGTGGTCTATCCTGGAGAATATTCCTTAAGTGTTTGAGAAATATTTGTATTCTGTTGCTTTTGGATAGAACTTTTTGTATAAGTCTGTCAGGTCCATCTGTTCTAATGTGTATTTCAAGTCCAATATTTCGTTATCAGTTTTCTGTCTGGATGACCTATCCATTGTTGAAAGTGGGGTATTTAAGTCTCCTACTATTATTGTATTGCTATCTGTTTCTCCCTTCAGATCTAATATATTTAGATGTTCTGCTGTTGGGTGCATAAATATTTACAATTTTTATATCATTTTGATGAATTGACATAATTATCACTATGCAATGACCTTCTTTGTCTCTTGTTACAGTTTTTGACTTCAAGTCTATTTTGTTTGATGTAAGTGTAGCTACCCCTGCTGTTTTTTGGTTTCCATTTGCATGGAATATCTTTTTCCAGCCCCTCACTTTAAGCCTGTGTGTTTCCTTAAAGCTAAAGTGCGTCTTTTGTAGGCAGTATGTAGTTGAGTTTTGTTTTTCTTTTTATCCATTCAGCCATTCTATATCTTTTGATTAGAGAACTTAATCTATTATTTAAAGTAAGTGTTGATAGGAAATGACTTACTAATGACATCTTATTAATTGTTTTCTGGTTGCTTTGTAGTTCCTTTCTTCCTTTCTTTCTGTCTTTCTTTGTAAATTGATGATCTTCTGCAGTATTGTGCTTTGACTCTCTCTCTTTATCTTTTGTGAGTATGTACTGCAGGCGTTTGCTTTGTGGTTACCATGAGGCTTACATAAAAGCATCTTAGAGTTGTAAGTCTATTTTAATCTGGTAACAGCTTAACTCCAATCTCATGCAAAAACTCTACCATTTTACTCCCCTCCATTTTGTTTTTGATGTCACAGTTTACATCTTTTTATATTGTTTATTTTGTGTATCCATTAACAAATGGTTGCAGCTAAAGGTATTTTTAATATTTTAGTCCTTTAATCTTTATGCTACAGTTAAGTGATTAACAACCACAGTAATGTTACAGTATTAGAGTATTCTGAATTTGGTTATTTACTTACCTTTACTGGTGTCTTTTATATTTTCATATGTTTTCAGGTTACTAAATAGTGTCCTTTCATTTCAGTTTGAAGAATTCTTTTTTAGCATTTCTTGTAAGGCAGGTCTAGTGGTGGTGGGCTCCCCTAGCTTTTGTTTGCCTGGGAAAGTCTTTATCTCTCCTTCATTTCCCAAGGACAGCTTTGCTGGTTAAAGTATTCTTGGTTGGAGGTTTTTCTTTCAGCACTTTGAATATATCATCCTATCCTCCCTTGGCCTCCAAGATTTCTGCTGAGAAATTAAAAGGTTTGTTGACATCCCCTGCCCTGCCTGAGCCCAGTCCTGGCCCAGCTGGGTCCCATCCACCCATCCTACCAGTTGCCTCTGCTCAAAAGCCCTCAGGGTCCAGGGTTGACTGTCACTCTGCCCTCTCCCCAGAACACATCAACCCCCTGGCTCTGAATCTCTCTGCCCCTGGCCAGTCCCTTCACACCTGCCCTTTCTCTGGTGGGATGCTGCTGGCCTGCTCTACACTGCCTGTGCTCCAGAGTCGGCAGCCTTAGACCTCTGCCCTCAGGTGCCAGACCAGACCCCTTCCAGAGGAGACCTAGGGAATGTTTGCTTAAGGCCAGGCAGGGAGGCAGGGGTGCCTGCTCGGCAGAATCTTATCTGGCCTCTGTGGCTTCCAGGACTGGAATTATGGAAACTGTAAAAAGAATTAAACTGCACCTAGGGAAAACATAAACAGTGGTCCATTATAAAGATGCAGTGCTCTAAAACAGGAAAGAAAAAAACTAGGTCTGGTTCTGTAAAGGTGAGATTAATTACAAGAATTTATGAGAACTTATCATTTATGGTTAATTACACCATGAACTAACATTTATATATATAGGTAATTTGTGTCCAATTAATTTTGTTGTAAATTTTATGGAGTGTATCATTACACAAATATAATAAGTTATTATTTACTGAGCTCTTTCTAAGTACCAGGTACCATGCTAATCATTTTATTTAAATTGTTTTATTTAGTTTCATACTTTGTGTTCTCAGTCTTTGGTTGCTCATTGAACATGGTCATTATCTTTTTTATTTTAAGAGAACCAAACTACATTTTGTAAAATATTGGCTGGATCCTCAAGATCTGGAAGTCCTGAGTACAGAGTGACTGTGTCTGTTTGGTATTTATCAGAACTTTTGCTTTCGAGAATTTTTCTGTCATACCAACAAAAATAAATTTTCATGGGACATTCCCTAAATCCTTTGTCGCCTCTAAGAGAAAATAATGAAGGAAACGCTTAATGAGAGCTGGTACATAAGTATTCCCTATTCTCTCCTTCTTCTCCCCTCCACTCTACTCTGTCTCTCTCCTTTCTCCCTGCTAAGTCTGGTGATGCCCATGAAAATATTCTCAGGTGCAGTGTGGAGACATGTGGGGAGGGGACCTTCTATAAATGGAAGCAGAAAGGTTTCCTGCTTCCTCCCGTTATTCTGGAAAAGGACAAAGGTTACCAATTTTAAGTTTTACAGTATCCTAGAAGGGTACACGTTCCTCTGTGGACATCAGTCGTAGCTCTGGAAATTTAAGATTGAATTCAGTTGAGGCTCACTGGTTCTATTAACAAAAGGAATCACACAAAAGGTCTCTGTGACATGCCATTTCTTTCCCGGGTCAGGAATTGTTTCCACAGTGTGTGCAATAACTTGAACATCAGGCAGACTTCTCTAGAAGGACTGTAATCCAGAGGATTGCATTTCAGAAGGCAATTTTTGTTCACTGACCTTTATGAAAAAGAAAGACACTGCAAATCGACGGTATGAAAGTTGGAAATGCATGGGCGTGAGCACTATCCTAATGGCACCTTTAAAGCTTGAGGGAGCTTTCAAGAAAATTTTAAAATGTGAACAGAGTCTCCATTCAAGAGGAAGACACATTTGAGAATAATATATTAAATATCATGGATTGTTTCTGTTCACTTGATAAGCAGTTTCTTTCGGTGAAGAGTCATAATAAGCAAACCCTCTTTGTCACGTCCTAAGAGATAGAATCGTACTTCTAGGAATCACTGGCCAGGGAGCTCTACTCTGCAGCTTTTCTTCTGTCTCTAATCATTTGAAGGGCAGTGGGTAGAGTGGAAAACATGCGCGGTAAGAGAGCTGAATTCTAGTCCATGCTCTGTCACAAATCTCCTGTGTGGTTACAAGTCAGTCAACCACTGAGTCTCAGTCCTCCCATCCATAAAACGGCATCATTGGATCCTGGGTTCTCTAAAGGTCCCTTCCAGCTCTAAAATGCTATGGTTCAGAGTGGGGATGATTAAAAGTGCCTTACAACCACACGTAACTTTGTCCTCACTTTTGTAAGCTATAATGCATGGACAAATCTTTTTCTGGCAGAGTTTTACTCCAAAGGAGATGCTGCCTTTTCCAGCTGCTGCTTTGATCACTTGTTTGAGGACCAATCCACTGCTGGCCCCTTATGTTCGTGTCAAATGGAAGGCCACATTAAATCTAATTTGTTGTTCAAAGAGAGCAAGTTCACAGCTGTGTCCCCAAACAATCAGACTGTTTTTCCAATATCCTGCAAAAGCCACTTAGCTTAATGAAATTTATCTTTTGAAGAATATTGGGTTCTTTTGCATAAACTTTGATTTTGCACATTTTTCTCCCGTAAGGTGTCAGTGGATTTCATATTGATGGAAGAATTTAATTCCATCATCTTTTCTAAGTTTGAACTGAATGTGTCTTTCCCAGTTTCTTTACTTTTTCCAAGATAAATTGAAACAAATCGTCAAGCACTAACTTTCCTTTTTCAGTTAACACATCATTGCTACTTATACTTCCTTTCCCCAGGGCCGTGGTGTGGCACTGTCTCACCAGATGGCTTCTTGAAAGGATCGCTAGCTCAGGGCTGCAGTGACACCTCCCGGGCTCCACGGCACATTCTTGGTAGTGCCCTCTTCTCATTCATGTAAGCCCTCCCTCGCCAATTCCTTTCTTTCCTCCTTCCACACATCTCGAAACTCTCTGCTTCCCTCCATCTCCACTCCTTCCTCTCTAGTCCCAGCCTCCGTCATCTCTCTCTTGGACAACAGCCTCTGACTGCTCGCACCCAGTCTCCACACCGCAGCCATATTGGTCATGCATGTGGAGTCATGCCACTCGCCTCACTCTCCTCCTTCGGAGGCTTCCCACTGCATACAAATAAAATCCCAACTTCCAAGGCAATGGCTGTGGTAAACACTGTGGTGTCCTGCCCAGATCCCCCTTCAGGAAAGGACCTGTGGCCCTGGCTCCTGGGAATGCTGTCGGTAGATGCCTTCAGCTGAAAGCTCTTCAAGAATGGCCTCAGTGACAGGGAGCTGCTTTGCCCAAGGTCCTGCCCTTCCCAGGGTGGTCCATATCCAATGAAAGGTCAGTGCAGGGCTACAAAGGTTTGGCCATCAAGCCCCAATTCTGAACAATCCTAAAGGACCATTCTAGCTCCACATGGGATTGGCTGCAGCTGTCATTTGGGCTGAGTCCCAGCTCACTTCTTGCTCTGCCCCATCTTGCTTGCTTCCTTCCCCTCTTCTGCAGGTGTTGACCCAAAGGGAACTCTTTAACAAACAGCCTGCCAGCTAAGCTCCATCTCAGAACTCAACCTGCGGCAATGGCCTATAATGCCCAGTACTATCTGGTCTTGCCAACTTCTCCAACTTCATCTTGAGCCTCTGGTGCCCTGGCACATTACACTCCAATCTACTTTCAGTTCTTGGATTGTTTGTTCCTACTTTAGGATCTTTGTACCTGATGTCTCCTCTTCATGGAAGCTCTTCTTCCAACTCTGCCCAATTCTCGTCTATCTGTTCGTTCTCAGCTTGAATGTCACTTCCTCAGAGAAGCCTTCTCTAACCCTGTCCCCCTACATCATCACTAACCTAGCAACCTATTCTTTTCTTTTCCTTCACAGTTTGTGATTATGTATTCACTTATCGGTTCACCAGTTTATACCCACTGTACCCTTGGCATTTAACCCAGTGCTTGGCCCCTGGTAGAAGTTCAGTAAATATTGACTGAATGAATGAATGGACTGGAGAATGCTTAAGGAGAGGCCTGAATTTCTCTGGGCCCTACGGCTACTTCTTCTTGAGATCACTATTCAGGGAGCTAGGATCCTTTAAAGACTAGGCAGGAATACCCTGGGGCAGGATCAGCATCACCATAGCCAGTTGCCCAGTTGAACGTTTTGATGCAGGTAGGTACCTTCTGCATCTAGTGGGGAACTATCTGGGCTCCAGGCCAATTGTTGCCATGCCCGCCTTCTCTTACTCTCCTGTCTCATTCACCTCCTTGCTTCTAGAGCAGTCTGCTCCAGTTTCCTACAATCCCTTCATGCTTTATGTTCTCACCTTGCCTACTCCAGCTTTGCTCATAGCACTGTATCCAGCCCCGGTAGAGGCATCTCATTCCCCTATACTTTCATAGCCCTTTGGGGAGACCCTCTCACCTTAGGACACATAGAGCCTGCCTGTAAAACATGGAATCACTCTTGCACTCCAGTGAAATTTAGATACTTTTAGGTAGGACCAGACAGAGGCTGAGAAGTTTACAAGAATTACTACATTCAATTCTCACACAATCCCAACCATTCTATGGAGTCCTTACTGTTATTCTCTCCATTTTAGGAAGCTTAGACTGGGGAGAGTGATTCGCCCAGGGTAAGAGGTGACCTTCAGATTCAAACCCAGATGGTCTGACCGTAGGACCAACCCACACTCTTAGTCCTCCACTGCATTCGACTCTGATTGTATGACTCACTCTGGAGAGACCAAAGGACATTATTTCCTGGTAAACAGAGTTTGCTTTGAATTCTGCTTTAGTTTCTTTCTTTCCTTGTCTTAAAATTTAAAGAAATTTGAAAAAAGAAATGAGAATGACTTAGACCTTAGAGAAATCAGTCATTGTGTCATTGCCTTCTTAGTTTTGCTTTTGAGTCCTGTTCTACCGTGGGGAGTGGGGAAGGGCCCATGGTCATTGTGGGGCCATTTGCACTCATATCCCCTCCTCACAAGGGCAGAGACTGCCAGGGAAGAGGCAGTGGGCACACACTGCTAGTGCAATGGACAGGAGCACATTGAACTAAAAATATATTTTTTTTTTTGCCTTTTAAGTCACCTCATGCAATAACCTTTGTTACATTATGGAAAACAGCAGATGCTTATAAAATATTGATATATAGAAATGTTAGCAATGTATTTATCTACATGTCAAGTTTACTTATAAGAAATGTCCATGGGTTTATTATTTTTTTATATATATTAACTATAATGTAATAGTTTACATACTGATTTTTCTCAGACATGGTTGAAATTTCATATTTGAGTCCCCAGTATGAATGAAACCATGTATTTGAAATTAGATACTCGAAAGTAAATTAAATAAAAATTTAAAAATTCATTATGTGCTTGCTCTTTGAATTATAAGAACATTTTTCACCCACTAGATTGGTAAAAATTTTACCAATTTTTTCATCAAAAGGTTACTAATATCTAGTGTGTAGTATCAGTTGGAATGTAGGAGAAATATGTTCTCTTATATATTGGGGTAGGATAGAAATATCTCTGAAAGCTGACTCAGCAATTCTCTTCCTTGGCATCTACCCTCCAGAAATACTCAGCCGTGTGCACAGTAATTGATGTATAAATCATTACACCACAATTTTAAATAGTGTAAAACTAGAAACAACCATCAATAAGGAAGAGGTAATAATGATAAGTATAATTAAGGATATAATTGTCAATACTATACATGACACAGAACTGTTAAAAGCATCAGGAAGTTCTAAATGGACTGATAAATATATCTGAGACATATTAATGATTGCAAAAAAGCAAGCTGCAAAAAAATAAATATAGTATTATCTTGCTTATGTCAAGAAATAGATGGCTTTTATGTATGTAGAGGCATATGTCAGATCAGAAAGGTCATTAGTGTCTGCCTCTGGGGAGGCCATGGGGTCCCCAGTCTGTGGTGAGGAAGCGGAGGAATATTGGCATTCACAGTTTTTCTATGCGTTTCTGTATCTTTTAGGTTTTTGTCTACAGTGAGTATCTGTACACAAATTACCTTTGTAACTGTGTAACAGAAATGAAAAATTATTACTGAAAATCTATAAATTTTTGGTTAGATTAAAATTATAGATTTCTATTAAAAAATTGAGCTCTGTATGTGGTGCGTGTGGCATTTGATTATGCTACATTATTGAGACATTGTTGCAATGTGACCTTAGGGTATATTTTGTTATAAGGAACAGAAATTAAAAAAGCATGAGTAGAATTAAGGGGGTTTACTGCAAAAAGGTAGGAGAATCTTGGGAAACTCATCCCGTCCAGCCTCAAGGGCACACGGAAGTCCTGCACCTTCTCTCTCCGTCTCTCTTCCCAGAGCCCCAGGGTTCCTACACCTGCTTCTCTTTGCACATCTACACCTCCTCTGTTTTTTGTTGTTTGTTTGTTTTTAATCATTCTTGGATCTATGATTTTGCAGGCCCACCACCATCTTGGGCCGAGGAGATTCTGGGAAACCCTTTCAATAAAGACTATGATTCCATCACTTTGCTCCATCTAATATTTGATTTTTGAATTTTGAAATTTCCAACTATTAATAGTATTCAAAAGTTCCTCCGTGTATAGTCCTGTTTTTGGTTCAGGTCCTGCTACTAAAGTGCAGCCAAGTTTTACATAGAAAGGCTTGTTTAGTCAGAAGCTTGTGGGCAGTGACGTATGGGGTGAGGCCAGGCAAAGCTCAAAGATTCATTACTTTGCAAAGCTTGATTCATACGGCTGAAGGGAAACCTGCTCTATTATGCTCAGAGAGAAGCACTTACTGTTACTGAGATGTTCTGAGCTGGCATCTAAGGATTGTTCACCCTTCATTTTGCTTTACCTTCACTAATTCACAAGGGTGAAAGTTGACTTGTGACCTAAGCATTGTCCACTTCATTTATAAAGTAACAACGATTAAGAATATCTTGCACTTTAAATCCATTCAGTGATTAACCCTTCCAATCTTGTTTTCTCATCATGAAACAGTGCTGTAACTACCACCAGGATTATTTGCCCTTTCCTTGAATTCTCTTTTATTGATTTGGTACAAGGCAACTCTAATAGGCAGGACAGCAGTCACACTGGAGTAAGAAACATGCTCATTAAGAAGTAAACCAACTGTGACAGAGACTCTTGTCTACAAGATATTAGTCTTTGCAAACTGTGCTTGAGCTGCAAATTTTGTTGTGAACCAAAAGGATCATTCAATAGTAGGAAATAGTTTTGTCTCATCAAAGCAAAGGTTTGAAATATTAAGAAAACACAAACCTGAAGGCACAGGTGAGTGAAAGCACCAATTATCACTCCTATTGTGTTTGCTAAATAAACATTTTAGAATGCGTACCATGTGCTGAGTGTGGTACTGGTACCAGGGATCCCACAGGTGAAAAGGCAGGGGTTCTCTCTCTGGGAGCTTATCGTGTTGTGGTGGAGGCACTCTTGGACGTCTGTCAACATGCGATGATAACTGCAGGACCAAAGATCAGTTCCCGGGGAGGAGATCCGGGGTGGAACTAAGGCAGGGACAAGGGGAGGTTTGCCGGAAGGGACAAGGCTGAACGTAGACTTGAACTAAAAGATGAAGGAAGCCAGGTAAAGAGAGGAGGAGAGACATTCAGGTAGTAGGGACAGGTGAGTGAAAGCAGAGACCTGAACAGACGGAGACCAGGCTTTGCGACCTTGCCAGGGCAGGACTGAAGTCAGGCTGGAAGGGATAGACTCGGGAGTCAGTTGGGTCTTTGGTCCATTTTTTAATCAGGTTGTTTGTTTTCTTATTGTTGAATTTTAACCCTATAGCTTTTTATGCCTTAAGAGTATCTACTCATGTGTAAAACTTCAATTTATTAGTTTAGTAAACTAAGAGAAATAATTTACTTTCAGCAGTTTTATCCAGAGTATTAAACACCAAGGGTCATAACAAACCAAAGACCTCAATGCCCTTTTCTTGGAATTTCGTACATTATGTGAATTTCTTTAGGAAAGATCTTGCTATAAATGATGCCTCAGGCTGCTATGAACCCAGAGATTCTTCCCAGCGTGTCCAGTGGAAGCCTCAGTTTAATGAGAGAAAATAAAGAATAAAGAAATATTCTTTATTTCATCATTATTTCTTGCTCACTTAAGTACAAATTAGCAAAAATTGGTTGCCTCTTTAATAAAGTATGAATACTGCCATTTCGTGAGTTTAAGATAGAATTCCTAATCAAAAGCTCAACTTCCCTACAATTTTTAAAACAAGATATCTGCATTATCCTGGAAAGCCCAGGGACTTACCATCCAACGAATGCTTGTAATGAAATACCTACCAGGTCTGTTTGAGGACGGATGTTGCTTGACAGGTATTGTAACAAAAACCCCTCAACGAAAATTACTGTGGCAGAATCTGCCAGTTTTCTTCAAAATAGCTGTTTTCTTCTCCTTTCCCAGTAATAGAAATTTAAGGCAGGTATAAAGCCATCGGCTAAAAATGATCTGTCCAAGTCACCGGGAAGTGGATGAAGAAGGTTAGATTTGGGGGTACTGCTTGAGAGAAATAAGACAAATTAAATACTTTTTAATTGGCAAATGGCTTTTAAGTGGGTGCAACCATTGATGTATATTATTCTTATGTGATTTTTCTCCCGAATGCAAAAAATATTTTGTTCTCAATAGAGTTGGCCATGGGACTGAAAGCAATGCCGCCACAAGGACAGATCTTTTCTGCATCTCCTCATCCTTTTTTTTAGGACTCCATCTTCTCTCCTCTTTCATCCTCTTGTTCCTCTACCCCTACTCTTTTCCATGCTGTCTGCTCAGCGTTGCAAAAGATTTGTAATCTACAAACTTTCAAATCGCAAAGCAATGTTTCTCGAAATGAACCACTCCGTCTGTAACTGCTATGCCAAATTCTGAAACAGGAGCAACAAGGAGACAGATGGTTGGCCTTGAACAAAGCACCTCACCTCCCTTGATTTCAGTTTTATTGTCCTAAAGTATGGAAATGGGTGATCTCTTAATAATGTTTTCAGCATATTCAGGGCCTCCTTTTTCGGTTAAAGACTCATTTGGAGGGGCAGCGCTCACTTTGACATGTGTTAAGTGCCTTTGCCCCTTTCTTTATGTGCTCCCTCACCCTTCTCTATTTGCTTTGGCAAGAGGACTTCTTATTGCTGCCAAAAGGGTCTGTGGAGATGGGAGAAATAACTTATTTGAGCAGAAGTGTATCAATATTTTTACATATTAAAAAAAGGTGCAGGATATGAATTGTCGCAAAACAAAAAAACAAGAGAACTAATTCTATAAAGTTGACAGAACTTGGCAACTGCTCACCGCTTCCTCTGATGGTTTGCCCACATCCACCTTCGTGGTTTTATGAGCGTAGTATCGCTTAATTCATGTTGTCTTTTTGTCCTACAGGCAAATGTCCTGGGAAACTAGTATTCAATAATCAAGTCATTACTAAGTTCTTCATTGATATACATGTGTTAGCAAGCCAACTAAACTGCTGTTTGTTGATTGGGTAAAGAAGTGTTTGTTGCTGAAATCTCTGTGCTGGCCAAGCTGGAGGGTGTAGACTGCAGCCTCTCTCTCCCACTGATCACAACTGACTCCAGGCGGCCCACGCAGACAGCCAGCCGAGGGCTCAGAAAGGGAAACGGTCGTGCGAGAAACGGGGACTGAAGTCAAAACTTGGTTTACAACATACAGTGAGGAGGAGTTTCATGTTTTTGTTTATTTTTCCTCTGTTGACTCCCTCGATTTGAACTTGGGGCAGGCTGACATGTGCAACAAGGCAGCAAGTGCTGACAGAAAAACTCTGGGAGAAATCATCACTTTCCGGAGGCCTGGGAAAAAGGATCCCCACGTTCCAGAGAAAGTGGGGAGAAACTCCCCCTTTTCTTTTTCTGTTTTTTATATTTTTTCTCTTCCAGTCCTGGCTCAGGGCCAGCCTCAGACATGGCACTACACTGCCACCACTGTGATGAAGCCACCTTTAACCCCAAGGGAAGACTGAGTTCTGAGGAAAAGGAACTGGGAAAAGGGGCCCCTGTTGTCCAAAGCATGTAAGGGAATCTCTGTCTTTTTTCTCCTTTCTTTCCCTCTCTTCTTCATTTTTTTTTTTTTTTTGAGGAAGATTAGCCCTGAGCTAACTACTGCCAGTTCTCCTCTTTTTGCTGAGGAAGCCTGGCCCTGAGCTAACATCTGTGCCCATCTTCCTCTACTTTATATGTGGGACGCCTACCACAGCATGGCGTGCCAAGCGGTGCCATGTCCACACCCGGGATCCAAACCAGCGAAACCTGGGCTGCCGAGAAGCGGCACGTGAGAACCTAACAGCTGCGCCACCAGGCCGGCCCCTCTTCTTCATTCTTAAGGCAACACCAGTTATGTGGAACTGCACAAAAGAACAGGAGGCTAGTGCGCTATCTTTCTGGCCAGAGGAACTGGAGAAAACTGGGCACTGTGAAGCAGAGTGTGGTAGAAATCCCAGAGAGGAGAGACTGGAGATGAGGATCCCTAATTCTCTGCACAAACTAACATTGAGTCCAGGCTCACCTCCAAGTTGGGCACATGTAGACCAGACCCAAAGAAACGCTACAAAGACTTCAAGAAGTAAACTGCCGTGTGCAAAACTGACCAGATCCAAGGCTAACTTATGGGTCTTCACCAGGCACACCCGAACATGGTGAGACTTTAAAAATGAGCTGATATTGGGACTAACACCCACTAAAGGCAAGATAGACTTTGTGGTTCAGAACAACCCAGGTTTATTGTCCACTTGAAAAAAAATTCACATTCTCCAGAGGCTTTTAACAGGACCCAAATAGTCAAAATGCTCATTATAGAATCCAAAATTACTCAATATACAAAGAATCCAAAAACATGACCAGTATGCAAACAAAAACAAAAACAACCCACAAAAACCCAGGAGACAATAACCAACAGAATCAACAGAGGGCAACATAGAATGACCCAGGTGTTGGAATGATCAGAGAAAGATTTAAATTAGCTATGATAACCATACATCATGAATGATGGTGAACACTCTTGAAATGAATGGGAAGATAGAAATTCTCAGCAGAAAAGTAGAAATTATAAAAAAGACACAAATGGAAATTTTAGAACTAAAAAATAAATTATCTGAAGACCTGAACGAGACTATCAATCAACTTGGTATAAATGATATTTATAGAAAATTCCAGGCAACCACAAAATACTCATTATTTTTAAGTGCACATGGAATATTCACCAAGCTAGATCATATCTTGAACCATAGAACGAAGCTTTTTTTTTTGAGGAAGATCAGTCCTGAGCTAACTACTGCTAATCCTCCTTTTTTCGCTAAGGAAGACTGGCCCTGAACCAACATCCATGCCCATCTTCCTCTACTTTACACGTGGGATGCCTACCACAGCATGGCGTTCCAAGCGGTGCCATGTCCACACCTAGGATCCGAACGGGTGAATCCTGGGCCCGCTGAGAAACAGAACATGTGAACTTAACCCCTGTGCCTCTGGGCCGGCCCCCAGAACGAAGCTTTAAAAATTAGAGAATTGAAATCATACAAAGTATATTCTCTAGCCATAATGAAATTATGTAAGAAATCAATAACTGAAAGTTTCTGAAAAATCATCAGATATTTTGGAATTAAATAACAGACTTCTAAGGACAGAATGGGCCAAAGAAGATGTCACAGGGGTAATTAGAGTGTATTTTTAATGAAGTGAAAAAGAAAACAGAGTGTGTCAAAATTTATGGCAGACAGGTAAGGCAGTTTTTAGAGTGAAATTTATAGCATTAAATGCTTATGTTAGAAAAATGAGGGGGCCAGCCCATGACTGAGTGGTTAAGTTTGCACGCTCCACTTTGGTGGCCCAGGGTTCCACCGGTTCGGATCCTGGGTGCAGACATGGCACTGTTCATCAGGCCATGCTGAGGTGGTATCTCACATAGCACAACCAGAGGCATTTACAACCAGAATATACAACTATGTACTGAGGGTGTCTTTGGGGAGAAGAAGAAGAAAAAAAGAAGATTGGCAATAGATGTTAGATCAGGTGCCAATCTTTTTTTTTAAAGATTTTATTTTTTTCCTTTTCCCCCCAAAGTCCCCCAGTACAGTACATAGTTGTATATTCTTCATTGTGGGTCCTTCTAGTTGTGGCATATGGGACGCTGCCTCAGCATGGTTTGATGAGCAGTGCCATGTCCACGTCCAGGATTCGAACCAATGAAACACTGGGCCACCTGCAGCGGAGTGCGGGAACTTAACCACTCAGCCATGGGGCCAGCCCCTCAGGTACCAACCTTTAAAAAGAAAAAAGAGAGAAAGAAAAAGGAAAGACCTCAAAATAATCATCTAAACTTCCACTTTAAGAAGCTAGGGAGAAAAAAAAAAGAAATTCAAAGAAGGCAGAAAAATGGAAATTAAGAAGACAAATAAAAATCTTAGACAATAATATTAATGAAACTAAAAGATGGTTCTTTGTAAAGATTAAAAAAAAAACCTTCCACCTGAATTGACCAAGAAAAAAAGAGAGAAAACACATATTACCAATATCAGGAATAAAAGGAGAGATATTAATACAGACCCTACAGATATGAAAAGAATTAGGTGTGAGGTAGAGATAAGGGTTTCATGTTTTTGCACATAGATAGCCAATTGTTCCAGCACTATTTGTTGAAAAGACAATCCTTTTTCCATTGAATTTCTTTTGCGTCTTTGTCAGAAATCCATTGACTATATTTATGTGGGTCAATTTCTGAACTCTCTAGTCATTTCCATGGATTTATATGGTTATCCTTTCACCAATTCCATACTATCTTGATTATTGTAGCTTTATAGTCAGTCTTGAAATCACATTGTGTGAGTCTTCCAACTTTGTTCTCCTTTTTTGAAATTGTCTTAACTATTTTAGATTCTTGGCATTACCATATGAATAACAATGAAATATTATAGAGTAATAAAAATGAATTAACTATTGATATACCTAGCAAAATAGATGCATCTCGAATGTACTAGCCTGAGTGAAACAGGACAGACTCGAAAGGCTACATATTTTGTGATTCTATTTGTATAATACTTTGGAAAAGCAAAACTAGGACATAGGTCAGATTGGTGGTTGCCAGGGTGAGGGTTTGACCATAAAGGGACAGCACAAAGGAGTTTTTTGGAGTTGATGGAATTGTCCTGTATCTTAATTGTGGTTGTGGGTGTATGTCTCTATCCATTTGTGAGAACTGAAGGAACTGTATAATAAAGTGGGTGAAATTTACTATATGTCAACTTGGAAAATTTTTAAATAGCATTTATCACTGATCTTTTATCTTTGCATACCTTGTTCAAGACTGAGAGTTCTAATGATTGGTTGAGTCTGGTTGGTGACCATGCCTTAATTTCCAGGGATGGGGAGAGGCAGTCTCAGGTTACTCTGAGCCTATTTAATTGGACTCCCACAAAGTTTCATACAATTGTGGAGTTTCCCCAAATAGGAAGAATTTAGAGGTGCCAGTGGGAATAATGATAAATGTCCATGAGAACATCTTAATCAGTAGAAAGCATGAGGATCCACAGTTATGTTCTGATCCAGCTAATCCCTCTGGGAGCAGTGCTGAAGAAGAGAGAAGGCCCCAGGTTTTGTCTTTGGAGTGATCACTCACTCTATATTCCTCTTTATCTCACTTTTGCTTTCTGCAGTCCCAGTTCAGAACCCACTCCCTACTATGAATTTTCCCCATCCTCTCCCTTGGAAAACTCTACCCCTTGCCACGTTAGGGAGGTATCGTAGTCCTAAGACTCTTCTACTGTCTTAAAGATTCCAGTGTCTCAGACTCAGACGCTGAAAGATTTCTTCTCCGCAGGCTGTGCCAAATATGCAGGTGGGAGGGGCAGGCCAGGGCACGTGCTTTTGTCTGTAGAGTGAAAAGATAATGGGTGTCCCAGTTCCTATAGTGGCCACCACAGCTCATTTCCTCCTGAGTTACCCAAAGGCAAAGTGTACCCCATGGCAGCAAATGTAATTTTTTTCTAGTGACAAGAAAATCCGTCTCAAATGAGAAAGATATAACCCCTTATTAACATTTGTTTCAATCTTCTCCTTACAAAATAAACACTCTGGACATTATTGAGTTAAGTAACATTTGTCATCTCCTTGATCTTGCTTTTGTTAAAAAGGCCCCCAAATTATGTTCTTAATTTTTCCAAATTTTTATCAAAGGTAGGAGGTTTTATTTCTACAAAATATCAGTTAAAACTATTAATTAACAATGACTGGCAAATTTATATACAAGTCAAAGTTACAGAAGCATATATCTGTAGGAGCACAGTTGGGAATTTCCTCCTGGACGCAGGCTTCCCAGAGGCCCATGTTTAGATTAAACGCCTTACCCTGTACCCTCATGGCAGCCCTCACATACGTCTATTTCCTCACTTGCCATGTTGCTTTGAATTCCCTGTTTGTGTTTCCTCTCCTTCACTAGGTAAGGACAGGTAAGGCAGGACTCCATCTGACATTCTTAAGATTCCAAAGTGTGTTCAATAAGCTGTTACTAGGTATTATGCTTTAAAATGTGGGTTTTAGAATACATATGCTTAGGAATGGTGGTTAAACAGGTATATTTACTGGAGGGTCTCTCAGAAACTTTCATACATTTATTTATTCAACAAATATTTATTGAGTACCCACTACGCCAATCACCACTCTGGCCACTGGGAACTCGGGTGAAGGCAATAAGAAGACCTTGCTCTCGTAGAGCCTACATCCTCATGGAGAGACATATAATAAATATACAGAGATATGATGAGCTGGGTGGTGATAGTGCCATGGGGAGAAAGAAAGCACAGTGAGGAAATACAGAGGGACAGTCTGGGGTGAGGAGGTGGGGGAGTGATTGCATAGGATGGTGGTCAAGGAAGCCTTCTTTGATAAGGTGACATTTGTGTAGAAACCTGAAGGAAGTGAGGAAGAGAGCCATGCAGCTGTCTGGAGAAGGAGTATTTAAAGGAAGAGTAAATACAAAAGCTGATACAAGTACAACTGGTATGTTCTAGAAATGGCAAAGAAGCTGGTATGACAGGAGTGGATTTATCCAGGAGGAAAGTGATAGAAAAGGAGATAAAAGAGATGGGATAGAGATGGAAGGCAGGATGGGGGAGCAGAAAAATGGACCATATGTGGTAGATCACATGAAGGTCACGATTTGAATTTGGCTTTTATGCTGAGTAAGAGTGGGCCCCATTTGTGGGGCTTGGGCAGAGGAGCAACATAATTTGGGCTGTTATGTTGACAGTAGACTCAAGGGGAGCAAGGACAAAAGTAGGGAAACAAGTTTGGAGGCTAGTGTGGTAATTTAGAGGAGAGTTGGTGATGGTTTGAACCAAAGCGATAGTGGTGGAGGTGGCAAGAGGTGAGACAAATTTATTCTTAAATTAGACCCAACAGGATTTCTTAATGGATTGGATATGGTTGTAAGAGAAGGTGGGGGAGTCAAGGATGACTCCAAGGATTTTAGCTTAATCAACGAGAAGTACTCTGTGGCCATTTACTGAAATAGGAGGACTTGAGGAGGAGAGGATTGTGGGAGGAAAGCCTAAGTCTTGATGAAGCCACCTGGGAAGTCCGTGTAGCTAGAGCTGAGCTCTGGGGCACGTTTGATGCATTTATATTCCTTGTGACCATCCAGGAGGCAATATAGCAGGCTGCGTTTCTTAAATTTATTCCATCGTAGAACCTGTGCTTTACCTTATGGATCTAGCATTCCATGGTGCGTACTTTGGGAATAAACATAACTGAATTGAGTTAAACCAGAAGATGGTGTGAGGAGAACAAATCTGAGGAATAGGCCATCACCAATAAATTTAATAATTACCAACACTCAAATATGTTATGTTTTTCCAAAAGACTCCATATGGAGGGGAGGAATTAAGAAGTTATTTCCCATTTTGATGAATTATAAAATAGTAAATATTACAAAGTAATATGACTAATTTTTAACATGAGAACTTCTACATTCAGAAAACTACTGAAGTAGTCCCTTTAGATAGCTAAATACTTATTCTAATGACACTACCATTGGTCAAAATATATTTGGAAATCATACTTGGGCTATCCTTCATAGACATATTGCTTTGAGAACCCTTAGAGATGGCAAAATGTCTTTTGAAGGTGTATTTCAATTTCTAAAATTGCCACAAGTCATTCAGAGTCAAGCCAGATATAAGTGGATGAATAAATTTAGAAATATTTTACTGTTAAATGTGAGTTCGGTCTATAAGATTGAATTTCCTGATGGCCTTGAGAGACATTCTGAAGAAGGAATTCAAAAATATATTGAACAATGGCAACATCCTTAGAATAATTATTTTTCTTCCATAGTGTCTGCCTTCATTTAGATACATAAGCTTTGCTGTGGAAGTCTCTTTATGTTATAGTCACACGCTCAAAGTCAGACGAATGATTCTAATTATCTTGAAAATGAGAGAAAATGGTAAAGAGGTGAAATTAGATTCCCCTATGCTGACTCCCACCACCCATCCTCTCTGTACATCCCTCCTTATTCTTAGTCTATAGTTTTGTATATAAAAATACCATAAGATATTAAAACTATCCTGATTATCGCAATCTGAGTTTAAGCTAGTTCTGTCCTGATAATCTAGATGGTAGGAAGAAAAGGATATTCTTTTGGTTGAGGGTAGAAAAAATGAGTTTGCCTCTAAGATCCATTTTAGACCTAGAAATTAATACACCAAATGGACCTGGCCTGGTGCCTGATGTTTACTGTTTTCCAATTGGGTGCAAACATGTTTGTGAATTTTTGGTGGCAAGCCAGCTGCTCTGTACTCATTCTGGTTGATTAAAATGCTCTCAGTAGAGATTCTGTTTAGAATTGATCACTCTGCCTTTGCCTGCTGGGAAATGGGAGCTGCCAGGGCTTTGTAAGCTGAATGAAAAAATTATTCCATCTCAGCAGAGCTCTCTCAGATCCAAGGTTTCCAACTTTTTCAAGATGGGAGAGCCTTCCTGGGTTGGATGCTGCCAAGGATTCCCGACCTGTGGTTTATGGGGGATATTTTGGCCAAGCCAGGAAGTAACAAAGGACATTCCAGTTAAACACAACTTACCCGACCACCTAGGGATGCTCCACGCAGAAAGCTGTACATATCTCCATCCATACCATCTATACCTATATCTATCTCCATCAGGGAGAGGACAGGGGTTTGTTATCATTCTGGATTTGAATATAGATTGCTTTCCCTGATCACCGTGCTCCTGTCGGCAGCGCTATTTGTGGGCTTACAGAAAGCCTTGCTCACCATTATGGTATCCCACATAACACTTTTTTTCACCCAAGAACTCATTTTACAGCAAAGGAAGTAAGGCCACAGAAAAAGCTAGTTGTTATCTCCCCCGCTCCCCCCTCAAGCTAGGAAATCTTTTGAAGTGATGGTGAGCAGTAGTACTAATGATAAGGAATCACACTCCTGTAGCCCAAAGCATTCACCAGTCTTTATTATAACCTAAGAGATTCAGTAAGTACAGCCAGTGAAAGCTGAATAAAGATTGATATCCCAACTTGATTTTAGTGAGACTGAAGTGAAGAAAAATGAAATAACCCTGGCCAAGACAATCCAACTGACATTGTTGAACTTAAATCAATTCACTTCTTCTGACTTCCAATACATTCTTCTCCCACATTTTTCTTTTTCTTTCCCTCCCTTCCTTCTTTCTTCTCTTCCTTCCTGCCTTCCTCCCTCCCTCCCTTCCTTCCCTTTGCTGGCTTCTCTTTCATCTTCCTTAAATAGAGAGATTCCTCAGTGTTCGATCTCCAGCGTTTCCCAAACTGATTGATCTCTTTCACTCTTGTGGTTTCAAGCATCTTTTATCATAAAGCCTCCCAAATTTCTAGACCTCTTTCCAAAGCTCATTTCTCCCTCCTAAGCTCAAGTGCTTTTAGATGTATCCCGCTGTATATTCCAGAGGCATCTCAAATTCAATATATCAAAAATATTCATATTATTTCCCATAAAACTTTTTCCTATCGTGTGTTCACTCTCTCAGCCTCATCGTTTGTTATGGATGCTTCCGTGCCCCACCCATGTCCCTCAACCTTATGAATGTAATGTGCTTAAACCAACATCAAACTTCCAGGATCTGCATCTCTCTGCTTGGGTACTTCATCCAGAAACCCAGAAAGCTTTTCCCTCTTGTGCTACCAGAGAGGGGACAGCCTGAACCAATGACTGACAACAGTTGATACACAAATGCCTCAGCTCTCTTGTTCCTCAAGTGTGATGAGTCTGAGGTGTGTGTTTTATACCATTTTCCTGATTTCTTGCTCCCCTCCCCACCATGGGCTTAAGCTCCACTCTCCCACGAGGGAAGTTGTTTTCACAATGCACCCTTTCTCGGCTGCCTTCTTTCCTTTGTGTCACTTCCCCACTCCCATACCAGTCTTCCCTGCACCTCCAAATAAACAATTTGCTTTTGGATCCTTGTCTCTGTGGCTGTTTCTGGGGAAATTCAAACCAAAACTGTTGATGCCAGCATCCTAAGGAGCAGATTCTCAAGATGGGATTGTGTAATGGGTCACTCTCTGAACAACAAGGCACTGATTGCTGGATGTAAGTGAGCTCATAACCAGTCCTGGTACGCTGAGCATGACAACACTAGGATTCTCACTGGTGGTGAGTTGGGATGGGATAGTCAAAGGGATGTAGTGCCTTATGCATTCTCTCTAACGTTTGAGGGATATACGGCAGTGTTATTTATAAGGACTTTGGAGTTACATTGGTTGTTGGTAAGTGCGGTTGACATGCTGAAAGAAGAAAATGACAGGCTGTGATGTTCAACCACCAGTTCAGGGCAAGGTGTAAGAGCTAGAAGTTCTCTAAGGCAGGGTTTAAAGAGTCCATCATCTCTTGTAGATGGAGGGCAGTTCAGGTTGAAAATTTGGACCAAGATCTGATGGTGAGAGTAGTAGAATTGCAAATAAGGCTCAATTCAGTCCCAGTAAGTCTCCTACACTACAGTTAGTGCTTGAGACGGGAGTGAAACATCTGGGCAGATGCCCTTGAGAACTTTGAAGCTCAGAAGTAGCTTGTTCTCGACTGGTGGAGGAGAGCAGCCTCTCTCTGCCTATAAAATACGCAGAGTGTTCACAATTGTAGATGCTGCTCAAGTTAATACTTACCCTCTTTAAGATTTTCCCCGACCTAGCCTGAAATTCCCACCCCCCAGACGAGATAGTAAATCAGGAGTAATACCACATTCTGGGTGGAATGGCAGAGATTAGTAACACTCCCTAAGACATAAAGGGTGTAGACGTGGTGGTTCCCAGCATACTTTTATTTAATTCACCAATATATCCCTCGTAACAAAGAGCTAGATCATAGCTAATTACTATGGACTCTATAAATCTAACCAGCGGTAGCTCCAGTGGCAACTGCTGTGCTGGATGCAGTATCTTTACCAGCCCAGATTGACACAGCCTCTTGATATGCAGATATTAATCTGGCAAATATCTTTTCCTCAATCTGAATTGGGAGGAAGGACCACTTCCCTCACAATCTGTATCGGGAGGAAGGAATGGATAGCAGTATGCATTCAGACTCTTGCCCCAGGGCCATTATTAACTCTTCTGCTCTCTGTCACAATATGGGTCCAAAGGCACTTGGACCAACTGGACATTCCACATAACATCACACTGGTCTACCATATTGTTGACATTACAATAATTAAACCTGAGAAGCAGAATATAAGTATTCTGGTTGCCCTGATAAGACACATGTGTGGCACGCTGTAGGAGATAAATCCTACAAAGATTTAGGGGTTTGCCATATTGAAGAAGTTTCTAAGGGTTCAAAAAAATGAGAGATGGCCAGACATCCCTTCCAAAGTAAAAGGGGAGTCATTATACCTTGAACTTCCTAAACAGACAAATCATTGTGTCTTACACAGCTCTTGGTAGGCCTCTTTGGATTTTGGATCCAAGACATACATCATTAGGAATTCTGCTCCAACTCATTTGTCTGATGACTTGGAAGGCTACCAGTTTTGAATAGGTACCAAAGAAAGAGAGGACTTTAGGATAGGTTTGAATGGCCTCTTGAGCACATCCTCATGGTGCTACAGATGCCCTTGGTAGATTGGAGTATAGTGTGGAGTTTCTGGAAAGCCCCGACAGGATATTGTGGCACAGGCTCCTAGAGTTTTGAAGCAATGCCATGCCATCTACATCAGAGAATTAGCCACCATTCCAAAATAAGCTCCTGGAATGCTACTGGGCCCTAAGTAAGTGCACAATCATGATCAAACAACTAAGTGACCAGAGATGACAGGCATGAGCTTGGCATCGTTAGGCCCACTGACTCGTAAGATACAGTGGACACAATAGTAATTTGTTATATAATGAACTGAAACATTTAGGATTGGTCCAAGTAGTTCCAAGTAAGTAACAGACCCCCAATGCTACTTACTTTTGTTGCACAATGACTTTTCCTCAGCTCGTACTTATGGTCTCACGGGGTATTTTCTATGACCAGCTGATGGAAGAAGAAAAAAACCGATATAAGCTCCATGTGTTGATGGGAGGCAAAAATGGACTGCTCCCACACTACAGCACCATTCATGGTGGACTTCTGAATTATCTTATGGGTCACAGCTTTGGAAATGACATACGAATGGAGAAGTGGCCTGAGGTAAGAACGTACATACACTTCTGGGCAGTAGTGAGTGGCATGGCTGATTGTTCCTTGAAGGAGACAGATTGGGAGATCGAGGAGGAAGAGGTCGGGAAACAGGCATATAGATATGTCTTAAGAATTGGACATAAGGTGAACAGATCTCACATCAGATCTTACCTCAGTACCAGCCAGAGACCATCCACTGCAGAAGAGGCACTGATCACCCAGATGGAGAGGAAGGCTCACCCAGTGGAAGTTGGCCAGCCACTATATCTAGTCACTCTAGTGCTTGCAGAACAGGTTCATGAATTTAGAAGCCTTCATGACAGGGATGGAGGCTGCCCATGGGCCCAGCAGCATGGGATTGCCAAAGCTGCTCTGGCAACTGCCCTTGCTGAATGTCTGACCTGTCAACAGCAGAGACTGATGTTGAGTCCTCGAGGAGAACATGGTGGCAGGTTTATTCCATCAGACCCCTGCCACCCTGGAGCGGACAGCAATTCATCCTCCCTGGAACTGATACATATTGTGGATATGGGTTTGCCTTTCCTGCCCCACAGTTCCTCAGCCAGTCCAATCACACAGAGAGTCTGATTTTCGCGTGGGAGTCCATTAACAATGTTGTGACCCAGGGACCCAGGTTAGGGTGAAGGATGTGCAACAGTGGACTTAAGACCACAGTATCCTCTAGTCCTGTCTTGTATCATATTACCCAGGGCTGCCAGGATAACGGCAATCATATGGCTGTGTTCCCGATAGGCAGGATGCATGGGTCTAGGACAGAAGAGGTGAAAGTAGGAGTGGACCCTCTCCCCATTACTCTCAGTGGCCCACTTGGGAAATCTGTGCTTCCCATACCTGTAACATTAAGCAATATGGGATCAGAAACCCTGACTCCCAGGAGAGGGACACTTTTCCTAAGAGACATAGAAAGGATTTCACTAAATCTAGAGTTACAGGAGATTCTCTGGGGCACCTCTTCGTGCTGTTATGTCTGTAAATGGGCAGTTGCAGCAAGCACAGCCTGACCAGGGCACAGGCTCAGACTGCTCCTGGATGAGGGTGAGTATAACCCCCACAAGCAAGCAAGCTAGACCAGCAGAAGTGCTGGCAAGGATGAGGGAGTCTGGAAGGGTGGAGAGAGGGAGATGATGGATATCGTTGCAGCTTCAGGGCTATCTACAACAGCACTGATTTTAGCTTTCCTCACTGATTCTCCTGTTGTTGTAAGTCTTTCTTTTAAGAAATTGTGGGGCCAGCCCCGTGGACAAGTGGTTAAAGTTCTGCGTGCTCTGCTTTGGTGGCCCAGGTTCACAGGTTTGGATCCTGGGCACGGACCTACTCCATTCTTCAAGACATGCTGTGGTGGCGACCCACATAAAAAATAGAGGAAGATTGGCATGGATGTTAGCTCAAGGCTAATCTTCCTCAAGAAAACAAAAAAGAAGGAGATTGGCAATGGATGTTAGCTCAGGGCAAAATCTTCCTCACCAAAAGAAAAGAAAAGAAATTGTGACCAGCCATTACGTTGAAGGGTCAGTGATAGGACAGTGTGAACTTCATGGAGGGTACAAGGGAACTGAGTGATGGAAGAGATGTGCTATAGCAGACAGCAGGAGTGCCTCAGACTCACCATTCCCATGTGCTGCAGCCCACTGCCAATCCCAGGTCTGCATCTCTGTGCCTGGGCATTTTCTCTACCCTCATGCAGACCAGGCCTTAAACGTAGGGGAATTCATGCCCTAGGAGCAGCCCTCACTAAAAGACTGATGCCAATTGAGGGCAGAAAGCCCCAGCTCCCTCACCCCTCCAGGGGAGAATCCTGGGGTGTGTTTTTACACCATTTCCCAGTTGCCTACAATGGTGGCTGGCTTAATTACACACCCCTTTTTTGCTGCCTTCCCTTCCCTCCCTCACG
Organism: Equus caballus; assembly: GCF_041296265.1. Classification (NCBI taxonomy): domain Eukaryota; kingdom Metazoa; phylum Chordata; class Mammalia; order Perissodactyla; family Equidae; genus Equus; species Equus caballus. Next base: position 104,641,086 of record NC_091697.1, on the reverse strand, counting down.
TCCTTACCTCCCCACCAAACTAAGGCATCACCTAATCAATCATCTGTGGTACAATGATTGGTCACCTGGCTTGGGGGGAAGCATTGTCTCACAGCCTGGATTCTGAGTCCCGAATCAGCATTCTCAGACGTGGCATTGCCTCCCTCGTTTACTCTCTGCCATAACTTGAAAAGGGTCAGTGTGCAATCGGCATAATTTGTAAATGGCTCATGGATACCCCAAGAAATGATTTGAGAAGCACTGAGAATATCTAGATAGCATACTTTGTAAGATTCAGAAAGCCTGTGTTGTTTTTGGTGAGGAAGATTGGCCCTGAGCTAACATCCATTGCCAATCTTCCTCTTTCTTCTTGAGGAAGATAGTCCCTGAGCTAACATCTATGCCAGTCTTCCTCTATTTTGTATGTGGGTCACCACCACAGCATGGCTTGACGAGCAGCGTATAGGTCTGCATCCAGGATCCAAACCCATGAACCTCAGGCTACTGAAGTGAAGTGTGTGAACCCAACCACTATGCCACCAGGCCTGCCCCAGAAAACCTGTGTTTTTTAAACCACCAACCACTTCCTGAATTCAGACCTTAACCAGAGCGTCCATTACACTGAACAAGAGTCGTATGACAAAGAATTTTACGCCCTTGATCGAACCCACTTGGCGGGCCAGTTCCTTCTCTCCCTTGGGCACAGACTCTGGTAGACCCAGAATCTTTTCCACTTGCACATAGATAAAGTCTTCTGGTTACCCTTGGTCACACACACACGAAACAGTTTCATTTCAGGAATTACAGATCCACTCTTGTGTAATAGTTACAGCTCTAAACTCGACTTGAAGTGAAAGCTCCTCTCGCCTGTAGCTTGGGCCTGCAATAGGGAAGGCGGCTGAGCTGGCTCCCCTGTTTCCGTGCTTTAAGGCTTCTCTCTCCTAGGCCTTTTTTCAGAGAAAGTGGGGCCAGGGAAGGGCTTCTTTATTGGGATTGTCGTGATCTGGATGGCGCTCTCTGGGTTTGGTGGGTGTTGAAGCTGATTCTCACTGGGCTTGTAGATTTTCAAAACTGACTCTCTTGCAATGCATTCGTGAGTCCTCTGGGGACGCCTCACGGCTGGCAGCTTTTCATGTGAAGTTCCATAGATGTGAAGGAACTGCTTTCTCTCTCCATACTGGCCGGCCCCCACCCCTCAGCCCCGGACTTCTGTGACTGACGGTATTCTTTCTGCTTCCTCTGTTGAGGGAACCTTGACTCTAGCAAGAAGCCCTCTTGGGCATGGTTCTCTTAAGGTGGCCGCCAACTGGGCCACATGGTTCCCAGAAGACATTCTTGCATCCTTTGCCCTGACAAACTCTGGGAGGGCAGACCCTATCCAACTTGGCCACTTGTCCTCACTCATCATGTAAGCAGTTTCTAGTCACTTGCCTCTGGCCTTGGAGGTTTCTCATGTACAGATTTCTGCTGGTCTCCTAGGCTCAGGGGACCCGTATCAACTTCCCCATGGTTCTCCTTGCAGCAGAAGTAGAAGTGGGGTGGGGTGGGATGTCCACAGCATACCAGCACTTCTCCCCAAGGAAATCCTCTCCCTGACCTCTTCACCCCTAACCTTGGGAAACTCTTGCAGTGTGCACTGGGATAAGAGTTTCAAAACACTTCCTTTGCTTGGGTGATCTGGCTGTTCCCTTTGGCAAATGTGGGCCAATTTCTACCCACCTTTTGTTCTCCCGCCTTTTCAGACTTCACACCAAAATTGTGACATCAATTTTTATTCATTCACACATACATTCTTTCACCAGTTGTTGATCAAATACTTGCTCTTGGCACCATGGTAGCCATTAGTGATACAAGGATAAAGAAGACAGGATTTTTGACCCAAAGAAGTCCAGAGTTGAACAAATTATGCCTTGAAGATAGGCAGTTCAGCACTCATGTGTAATCGTCTGCTGTTTGTTTGGGCGGAGCCTACCCTAAGTGGAGACCTGCTGCCTTTGCATGCCACCTGCCGAGAACAGCCGCTTCTTGGAGCTCCTGTCCTTTGCTCTGTGCTCCACCTAAGGAACCCCAGATAGAACCTGGAGGCATTCAGTCCCTCAGCACTGACCCTGTTTAACGTCTCATGTGGTGTTAAGTAGCTAGAACTGCTGGTGCCCGTCTACCTAATGCAGCAGTTCTGGCTCGATTCATCTTTGGGGGTGGGGAGCATGACAACGATCCTTTGAAAATGCTCCCAAGTGATTCTAAAATGCAGCTAGGGTTGAGGCTTATCAGTGAAACACACACATACATCCTCCCGATCAAACTGCCGCCCGAGGAATGTCATCCAGCTTCCATGATCATTGAGAGAAATATTGATTACGCAAATCCACAGAGATGACATAATATACACTCCAGACGACATCACTGCACTGCTACTTCTGTTGCTCCCTTCCTCACTCTTTATCCATCTTCCGTCAGTCCAAAGATAGAAATACCTGATTATGCAAAAGTTGTTCTTTCTGGAGCGGGAAAAGAAATGTAAGACCAGTCCTGTTCATAATGAAATGAGAAATTGCACTAAAAATCAATACTCTTTTAAAGACCCGGAGCGTTACTGCTTCCTCAGACGAAATCAGCAGTAATGCTGTACAGCACATTTTTATTGAAGAGTGAATTTGCTGAAATACTTTATAGTGAGAAATGATATTCTAGCTTAAGGGATGAAACTTGCTTAAGAGTGGCTTCATGGGAGTATAGAGTCTCTTTGCTAGCATGCCCCTCGTCCTTCCAATTCCTCCTGAAGCCATTTTCATATGACCTTGAAGGTCAATCAAATATCAACCAATGCAGAACTCATGAGTGTTTTCTAGAATATCTATGTTAGGTCAAGTGCCTGACACTGTCTATTGCTCTGCTTTTTTATGACTTTTTGCCATCTGTTTCTAATATTTATTGCTGTGTTATTTATTGCGTTTATAGGTACCTCGTCCATGCCTGCATATGTTCTTTTATTCATTCCCCAAACATGTACGCAGTGTTCATATTGGAGATACAAAGATGAAAGACCTGGCCCTTGCCCTCCCTTGTGCTCTGACACCACATTGCACCCACCTCTGCCAGAGCTGCATCCACTGGGCTGTCTAAGCAGACTGAGTGACTCCTGGGGACTGTCTGGTGCCTCTTTGAAGGCCCGCCCTAATATTTGTGGGCTAGGGCAAGAACACAAATGGAAGCCCATATGCCATGCATCTAAATATTGAAAAGTTATATATTGTTATAACGCTTTTAAATAAAATATACTGTCTCCTCTTAGCTTGCAAATACACCTTCATAACAGTAAAATTGAAAAATACATGTAAAGCTGTGGTTTCTATATGACTGAAAGACAGCAGATACCAAAGATGACTTGGTTTAATTATTTTTTGCACCTGTCTAGGCACTCTGTCAGCGGGCTGGTGCTATTTGGATGAGCAATAAAGACACACATAATTCATAAATTATTATATATATTCCATTAAATTGATTTTTCTTGCCTGGATTTTAGCAAATTCACTGATTATGTTGTTTAATCAGGATTTTTAGGTAAATTTATGTTCTTTTGAAGGTAATGATCTAAAGGAGTCAAATTCAAAGGTAAATGTATATAAATGGAAAGCATAATTAGAATCTTTAAATTGTAAATTAAGGTAAATATGAAACAGAAACATATTACATTTAGTCCTACATAAACACAAACTTGAAAGTAATACAAATTGTATCATAATACAAAATGCTTCTCGACTACCATATTCAACTGTTGCAAGTATTATGCTAATTAATGAGATGGGGAGTGGAGCCAGTGGCGTAGCTCTTTTGCTGTCAGGCTCGCAGTAAATCCCCTCCCTCCTGTTTTCAGCCCCCTTCTCATTCTTAACCTTCATCCCTGCTGAATCCAAGGCTGAAGGCTCTCTGGCATGCTCCTCCATCTAAGCCCCCTCCAGAATATTCTTGGAGGCTTTCTCCACCATGGTCTACCAGCCAATATCCTTCCTCCGTTTTCTTTCAGAAGTTTGTTGAAATCTGTAATCCATTCAGGGCTCCCCTCTGAGTCTCTTTATTTCCATGAATTTATTCCTTTTTTATTCTTTTGCTATCCTCCTAACGGTCTTTTGGGGTGGGAAAGAAGGTTAACAAACATGTGTATTCAGTTGTCATCATGAAGTTTCTGTTCCTTTTGCAAGAATAACAGCAATTTTTATAACTAGTTTAAAGAAAAAACATAATAAGAAGAGGATTTAAAAATCTCTAGCACCTCAATAAAACCCACAATTGCAATAATATGCATTTACTGGTGGAGCCCAATGTGATGTATAAATAAAAACTCTCTTTGTATTATATTTGAGATGACAGAGTTAGAGGGACATGTGCACGGGGTTGCCTGTCTGTGGACGTCGTGAACATGCAGACACATCCACTCGTTCCTGCCCATGATCAGGAGCACACTGGCTGTGAGAACGCAGTTAAGGGAAGGGCGTGGTCGGTGGCCGCAGGAGACCAGGGCTTGCTGCCCAATAACCTTGGCCTCGGAGACATTAGACTCTCACAAAGCGGACTCATTAATTAGGGTCCTTGGTCGGAGCAGTGTCGGGTGGGAAAGTAGAGCGGGTTGATTCCTCTCCTCCTGGAATAAATGTTTTTCTAATTTTTTTATTGTAGAAAAATATACATAATGGAAAATCTCCATCTTAACTGTTTTTAGGTGTACAGGTCAGTAGCATTAAGCACATTCATATTGTGCAACCGTCACTACCATCCATCTCCAGCACTCTCTTCATCCTGCAAAAACTGCAATTCCACACCCATTAAATGCTAGCTCCCCATTTCCCCGCCTCCCAGCCCCTGGCAACTGCCATCTACTTTCTGTCTCTGTGAATTTGACCACTCTAAGGACCTCATATAAGTGGAATCATACAGTGTTTGTCGTTTCGCAATTGGCTTATTTCACTTAGCATAACATCCTCAAGCTTTATCCATGTGGTAGCATGTGTCAGAATTCCTTCCTTTGAAGGCTGAATAATATTCCAATGTATGTGTGTACCACCATTTGCTTATCTGTTCATCCGTTGACAGGCCCCTGGGTTGCTTCCATGTTTTTGCTATCGTGGGTAATGCTGCTGTGTGCATGCTGTACAAATATCCTATTGAGATCCGCCTTTCAATTGTTTTGAGGATATACTCAGAAGCGACATTGCTGGATCATATGGTAATTCTGTGTTTAGTGTTTTGGGGAGCCGCTGTACTGTTTTCCACAGTGGCTGTTCCATTTACTTTCAGGAACAGTGCCCAGGGTTCCGGTCTCTCCACATGCTTGACAACACTTGTTTCCTGTTGTCTTGGTAGTAGCCATCCTAATGGGTGTGAGGCGGTCCTACTGGTATAATTTTACACATTTGTTCTAGACTGAGTTTTTGGATTCTACCTACTATTGCATCGTGGCTAGGGACACAGGGAGAGAAAATACTAGAACTTCTCAAGTGCTGGAATGCTATCCCCAATTTTCCAGAGAAACAAGAAAAATCAATTACCTAGCATAGCTTTCCTTGACTGTCAAAAATGCTCACATATAAAGAAAGGCAAGAGATTAGCATTCCCATATTAAATCCTTTCCAGATCATCAGCTTCATGGAGCATAAAAAAGAAAGAAAGAAAGAAAGAGGCTAAAATTGTCACCGTGTTGAGCTTCTGAGCACAACGTGCAGCCATGGAAGCAGCCTGTTAGAACTACACTCTGTCTGACGTCTAGAGCCAAGTATTTTCAATATTATTGATCGCCTGCTTCCAATACAGGTTGTGGAGGAAAGTCTGTTAAAGAAGGGGAGCTTTCTCATCTGTAACGAACTGAACCACCTGCTGGGGTTTGACATGATCCAGTCAAGTGCCCTCTAGGTTAGTTACCACTGAGCCTTATGCTTAGCCTTCTGTTTGCATAGCTCATGAAATCTAACACATTCATCTAAGGTAAGGGAGAAACAAGTAAACTAAGGTTTTGTGTAGGAATCACGCTTTCAGCCATGAAAAAATGAAGATGACCATACTCAAAAGATATGTTTTTGCTAATTTACTACGGTGAATGGTGGGAAAACGCACAGAGCGCAAAGACCCAGCTTTCAGCCCTGGGCTTCAGTCCTTACTAATCACCTGACTTTCTGCAAGGATCTGCAACTCTTTCGGAAATATCTGTCTATAGTCCACAATGAACGTGATTATTGAGGATCGAGTGAATAAGCCGTATATGCTATGGTTACTTTTTAAAAAATGTGTCCTTTTTGGTGAAACTCTTAGTACTCAAATGACCAAAAGGTCATGTTTCTGCAAATAAACGCATTCTTTGATGCTCTTCTGCTCTGATGATAGAACATTCTTTCACTCAAAAATCACTCATGGAGCACCGGGTATGTGCTCGGGACTGTTCTAGATGCTCGAGATGCACGGTAAACACGATCTCTGCCCTGGTGGAGCATGCAGGCTAGCAGGAAGAGATGGACGCCAAGCGATAGATGTGATGACTGATAGAGTACCTAACATATTAGAATATCACAAGCGCTAGGGAGAAATGAAGAAGTCAGGGTAAGAAGGATCAGGAGGGTAGGGGTGGAGACAGGGGGTGGTTGAAGAGTAACCCGAGTCAGGGAGTGGGAATCATCAAAATGAGAGTGGAGCCAGGTCTTGAAGAAGGTGACGGAGTTAGCCACGGGTCTCTCTGGAGGAGAGGCATTCCAGGAAGAGAGAGCACTGGTACAAAGGCGGAAACTGGTATATTTCACAGATGAGGAAAATGAGACCAGAGAGGTTAGGATACTCGCTGTGGAACACACGGCTAAACAGTGTCAGAATTGAGATTCAAAGATCATTTGCCTGTTTTCAGAATTGGTGCTCTAATCACTTCGCCATGCCACCTTGTGGGCTCATGGTAAATACTCGTTGAATGAATGAATAAGTATACTAACTATAGATGACCTCTGTTAGTAGTTTAGAATATAAACGTGGGAGGATACTCTTTTTTCTTTTCTTTTTTTGAGGAAGATTAGCCCTGAGCTAACATCTGCCACCAATCCCCCTCTTTTTCCTGAGCAAGACTGACCCTGAGCTCACAGCCGTGCCCATCTTCCTCTACTTTATACGTGGGATGCCTGCCACAGCATGGTGTGCCAAGCGGTGCCATGTCCGCACCCGGGATCCGAACCAGTGAACCCGGGCGGCTGAACTGGAATGGTGTGAACTTAACCACTGTGCCACCGGCTGGCCCTACTCTTATTTTTGAAGCTGATTACCATGGAGAAGGGGCTTATGAGAGATGTCAGTTTACATTTGTGTGCCTGGAGGTGAATACACCTGCCAGCACAGCTCCATGGAGATCTGGATTTCCTACCCAGCAGGCCCTGAAGTTAGAACACTTCATCTGCCTCGGTAGCGCTGACTTAAAGGGAAAGAGAGGGAATGGCATGTATACCACTGGTGCTCCCTGAATCGTTCCCTCGGTCCTCGTCCCATTTCCCTCCCCCCTCCCACTCCGTGTGAGCATGCCTGGGGCACACACCGCAGGAAAGGACAGGCAGGATGAAGGGGGTAGCAGGCTCCTGAGGGATAATGAAACTGCGAAGGGAAGAGGAATGTGATTGCTGTTTATAACTGAAACATGAAAAATAACAGAAAACATATAAAAAGGGATATTTGACTTCGAGTCTATTTTGCGAATGATTCTTCAGCCTTCTTTAAACAAGTGGCCAGACTCTTGCATCTCTTTATTGTCTAGAAATTTGCTAGATTTGAGTGTCGACGTTTCTGGTGGCTTGGTGTAAAACTAGCTGAGCGAGTTTTACTTACCCAGGGCCTGCAGCAAATACCGAGCTGGACTCTTCAGGGTAAACCCAAAGTTTAAAAAAAAGTAATGGAAAAATAAACTCCCCTGTCTATAAAAATCAAGTTAGCTTGCCATGTGGACGAGCTTTTATAGAGCACACACTTTTTGAGAGCTGGGAATAGGCAAATGAGACACATAATAAAACGGCCATGATCTCCATCTTGAAGGAGTTTGCAGCCTGGTGTGGATACAGCTCTCGCCCCTCCACTATGCTGTCTGATTGGCTTGCAAAATGTGTATTTTGAATGGATGAGTGAGTGAACATGCTAACTACAGGCTACACTGCTGGGTCAGGGAAAAGGGTTTGCCAGTCTCAAGGTCAGATAATATTTTTCATTTTCTGAGTGGAAACATCTAAGTCTGTACATCATTCTCTCTGGTGGAGACAAGGTTCATCACACTTTTTCTGTTCCTGGATACACGGGAAGTCTGTTGTGGTTATACTGGGGCTCTGTGACTAATTCTTGCCAAGAGACTGTGAACAGCAGCGATGTGTGGCTTCTAGTCCAATGTGGATAAGAGTAGGGAGTCTTCTCTTTGCCTTCTCTTCTCCTGCCCAGACACCTCGGGAGCCGCACGGTCCAGACGGCATAGCCACAGGACAGGGGAGGACCAATCCCATGGCAGCCCACGACAGAGCGAGAAATAGGGGTTTGTTGGATTAGGCCACTGAGGTTTAAGTTTATTTGTTTGTGATTTTTACATCATATAGCATTAATTATTCAGATTAATGCACATTCCAAAAGCACATGGGGGAAGAGATGAGCTAGAACTGCATTTAGGTAGCGTAAGCAACCAACCAGAAGAGCTTTCTGAGAGGGTGCACACAGAAACGTGTTTTCCAGGAGGGTCAGCCTACGAAGTGAAAGAGAGAAGAGGGAGATGGGTATATGCACGAGATTTTGAATGAGTGACATGATAAATACATTGTCTGGCTGACTTGGTTGATGTTTAGCCGTGGATCAGTATTGTGAAAGACCACGTGGAACAGCTCGTCAAAACCGGGAGCTGTTCTCTGTGTCTTCATCAAGGGCGGTTCTGAGTCTGCTCAATAAGTGCTTGTCGAGAGAACGAATACGTTTAATTTGAATGAATGATGTGTGGTGTCTAGTATACAGTATGAGCTCTCAAAATATTTGGTGATGATGGATAGACTGACTTCAGTTCATATAAAATCAAGAGCATTTATGAAAGGTGCCAAACAGAATCTCTAGCAAGATTCATTCTCTCTTATGTACACTATTCTTTCTTAGAGAGGATTTTTTTAGGAAGATGGGATTATGAAATTATTAAAGGGATTGAGAACCATGAACGAAATATAAGTTATGGCTTAAAATGTAATAAATATAATTTAATACTAATATCCAAGGAGAAAATCAATTTATAAATTCACTCTTTTTATTGCATTGTTTTATTATTAATTTTAAGAAGTTCTGCCCTCATTGAGACAATAGTGATCATGAGTTAATAAAGTTTAAAAATTTTTACATATATATTTGAATTTCTCATACCCTTAAATTTCATGGCAAAAACCCAAGTTCAGCCAGTAATTTTATTTGCTAATATTTTACGTTGAGGCATACAGTCTGGCTTGACAAATGATTTGCTTTCAGAGTAAGAGCCTAAACAAAGCACTGTGGCAACTTTTAATTTTCTAAAAGAAAATTAAAATAGTTTCATTATTTTCAGGCACAAGATACTCAAACCAGGGCAAAAAAAGTGATTCATTTTAAGTTTTGCCTGGTACAAGTTCTTGAGGACATCGACTTGTTTTAAACACCTGAGAAAGACCATCCTTACTACGTCGAGGTAGATTTAAGAGAGCTTTATAGGAGCGTGCTCCCATCCCACTGTCCTAGTCCACTTCAGGTTTGGGACACTGCAGCTCCTATTGGTAAAGTCTACCACAGTTGTTCAGCAATACCCTTGGAAAGGCTTTCAAAAGACCTCCTGTGGGGTGACTAGTGCACTAATCAGATTACTAACTACACACATCTCAATTTTCAGGTAAATCTGATCAAACTGAACCTATATAAAATCTCTCCAGAAAAAACAGTTCAAGTTAACATGAGACTTTTTTTTATCTTAAGTACTTTTATTGAGGTCATAATGGTTTATAACATCGTGTAATTTCGGGTGTACATTACTGTTTATCAATTCCTGAATACACTTCATCATGCTCACCCCCAGTAGTCTAATTTTTCTCCATCACCATATATATGTGCCCCTTTGCCCCTTTCGCCCACCCTCCAATCCCCTTCCCCTCTGGTAACCACTAATCTCTTCTCTTTATCCATGTATTTGTTATCTTCCACATATGAGAGAAATCACGCAGTGATTGTCTTTCTCTGTCTGGCTTATTTTGCTTAACATTGTACCCTCAAGGTCCATCCATGTTGTTGCAAATTGGGACAATTTTGTCGTTTTTTGTGGCTGAGTAGTATTCCATTGTATATATATACTGCATCTTCTTGATCCCTTATTCATCTGTAGAAGGGCACTTGGGTTGCTTCCACACCTTGGCTATTGTGAATAAAGCTGCAATGAACATAGGGGTGCATAAGTCTCTTTGGATTATCGATTTCAAGTTCCTTGGGTAGATACCCAGTAGTGTGATAGCTGGGTCATATGGTAGTTCTATTTTTAATTTTTTAAGAGATCTCCATACTGGTTTTCATAGTGGCTGCAGGAGTCTGCATTCTCACAAGCAGTGTTTGAGTGTTCTTTTTTCAATATGAGACTTTTTTTGCTAGTGAGGAATAAGAACCTTAAAAGACAGATTGGGGTGACTGTAGAGACGCTAAAGAGAAGGGATAAATGTGAGTTACATCTGTGGCTCAGAAGAGATCTTTGGGATAGAAGCAGCCAGCCAGGAGAAAGACCCTAGGGCAGGATGCAGAGAAATAAACTCTTGTGACATCTGGTCTAGACTGGCACCTATTTCTGAGTCACCCTGGGCCTGTTTCACATGGTTTTGGTCAACTGCTGCATTGTAGCAAAGTACTGTAAACATTCCACCCTACAAAATTATGTCCCTGTTTAACTCGAATGACCCGTATTTTTTAAGAAAGGTATTTAATTTAATTAATTTATTTTTTATTATTTTTTATAAAAGATTTTATTTTTCCTTCTCCCCAAAGCCCCCCAGTACATAGTTGTATATTTCAGTTGTGGGTCCTTCTATTTGTGGCATGTGGGATGCCACCTCAGCATGGCTTCATGAGTGATGCTAGGTCCGTGCCCAGGATCGGAACTGGCGAAACCCTGGGCAGCCGAAGTGGAGCACATGAACCCAACCACTCGGCCATGGGGCCAACCCCAAGAAAGGTATTTTAAACAAAGACAAATCATAGCCTAGTCCAGAGTGTCCAAGTTTGTAATGCTTTCTTTTTGGAGACGTGGATGAGGAGGGAGAATTTCTCAGAAAAACTGCATGAGACCCCATGCCCGCTTCCAACGCCACCCTCAAATCTCAGCCTGTGATGTGAGCAAGCCCCTCCCATAAATTCTCACGACTAGCTGCAGACCTTCCAGATGTGTGGAGAAAGGATATAGGGCAGAAATAAATACTCTACCTGCCAAAAAAAGATAAAAATCAATCTCCTATCTGCTATTTGGTCCTGCACACCTGGTTTAGTACTCTGTCTGAATTTTTAAAATTCCAAATCTATAAAGGACAAGATTTTATAATATTAACTGGGAAGTGATACTTAATGTTCTCCAATTATAGATCTCACCAATGCTTAGCTTTTACGTCTTTGTAAATATCTATGTAAATATTGAATTGTGTCATCCGGATTCACTTTTGTGCCCTATGCAGTACAGGTATGTTTTGATTAGTGGAAAGCCAAAATGAAAAAGATATTATAAAATATAAAAAGTAACCAACTAATGTCCACATATATGAATTTAACTTACAAAGGGGAAGCATAGCTCTTGCTATGAGAGGTGTGGTACCATTCCCGCCATCCCAACGTGCTATCACTGTTCCTACAAGTCAGATACAAGGATCCCCAAAAGGTAAAAGGATCCCAAAGAGAGTGGAGGCTAGACTTCTGAGCATGAGCATGGATGGGGAGTCACTGTCATTGAGAGCCAAATGAGAAGAATGGTTATTCCATTTGATGACAACCTCGGATAATGGCTTCAGCCAAGGATACATCTTTGAAGAAAAAATGAAAATAGCCAGAAAGAATCTTACTTGGTTTATTGACATTTCCCTTAATAGTCCACTCTTACGGACTTTATCAGTCCGGTTATCATCATCAGCATCAGCATCTTCATCATCATTGTGGCTCCAGTGAGTGTTTACTTTGTGCCAGATACTATAGAAGAAACTCCTCATAACCCTCTATCCATCTATCTGTCTGTCAATCTATCTATCTATCATAATCCTCTAACTGTATAAGATACTCCTCATAACCCTCTATCTGTCTATCTATCTATCATAATCCTCTAACTGTATAAGATACTCCTCATAACCCTCTATCTATCTGTCTGTCTGTCTGTCTATCTATCTATCATAATCCTCTAACTGTATAAGATACTCCTCATAACCCTCTATCCATCTATCTATCTGTCTGTCTATCTATCTATCTATCTATCTATCATAATCCTCTAACTGTATAAGATACTCCTCATAACCCTCTATCCATCTATCTGTCTGTCTATCTATCTATCATAATCCTCTAACTGTATAAGACACTCCTCATAACCCTGTGAGGCAAGTACTATTATTACCTCCATTTTACAAATGAAAAAAGAGAGGCTTCTAAGAAACTTGCCAAAGTCACACAGCAGGAAAGCAACAGTGGCAGGAATATAAGCCATATAGTCTATCCCAGAGCCCCTGCTCTTGACCACCATAGCATGCTTCTGACTCCTAGAAACTGATAGAACGTCCGTGGCAGGGGACTCCGTTACGTTCAACAGCCATTGTAAGGGTCATTCCACTACAAAGCATGCATTACCTGACCCTGAGTTGGTGCCACTAAAGAGCCACATCAAGAAAACCACAGCACTTCCACAGTACTACAGGGTTGGTGATTTTCAAATACAGATACACAGGGCTTGTTAGAGCGTAAATTCAGGTAAGATCACAGGCGTGCACCTGGGGAAACACTATTCATGTGCATTTTGGTGGTTTGGAATATTTATTAAATGACGGCTGCAACTGTTACTCTTGAGGTCAATTTGATGTCTGCCTAAAATTAAAGGAAAGAGTGGACTCCTGAATTCATCAACTGAGCTTAGATATAAAGGACCACATCTCATGTGTCAAAATCCTAGCTAAATGTCTATGGATGTATTTTACTTCCAATTCATGTAGGAATTTATTTAAAAGTTAGAGGATGCCTCAGACCTATTCTTGACCCTTTCCTGTGTCTCACATTGAATATGATAATGTTGTGAGCTCGGTGTGAATCTCTCAATGTTCTCAAGCTCCACAGAGCAGGCTAGACCTTTCAGAGAAGGGCTGGCATCCTGAAACCTCTCTCTGGTTCTAAGAACTGGCAATGGAAAGGACATTCTGGCTTCCAGGAGGAAAGCCTGCTTTAATCACGCTTTCTGTGCAGAGCCTTGGGATGCGTGCATCACAGGGCCTGGAAAACAGAGGGAGAACTGGGTCGGTGAGGCTCTAGGGAAAGCCTCAGAGCACAGCTGTCTCCGCACAGTGACACAATCAACTCAGAAGAGCAGCGAGGCCCAGCCAGCATCAGTCTCTCCTCCCTCACAGCCCGGCGTTAAACTGTCCTGTGTGATAGACAAAGAAGGGAGAAGCTTAAATCATGCTGTCCTGTTCTGAGGGAGAAGGGTTTTATGTCAGTAGCTGTAACGTCAAGTCATGAACTTTAAATCAACACTGCAAAAAAGCAAGGATGCAAAAGTACTTACTGAGCCAGCACAGGAATAATAGTGCAATGGCTCATTTGAAGAGCACATTTGAATGGCAGGTATAGGTTAATTGAGAATTGTATGCAAAAAGGAAAATAGAATTGATATGTTTGTTTAATATTGACTTGCTTAAAAGCTGTGGATCGATGCCAAGTTGCTCTTCATTTCCTCTCTCTATAACACCAATTTTTCTTTAAGAAGATGTTGTCAGGTTTTTTCCTCTCTCTGTTGAAGGAGTGGGACTAATCACAAACTAAGAAATGTGCACACCATTTGCTGAGTACAGAGAAAGACCTACAGTTATTTCACGTCTTAGGGCCAGCAAAGGAAAAAGTGGGATTCCAACTCTTCCTCAACTGCTGTTCATTCATAATTCTCTACGTAATGAGACTGGAAGAAGCTGTCAGAGAGGCTGCAGCCTGCATAACAACAACAGGCCCTCAGACAGGGTCCAGCCTCGGTGGTTTCGTTCCTTCCTCCTAGGGTCTACCCAGAGAGCTCACAACAAAAAACATCACGACTGGTTGGAGAATATCATTCCCAGACCCCATTCAATGGGCGTTTTTAATATTTGAGATAAAGTCCAGTAAGTTTTCTGTGGAAGAAAAAGTATGTTAACACAGTATATTGGGAACTTAAATAAGAAAAATTACGTGATCAATAGATAGCCAGAAAGTATTAGATAAAAATCCCATGTATGTTTCCAATTTCAAACTTTAGAAATAGAATCCTTTCTTAATTTGCAAAAGTAGCTCTCTTCCGAAACAGCAGCTCCATCACATTCAGTGGGGAAACAGTAGAAGCTTCTCCAGGAATTTTAGGAACAAATCCAGGATGCTCGCCGGAAGTCATTCTCATTTAACCTTATCACAGTGGTTCTGGACAATGCAACAAAAATGAAACAGAAATGATAGAATGGGTATTGGAATGAAGAAGGAAATTGTTATTTATAGTCTAAACATGTTTTGCATAAATAACAAATATAGATTATTTACCAATCCCAAGAAAATCTACCACAAATTTATTAGAGGCTCTAGTCAGTGTCTTCTGTTCCCGTCAAAGAGCAGCCCCCACATCCCCTCAGCAGAACTGCAGGGGCCTCCGTCAGAAAACAGAGGCATCAAAAGCGGACTTGCGTACACGCCCAGCAGGACATCTAGGACCACGTGCAGGAGCTCCAGGCCTGTTGTAACGGGTGTCCTGCCCTTGCCTCACCCACAGCCAATCCCTTCACTGGCTCCTGTCTTCTCGTCTAGTTAAGGACATCACTCTTGCACTTATCCCCTCTCTCTCACATTATCACATTTGCCCTCTTTGCTGGATCATTCCCATTAGCATCCAAACATTCTGCGGTATCTTCCATCTTACAAAGCCATCCCTTCACCAGCCTGATATCACCGTCCAGCTACTGCCCTATTGATTAGCTCCCCTTTCCAGTGAAACTCCTTTTAAAAGTTCTCCTTACTCACCTTTTGCACTTCTTGACCTCCCATTCTTTCTTGAACCCAGGCCTATCAAGATTTTGCCCCACCACTTCACTAAACAGCTCTTACTGAGCTCACTAATGAGCCCCTGCTGCTCCGAGCCAGGGCTCGGTTCTCATTCCCATTCTCACTCCAGCGGTCAACAGCGTCTGACTCAGCTGGCCACTCTTTCCTCTTGAAATGACCTCCTCACTCAGGCTACGAGACGCCATTTCTCTTGGTTCTCCTCCTACCTCAGTAGCTGTGCATTGTAGCTCTTCTTTGCTAGATAGTCCTGACTTTCCTATTTTCTAAACATTAGAGTGTCTTGGGGCTTAGTTCTAAGAACTCTTTTCTACATACACTCACTACCTAGACAGTATCAGATAGTCCCAGGGCATCCAATACTTTCCACGTGCTGATGACTTTCAAACTTACCACATTCTATCATTTCTAAGGATGACTCTCAAACTTACCATATTCTCTCATTTCTAAGACACTTTTTCCATGTTTTATTGTAGCTGAAATTGGGCTGCGTCTTACAGCTGATGCCGTCTTATAATTTCTTGCCATCAAGACAGGGGTCATGAAGTGGTTGTT
Source organism: Equus caballus (assembly GCF_041296265.1). Lineage (NCBI taxonomy): Eukaryota > Metazoa > Chordata > Mammalia > Perissodactyla > Equidae > Equus > Equus caballus. The sequence continues at coordinate 104,625,267 of NC_091697.1, read as the reverse complement.
CTTGCCTTCACACATGAGAATTTGGTCACATTTATTTCTATTATCAATAATCCAGTTGAGTTATGTACATAGTTGCTATTACCCGTGTTGGCACCACACACCAAACAATACAATGGAATGGAGAGATATTGTCAAAGACCTTGGCATAGATGAAAGATTTTTAAGTAATGAGAGTGTGATGTGACCAATCCATGTGTCATAGGAACATCATTAAGTGGCCAAGCATCACTTTGTCAGAAACTTTGAATACAAATGCTTAACTTTCAGCACCATGTGATTTCAGAGAGGAAAAATTGTATAAGTTTAGAAAAAATAGCATCAACACTTGAAGAATGGTTGTCATGACTTGGAGGAAAACCCTGGAGACAACAGTGGCACTTTTCTTTTTTCTTTTTGCTGAGGAAGATTCGCCCTGAACTAACATCCGTGCCAATCTTCCTCCATTTCACACTTGAGTTGCCACCACAGCATGGCTGAGAGTGGTGTATGTCTGCACCCGGGATCCGAACCTATGAACCAAAGCCGCTGAAGAGGAGTGTATCGAACTCAAACACTATGCCACAGGGCCGGCCCCAGGTGGCACTTTTTAAAGAAATGCTGCAGTTACCAATTCTCTTGATGGCAGAGGATGATAGTTGTGGTGCATATATATTCTTACTGTTCATAAGTCTCAAGATAAAGAAGAGCCACATCTAATCTGATGCAGATCAGAACATCACGGTCTTTGAGCCAGATGCCATGCTTGGATAAGGTTTTCGGAGGTCTTTACAGGTGATGAGTAGGCGGGATTGTGAACAGCGTGGCTGGAGAGCATACTGGTAGATTGGTTTTGTTCATAGCCTCATCTAATGGCTTCCCTATATCCGTGCCCTGTGCCTTAGAACAGAATAGTCCCTTCCCTGCCTCTGAGCCTGGCCTCGTGACTTGCTTGGTCAACAGAACGTTAGCAAACGTGATCCAAGCAGAGGATGGAAAAGCACTTGTGCTCCTACTTTCTTTCTTGCATGACCGGCTTGTTCACACTAATTCTCTGCTCCAGCTATTAGAACATTCCTGGGTCAGTCTCAAGGAGGGATAGGCAAGGCAGCAGAGGAGCGCTAAAATGCCTGTTGTCCCAGCCATCCCGGCCAGCTTGGCTACCCCAGCTGAGGCTCTAAACCAGCCTACAGCCATGCGAGGGAAGCCAGCCAAATGAGAGTGTCCAGCTGAGCCCCTCCTAAATTGCCCACCCACATAGAGCTCCATAAATGCAAAATGGCTGGGTTCAAACACTCTGACAGGACCCATGAGAACAATGGGATAGACGCACTGCTTTTGGCTGCAGAGGCAGGATTAAGATTAGTGGATATGTTACGGAAAAGCAGCTTCAAGTTCCAGGTGAGGGGCAATCATCTAATGAGCTAAAGGAGAGGGGACAGACGGGCTCCTCATTTCTCATGGGCCCACTATATGCCAGTCACTATGCTGGGTGCTCCGCCTCAGTTATCACATTATCAGAGAGGCAGTAAATTACCCAGTACATCAGTGAGGGTTCCAGCAGAAGTAGGAGAGAGAGAGCGGGAGAGAGAGAGATCTGGCAAAGAACTGATGTGTGCAGCTGCGGGAGCTGGCCAGGCAAATCCGAACTCCACAGGGCAGGCTGGTAGGAAGGGCAGGCTGGAGCTCTCGGGCTTGGCTGGAAGTCTCAATCCACGGGTGGAATTCCTTCTTCAGGCAAGCCTTAGCTGCCCCTTCACCCTTTTCAAATGATTGACTCAGGCCCACCCAAATTATCCGGGATAATCTTCCTTTCTTAAAGTCAACTGATTATAGACTTCAATCACACCTACAATATACCTTCACAGCAACACCTAGATTCGTGCTTGATTGACTAACTGGGGACTACTGTCTAGCCAAGTTGACACACCAAAGTGACCATCCCATGTGTAATCATGCTGTCTCCAAGTGGCGGAATTGAGTTTTGAAAGCAGGTCAACCTAACTCCGAAACCAGTGCCCTCTGCAGGATATCATCTCATCCAATGCCGCCAGGATAGGAAAGATGATGCCTTCCCTTGGAGCATACGTTGGGCGTGATGCCAGCAATCCCTTTAAAAGATGGGGGCTGACTAAGCTCAGGGTTTCTCATTGTGACACAAACCCACCGTGTTCTCAGCATCTAATGGATGTGCTTCCACAATGTCCTCATAGGACTTGCGGGGAGAGACAGAGAGGGGAGTCAATGCAAACACGAAGCTCACACTGTCTGCTGTGCTGTGAGTGATGCCTTCCGCCAGCACCCATGAAACTGCAGCAGGCTGATCTGTTAGCTTGCAAGTCAAGTCAAATCTCAGAGGCTCCCGGGGCTTGATGGTCTTCCAGCTAGGGGTGGCCAGGCACCATAGTTTTGGCTTGTGAGCTGTAAACACAAGTCTTCTGAGAGTGCATCGGAAGACACTTTCTTGATTACTCCATCAGTCTCCCCCTTCCTATAGCTCAGACCTGATGTCCGAGCTGCCCATCTTGCAACCATGAGGCCAAAAGACATTAAAGATGATAGAGCACAAAGTTAGAGTCTAGATGCCCAATGGCAACTTTTAGCAAGAAAATCAACCCTGGACTAGCTGCCTCCAGATTTCTTATTTTGTGAAAAAATGAAACTGCTATGTGTTGACTCTGATGTTGAGCAGACGTTCTGTCACTTGCAGCCGAAGTCATCTCTGATTAAAGGTGAAAAAGATTTAGTTCTAAGCGAAATATTTTACTCTGGCTGTATTCATTTCTTTCTCAAAATAAAAATAAATTTGTTATTGTCTTAAGTGAAAAATTAATATATTTTTGAAAAATTCAAACAATATTGAAAAGCATGAAAACAAAGCAGTCACACCTGCAACCCCACTCGCAGCGACCACCACTAATCCTGGCTTGGTGAGGCTGCTTTATTAAACGCTCAGGAAGGGCTGGTTCTGGGGTCAGGGTGCGTGTGTTAGAATCTCAGCTCCATCACTTATTAGCTGTGGCCTCAGGTAAGTTGTTTAAATAGTCTGTGCATCAGATTTCTAGTCTGTAAGATGAGTATAATAATAGCAGCTACCTTTTGAGAATTATATTAGATAATATACATAAAATATTCAGAAATATGCTTTATGCAGAGAAAGCACACATAAAATGTGGTAATGTGATCCTTGCAGACTTTGATCTGTGAGTTCACCTGAATGTGTACGTGCACATGCACACACACATTTAAATTAAGATGGAGCTTTACTATTCATGCCATGGTGTCACTTTTTCTATGTAACATTATTTTGAAGGGATATTTCCACACCAATAAATATAAATCAATAGTCACATTTAGTGGTTGTCTAATATTTCAATATATAAATACACTTTAATTTACTTTACTGTTCCCCTATTGATCAATTTGGTTTTTTAAAAGCTTCCCCTCTATCATAAACAATGCTGTGTTGAACATCTTTATTACTTTTCACAATTTTCTTGGTATTTTCCTGGAATCATTTCTCAGAAATACAAATTGTGAAGAGCTCAGCAAACCTGGAGAGAGAGCTGAGCTGTCAACGTGTTGGAGTCAATGACACCAACAAAGAGCTAAAATTAAAGTAACAGCCAAGGCTTTACTCACTTTCTGAGATAGAACAAGTAAGAGGCTGGAGCTGGAGAGAGATTCCATCCCCTTCTTCCATGCCCCCATGGAACGGTACACTGGCGGAGGGTCAGGTGGATCGGGGCAGACATGGAGATTGTCTCACTGTCAAACAAAAGGTTTATAGATCCTGGGACTGTGGGGCGTGCAGGGGGGGAGCGTGGGGGTGTGGGGGTTGGAGGGGGGCTGGGAGTGGAGAAGTACTGGGTACGGAGCCAGGGTTGGGGAAGTGTCTTCAGGTTTCCCTTCTCCCCTCGTAAAGAGCCACCTGAAGAAGACGTCTCTGCCCACGGCCTCAGAGAGAGGGATGGAGAGACCTAGGGGTAAAGGCTCGGGCTCGGAATGTGAATATGCGAGGAGCTGGACCACCGAGGAGGGCCTGAGTCCTCAACTGCGTCTCCTCTCCGAGACGGCCACGCACGAGCTCTGTGGGGTGGGGAGGGCGGCTTGCCCGCAAGGCCTTTGTGATTCCCTGTGGTCGGGCCTGAGAGATCACCCAGGTTTTAATCAGGAGCTGGACTCCTCATAAATGCCGGTCAAAGCATGTGCAACTTTTAAAGGCTTCTACACATAATATCCTTTGGGAATGTGACCATTTGCACTCTTACCACAGCATCACCAACATTGGGAATTATTGTTCTTTTAAATATTTGACATGTGGTAGTTGAACAGTTTCTCATTGTTTCAGTTTCTATTCACTGGTTACCAGGGAAATGGAACTCCTTTCCACGACTGCTTTAAATGGAGCAATTATTGAACAGTCTATCTCTTTCCTACTGATTGGAAATGGCAGCTCTATCATATACTAAATTTATTTATCCTGGTGCAAGTTCCATATCTTTTTAATTGTTATAGCTTTAGACTTTATTTTACTATCTAGTTGGGCAGAACCTGTCCCATTACTCCTGTTTTGTAATTTTTTTCTTGTTTCTTCACATGTATTTATTTTCCAGACGAACTTTAGAATCATTTAATCAAGCCTCTAACATTCCGTTGGGATTTCAGTTGCGTGTGTGACATTACCAGACGACTCTGTGAAGAGCTGACCGACATGTTTATAACATTGAGCTTTCCTATTCTGATCACGGTCTATGTGTCCAATTAGTTTGGACTAGTTTTTAATGAGATAGGGGTGAAAATAGCTTCCTTGGTTGAGAAAAAGCAAGAAGATTCTGTTGATGTAGTTTTTCCATTTTCCCTAAGTGGAAGTAGGACAAGACCTTTCACATCAGGACCATAAAAATCATAAAATATGGCATACATATCTCTATACACACACATATATGCACCCCTAACTTTGCATGGTTATAATTTACATGAATTTCAGCTACCATGGTTTAGTTATTAACGTTAGTCCCCAACAATACAGTTCAAATTTTAATTACCATGGTATATTAACTATGAGTAATTGCATAAAGTGGAAATTTTACGGCTAGCTCTTCAGTCTACAAATCACTATGTGACTAACAAATCAATGAATTAATCAGTGACCAATCATATCTCTTCTCTCAGCATCTGTCAGTGCTTGGTCACAGTTATTCCGTCCAACCACAGACAGCAAGATGGGTAGTTCTGTTCCCTCCTTGTCTTCCAGTGATAAACCCAAGTGACATTTTACAAAAATGGATCATTGAAAGAGGGGAACGGCCAACAAAGACCAAAGTGTAGTTGAATGGAAGTTGAGTTGAATGTAATTTGAGGCGAATGTAAATGGAATCATAGAAGAAACAGTAGCTGTGGGACTGTTGACACTGCTGCCGTTCAGCAGACTCTAGATCTGCAGCCAGAGGGACAAATCAAACTTATTGACATCACTTCAAAAAGTGGTAGTGACAAAAAGAATAAAGATGTTCCAGTGTATGTGACGCTGGCAAAACACTTCACCTGAAAGGAATGCTCAGAAGCTTCATGGCATTGAAAATGCGAAGGATAACGCATTGGAAGCTGATCCAAACTTAAAGAGTCTGATTTGCCAAGGCCTTGGAAAGATGTGTGCTCCAGATCATAAATTATGTAAGAGGAAGACGGCCGTTACTGTTGACAGTACTCTTGAGAAACAGAGTATTTCCGAGAAACAAAAACAAAACAGAGCAATTCAATCCTCAATGTTTCTAACATTTTAAAGTACAGTGTACAAAATTGTACTATTTTTTCCCTTTCTTTATACATTTATTACCAACAGCAAGAGTTTTTAATGTTTGGACAACAATTTGTAAAGATCACAGAACTGTACATTTTTCCGTTGCTAAGATCCTTTTGCATGGTTTCAGCTTGTATGGTCCTTTTCTGTGATCGTGAACTACTGTGCAAGGTGAGTGCTGCCTGAAGGAAAGCAAGGAGGCAGGGTGAGCAAGACCGACAAGCTGAGTGACAGTCTCCCAGCTCAGAGCAAATGGCGGGAAAAGGAAAGACCATTCACCTCAGTAAGAAAATGCCCACAAGACTGCCACTGTCCTAGAAGATGAATGTGCTACTACAGCATTGCATGGGGACACTGCCACTCAAGAAAGTCCTTCCCACAACAAAATTCCTATGTTGAAGAGATGTCTGCACCCCCTTGTTCACTGCAGCATTGTTTACAATAGCCAAGACTTGGAAACAAACTAAGTGTCCATTGATGGATGAATAGATAAAGAAAATGTGGTATGTAAATACGATGGAATACTATTCAGCCATCAAAAGAAGGGAATCCTGCCATTTATGACAATATGGATGGACATTGAGGGCATTATGCTGAGTGAAACAAGTCAGACAAAGACAAATACTGCATAGTCTCACTTATATGTGAAATCTGAAAAAATCAAACTCATAAAAAAAGAGACCAGACTTGTGGTAACCAGAGGTGAGGGGTGGAGGATGAGGCAATTGGATGGAGATGGGCAGAAGGTAGAAATTTCTAGTTATAAGATAAATAATTCTTGGGAATGTAATGTACAACATGATGGCTATAGTTAACACTGCTGCATGGTATATTTGAAAGTTGCTAAGAGAATAGATCCTAAACAGTCTCATCACAAGGAAAACAACTTTTTTCTTCTTTTGTATCCACATGAGATGATGGATGCTAACTACACTTATTGTGGTATCATTCCACCATATATTCAAGTCAAATCATTACATTGTGTACCTTAAACTTATGCTGTGCTGTATGTCAATTATATCTCAATAAAACTAAAAGGAAAAAGAAAGTTCTTTCCCCATCATTAGTTTATTTAAATATAATGTGTTCCTCTGAAGTTTTTGCTCATAAGGGTAGAAGGAATTTCTGGCCCTGGTTCCCTGAATGTGCATCCTTTCCATCCTTCAGGAGATGAGATTGTCTAGGTCAAAAATGCCCCCTGTCTTGCTGTGTCAGGAGGGTGAGCGTTCTTATTCCTGTTCTTTCATGTGAAGTCATCCTGGCCACTTAATCTTCCAGTTCAGTGACGCAATGAAACCCTCTCAGCCTAATGGGTTCAGGCACATCTTTCCTGGGCCGAGAGCCAGAAATGGATTGATGTGCTGATATAAAAGGAGAAGGAAAGCACAAAGAATTTTTCAAGCCAAGGAAGAAACAAAAGAAAGAAAGAAACACAGTTCTGTCAATGGCTCTAAGTGAGGATTTTTCCTTAAAATCCCAATGATGCTCTACGATGTTGTGAAGGTGATTTATGAGGCCCACAAGGACTGGCTGTGCTTACTGGGGTCATTTGATTTTAATGCTCCGATGATGGGATTGCTGCTATTTTTGGCCTAATAAAGGAGTCTGCAGTGGTACACATGAGCAAATGTAAAAAGGTAAATCATGTTTATAATGTGATCAATTTAGGGGCAGACAGTCCTGGAAGAAAGCCAGCCCGACAGTGAGATGTGAGATGTAACCCTAGACAAAGCGCACAACAGTCCCACGTCCCCGGGTCTAGCTACACAAAGGACAAAGCCAGCGTATTTATGGACGTTCTGCCTCCAGCCCTCAGGCGTAATCTGAGGAGCTCAAAGACCTGTCTCATTGGATATGCGTTCTTGCTAAGTTCCTGTACTTCCTGCCTTTATCCTGACTTCTTAAGAGTCTTTCTGGATCTGCCTTTGACCAGCAGTGTGACCTTGAACAAGTTCCTTATCTTTTCCACCCCCGGCTTCTAAAGAGTCTAAAGTGTCTTTCAGTTCCATGGCTTTGTGACTCTCTAAAGTTCTTCATGAGAGTTCTTTAGCTGGAGGAACATTTGGTGTCAACAAATTAATTTTAAAAAATGAAGTAAAAACCCAACCTCGTTCCAGACAAGATTTAAGGTGACTTGCCCTCCCTTCATTCCTCTGGCTTGCATAGACGAGAAAGCTTCTTTTTTCTTCCCAGCCTTGCACCATGGTTACCTTCAACTAAACTGAGACATGTCTGGGATTTCGGAGGTTTTCAAGGATATTTTGTATTGCTTCCTAGATTGATTGGCAGCACAGATTAGCACATGACTGCAGGCAATTAAGATTTCCCTATAGAAATAAACTATATGAAAAATAAAACATCATTCATGTAATAGCCAGTTAGAAACACTATCAAATAACTTGGAACAAAACATGAAATATGAACACAAACAAAATAACTACCTTTGTCCTCATTTTAAGAACTATCAATCACTGCCCAGCTACCCTTTATTTTCATCTCAGATGGAGGTAAGAAACAAGCTTTGACTCACCATAAAATGTTTTCAGAATCAAAGTCAATTGGTTATATTCATAGATCACGTCTGGCTCAAACTCTTAGAGGATTTAAGAAAACTTGACATTAGGGGCCGGCCCCAAGGCCGAGTGCTTAAGTTCACTTGCTCTGCTTTGGCGGCCCAGGGTTTTGCTGGTTCGGATCCTGGGCATAGACGTGGCACCGCTCATCAAGCCATGTTGAGGCAGCGTTCCACATAGCACAGCTAGAAGGACTCACAACTAAAAATATCTACAACTATGTACCAAGGAGTTTTGGGGAGAAGAAGGAAAAGTAAAATCTTTAAAAAAAAAAAAGGAAAACGACACTAAAAGTTTGTTCAGGACTTCCAAGTTCTCATACAATAATGACAAGGACTTCTAAGTCCTAATTTTCCACACATCTTCCCAAAAGCATGTATATCAACAAGGAGAGTAAATAGTCTAGAATTCAAGCCTACAACATAACTAGGAGACAGAAAGTAGGACAGTTCTCTTCAGTTTGTAGATAGTGGAGAAATGAAAACAGCAAGGCCAACCTGCAAGTGATGCAGGAGTGGAGAATCAGGCAGATACTGGCAGCAGAGGACTGAAGGGGAGTCTCCCCCATAAAAGGAAGGTCGCACAGTGAGGGAGCAACACTGAAAATGGTACCGGCTCCACACAAGGTTGACATAAGGGAAGCCATATTGTAGAAAGGAAACCATATTGTAACTTTGAGTGACCTCTGATTAACTAGCCAGACATGCTCTGTAGATTTTGTGGCCCCTCTCAGCTGCTTTAAGATGCTAACTTTGTTCTCCTGAGTTCCTGAGGAATGTGATGACCCCGGGCAGAGAGTCTGTGCTAATAGCCATCATCAAGGACAACTGAAGGATCAGGGTATAGAGGGTTGCTCTATTCTCCGATGTGCATCCAGTAAACAAAGGGCCTTCAGGAACTGGGACCAGATGTCTGCCCCACCCAGAGACCAGCCGTCTCCCCGACCTGGAGACCAGCCCCATGTATAACTGGTCTGTAGTTTTGTTCTGGGAGATGGTTCTTTTGGACAAGAGTCAGCCATCTTCCCTCTGGCTAGCAAGCTGTAATAAAGTCCTTTCTCTCCTGCCACTTTGCCTCCTGACTATTGGCATGTCTTGCAGTGGGCAGACGAGCCCACTTGGGTGGTAACGAGAACACTAGACCTATGCCGCCACCTTTCATGTAATCACCTTTCATTATACGCCCTCTGAAGTCACGCAGTTGAAGGTATTCAACACCAGCTCTGCGGCATCCTCGCTGTAAATATTTGACTTCAGTTCGATTCCAGGAAAGAGGCAGAAGAATCCAGATATGGGATGGCACAGCCATGAAGGCCATGTGGCGGAAGGTGAGGGCAATTTTAGTACAGCTGTGTGTTGTGAGATGCTGAATCACTGCTGGTGTTTTAGACGCGGCAGTGGTGATGGGGTCGTGTAGGAGAATGACCTCGTTCATGACGGATGCAGACTGGAGAATTTAGGGGTGAACTGCCATAAAGTCTGGAGTCTACTTTCAGAAGGTTTGGCAGAAGGGAATCATGTCTGTAGACCGTCAGAGAAGGAGTGCGTGTGACGAGATACTAGCAGCTGGTGAATCTGGTGCTGGATACACTGTTGTATCAACCTTTCTGCGGGTTTAAGTTTTTTCAAAAGAAAAAGAAAACTTCAGGCATCTTTTCTCAAGCCTTTGAGACATTTAGCTGCCTACTGCAAACTTTCCGCTAACATTTCCCAGGTACCCATCCCTACAGAACTTTAGCCTCCCCATGGCAAGCAGACGGGAGAAGGACAAGAGGGGCGCTCATGCTGTCTGCAGGGGCCCAGTTCACATCACAGCCGTGGTGCCCGTCTGCAGTGTCTCTGGCACGACGTTTCTCACAGTGTGGCCTGTGAACCGCTTGTGAGCCCGCGTAACACCGGGCCCGCCCAGACCTGCTGGAACTCTGGAGGTCGGGCCCGGGAATCGGAATTTTAGCAAGTCTTGTGATTCTTCCGCACACTCACGTTTGAGCAGCCTTGCTCTGGCATCTGACTCCACACTTAACACCACCAAACCCACCCCTAGCAGGCATTTAGTCTGAACATTAATGAGCGCCAAAAATTATTTTTAGCAGGTTACACTAGAATTTAAAAAATAAGACATTCAGAGAACAATATGACAGCACATCCGGAGAGGTAACGCTCCTTGATGAGGGAGATGCCTCACCCACCGCTGTTCCACCAGATTTGTAGTTTGGCCTTTGACACAGTTGCACTTAATTCCTAAAAAAATCACAGCTTTCTTCTCTCCCCACTCTCCTTCCCCCACATAATCATCAGAACATTGATTGTCACGTTTAAATAGAACAACAGCTTTCAGAGTGATTTCTTCACATTGGGTTAAGATTTTATGTTAACCAGGAAGAGGACATATTCACCTGGTACCATCCACTGCCATCCACAAAACTAGTGCCCACAGGAAAGAAAATACGGGGCAGTTAAGCTTTGATGGGGCACAAGGAATGGACAGGCAGAAAGAATATACTGGAAGTGTGGAATTATGTCTGAGCCTGGTGGTGCACCAAAGTTGGGGACCCTCATCAGCTGGGGCCATGCGAGCGCCCAGAGTTTTGAGAGGGCTAAGAGAGAGGAAGGGGTGCCAAGGGTGGGCCATAGGGCCACGGGAAAATAACTTTGCAAATGGAATTTTGGCAGGGAATTTTAAAAACCTCTCTTCCAGTTCAGGAATGGTTCCTGGAAAAGAGGAAAGTTTTTAATACTCTGCCTACAAGTAATTGGGTCCTTGTGGAGAATTCTTGGTTGTGGACCCTAAACTATCGCCCTTAGTCATCCGCGCTGGAGCTCCTCTTAATGCAGTGCCTCCTGACCTCCGGGAAGAAGGCACCGCTCCCGCAGCCCCGTCAGGAGCATTTGGGATTGAAACCCAAAGGAGGGACTAATCACAGGAGCAACGCCATTTCCACAATCTGCTGCTCACTTGGGACCAGTGAAGAACTGTTGGGGGAGGACAGCTGGGGAGATGGGGCTTCTGCAGGGCCGATGAAATGTTCTACAAGCGATTGTGGTGGTGGCTGCACAGCTTTGTGAATAGACTGAAAACCACATAGTTAGTTATACCCTTTAAGTGGGTGAATTGTATCTCAATAAAGCTGTAATATATATTTTTAAAAATCACTGGGAACATATCTAGGGGCACTGAGAACAGAAGAGGGTGAGGCCTCTCTGTGAATTAGAATCTGACTCTGGCTGAGCATCGATAGCTACGCATCAGAAAAGCTAAGGGCAGGGCTGGCCCAGTGGCGACGCGGTTAAGTGAGCACGTTCTGCTTCAGTGGCCCGGGGTTCGCCGGTTCGGATTCCGGGTGCGGACATGGCACTGCTTGGCAAGCCATGCTGTGGCAGGCATCCCACATAGAAAGTAGAGAAAGATGGGCACCGATGTTAGCTCAGGGCCAGCCTTCCTCAGCAAAAAGAGGGGGATTAGCAGCAGATGTTAGCTCAGGGCTAATCTTCCTCAAAAAAAAAAAAAAGAGAAAAACTAAGGGTGAATTGCAGGACCTGTTGTCCAACTTGGGAGGAGAGTAATGATGAAACTTCTCAAGAAGCACAGATCAAAATAAAAATTAAAAGACCTGTTTCTTTTGCATCACCTACCCGTGACTTCTGTGTTTTTTAAATCGGGGAAGTAACCAGAGAGAATATAAAGAGGAGGGGAGAGTGTGGGCGACATTTCAGTAAAAAGTTTCATATAATACTTTTTTTAAGCATACAGCCTGTCTCAAGAGCTGGCGCTGAGGTGAAGTGGGCGGATTGAGACGAGTGGGATCGCTCATGTACTGTTACTATAATAATTGAATTTTCAGAAACAGAAATTCACAGGTAGGCAGCCATGACTGCTAGCCTGTATCCCCTGATGCCGCTTAATGTCTCAGGGACATCAAAGCCCTCTGCTTTGGGGTCTTTGTGCTTGTAGGGCTCAGGGACAGTAATGCCTTTTCTTTAAGCACTATCACCGAAAACACCTTAGGGCTTGGGGGTGGGAGGGTGGGGACAGAAGGACAACAAACCCTGACGGTCAAGGACTGAGCCCTGCATCCTTGCAAGCCTTGAAAGTGGAACTAGCCTCATCTGACCCCCTTAGAGAAAAGCAGGGACCAGTGAGGGTATGAGCGCTGGGCATCTGGGTCAGGACATCCCGTTTCCCAGGGCTGTGGGGTGTGGAGCTGAGAGAACTATGGGGAGAAACCAAAGCAAAAAGCAGGCAGACTGAGTCACCAGCCAGAAGAGGCCACGCGGAGAGGGAGAATTAAGTACCCAGGCTCAGGAAGGAACCGACATGAGACTACAGGGCTCGAAGCACAGGGTGGAGGAGGGGCTCGGAGGTCGTTTCAGTGGGCTTTGCGGAGTGCTGCAGGCTCTGACAGCACTTAGAGAGCGGAGGAGGGACAAGGAAGGGGACCGAACTGTCAATGGCTCATATTCAAAGACTCACTCCCTATTCCTCGTTCCACCTCAACTCTTCCTAGGGCCAAATCAGAGAATTATGGAGTCCAGTAGTTCCACCAGCCAGGCAGTCAGCAAAACCCCCAAGGGTAGTGGTGTTCACGTTTAAGGACCTCTGGAGTGTAGCCGGATTCCTCGCTAAACTCCCCTCCTAACAAACAGTTCTTCCTTACGTCAAACTGCACAGCTGCTGCGGGCGAAACCCATTTCTTCCCTTGGCCACGTCCGGGCTGGGCTGGTGAATGTGTTGGAAGCCAAGCAAGGTCTAAGGGTGGGTCTCCTCATTCGTGAATGGGCGTAGTAACAGGACCCACCTTACAGGGAGCTTGTAAGGATTGGCTGAGATGAGGTACAAAGCACCCAGGTTAGTTGTTGGCACCTGGTATGCATTGCTTCCGGCAGCCGAGTCAGTGTTCGTATTTGTGTCGCTCTCAGTAATATTGAGGTCCACATCCTGGGGTTGGTACAAATCAAAAAGCCTCCTGTCTGTCAGTTCACAGTGTCCCTGATTTCTTGATAACACTGGTGACCAAGAAAATGCAGTTATTGGCCCACTGAGTGCTTGGTGCGCAAGAGGCCCTCCGGTGTGTGGCTGTGTAGATGATCTCTTTTCATCTGCGTGATGACCCTGTGAATAAACAGAACCCATTTTACACGGTAAGGAACATGCTCAGGAAATTCTGCAGCTTGCCTGCGGTCGCTCAACTAGTAAGGTTGGAGGCGGAGCCTGAATCTAGCTCTCTGCAGCTCCAATGCCTCCTCTTGGAGGCAAGAAAGCACGGGGTAGGAGGCCCGAGTTGTGCTCACGGTGATATTTTTCTCTGACCAATATGCTTTCCTTGGAGAACCTTCCTTTAATAATTCCATATGCTTCTAGGAAGGCCCATTACCCAGCCTTGGCTGATCAGGCAAACTGATTCATCCAGGAATGGGTATGTGGCTGAAGCAGAACAAATTTGAGTCCTACTGTAGATCAGTGTACCATCCCTGGGACAGAGAAACATTCCACTGAGGTGGCTAAGCTGGTAGTGATCTTGCCCACAACAAACAAAAAGCATTAGCTGATAAATGAAACCATTCAGGGATGAGCAAAGCAGAGAATGAAGGGAAAATCAGAATCCTGGTGACATTGTTTGAGCTCCTGGATCCAGCTGGACCTGAAGCCATTTCCATATCTGGTCTTTTCCCTTTAAATGAGCTAAGATTTCACCTTTCCCTAGTTGCCTTCTAAGGTTAATCTCATTGATCTTGACTGCTTTACCTGCTGTCTCCCTGGCATCAAAGGCTTTGTGCAATAGTGATTTGTGCATATTGATAATGCTATAGGGAAAAAAATATCCTTCACTTATTGCAAACATAGACCTCAGCTGTTTTCTTAACCAAGAAGCAAGCCCCTCGAGGAAGGGGCCATTGCTTCAATATCTGTGGCCTCTCAGTGAGCCTTAATGATGGAGCATTTGACCTCCCCAGAGGACAGTAATGCTTTTTGTTTAGGGGCAATTGCACATTTTTTGCCTTTTTATAGTAGGAAGAGTGACCATCAGCTTCTGGAAACTCTGCCCAGCGGCCAGCCTCATGGACACATGTTCTGTGACCATGTCCTCAGCTCTGGGCTTTGCCACATGCCTTCCCATATGTGAAGCTTCCATGATTTATTTTTGCCCATCTTCTGCTTTTCCCTGCTTTCAGTGGGAGATGCTATGTAAGACGCAATATGTTTTTTGACTAAATAACAGGACTTCTTCTACAGTGTATAATATGGGGGCAGTTGATAACGTTGTTTTGGAATTGTTCTGTGTTGTTTCACGTGCAGGAACATCTCTCATGAGAGCGTTCACTGTCACAGCTCCTCGGTAGCAGAAAGTGTGTGTGGAAAATAAGGCTCAACCCCTTCGCCGGGCAATTGGGAGTCTGATCTGACCCATCTGCCTTCCCAGACTCATCTCCTACCTGCCTCTTCACTGGGATTGGGGTTGGGGGACACTTTCCTGAGGAGGGACCAAAACAGCATCTCAGGCCTGGGGCTGCAGCTTGACAAAGCACTCTCATCCCTTTCTGCGCACCACCCCATGGAGAATCACAGGTCTACACTCCAGCCAAACTTTATCACTGTCATTCCTCAGACATTCTCCAGTTTCCGTGCCTTCCATCATTCTGGTCCGTATGTTTGGCGTTCCTCCTGAATTGTTACCTGTCCAAATTCTACTCTTCCTTGCAATGCCATCTCTTCCTTGAAGCATCTCCTGACCTTTTCAATCATCATCATCAACATGTGCGTGTCACTTACTGTGTGTGTGTATACATATTCACTTAATTCTCACAGTCTCCCCACAAGGTAAGTGCTGTTATCATTCCCATTTCTTAGATGAGATAATCAAGGCACAGCAAGGTTGAATAATTTTCCCGAGGCTACACAGCCAGCGAGTGGCAGAGAAAGGACTTGAATTTAAGCTGCTTGACTCCAGAGTCTGTGTTCTGATTTCCTGTAATGTACTTGAACTTCTCACGGCTCCTCTCACATTCTCTTTTCTATTTTCATTATTTGCGTATGTCTTGTCCCCTCCCCTCGCCTGGGAGGTGCTGGAGGGCAGGGTGCAGTGAAATGTGCATAGCATTTGAAAGCAGACAGACTTGGCCTGAACAAAGGACTGAAATTTTCTGAGTCTCAGTTTCTTCATCTGTAAACGATACATAACTTACAGTGTAACTGTGAAGAGGATTAAATAAAACAATAGGTGGAAAGCTCTCAGGTTGGCCCCTCGTGGCACATACTAGATATTCAGGAAGCACGGGCTCCCTTCCCTTTATGTTTACATGACAGTAAACCTGGGAGAGCTCTTTTCACCTTATTATGGTTAGAGAAAATTAGCAAGATTAGGAGGAGACTGGGGACACGCATTCATTCATTTAGCAAATATTTATTAAGGATCTGCTGTGTTCCAGACATTGCAAGATGCTGGGGAGCTGACGGTGCCCACGACAGAGCCTCGGGCCCCACAGTGCTGTCCCGGATGGACTCTTAGGAGCCCTCTCCACCTCTGTCTCCAGACTAACGAGGGCTCTCCAATCTGACGTGACTTCTGGAAATTTGCTGCAATAGTTCAAAGCATAAGTATTAGGAACAGTCATCTTTTTGCTTTCTTCACCTGCTGCTGACAGGAGAGTCCTGAAGACCTGACTGTGTGGGGGCCTGGAATTGGCCACCCCAAGATATGTCTCTTTGGCATGATGATTATTTGGGGCTGGTTACTTTGCAGACAGGAAAGCAACTGAAAAGTAGAGATTACTTGCCCTTTGTTAGGAGACATTTTCATTTGTAAGGAAATCCCCATCTGTAAAGTTGTCTCCCTCTCTACCAGGAAGAAGGGGGATGACCTTATCTCTACACACTCCTATCAATACGGAATGCAAGGACTTAAATCTGCATAATAATCTTATTCCTCTTTCTGGTAACCTCCTGTAACTGACTCCCCCCACCCCCAACATCCTCCTTTGTCTTTAGCTGGATATGATATTTAAGGTGGTGGCTTCAGCCATTTTGGAGAGTTGCTCAGCTTGCCTGAGCCTCTCCCATGTATACATGTTATAAAGCTTTGTTTAATTTTCTCCTGTTATTCTGTCTCATGTGGATTTAATTCATTCTCTGGCCAGAAGAACCCACATTGGGTAGAGGAAATGTCTTCCTCCCCTACAACTGTTATTCCTGGGAACATGGCCTCAAGGAGTCTGCCCTGGTCAAGGCCAGGAAAGAAACCTACCACAGGTGGCAAAAAGGCTGTCCTCTCCATCTCCTTCATTCCATGGGGAGGGGAGGGGGGGGGCGGTGTTGTATAGGCAAGCTTCTAGATTCTCTCTGGATTCTTTCCAGATTCTGGCAGACTCAAGAGCTTGTGATTTTTCCCAGAGCAATGAGGAAGAGAAAATGTCCTCTCTTGCTCACTTTCTTTACAGAAAGACTGAATGGCTTCATTTACATTTCTTTACAAAAACAGACATCTGAACTCAAATGTCCCCTTAGGATGAAGTCCTAAGGAGAGTAGACTTCTGAGGGCAAGCCCTTGTCTGTCTCAGCAGGGAAACCTGTGGAATTCAAACAGGCTGCATCCTATATTGGCTGGCATGGAACATTGCTTTGCCTGACCCGGACTGTTGTTTGGCTCAGAGAGGGCATAAGGGGAGTTAAAAGCCTCTGAGGATGAAGGAACATTCTTAACCTGTATCTACAGAGCCAAATGGATTCCGAGAAAAACACACACAGCTGGGAATTGGCGACCGTTCATTCTCAACTAGCCTAGATAACTCAGAATTCCAGACTTCAAATTTCGGAGTCACCCTGGACTCTTCTGGATTGCATCCCATCTGTATTGTGCAGGAAGTCTTGCTGGCTCTACCATCACGATTTCTCTGGACCCCAACTGTCCCCCACCTCCTCCCCTGGCCTCACACTTGTCCAAGCCATCATCTCCCACGTATGTCATTGTAGGACCCTTCTATGAGACTCCCTGTTCCCATCCTTGTCCCCATGCAGGATGCAGGGGATCAGAAGATGCCCCTCCAAAATACGCCACTTTGGCAGAAGGATTATTTTGAGCTAAAGGCAGATGCAGAAAGAAGACTTCCTGGAGCTGCCTTATCTGACTAAAGGCAGAAACTCCTGAGAAATGAGGACTGGCCCAAATGTCCTCTCCTGGGGAAGTGTCATGGCCATGAAGAAGACAGAAAGTTGGCATGAGAAGGGCCTGCACAAACAAACCTTGCTAAGGTAGCACTATCTTCCATTAGATTCCACCATATGTTTACCTTCCCGTAGTCTGCAGCCCCTGGAAGCCTAAAAACCCTTTTCCTTTGTCTTGTCACATCTCCACAATTTTGCGTTCTTTGTTAAAAATGGGACATGAGCTCTATCCACTTCTTTGGGTCTTCACTTCTTTTCTAGGAAGTCCCCTGTATCATGTAAAAATTAACATCAAATAAAATTTGTATGCTTTTCTCCTGTTAATTTGTCTTTTGTCAGTACAATTTGCAGGGCCCCAGCCACTGAACCAAAAGAAGGTAGAGGACAAAGTGGTTTTGTCTCCCCTACACAGGCTTCTCTCCAACCAGGGTGGTTATTTTAAAACAATTCGGATCACATCACTCCTCTAAGCGAAACTCTGCAATGACTCCCCATCTCACTCAGAAAGAAAGCCAGTGATCCCGTTGAAATCTTTATGACCCCATTGCTCACCCCTTTAGCCACACTGGACTCTGAGCTATTCTTCAAACAGGGCTTTCCATGGAAGCATCCCTCTACTTGGAGTGTTCTTCCCCAGGAGATCTCCATGGTGCAGAATCGCAGCTCCTTCAAGTCTTTTGGGTTTTTTTTTGGGTTCTTTTGGTGAGGAAGACTGGCCCTGAGCTAATGTCTGTTGCCAATCTTCCTCTTTTTGCTTGAGGAAGATTGTCACTGAGCTAACATCTGTGTCAGTCTTCCTCTATTTTGTATATGGGACACTGCCACAGCATGGCTTGACGAGCGGTATGTAGATCTGTGCCTGGGATCCAAACCTGCGAACCTGGGGCTACTGAAGCAGAGTGCGAGAACTTAACCGCTACCGCTACACCACTGGGCTGGCTCCATCAAGTCTTGACTCAGATATCACCTACCCAGTGGGGCCCACCCTGTCTGTCCTTCTAAAACTCCCAACACCCTTCCCAGCTTTTTCTCTTAGGATTTATTGCCTTCTAAGACAAGATCAAATTTCCTTATTTATTTTGCTTATAGTCTGTCTTCTCCCACTAGACTAAAAACTCCACCAAGGCAGACTTTCATTTTGTTTTGTTTTTCACTGCTGTATCCCTGATACCAGCTCAACACAAGGTTGACATAAGGGAAGCCATATTGTAGAAAGGAAACCATATTGTAGCTTTGACCTCTGATTAACTAGCCAGACGTGTTCTGTAGATTTTGTGGCCCCTCTCAGCTGCTTTAAGATGATCACTTTGTTCTCCTGAGTTCCTTAGGAAGGTGATGACCCTGGGCAGAGAGTCTGTGCTAATAGCCATCATCAATGACAACTGAAAGATCAGGGTATAGGGCATTGCTCCATTCTCTGATGCATATCCAGTAAACAAAGGGCCTTCAGGAACTGGGACCAGATGTCTGCCCCACCCAGAGACCAGCCACCTCTCCGACCTGGAGACCAGCCCTGTATATAAGTGCGTGTAGTCTTTGTTCTGGGAGATGGTTCTTTCCTCTTGCTAGCAAGCTGTAATAACGAAACTCTTTCTCTCCTACCATCTTGCCTCCTGACTATTGGCGTGTCTGCGGCGAGCAGACAACCCATCTTGGTGGGTAACATCCCCAGCACCCAGACTAGCGCCTGTGACCCCACTGGAGTAAAATACGTATTTGTTGCAGTAGCGTGCTTTTTCCTCAGAAGGGATCCAGTTGCAGACCAGTCTGTAGAGCAGGGGGCTTCAGGCCCCCTCCCCAGGCTCTTCTCAGTGTGCAGAGAAGTTCTCCACACTGGGAGCCCAGCTATGGGCTCCAGCAACCCATGGCTGCTGCTCAGGGCGGGTGGTCACTCACTGCCAATCAGCCAGGGAAAAGACAGCTGAATTATGGTCTCGATGGTAAAATACAGCAATTTTCTTAAAATTGGTTAATGGAAGTGTTCAAGGGGATAAATCTTAGAAAATTTCAGACGCCAATCTTATGGGAGTTTATAGGAGAACAGCTTTCAGCTTTCCAGGTAGAAAGAAAAGTGAACTCCAAAATTCTCTTTTAAGAAATCATCTTCCCTCTGTGTTCAATTTTTTAAGCTTTTAATATTCTGTTCAACTTTTGAGGGAAAAAATAGGAAATTAAAAAAATCAAAATAAGAGATCGGTTTTACTTATTCCGGTGACGTTGAAATTACTTTGGACTCTTTCTAACACTTAAATTTGGTAAAAGCTTAGAAACGTCAGTGTATTTTCTTTGGCATCATATGATTTTTTAGGTGACCAGAGAGAAAAGAGTTCAGGCAATCTGCCTCAATTCTGCAAGGATCCAGTTTAGGAGTTGGAAATTTCTCCTTTTGTGCAATTAGCAGACACATTATGAAACTAGACTTACGAAAGGCAGAGGGTTCTAAAGAGAATTGCCCAGTTTAGTCCAGACTGCTAAGCTCATGAAGGTATTTTACTGATGGATCATTAAAACCATGTATTATGTCTAACCCTAAAGCAAAAGAAAAGCACATTTCCAGCCCACGGAGCAGAGCTGACTGACATCAAAGAACCAGCTCTCGAAGGCAGGTAACAGTAGAGCTGCCTTCCCCACCCACCAAGATGGCGGCCTGTGTGGGTGGATGGCATGCTATTAGTTGATAGCATGTGCTCAGGTAAAGTAACTGTTTCTTAAGGGGAAAAAGAAGGCAAAAAGATACTGACAAAGAAACTCCGGGGTTCTATCTAAATACACCAAAACTTTCGCTTCCTACACCTGACTTGACAGGGCTTAGCGAGAATTTGAGGAAACAAGATCCTCTCCCAACCCAAGCTAAGTAGAGAAAAAAGAGGTTAGCCATTTTGTCATTACCAGGTAAGATCTCTAAGATTCTGAGGCTCTAGTTTCTATATGTTTTATGTCAAGTTTTAAGCTTTATTAGTAATAATAACTTTGAAATAATAGCCATAATTTATCTATTCCTTGCTAAGGGTCAGGCACCAAGCTAACCATCTGTCTCATTTAACCCTCAAAACAGTGAATGTAACAGGTAATGCTCCATTCTAGAGATGAGAGGACTAAGGTTTGGAGAAGCTAAATTATTTTCCTGAGGTTAGATAGTAGAACTGGGCTTGAGTTCAGATCTGTTTGACTCTATAACCTCCGTGTTTTTAAACATCATGCCATGTTGCCTGACACATTGCTTCTCAGTCTTATCAGATCCATCCTTTTCATAGCAAATATTTTTAATGTTTTTTTAGTATTCTAAAACCAAATTCATAGATATTATTATTGACTATGCTATAATTTTGAAAAATGCTCCTTATCCTGAGTACAATAAAAAGGAGAAATTAAAAAAAGTACTTTGTAATAAAATAACATTTATTTAGGTATCTAAATAAGCAAGCATGACCACATTAGAAGACATAGCAATGTCATCGGTGCCCGCATGTGTGTGGAGAATCATTATGAATCATTAGCAGTGTTGCTATGGGTAACATGAATTTCCGAAATAGGAAACAATTTTTGGTAAGACTCAGCAAAACAAAGTTCAACCTCCCCTCCATTTATACAATAGTTGCATTCTTGGAAAATTTAGTAAGGAAGGAATAAATAAAAGATAGACCTATAAACTTACATGGTTGCAGCCTAGTCAGAGGAGCACAGTGACTTCCATTCCAGGCTTCTTTGCTCTTAGATACCACAGAAGACAGTTATCATCCACCAAAGATTCCATGTGGTTCACTATCGCTTTCAGCCTCTCTTTTAGTTAAAGCTGGGGCCGTGTGACTCATTTTGCCTAAGGCTGGGAAACAAATGATGTGTGTTACTTCCAGCTTGAGTACTCAACAGCAGGGCTGAGTTCTTCATCCTCTCTCTTCCTCTGCCACAGCAGAGAAGGAAGCAGAATCTTCTAGATGGTGCAGCTGCAGGCTGGTGGAGCCCCCATCCCCAAGTGATTATATGGAGCAGGGTCCGTGATGCACATTGCACATGTGCCATGAGCAAAAAGTAAAGCTGAACAAAATTAAAGCCCACTGAAATTTGGACTTTTATTTTCAGCTCTCCGGCCTCACCTGCCTGATACATGTTCTTGGTTAATAATTAGAATGAGAGCCAGCCCTGATGGCCTAGTGGTTCAAGTTCAGTGCTCTCCCCGCTTCGGCAGCTGGGGTTCACTTCCCAGTCTCCAAACGACAGCACCCATCTGTCAGTTATCATGCTGTGGTGGTGGCTCACACAGAAGATCTAGAATAGTTTACAGCTAGGATGTACGACCATGTACTGGGGCTCTGGGGAGGGAAAAAAAGAGGAAGACTGGCAAGAGATGTTAGCTCAGGGAGAAACTTTCCCTGCAAAAAAAATAATAAATGAAATAAATAATTAGAATGAGTAAGAAGGAGCTAATGTCCTAGACCCTCTCTTCCTACTTATAGAACTACTGTGTGCTGCCCATCCTTGTCTATGCTTTTGAGACACATTCTATGGGGAAACATTGCAATTACCAATAAATTTGATTCTGAGAAATAATCTTAAAGAAATATGTTTTATATTTATAGACTTATGCTTTTCTTAGTTTCACAAAGCCTCTTAATTTATGTCACTCATTATTGGCTTGTGACGAAGAAGGCATGTGGAATACAATGTTAAGGGGTAAGCTGTTATTAATGTATAATAGACTCTCTTGAGAAATTTCCCAGTAAGATTTTATGACATGTTCAAGTAATTTATCTTGTGGCAAAATTATTCAAATCATCTTTTTTTTACTCAAAATCTCTTAAAATGATTTTAATAGTCACTTTTACAGATAAGAGAGAGAATATATCATAAACACAACTATATACATAATTGTCTTTGTGTGTGTTTTTGCTGAGGAAGGCTGGCCCTGAGCTAACACCCGTGCCCATCTTCCTCTACTTTATATGTGGGACACCTACCACAGCATGGCGTGCCAAGCAGTGCCATGTCTGCACCTAGTATCTGAACCAGTGAACCCCGGGCCACCGAAGCAGAATGTGTGCACTTAACTGCTGCACCACTGGGCTGGCCCCTATGATTGTTGATATATTAAGTCTTATTTTTATTTTATTTTGGAGGTCGTTTATTCTCTGATAGTTAAAATAGTGTGATCCAAGGGAAAGAACATGAACTTCAGAGTTTGTACTAAACAGACTTTAGGAAGTGAAGGAATTAATTTCCTTAGATACTTGAAAACTCCATGAGTTCTCTGGATTCAGGATGTCTGGATTTAGATGCTTAAAAGATATTGTTGAGACCAATCTTTCTCCAGCTCTCATCTCTACTTTCCACTGCGTTGGCCCCATTCTTAGCACACCCTCTCCTTTTGGTAGCAAGAGGTTGTCAGCTATTATAGGCGTATACCTTCAAAATCCTAGTGCAGCAGAAAAGAGAGAAGGTCCCTTTTAAAAATTTTCTCCAGAAAAAGCCATGCAATTCTCTTTGAGATGCTGTGCTTGTGTCACATGACATTTCTGGTCACTGTGCCCAGGAGGACACAGTGACCTGATCAACAGTGCCTGGGTCTCACACCAAGCCTGGGAGCAGCCAAACCACAAGAAGGGGAAAGAATGCTGGACAGGCATAACCAAGGCGTTTCCATTACCGATCTGAGTGGACAAATTTGAGTTTAAAATCTCTCAGTATCTCACTACCTCCAAGGTCTTGTGTAAATCACGTATCCTTTCTGAACCTGAGGTTTTTCCTTTGTAAGATGGTGTGAACGGTAAAGAATACCGCTGTCCAGGGTCCTTATGATGATGCAATGAATAAAACAACATAAAGCACTTTATTCAATGTGGACTGCAGAAGCTACTCAATAAATGGCAGCCTGAATCCATTTCACTTGGTATCAAATAACCACGTGAAACATTCCGATTGCCATTGTTGTAGAGAACCTCGAGGACATGGCTTTCTCTCAGCCCCACGCCACCCACAGAGGGAGTCCCCTTTCCTGGTTCAGTAAGAAGGCGATGAATGTCATCAGCTTTACTAAGATGCACACCTGCATTAGCCGCATCAAAGCTGCTGTGTTTATCATCACAATTCACCACCCTTTCCAGAGTAATTTCTCACTCATTATTGAGAGGTGGAGACTTATACTTTACTTGATTATGAACAACCCCCCTATAATTTCATCATGAGGAAATGAACTTACATTAGCCCTGCACAGCACTCACAGCCTCTCTCCCCAGTCCACTGGAGGCTCCCCGGGCATGCAGCTTTACTTTCAGCATTGTTTTGTTTTTCTACTGAATACATAATCTAAGACCTAACCAGAAACTGCCATTCCACCATGCCTGGTACTTTATTGATAATAATGAGTTAATTTTTGTTAGGTAATCTCTAGCACTGAGTTTTAAAATTAAGACTTCAGCATTTCCTCATTAGTCTTCATAGTGTAGATTAGTGTGTCTTCTGAAACTTCATATTTAGCCAATACCAAATACATTTAACATTCAACTACAGCTACTCGCTTTCAGGAATCCATTAACATCTTTTCCTGCTGGGGTGGATAAGAGGATAAGGGGAAACTAATGTCTGCCTCCTCAGATTTCCCTGCAGCTAAGCTTATGGATGTGACTCAGGTACCAATCAGATGCAGTCATGCAAGATTTGAGAAGTGGCAAAAAGTGTCATTTGTGCTGCTTGTCGAGGGATGGTGACCCCAGTGTCCGGTCACAAGCTTTGTGGGAGATGAGGCTGAGGTGTCCATTGGCTTGCATGTGTGGTCCTCGTGCGGCAGCCTCATGATTTTACACAGTCCTGATTGTGGCAGTGGCAGCATTGTTCTTGAGCTGGTGGCTTTCTGATAGTAGAAGAGGCAGCAGGTCCCCCACTGGCCCAATTCTACAGTGTGGTTTTGTCCCTAAAAACTCATCCAAGAGGCCCTTTCTTCGGCCATCCCAATGATTCTGAAGCCATTTAATATATCTTAATAAATCCCATCCCGCTTAAACTAGTAGCAGTGGATACTGTTCTCTGCAACTTAACTCTCAAATTTCATGAAAAACTTGTCTTCAGGGAGCCGGCCCCATGGCCGAGTGGTTAAGTTCACACACTCTGCTTCTGCAGCCTGGGGTTTGCCAGTTTGGATCCTGAGCACAGACCGAGCACTGCTCATCAGTCCAAGCCTTGGTGGCATCCCACATAGAAGAACTAGAATGACTTACAACTGGGATATACAACTACGTACTTGGGCTTTGGGGAAGAAATAAGAAAAAGAGGCAGATTGGCAACAGATGTTAGCTCAGGGCCAATCTTCCTCACCAAAAGAACCCCACAAAATACATAAGAAAAATGTATCTCTTTCTTAAAGCGTAATGAAAATTTCTCATATAATCCTCATTGCAGGACCTATGGTTCCCTTCTAATTTCAAAATATCTGATCTCTGTAGACTTCTTAATGATCATATGAATGTAAATAAGTTTTTTGGGGAAAAGTAATAAGAAAATCAGTGTTTTTGATAAGGTGTTTGTGGAATGGCATTAATTTAAACAATGATGTGGGTAAGATATTGCTAAGATACTCGAAATTTTAAATCCAAATTCTACAACATGTAAATCACAGAGAATGAATCTATGAATCATTTTTTAGTCCAAGAGTTGACTTTCCAATAATATGTCACCGCCGTTCTTTGTATAGTGCAGTAGAGATAGAAAACTCAATCCAAAATAGGAAAAGGTTGAGGATTCTGCGGGCTCTCGTGGATTTCTGGTCTGTAGCAGGCATCCTTTTTAGTGTGACATCGGGAGATACCGCGTGATCACGCTCTCTCCTACTCCCGGGGAATTTGTCCCAATTTCCTTGAGGAAGAGGAGACTAGTAAAAAGAGAAAAAAGCAACCACTAATAGAGAATCTAATCAACAGCTGGATCACTGTTTCAGCTGTGGGATAAGAAGAAGAAAGAGAAGCAGGAGGTTCTGGAAGTCAAGGAGAGAAGTTTCCAGGAGGCGGTATCAGGGTATCCTATATTCCAGAGAGACCACTGAATGTAGCAATTTTCTGACCATTTGGTGACCCTAGAGGGATTTTGATAGACTTGTGAGGGCAGACGTCATATTGCAATGGGTTGAGAAGTAAATGGAGCCTGAGAAACGGAGAAATAAGCATATGCCCTCCTTTGGAGAAGATGACAGTAAAAGGAAGAATGATGGGGCAGTAGCTGAAGCATTGTGTCGAGTAAATCTGAGTACGTTCCTTCAGGGAAAGAGGCAGCGGGGAAAGCATAATGAACATGCAAGCGCAATGAGGATAAAAGTTATCCCTGCAAGAGTATGATTCACTTTTTTTCCCTCCTTCCACCTTCAATGTCAAATTTGGGTGTTACCTGCTTCATTTCCCTACCACTGCCACATGTCTGGGCCTTATTATGGTTGGGCCAATTAAGTAAAAAAAGCCAAAAATGTGGGATGAGGGATTTGTGTTTTGTGGCATGAATGAGAGAAAAAAGTTAAAGAGGGAGAAGAGAAGAAAAGAAGGCCATACAAATGGGGATAACTTAAGAGAATATTGGTAAAGAGGGGAGGGTAAGGAAGAAAGTTTAAAACACAGTATAATGTGAAGGAAAGGGAAAGGGCTTTTAAAAATTGTTGCCATGGATAACAAATTGGATGTCCTTTTAAATTCTTTGATGGACAGAAGTAACAGCAAATCTCTAGGTTTTGAGTGCTGGACTCTGGGACACACGGATGTATGACCGATGTCATTGGATGAAGTCTCGGATAGCGTTCCAGTTACTAAGGCAACGTAACAGCCCAAAACTTAGTGGCATAAAACAATCAAAAGACTACTAAGGTTTTGTAGAAACTGTGTTGCCAAAAAAACTATGAGCTCAGAATAAGAAACCTTTAACTATTACAGGATTTTTTTTTTCTGCTTTTTTTCTCCCCAAATCCCCCCAGTACATAGCTGTATATGTTAGCTGTGGGTCCTTTTGGTTGTGGCATAACTATTACGGTTTTAAAACAACCTCTGAGTCCCTAAGCCTGCGCTTGCTCAAAGTGGGCTGTATGGCTTTCAAAGAGGGCATAGTCCCCAATGCCTATTTCAGATGTGGCCTTGGAAGATGATAGATAAAGAAGAACTTCCTAAAGGGAAGATCCAGGGGCCATGAAGGATAATGGGCAAGAGGCTTCCTTCTAGAATGTAGAATCTGGGTCAAATCAAGGGAATTCACCTACCCAAGTCAAAAGATACCTCACAAATGTCCGTAGGATTTCACCTTTGCTATGGACCAGAGACTGTTGTATGTTTTCCATTCTTCACTTTTCTGGATGGGAGTTTTATTATAGTTATTCTGTCCCTGCTCATCTGTTGTATGTTGGGGGCAAGGAGTGGCAGAAAAACTCTCTTTTTAGTTCAAAGGTTATTGGATCATTAAGAGCAACATACAGATCTGATGGGGAGGGTAGTTCGTCTCCTGGAGACGCCAGATTTGGCACTAGAATCAGTGACTGTGAATGGGACGTGGATTGTCTCCCTTGCAGAGAGACTGATCGTGTTCCCTTGCGGGAAGACCCGAAGGGTGGAGTGTGGCTGTTAACCAACCTATTCCTCTCCTCCTCGTCCTGGGCGCCGGGCTAGGCCTTGCATTTAGTTGTGGCCGGGTGACTGCTTCTTCCCAGTGGAATGTGAGTGGAAGTGCTAGGTGTCTCTTCTAGGCCAAAACAACTGTACTATTTCCATCCTCTCTCTTTCCACATTACCTGCTGAATGCAGAAGATTCTGAGACGCTATAAGAGGCCCAGCTCTAAGAAGGAAGGAACCTTGGCTCCTGAATGACCATATTGAAGGCAACGACCGAGCAGGAACGCTAACATTAGACTGGAAAGTGAGCAAGAAATAAAATTTTATTGTGTCGGGTTGCTAAAATTTTAGGATTTATTTGCTCAGCAGCTAATGTTAATCTAATTAATACAATAAGTATGGTGGGTACATGAAGAAATCATTGGTCTGTTCCAGAGACTGTTTTGGTTTTCCACCTGATGGTCCAAGGCCATTGATTAGGTATCTGGCCATAAAGGGCATAAGACAGCAGTGTTTTTTATGAGATTAACGTGAAGATTAATTAGGTTTCTTTGTTTGCAAGCTTTATTTACCCTAGTAAACAATAATGCAACTTATGTTAAATTCTTCAATTCATATATTTATCATGAATATCCAATTAATGACTTCTTCAATTCATATATTTATCATGAATAT
Source organism: Equus caballus (assembly GCF_041296265.1). Classification (NCBI taxonomy): domain Eukaryota; kingdom Metazoa; phylum Chordata; class Mammalia; order Perissodactyla; family Equidae; genus Equus; species Equus caballus. The sequence continues at coordinate 104,597,518 of NC_091697.1, read as the reverse complement.
CCAATTAATGACTTGATTTGTACTACTTTATGAAACTTGAAAATGTGAATTCTATGAGCTTGAAGCAACATTTCCAAGCACAGAAAGAAGAAAACATTTGATCATAACAAATGAATGTCCGTTCTAGAAACAAACTGCATTCTCTTATTAGCAGCATCATGTTTCATTCGGTTACCACGATACAGATTGATTTTATCAACCCCTTTAGCTGTCATCATGGCAATTTTAACGTCCCATCTTTGTCCTGTTTCACATTCATCTCACTATCCCCAGGACCCGGCAAAATGCCTTATACATAATAAGAGACTGATTAATATTTGGAGAACTGAATTTAATTTGAAAAATATGAAGTTACAAGTGATACAGGACAGGTCTAAAGATGCTTAGGTATTTATTTGTTCTGGTAATATCAGCTTTATTCCTTTCCCGGAAAAGTCATTTTATAATTGAAAGGACATTTTTGCTGATGATTCATTTGAAACTTCTCTTTCTTCCATTTCATCCCATTAATCCTCTGGAAGTTTTTAGTTTCATAATTCAACATTCAAAAGTGCATGGGTATTGAATCATGACAGAAGCTTTTAACTGACCTTTCACTATATTAAGATCTTGTAGGTGAATAAAAAGTTATTTGATCTTGTTCTTAAAATAAAAATGAACATCATCGTGAAAATCATTGAAATTATTAATACCGTGTTGTGTCTTCTTCAACCATTCTTGGGTCATTTCTAGTCCTCATTCTTCAAGGCAGGCACTAACAATCCCATTGGACAGAACAGGGAGCCAAGGTCAAAATGATTTATTCCATGCCATTTTGCAGCCGTGGCCAGGCTAGGCTGAGACTGAAGCTCACTGAGACAGCTCCCCTCTGTCTCCCACTCTCTCCCTGGTGCCAATGTCTAGCATCTGCATTAACTCACCAGCGTCATTTAATGCATTGAAAAATGATTTGCGCTTCTCAGCATGCCTGGTACATCAACAGATGCCCTCCTGGCCTTAAAATATCAAAGTACCTTCCCAGGTACCTGACTTCCCATGAGTGACAAGTGCTGGAAGGACAGAACAGTGCACGCTTCAGCATCACAAGGCCTGGCCTCTGACCCATACTGCTCATGCCATCTTGCATATTACAACAAATTGAGTTAGCATTGCAGAGTGTTTTCACTATATCACCTGCAAGGACTATCCCATAGCAATTCCTCTTTCTCTCCTTTCCACCAGCTAAAATACAATCTTCTGCTGGGAAACTTCATCTTCCCCTAGAAGGCAAAGGCATGAAGTAATTGGCCACAGTAGGGACATTGCTGTGGACTGAATGTTGTGTCCCTCCCAAGTCCATGTGTTGAAGACCTAATTCTCAAGGTGATGGTTTTTAGAAGGCAGCCTTTGAGGGGTAATTGGGTTTGGATGGGGTCATGGGAGTGGAGCCTCTATGACAGGCCTGGTGCCCTTACAAGGGGATGAAGGGACCAGGGCTCTCTTTGTCCTCCATATGAGGACGTAATGAGATTCTGTCACATGACCTCCATAAGCATTGTCCTGGCTTTCAGGCTACTATATTTTTCCCAAAACAGTGCTTTGCTGTAAAATAAAGTAACTGAGAGAGCTCTCATGGCAAGAGATGCTTTGTAAGGACTTAAATGGAAGGCAGCTCTCTCTTTTCTGAAGGACAATTTTTGGGGGGAAAACTCAAAAGCTTTTGAAATGTTCAGATCCAGAGTATTTCATGCAAGAAATCTGGACTATGCCAGGAAAAAAAATTTTTTCAAAAGCATCCCGTATGATTCCAATTCAGCCAACCCAAAACAGGAGTAGAGGAGCACGTGTGTGTTTGTGTGTGGAGGGGGTATTTCTTCTCGTATGCGGCCTTAGTCCTTCCCAAGGTAGGTAGTGTTTCCAGTCTGGTATAAATACTTCCATACTTTATACCGTGCTCCTGCAAAGATACATATATATATGCTTGTTTGGAGTTTTTTCCTAAGATTTTTAAAAAATAGAATCTTATAAATCACTCTGTAGGTTTTTCTTTAACTTAATATTGTCTTAAGGACTCACCTTCAGCACACGCACACACACACACACACGCAGAAGTTTCTCTATCTCAGCATATCGATATTTTGGGCCAGACAATTCTTTGTTCGGGGCGGCTGTCCTGTGCATTGTAAGATGCTTAGGGACATCCCTGGCCTCCACCCACCAGATGCCAGTAGCGCTCAGCCTTTCATTGTGACCATCGAAACTCTCTCCACATAGTGCCCAATGTCCCTGGGGAGCAAAGTCACTCCCTCATATAGAGTATTTCATTCAACCCTTTCTCTATTAATGGAGATTTCGGTTATTTTCCGGGTTCTTCTCTCCCACTCTGTGACAATGATCTCCACGCATGTATCTTCAAACAACGTTGCTTCTGTTTCTACAGGGTAGAGCCCCTCGGAGGAGATTGCTGGAAGGTGAAGGCGTTGTCAGATCACTTCCCGAAGAGCTTGCCGCAGCTCATCCTCCCCGCAGTGTCTGACGCGTCCGCCACTCTCACCAGCACCGGATAGTAACCATCCTTTTTTTCTGTCTTTCCTATTTGCTAGTGAGATGCATAAAAACGTGGTGTTCAACGTTGCCTTGACCTTTACTTTTCCTGACATTTGTGAGCATGTTATCGCTTATAATTGGTCATTTGCTTTTCATGTTCCGTGAAACCTGTCATGTCGTTTGACTATTCTTATATGTTATGTCTGTTGTTTATTTTCACCAATTTATAGGAGCTCTTTATTAGGGATGTTAACTCCTTTCCATAAGTATTGCAAAAGATTTGTTTGTTTGCTTTTGCAGTCAATCATTTATCTTGTGGGTTTGTTTTTTGATGTTCCGTTTTTATGTGGTCGGTCTTGTGGGAAAGCCTTTCCTTTTTAATGCAAGGGAAGTGGAAGGTGGAGTGACTTGCTCCCAGTTGCACCTTCAGGTAAAGGTAAAACAGAGACTGGGCACAGATCCCCCTCAGGGCTTTCCCCTCACCCAGCGCTGCCTTCAGGGAGCTGTTCTCCCCTCTCTGCCCTCAGCCCTCCATACTGCATCTGTGCACGGTTACAACAGCTAGCAGAATCAATTTGAAAATGCAGGACAGCAAAGTATATTAAAATGTCATAGCACAGAAACAGCCCACGTGCCTTGAGCACATAATAATTTTTCCAGGTCGCCCTAAGCAGTCCAAACACCTACGCAGTGCTAGGGGAAAGATTGCTGTCCCCCTGGCTCAGAGGCCGGGTACCAGAGATAGAGCAGATGGCTGCAGGGCATTCCTGGCTGGGAATTCTGCCAGCGAACATTTAGTCAGGAGGTGCATAGACAGTCTGAGCAAGACAGCCAAGAGACTAATATGTTCAGACGGCATCGTGCCTTTTCACAACCTGCCGGGCTATTTACCCATGGCAGAGGGAAGCAGGGCTTTTACAAGCTCTGCCTAACACTTTAAGCGTCATATGTTGGAAATCTCCTCCCTGTAAGAGAATGAATGTACCAGTAAAATATTCCCTGACGTATCATCACATCTGGAAAAATTCTATGTTTTTGTAAACAAAAAAAAAACCTCCAAGTCTTTATTCTCTGTATTAAGCACATTAGTTTCTACATGCCTGATTTGCAGCACTGTAGCTGGATACCAGAGACGTGCAATATGGTGACCAAGAGTTCGTGTGTCTAATAGCACGTTGAGGAAAATGGGAGTCAGACGGCCCATCTCTGCTGCTTCACTCCATTAGCCTTCGGTATGGCTTTGGGAAGCCAATCAAGGTGACAATGCTTGTTCATGCCTGACCGTTCCACACACGTGAGGATGCAAAATGAACAACAGGCACTGGGAAATTTTAGCTTAGACAAGAAGTGCTCTTCAGAAGTTTGTCTGATGACTAAGGCAGTGATTTTCAAGCAGGATGGTGGGAGGTGGGTGGAGAAGGAATTTTAAAAGTACCAGGATTCTAATACATCCTTTAGGAAGCCATCCCAGCACCCCCCCCCCCCACCCAAAGTGACAATTAGGTAAGCCAATTGCAGCTGGAAATGACGATGTCCTTTAGGTGAGCTAGGCATGGAACAAGACGGAGAGCTACCCATCTAAAAATTCAAAGATATGTCTTCAAATAAGAATCAGCCCAGCAAATTCACACACACTCTCTCTCTCTCTCTCTCTCACCCCAATGCTATTAAAAGGAGGCTGTAGGTGGTGCCATGCTGGGTGCAGTGAAGCGTACAAATGAAGATTTTTTCACGTACTTTTATTGAACCTCCAGCCAACAAACACTGATGAGTCCAGCACAGTACTGTTCACTGCGCAAATAACTGCTGAGGGTTTGCTAGGTGGGAGATCGTGTGCCAAAAAGTCGAAGATGCGATCCCCCCCCGGAGGCTTACTGTCTAGTTGAGGCACTCGGGCAAGTACGCAAAGAGTAACCAGACAAAGAAATACTGGCTAAAATACATCAAAGAAAATATTTCATAGAGGGCTGAATCCGAAAGACAGAAAGAGACATTTTGTGTGGAGAAGAGAAGAAAGACCTGAAGCTGTAGCAGGGAACAGCTGCCTGGGGACGGGAGTTGGACCTGGACAAAGGCCCTGACAGCTGGGGCTCCGTTCAAGATAGGGCTGGGCCAAGTACTTGGGGACAAAAGGGTGGACTTGGGCCTCTCAAGGTCTGAAACTGAGCCAAGACCATGTGGCCAGCTGGGACTCTGAACAGCGATGGTGGTAACCTTTGAAAAATTAGTCATTAGAGCGCTGGAAGTAGGAAGCCGAATTACAGGTATTTCGAGAGTCAGAGAAGGTGAAGGAAAGAGGGGTAATAAGCCTAAGTAAGGTATTTATTTTGAAAGGTTAAAATAAAGAAAACAAATCAAGATGATACCTAGGAGAGACCTGGAGATGGTCATAGAGCAAGGGCGCTGTGAAGGGAAGGATTGCGGATGGCACCAGGGAGGTGGGAGTTGCTGAGGCAAGAGGTGAATGAGGAGCACAGGTGGCTGGAGGGCACAGATGGCAGGGGGCAGGCAGGCAGACACTCTCCCTCAGCCCCGCCTTGTGGCAAAAGTGTTATTGGGGCATAATTGGCATACAGTAAACTGAACATATTTAAAGCATACCATTTGATAAATTATGACATATGTCACACGTGACCATCACCACAGTCAAGGTGAAGAACAAAGCTATCATCCCCAAAAGTTCCCTCATGCCCACTTGTCATCACTTCCTCCTGCCTCTACCTGCATCACCCCCTCTCCTGGGAGCCCCTGGTCTCCTTTTGATCACTATAGATTAGTTTGCAGTTTTCAAAATTTTATATAAATGGAATCATACAGTATGTACACTGTCTTTTAGTCTGGCTTATTACACTCAGAATAATTGTTTCAGGATTTATCTATATTGGGCTGTTTATCATTAGCCCACCCCTTTTCTTGCTGGTGGTGCTGGATTGCACGGATGTACCAAAGTGGGGTTGTCCATTCACCGGCTGATGGATGCTTCTATTGTTTCCCGTGTTTGGCTATTACAGACAAAGCTGCTATAAATATTCATGTTCAAGTCTTTGCGTGGACATACACTTTCATTTTGTTTGGATGAATACCAAAGAGAGGAATGACTAGATCACATGATAGGTGTGTAACTTTAAAAACACCTGCCAACTGTTTTCCAACTGGTTGTAAAATTGTCCATCCCAGTCACAGAGTCTGAGACTTCCAGTTCCTTTGTATAATTTCATTCGTATCATCCACAGCTCTACTAACTGCTCGAACATTTGGGATACAGTTGTAATAACTCTTATAGTTTTCTTGTCTACTAATTATCACACCTCTGTCGGTAAATGTTCTCGAGCCTCGTTCTGGGATGCAGTTAGGTTACTTAGAAATAGTTCGATCCTTTTTGGATCTTGCTGTTAAGATGTGTTAGGTGGGACTGGTCCGGTGCTCCTCAAGGGTTAGTTATTCTTCATTACTGAGGCAAGATCTTCTGCATGCTGTACCCAACGTCCCATGGACCACGAGGCTCTCCACTCTGGCTGGTGGGGCAGGCAGGCTCCATGTCCTGTGCAAGCTTCAGGTACAATCTCCTCTATCCTCTAGGTGTTCCTTTCCAGCCTCTGGGGGTTTCTCACATGCACATGGTGACCTGTACTCAGCCGAACACTGGAGGGGAGTCCTTTGCAGATCTCTAGAATTCTCTCTGTGTGCAGCATTCTCCTCTCTGGTGCCCTATCCTGCAAAATGGAGGTGCCTTGGTCTGCCTGAACTCTGAGCAAGGTTCCCTCAATTCAAAATGTCTGCGGGGTGTCACCTGCATGTCCCCTCCCTGCATCACAGCTTAGAAACTCTCCAGGCAGCAAGCTGGAGGCAATCAAAGGGCTCACCACGTTTGTTTTTGTCTCCCAAGATCACTGTCCTTTGTTACCTAACATTCAGTGCCTTGAAAACTGTTTTTTCATTGATTTTGTCTGGGATTATTTTGGCGTTGCCATTGTCGTTTTGGAATGGACGGAAATCCAACCCCTGTTATGCCATCTTGGCTGGAAGTGTAAGTCCACAGCACTATTTCTTTTAAGGATAGTAAATTGTTTATTAAACTCATCTGGACTATTAGTTAATTGAACGATGTAGAGATAATCCAAAAACAGTTTAGCAATACGTCTTTATTTATAAAATCACGTCGGCAGAGTCACGATATCATGTCACTGGGGCCTTATTATGGCACAGATGAAGGTCCCTTCCGTTGTTCACGCTGTAAATCAAGATTTGTTTAACTCTAGCATCTAATGATTCATGTTTTAGCCCTACTTTCGAACAGAGCTGCACGTTAATTAGACAGTAATTTGGAGGATGTGGCTATTTGAAAGCTAGGGGATTGTGATGGTTGGCTGGGCTGAATGACTCAGTACAGTGCAAATCAGCATTTCTCAGCCTCAGCACTACCGACATTTAAGGGTGGATCATTTTTGTTTCTGTCGGGGAGAGAGTTCTCTTGTGCGCTGTAGGATGGATAGCAGCTTCCTGGCCTCTATTCACTAGACGTCATCCCCACCCCCAATTGTGACAACCAAAAATGTTTCCAGAAATTGCTAAATGTCCCCTGGGGGCCAATATTGCCCCCAGTTGAGAAAGACTGGTGCAAATTAAATCTAGACCTTAAGCTGCTGAAGAACATAGACTGTATTTTATCCATTTCTATATTCCCAGCGCTTGAGACACGGCACTCAATAAACGGCTGTGGAGTAAACAAATGGATGGATGAATAACACGAATGAATGAACGTCATCAGTCTCCTATAGAACAAGTACTCTCAAATATCACTGTTCTTAACAATCACTGGCGTTGTTGTTAAAATGTACATCTCCAACCCCAGTCCCAGAGAGTCATTCCGTATATACGCACTGGGGCACAGAAATTTGCATCGTAACAAGCTTCACAGTGATTTCTCGTCCAGAATCTGAGCAAGCCCTAAATCCGACTACAATGCTGAAAAGTATTTGTGTGTTAGAAATAACTCACTTATTTCCCTTACACCAATTACAGTCTCTAACCATTTTCATCCGCTCTCCTCATAAGCACATGTAATTTCAGGGACGGGTAAACACACATTTGACTCCCCCGCAGGTCCAAGAAGAATTTGCTTTAAAAATATTCAGCTTAACCTACAACTGTCCATTACAACGGCATTTACCACGTGATGTTTTCTTTGGGATAAAAATCGGAATGTCAGCTTAAAAGCATTCTGGCACCTTTTAAAGAGAGCTCTGGATGGACCCGTCTATCAGGGTCTGTAATCAGAGCAAGTTCTTGAAGTGGGTTCAGTCTCTGTATCAATCACTTCTTTTCAGAACTTGATTGAATAGGGACCTTCAGTTGCAGAGGCAGATTTCGATTCAGGTGGCCTCAGACCCAGTTTCTATGGTGATTATTTCATGGGATTGAAAGGTCAGAGAAATCACTTTAAAGGGAAGGACTTTAATGATTACCTGTTTATTTATTTATTTTTTCCTTTTTGGTGAGGAAGATTGGCCCTGAGCTAACATCTGTTGTCAATCTTCCTCTTTTTTATTTTTCCTCCCCAAAGCTCCAGTACCTAGTGGTATATCCTAGTTGTAAGTCCTTTAGTTCTTCTGTGTGGGACGTGGCCACAGCATGGCTTGATGAGCGGTGTGTAGGTCCGCACCCAGGATCTGATCTGATGAAACTCTGGGCTGCCAACATGGAGCCCAGGAACTTAGCCACTACACCATTGGGCTGGTTCCCTATTTAATTTTTAAAATTCCAGTAAGTTCCGAGCAATTTAAAAAGGCTTTATTTCTTAATATATGCAGCTGTTAAGGAACTCTATATAGGAAAGGATATTTAATATTTTGGTTTGGTTTAACAATTTTTCAACAAGACATTGCTTTGGTCAGAGGCTTGGTTTTCTTTATTCCCATAAAGTTCTATTTTGGAAAAATTTTCCATCTCACGTGTTCAAGGAGTAGGAATTGTTTGTCTATCCATCCAAGAGCTTATGGGGAAGAAAGGGGCCATGGAGGGCTTCACAGACTCACTGGTCGCAGGGCATTCTAGAAGTAATGGGTCAAGAATTGACAGAAGTAAATGCTGCCTGGGAATTATTACCTTAGCAATTAAAAGGACCCATAGAGTAAGCATGACTGATTTGCTCAAACAATGCTGTGATATGCATTAAGAAAGCATGCCTTCTTGATACATCCATGGCTCAGAGTCATCACTTTACACAGTTCCAGGAGGCACCATGCATGTGGTTGGCATCACTATTCTGACTGGCTCTCTCAGGGCAGCCCAGCTAGAAATGTGCCTCCTTCCGGAAAGGAGATAGCCACTGACCGTTTTGCTAGCTCCAGTGTGGGGCTTTTCTATGGGTGACACTTAAAACTCTTAACAGTACTTAATAATCATCATGGTAATATAAATTAACATATACATCTAACCTTTAAAAATTCTCTTCTGTTCTCTTAATCAACTCAACAATATAGCATAAACTATTCACCAAGCAATATAAATTGTGCAAATAAATCATTCTAATATTTTTGAAATGATTTGCTGAATTTTAAAAATTGCAGATGTGGTCTTTTGTCTGACCTGGCTGTCAGGCTAAATGATGCCCCTTCTGAGCCACCCCTTGGTGAAGGGATTGCATCAAAGTCTCCCAACAACTTCCCTGTCAAATTGGTCACCGTTGGGTCCCTGCCTGCTGGGGCCCTGCTGCAGTCACCGGGCACGTTACCCGCTCGCCACTGACGGCAGTGCTTTCCACACGATCTGGACTCAGGGAAGTCTGTGCCTCAGAGTCTGCCAGTGATGGACTCCTACCTCCAAGGTCACCTGCCAGTGATGGCCCCCCACCTCCCAGGCCACCAACCCCTCCAGCTGGCTGCCACCTTGGCAATGCTGGCTGGCTCTGAAGCAGCAGGCAAGCCGTGCACTCTCCTGCACTGCTGCTGTCATCTTGATCCCCCCGTGTCTGCCAGGCGTTGCCCCAGGTCCAGTTACCTGGCTCTGCAGGGGAGCAGCATCAGGTGAGTGGTGGTTTCAGGAAGCAGGAGGCGGCGCTTCTCTTTTGAGGTCCTCAATCCTCTCCACGTGTCTGCTGATCAAATAGCAATTACATTCCCCGATTCTCTAACCCCTAAGAGACTGCCTGAGATGTTAGTATATCCAGTATCTCTATTATTACCGAGGTCACACTGCAACAGGAGGCCCACTTGCTAAGGGTCAGTGTGACATTCCACAATAATCAGCTGAATTAATGAGTTGACGTTATAAATTATATTATTAATTACATCTACTGCTTAGTTCTGCTGCTGTTACAATCTTTCCAACAGGTATAGAAGTATTTTAATAGTTGAGCACCTTACCCAGGCCTCTCCCACCTGTTTGGTTTTCGGCCTCCCGAAAGCTGGCTTGCTGCCTGTGCTCCCTAAGGCAGTGTGTGGATGGGGTCATCCTCGCAGTCTCGCCTGAGCAAGAGAACAGGGAGTTCAGTCATCAGTTCATAAGACCCAAAGCAAACCTAGTGAAATGGGAGGTCTCGAAATATACTTGCTTTTGTTTTTGAAAGGAGTCTCCTAAAATCTTTCCTTTGGAATGAGATGGAATATAAATATATGTTATTAATTGTGAATATTCAAAGACCACAGCTATTTTATTTTTATTAACTGTTGCGTGGAAGAAAATAATGTGATTTCTCTAGGGGCCAGGACCATGTCTTATTTATTCCTCTTCTTGCACTGTGTACAAGCCTTGGTTCACTAACTGTGCAAACCAAGTGTTTGAATGAATGAAAGAAGGAAGGAATGAACGAAAGGTTCTGCCTTAAGCCAAAGTGAGGGACTGAGGGTTGGGGAAGCGCTCGACAGTGGAAGCAGCGTGGATTGGGAACCAGGCAGCTTGTGGCCAGAATCCCAGGTCTAGCACTTATCTGTTATGTAGCTTTGGGCTTGTCCCTTAACTTCAATGGGCCCCAGTTTCAAAATCTGAAAAACGAGGCTTGTGTGGTGGTCATAATATTTATATTGTAGAGTTGTCATATAAATTATAAATAAGGCACATAAAGCTCCAAGCACATAGTAAATGATAACAATGTGGAAACTTTATCACAGTACTGGTCACTCACTGAAAATTTTAATCCTAAAGAGCAATTGAACCTATCTTAGTATATAAAGGAGAAAATATCCTCAATATGCTCTGAATTGATGGCAAAAAAGTAAACTGGGAATTAAACCCTTTTACATTTTGCATAATTCTTGAATAGCGTGTGAAACATCTCTGAGAAGATTAAAGCTTTCTGCAAGGCAGCTCTGATTGCGTCTGTCACCACCCCTTTGTGCTAATGAAGAAGTCTGCAACAGCTCAGAGGGACCTCGTAATCGAGTCAGTGTGCAGCTTTGCTTTGTAAAAGCTCAGAGAAGCGCATGAGAAACTTCAATTAGGTCTCCTGTTTTCCAGAAGAAATAGCGCTACAGCACGAGATACTATATGAAGCTTCAGTTCTCAAGGGCTCTCATTTTAGTGTTTCTAAAGTGATATTGGCTCTTTTTTTTTTTTTTTAGCAATTGCTTTACACAGGGCTAGACATTCAGGTCAGCAGCAGAAACAGCCACACCCTGGAAGAAGAAATGGCACTGACGGGCCCTAAGCCTCCTACCCAAGAGTGGCCAGCACGGGCCCCTGCCCTGTTCTGCGCTTCCTAATTAGCCCTCAACAGTGGTGACTGGTTTTGCTGCCTCTGACTTGGCCCTGCTGTCCCAACCCTGGAGATGCAGCTCCCGTCTCCTCCGTGGGCAGGCTGACCCTCCTGGAGCACGTCAGAGGATCGAACAGGAAAACCAGAGGTCGTCTCATTTGCAGGCAGTTTGTTACCTCGAGTTGGTTACGTTTCAGTGCATGGAATAGAAAACATTAAAACTGGAAGGGATCTTATCTATGCAGCCTCCCTGCGTAGATAAGAAACTGAGGGGTAACTACTTAGAGGGGATCATGTCTGTGGTTAGAAGCACAAGCCAGCACGCCTGTCAGCTCACGTGGACATATGCCTAGTCTTCCATAGACTTTTATAATTGAAAGGAAACTGAGACAGCGACAACGGGTATCACTGTTCAACTCATTGCTACCCAAAGTCAACCTATAATATATTCCCAGAAGAGTTGGTAATAAGAATAGCATCTTTTATACAAAGGACAGCATAATAAAATAAGTATGTGTGTACTTATGAGTTCATTTATTTACAATAAGCTGTATACATCTACCTGCTTCTAAAAAAAGTTAGCTCTTTATCTTTTAGCCGTAAAACACACATAAAACACACATGCAACAGACTAGTTAAAAAATAAAGGTAAAATAGCATATCGACTGAGGAACACAGGAAATATTGAGTCAGGAAACTGGAATAAGGTAATTACTCTGAGTATTAAATTTGACTCTGGGGTTCTTAGCAGCCAGCGCAAAGAAGAAAAATAATGGGCTTAAAAATCAACTGTGATCTGTTTAAAGGAGTCATTCCAGTTCTTCCAGTAAAACAAACTGTTTCCTGGCACTGAGCTGTAAGGACAACATATTGCATGGGATTTTCTTCAAAGGGTACTGAATAATGCAACAGAAAACGCCTTTGATATCATCAAGTAGAAGATGCAAAAATGGTCTTCATGAGCCAAATTAAAATAATTCACTTGAATGGAAGTACAATATTAAATTCTGTGAAGACTTGAATGACATCTGTAGGCCAGTTTTAGGGAGTTGGCGCAAAGAAAGTGACCCTGGAGAGGAAGAACAATGTGGTCAGGAGTAGCAGATTAAATTCTGGATGCTTCTTTTGGAGTGAATGCGCTAACTCTGAACATTTGCATGAATGAAATGTGGAGGCCAAGTCTCCCTCCGCCTTGGTAGGTTGATGAGATAGGAGTGGTGTGACGACAGCAGATGACAGCTCACTCACGACTCTGTAACCTTGCAGTGTTGCCCGCCTTGAAAGGTCGCAGGGATTTCGAATGCTACTCTTCTTGACATGTTTTTAAATTGAGAGACTAGAGGTACAGCACAGTTAAAAGTCACCTACTTCAGGGAGCAGAGGAAGTTGTCGCAGCACAGCTTACCAAAATGGGCAGCTTTCTACTTGTCTCAAGGCACGTGGTCAAGAACTCCCACTGTAAAGTGTGGGAACTGGAGTGTGGGGTACTGTCAGGCAGAGCGACCCACGAGTTGAACTGGCTGCGAGGAGCAGAGGGGAGAGAGCAGGTCTAACAAACAGCCTCTTCAAGCTTCTGCAGGGATCCACAGCCCACTGCTGTGGGGCTTGGGCAAGAATGCAACAGAGGACCACCCTCTGTACATCTAAATATTTAAAGTTATAGATAAGCTAGCCAATGATAGACAAAATATACTCCATCCTCCTACCTTCATAAATTTGCCTTCAGAATGAACTGGAACGCTAGATTCAAATTTCAAGCCCCGTATTCTGTGTGCTCTGCACCAGTCCCCAGTCAGCCCCCTTCTCTTCCCTGCTCTGGCTTTATCCCTCATTGCAAAGGGCGTCAGGCACATGTACGTGGACATCCTCGCCTGCACATCCAAGTTCCTTTCATACCCCCTTAGCTGCTAACTGGTAGCCTCGTGGTTCAGCCCTAGGGGTGCACAGAGCAGTGGCAGAGTTCACCCTAAGGAAGAAGGATGCAGGAAAGAGGACTGTGGAGACCCTGATAGCAAGCGCAAGAGATTTGGACAGGAAATTCTGGGATGCCAGATATTTAAAGATGGGGAATGAGTTTCACGTGGGCACATCTCTTTGGTCTGGCTGACTCCTTGTCTCATGAAGAGGGCCACAGCCAGAGAAGGGCCATAGCAGAGCCCTCTAGCCTTGGTCTAAAAGTAGGGGTCAGTCATTGAACACTAGTTGTAAGGGCAATCTGGGTGCAATATTGGTCACCAACATCCACCTTCTGACCCCCGTTGGGCACCAGAGTTGATTCAGCTGCCCTGGCTCTCTGGTGGAGATCCTGGTCTCCCTCATTGCTCTGTACAAGCTCTTCCTAAAGCTGCACCATTAGTCAAAGGAGACAACGTTTGCACAGGGAGGCAGACTAGGGTCTTCTCCTATGAGAACTCCCCCAAATCTAGAAGACTTCCTCTGCTCTGCCTTCTTAGCCAGGGCAGCTCCTCTGGCTGTGTCCGCCAGCTCCCTCAGCCCACGTTTACGCAGGCTCCATCCACCTGGTGACTGTGGACAGCTGTGCCTTTCCCTGTGTGATCCAGTCACGCCCGTGCCTGCTTCTGTCCAGGGTGCTGCTGTGTGGTTGTTACTCTGGGAGTTACGCCATCCTGACTGTAGGTCAGTCCCTTGGGTCCACCTAGTTCAGGTGCTTCTTCTCTTGGGACTTCATAATGACAACAAATGAATGAATTGAGAGTATGGGGTTTCAAACAGAGCTGCGTTCAAAGCCCAGATCTGCCACTTACTAGCTTTGTGAACTTTGGCAAGTTACTCAAACTCCCTAAGCTTTAATTTCTTCATCAAAAAAAAATGAAGATACACTCACTTTGTAGGCTTGCTGTAAAAGTTAGATGAACTAATGGCTGTAAAATACTTAGCCAAGTGCACATGGTAAATGTTTCATAAATGTCAAGATCCTTGCTTCAAAAGTATTTCTAAGGGCATCATTTCCTCCAGAATCTATAGAGGCTCCTTCTAAGTCTGGGTTCTCGGTTTAGCATCAGGCCTCTTTGACATTGTCTCCGTCCTCATCTCTTGTCTGTTCCTGATGTGACTTTCCTGTTCCTGTCAGGGAAATTTCCATACCTCCCCACAAGTGACACATACTTTCTAGCCTCCATGGCTTTGCTCCTTCATTCCAGCTGCAGTGCATTCAGCCCCTGAACAGCTCTGGGCATTGGACCTCCTCTGTCCAACCCCAGGTCTCAATTTGTGTCACAGCCTAGCATAATATTAACAGCTTCCAAAGAACCAATGCTGCTCTCCTCTTTATCACATGTAGTAGGTTGTATTTCCGACAAAAGCTGTGACTGACCTCTCTGATCCAACACACTCTTTTGCAATGTGACCTGGCCAAGAAGTGGAGTTTGTTTCTCCTACCCATGAAACTGGGTGGACTCTGTGTCTGCTTTGACCACCAGGATGTGGTCAGCTGTGGTTTCCAATATTTCCAAACCCAGGCATTAGGAAGACTGGCAGCTTCCATGTTATGCCTTAGAATGCTCACTCTGGGTAAGGCAAACCGCTTTGTTGGAACCCTGATTACCTTGAGACTTCCATGCATAAGAAAGCCCAAGGTAGCTATATGGAAAGCCCATCTGGAGAGAGAGAGATGCCCGCCAGCTCGCAGCTGTTCCAGCTGTCTGTGGTAGCCAGCCTCCAAGCTGAGCCCCACATCCTGATAGTCATGCTCCTGTGTAGTCTTTCTGTATTGTACTAAGATTGGTCTGTGTGACCAATAACATACGGCAGAAGTACTAGTTAGTATGTCACTTCCAAGATTAAGATAAGAAAGACTGCAGCTTCTCTCTCTCACTCTTTCTCCCATCACTTGCTCTGAAGAAATCCCACTGTTAGGGAGCTTAAGTAGGTTGTGAAAATCACTTATAGTTAGCAAGTGGTAGAACCCAGATGCAAATTCAGCCTGCAGGATTTCAAAGCCCAGGTGATTCACCACTACTCCTCCTACCTCTCCTAGAATTCAGGAGAGCCCAGAATGTACTTCCTAGTGCTTGGTAACAATCTCCGCCCCTCCCTCACCCCCATCCAGGAGCCAATGCATATTTCACTTTCTACGTGAAGCAGCACCAGATTGATTATACTGCAAAACTTCCTTTGGTGGAGGCCAAAAGCATGGAGTATAGTCACTTTAATTATTTATTTGTACAGTTTCCAGTGCTTTGTCCAAGCATTTTATTTCATTTCTTTATGTATATCTGCAAGCCATTCTTTCCGCTGTAGTGTAAAATAGACAAACCAAAAACAGCAGAAAAAAGTTCCATCGAATAACATCAAGCACTTCTCCCTTCTGGCTTTGGTTTATTTCCTCTCCTCTCACCTTTCTGTACTGACATGTATTGAGTGAGTTGGCTGTAATCTTGAGCCAAAACAACACATAAATTAATCTATTGGTACCCAGGATGCTGCTTTCAGCTAAGGTGTTTATGCTCTTTTATGCTGTGGATGCCAAGGTTTTGTTGCTCTTAACCTTACTGTTTGAATCTATCCTAGGTTGCTTTTATGTGTGAGTGTTAATAGCATGTTGACTTCTAGGTAGCCTCCCGTTCACAAAGCACTGTGCCTTGCTCTGTGGGGCTAAAAGAAGCTGCGTTGAGGGGGACCCTGCCCTCCAAAAGTTTGAATCTAGGAGAGGTCAGTAAGTCCATCAGGCTTCCTGGGTGGGAGAGTGGGAAGGGTGAGAAGGAATTCCTTCCCCAGACGTTTCTGGAGCTCCTACAATGTTGCAGGCACTGTTCAAAGCTTTTGGAATTTGTCAGCGACCAACACAGACAATGAGTGCATGCAGCTTATGCTCAGATACTGAACCATAAACTTGGTTCTGTATATGAGAGCTATTGCGTATTAGGAGGTGATACACGTTAGCAGAAACAAATAGAGCAGAGTGAGGGGGGAAGCAAGTGTCTTCTATATGCCAGATGTGTTACAGATGTTCTCGATCATGAAAGTAACTCAAGCCTGCAACTGGAAAAATAAGAAAATTTCGACTTAGAGAAATTGAGAAAGTTTGATCTTTGTAATCCAAAGGCCACCATACCGCTGTACCATATTATCTCCCTTTAGAAATGCTAAAATAAAGACACAAAGTTTGATGGAAGAAGATGTGAAAGCAGTGAATCCGGAAGGGGCTCTGTGAAAGTCTTCCTGGAGGAGGTGACATTCAAGAGGGGTCTTAAGAAATGAGCAGAAAAGAGGAGAGGAGAATGACCACTGAGGGAACTCTGAATACATGAGAATATATCTATTTCAATTGACTGTTCCGTCCAAATCCATGATTATATGAAGGTTTTGCTATCTCAAACATGAAACCTCTGCAGGTTTCCCTGAGTGAGAACTTATTTTCTAAGAGCCGATGTGCACTCCGCAGTAGTACAGCATTCACATGAAATGCAAAGAACAGAAAGCAGTTCTCCCATAATAAGGAACGGAGCTGCCACGTCAGCGTTTTTAAAATAAAAAAGGCTGTGGCTCCGAGCCAGGGCGCTGGGACCCGCGCCTCCCAGCAGAGCTCTCTCAGACGGCCTCTCAGCCCTGGAGCTCCTCAGCTCTGAGGGAAGGTCTGAATGTGACCGCCCTTGTTCATTCATTTTGTGTCACAGAGCTCCGCCAGCGACTTTTCCCATTACGGAAATTGGGGCTATTTTTTTCCCCCAAGACTATATTTATTAATGGCAATGCTTTGGCTCTCTTCCAATCCATTCGGTGAATTGAATTTTATCCATTATCTGACCTTGTTCTTCTTCAGTCTGATGGACTTTTTTCTAATGTTTCTGATAATGTTTGTGTGTGTGTGTGTGTGTGTGTGTACTTTTGATGGAAGTTTCATGCACATATAGAGAAGTACAAAAATCTCAAGTGTACAGCTTGCTGCATTTTCACCAGGTGAACACACTTGAGTAGCCAGCACCCAGATTAAGAAACAGAACGTTTCCAACACACGAGAAATCCCCTCCTGTCTCTCCTGGTCACTGTCTCCTGCCCCTAAGGGTAACCGAGATCTCTTTTCCAATAGCATTGATTAGTTTCGCCTCATTTGGACTTTATATAATTATAAGTGGAATCACGTAGTGCATACTCTTTCTTGTTGGGCTTCTTTTGCTCAACGTTATGTCTGCGAGACTCAGCCCTGTGGTTGCCAGTGGTTGAAGTTGTGCATTCTCAGGCAGTAGCAGTAGTCTGAATGCATCCATACAGTGAATACCACATTGTATCTTTCCAT
Organism: Equus caballus; assembly: GCF_041296265.1. NCBI lineage: Eukaryota > Metazoa > Chordata > Mammalia > Perissodactyla > Equidae > Equus > Equus caballus. Next base: position 104,580,044 of record NC_091697.1, on the reverse strand, counting down.
TCTGCTGTCGATGGCATTTGGGTTGTTCCCAATATGAGGCTAAAGCACTTAGCTGATTGCTTTATTTATTTATTTATTTATTTTTGAGGAAGATTAGCCTGAGCTAACTACTCCAATCCTCCTCTTTTTGCTGAGGAAGGCTGGCCCTGAGCTCACATCCATGCCCATCTTCCTCTACTTTATATGTGGCATGCCTACCACAGCATGGCGTGCCAAGCGGTGCCATGTCCGCACCCGGGATCCAAACCGGCGAACCCTGGGCTGTCGAGAAGCGGAACGTGAGAACTTAACCACTGCGCCACCAGGCCAGCCCCTTAGCTGATTGTTTTAAAAACAATTTATGGAACTTGCATGTGATTGATAAGGAAAAATTCTTATGCTATTAATGGATACTCTATCGTTACAAGCAAAATTCTAAGTTAAAAAAAATTGTACTAGATGTAAGTGCTTGAAGACGAAGTGCACATCTTAGTCTCCGTGGGCTGCTCAGAGCCTGTGTCACAGTGGAGGCGGACATGCAGAGGGCTTCAGCAAACCTTCGATGAATGTATAAATGAATTTTACAAATACGCAAATTTCAACTTTAGGTAAGAAAACTGCCCACTGTTAAAAAAAGCAAGACAACAGGCCCAAAATGGAGTCACTTATGCTAAAGCCCCATGTCACCAAACCAAGACTTAATTATAGTTTCAGCTCTCGAGAAACGGAATCTTAAACCAGTCAAGAATTGCCTAATCACCACTAGTTAGGTAATCTACCTGATAGATCCCTGCCGTCCCCTAAACAAAGGTAACCTTGCGATAACCAACTCACTTTTTTGTCTAGCATCACTTCCTTGTCCTGCTCCTTTCTGCCTATAAAAGTCATTTTGTACAGCTCTTTGGAGCTCCTTTCTGCTAGATTGAGTGCTGCATGATTTGCATTGATTTTTACTCAAATAAACTCTTAAAATGTATAGAATGCCTCAGTTTATCTTTCAACACCACCTAGGAGGCCATCTTACTAACTGATGAGCTTATGTCAATGGGGGTGTTCCGTCAAGGGCTGAGTGATGATTGGCAGGACTATTGCAAAAGGAATTTCTGCAGGAGGTGTGAGGCAGGTAGGACTAGCTGAGCCCAGTTCTAAGGTGCTGGGATTCTACGTGATAAGTAAGTACACAAGTGATGTCCCTTTGAGTTGAAAGTCGGTAAGAACATAAGGAAACAAATTGTTCTGTTTTATTTTTTTGTTTGTGGGTTATGGTTTTGATGGGCTGTTTATTTGTTTTTGTTTTCTGTTTCCCACATTAAATACTTTCCCAGAGGAACCTGGTGTTTCAGTAAGTAGTGGCTTTCACTATACTATTTTGCTTAATTTTTGTGTTTATTTAGTGACAAAGGCTTCGGTATTATGTCACATGGCTTTGACAATATTATCATTTCTACTCAAGGCAGAACAGATTTGTCAGGCAAACAGTATATCATGACCATGAAGAGCAGAAATGTGAGAGCTGGACAGTCCGGTTGAATCCTGCCTAGTTCCACCATTTATGAACTGTGTAACTTTGGGCCATTTATCCAACCTCTCTGTGCTTTGGTTTCCTGGTCTGCAAAATGCAGCCAATAATGGGTAGCAAACTCACACAGCATAGAGATTAATATAGATGAAGCACTTGAAATAATGCCTAACATACAGTAAACACTTGATCAGTAATTGTTCTTGTTATAAGGATCATCACCCATATTGTAGATACTGGTTCAATGCTGCCCAACTTAGTCAATTAATATTCATAAAAATGTCTAGGGTTGAAGAGATGCTGTAAGTGGCATTATTAATTTGGTCTTGACACAGGGCAAATACTGTGATGTTCCTTTTCTTCGATGATTAAACCTGTCTATCTTTGAAGACGGAGAGGTTAGAGAGGAGGAGTACACAAACCCAGCAGGAAGACATTACTGGAAAGCAGGAGAAAGAATGTGCAGAAAAACCCTGGGGATCATCTCTTGGGGATCTCCAGAGTCACAGCCTGGGGATCCCGAATTGACGAGTCCCAGGTGAAAATGGAGTTCACCCATGAGCTGGAGGAAGCTGAAGTTTGCATAGGTCAGGCAGCATCCCTTCACTCATGTGTTGGCTAGCCATTCATCCATTCCCTTAATCCTCTTTCATTTCCTATAAAAGATTTACCACCTTAATATTCCTCCTCCAATTCCTGATCAAAACCCTCCAGAGCATTTAAAACTCTGGCATTTAAATCTGCTTATAAGTCCCTGTTCTCACTGACGGCTTTTTGTCTGTATGCACTGGAATAAATCCTCAAAAGAAAGTGATCTGTAACAATTCGGAATTGTACCAAGTAATAGAGTCAAACTAGGGTGAATTTTAAGTTTGGAAATATGTTATCTTCTCCCTGCTCGTCAAATATAGGTAAGCTACTTCTCTAAGGGAAAGCCTCAGGGAAGAAAGCACCCTGGATTAAAAAATGGTAATAAGCAAACCAGATCACAAAGTAAAGCATTAATACATATGACTACATGCAAATTTAAAATGTTTGTAATTTTTTAAATTAAAACCTTAACACAAAGATAAACAATGGAAGTCTGCAGCAAATGTAACAAATAAAAGGTTACCTTTATAAAATAATCTCAAAATCATTAAGAGAAAATGTAGACTTTAATGTTCGATATGAGTAAGGAATTCACAGAAGATGCCATATAACCACTTAGCTAATATAGCAAGAAAATATTCAATTGCACTAGTAATAAAGCGATGCCAGGAGAAACAACAAAATAACGTTTCTCTTTATCAAAGCAGCAAATGTTTAAATGATCACACCCAGAGCTGTTGAAGACGGAGGAGGTAAAGTTGCGGCTGAGAGACTAACTTGGGATAACCCTTTAGGATTTCGTTTAGAATATGTGTCATGTAGATGTTTATGCCTTTGGATCCAATCATCCCAGTTCTGGAAACCCATTGTAAGTGTTCACAAATCCAGCAAAGCTTGGTCAACAATGATATCCATCACGGAATTGCTTACACAGGGAAACATTTACAATTACCCAAAATTAGAAGACTGATTACGTATTCCACTCAATACATCAATGAAAAGTAATGTTTACATAATCTGCAATATAATAGAAAACTTGAGTTCTACAATAATGTTAACGGGGGAAGCAGGTCATAAAATACAGCATGATTGCAATTATGTAAATAGCATGGTAAAAACTAAGTTTAAAAAATCCATAAAAATCTAGGCGTCATACAAAAAGACAAATGAGATAAATCAAAATAGCAAACAAACACTTGTTTCCGGGTGGTAGGACTAAGAGTAAGGTTTTCCTGTTTTTGATTTATCCACAGTTGTGTAAATTATCCAAATAATCTGTAATAAGGATGTTTACCTCTTATATTGGAAAATTTCTTTGGTAATTGGAAAAGTGAACAAGTGAGGAAAAGAAAACATGGGACCTTCCCTTTGTTTTTTGTCTGCAGAGCAATCTGTTGATTTATTTTATCGGAACTGCAGCCCCACTGGGTCAGTTTGTGGAGCATAGATGCTAAATCCAGGTGTCCTCTGCCACGGTGCCCCGTGCTGTAGCATCTTCTTCTGCAAGATCCGGTCTGAAAGCCATTTGGAGGCATATTACAAACTAAGAGGAAATTCGAAACATTTCGGTGCTTGATTTTTTGGGAAATTTTATTTTCTTCCAATCAAGTCTGAGATATTTTTAAAATTCGTTTTTCTAAAACATTAAATCCGATCAAAACCTTTTGAATTTTCAGAGCACCAGGTTTTAGAAAGAGAAAGCATATTCACATTCAGGCCTGTGGGCATGAAGTGAGATTCTCCTCCTGTCTCATTTGTTCCGTGGGTCGCCCTCATCGAGGGCAGCTGTCACTGGGAGGTAAATGAAGAAGGTACCGCAGTAGTAAACCTTATAAAAGGCTGGTGACTGACCTATAAAAGGCTCCAGGCTGACTTCTGCGGCATGATGAGCTCATCATCATGTGTCATCCAAACCGCCTAAAGTTCTGAAGTCCCAGTGCCACGTTACCGGGGACTTGGACCTGGTGCTAGGAAGAAAGCATGACTGTTGTGATTTATCCTTCGAGCCCATCTGATGGCCCAGCACATCATGCCACTGACTTCTCTGACGCTCTAAGTGAGGTCCCAACCAAGATCTGTCCTCACCACCAGAGGATCTTATCAAAACTCAATCCTGCAATTTCTCCCCTTTGAAATCTGCTGTCAGCCAACAGAGTCCAATTCTAAAGTAGCTATTATTTCAAAATAAAATATAAGAAATGAATTCTGGCTAGTGTAATTGTAATAATGCTCATTAATCCATCTTGGAAGGTTTAGATCATTGTAAATTATATTATATATTATATATAAAATAATACTATAATATGATAGTAGTATATATTCATATTATGATGAACTATTATAATAGTATATATTAATATTGTACTAATTTTAAAATATTAGTCCCAGAAAAATAAAACATTACAATGGAATTTCGGACATTGTTATTAACCAATGGGGGGAGAGATTTTAGGAGTCAGGACTTTGTACACATTCCGCATCACGTTGGCTTATGAGGCTGGCTTAGACTGAAGGCTGCACAAGATGTTTTAATTCCTAATTTTTCAATATGAACCAATAAAGTTCCACTCAAGAACTTCAGATAATTATTGTGCATTCTGAAGTCTAAAACAAGCATCCACGCCTGGAGAAAGCCGACCTTCTCTGTTTCAGGTGTCATTTATCTCTTCAACTCAACACTTCGGGTCATGAATCTGTGTCACATTGCTCAACAAAGTTCCTTGATTGACACAAGCTCTGGGATACAATGCAGTCTCTAGAATTGAAATGAGAGGAAATATATTTTTAGTCTGGAATGTACCAGCCATCAGATCAAATAGCAGGTATTTTGATTCTGTGATTTAGAGGTTACATATCATTCAGCCTTCAGCCATGGACCCAGAGAGAGCTAACCAATTAGCGTGTGATGCTGTGAGGTTGATCTGTTCTCATCAAGCTAAACTAGTCAGAGGCCAAGTGTGACTTTCCATTGTCAAAAGTTATTTTGCAGGAAATAATTTTACAGCGGCTTTGTCTTTTACAGTCTAAAAGAAATGGTTTCCATCACTAGCTCTGATCTGGAACTATGGTTTTGTTAAACAACCACAGTATTTTTTGTTTGGTTTCATTTTGTTTTTAGGCAATTCAGTTGTGCTGCTTTAATACCCATTGTCTGTTAGTTTTGAGACATGCTTCAAGCAGGCAACATGTCATATGAAAAGACCACTGGATTCTGGGTCCAGCTTTGTGACTCTGGCAAGTCAAACCTCCTGAGCTGCAATTTCCCTTGTCCATAAAAAGAAGGGCCTTCTATCTGCCCTGCAAATCTCATCGGGTGTGGTGAGGACCAAATGTAGTAGTACACATGAAGGTACTGTAGACATGGAAACTGTTAATAATAATTAATGAGAAGAAAAAAGTTTGAGGTAATTTTTATATAAAATCGCTTTATGGTATAACCAGAGCTGTAGTCGTTCACTTGTATGCTGAATGCAGTAAGTTTGAATTTTAGTTCTGCTGCTGAGTACCTTGGGCAAGCTACGCAACCTCTCAGACTCAGTTTCCTCACTTGTAATGCATACCAGTGCCCATTACTTAGAGTTTTGGGGAATATTAGGGACTATAATGTATGTAAAAGTATAGAGCAATGAGACTGGCTGCGATTATTATTATCTTTATTCTGGGTTAAGTTAAGCTCTCACTAATTGTTCCTATAATTTTTATCAAGGTTTATGGCCATTCTGAAAAATTATAGCAAGCAAAAAAATATTTTTCCTTGAAATAGGGTTAATGTTTGTGAGTAATTTGAATTATTCACTGTTTTTTTTTCTCTGTCTTATATTTGACTAGAGAAGTACTTTCTAGGGACTATTTAATGGCCATATCTTTATTTTAGAGAGAACATTTCTTTTAGGCATGGTTCAAGTTTGTTGCCCACAGAGGTACGATTATGGCATATTTGATTTCTCCTCTTGTATGCATTTATTTATTTGATACAGCTACTCTGAGGCAGGCACTATGTCTGGATGAACGCCAGGGATGCAGGTGCAGAGAGGAAATTGGCGAGGGTGAGGGGAAAGGCACCAAGGGAGGCCCTGAACCTGTGTCTCTTCGCCTGAGCTGCCTCAGTTGACGCCAGCCTGAATAACTCAGGCGCAGTCTGAGTCTGAGGGGAGAGTTACGCCCTGTGCCAGGGGAGCCCATTTCAGATCTTTGACCTATCCTGGGTGCACCAAATGCCCCCCATGAACCCCAGCTCATCACGAGAGTTGGGTGGTCTGTTGCTAGGACAACTCCAACGCGATCGTGTCCTGTCCAGTCCTGACTTTCACACCTGAAGCCAGCCCAGAACCAAGTCACGTTTATTTGTTCCAGTTGTCACGGCTGACTGAATTCTGATTTCTATGGAGAAACAGCTCAGAGTGAAGAGAAACTAATGTTGGCAAAGACATATTTTTAAATGTGTATTAGAACATAGACACTGGGAACTTCCTAAGAGCTGAAGGAGAAGATTCCAATAGGCAGTGAACATTCTATTTTTTCATTATTACAGAATTAAATTTGAAACAGAATAAATTGCAAAATGATTGGGCTTATGAGTGTGACTAGAAGTTGAAATTTGAAATGAGTATTGCAAAGCAAATTTAATCACAGTTTAAAATGTAAATAAAAATACTTCAAGATCACTTCAGAATACTGAGGCAAGTATATGTAGATTTTGTAAAACTCCATTATAATATTCTTTTATAGTAGTTTACCATGATCTTGTGCATCTATTCAAATTTGGAATGCCTTAGTATGTGTGTATTAAATCATTTCCAAAGTTCTATAAGTGATCACAAATATTCTGACTTATGAGAAAGAATGGAACGTTAGGTTAAGTGTTTTCTATTATTCGTATTACCAGAAACAAATAACTGAAATCATTTCCTCATATTATTTTTTAATAACTCCTCAACACCTAGATTTGTCATCTTTTTTTTTTCCCCTGAGGAAGATTAGACCTGAGCTAACTACTGCCAATCCTCCTCTTTTTGCTGAAGAAGACTGGCCCTGAGCTAACATCCATGCCCATCTTTCTCTACTTTATACGTGGGACGGCTGCCACAGCATGGCTTGCCAAGTGGTGCCATGTCCGCAGCTGGGATCTGAACCCTCAAACCCTGGGCCACTGAAGCAGAATGTGCGCACTTAATGCTGTCCCACTGGGCCGGCCCCAGATTTGTCATCTTTACTCCAACAAGGAACGTGGTTTGGTTCAGGAGATAGCCATGTCAGAAAGAAAGAGATGAAACACTGCCCTCCCTCCCCACCAAATTGTCTTCTGGGAATGAGTTACGTCTAAATGTGTGGAGTAATAGACCAGACTTTCTCCTCTTTACACTCTTAGTTTGGGGATGCAGAATCAGACATCATTATCTTTTTCAGCTGTATGTATTGAGGCCCTGCCGTATGCAGGATGGTATAGGATGCACAGAGGCACGGAAACCTGCCCCCTAAACTTTATGCTAGTGTGTTCACTCATTTGAAGCTTTCTAAAACAGACATTTTGAAATAAATTTACATCAAGAAAATTGCAAAAAGGGTCAACCTACAGAATGATGTTTGTGTCAAATGCAGAACAAAGACAATATTTTCTTCACAGGGAGTTGTGTATATTTTAGTTCACCTTTTTGCCCTCTTAGGATATGAAACCAGGAAGGAATGATTAGCTGAAATAGTTCAAATATTCCTGCATTTTCTTTTTCCCTGACGCTCGTAGCTTAGTGGCCCCTAAAATATTTATAAAACCTGCTATCATCTCTGATGACAACTGGGTCGGTTTTCAATTTGAGGTGTGTTTTAGAGTGTGGGAAGGGGGGAAGGAGAGAGAGGTCTGATGGATGCTTATGTGAACATGGGTATCAGGGTTTTATTGTACCTGAGAAAGAAAACTATGTAATTTTCCTATGTTTGATTCCTACTGTTGCTTTTCAGCTCTTTACTCTGGTGACTTGGCAAAAAATCCTGAGAGGCAGGAAAGGCTCTTTATTGACGATCATGTCATATGCTTGGGTCAATTTGAAGATGAAATATCTAATGTAATATTACATTTCTTACCATGGCAGACAGCCAAGTCATTGGAGTTGCTTTTAATTAAACCCAAATAAATTCTTACAGCAGTGGAGAGAAGAAAGCAATATCTCTTTTAAATTGCATGGGCTTTTCTGACCATGAAGCAGGCATTCGGACTTTAGATGCTATGGAGAAAGGTAGAGTCACCCCCACTTATCCACCATGTTGCCCTGCTCCCAACACGATAAGCAATTCCTTGACGCTATGGAATTTCCTTAACCCTCTGAACAGTCTCTTCAGCCCACTAAAATGACCTGCTTTACACTGGGAGACAAATGAACCCATGCATCATCATACGCGATGGCCTTCATCCAATCAGAAGGAGATTGCCCCTCCACAGGACTCCTCTCCTTCCTGGAGCTGATGAGTCGTTTACCCCATTGAATTGTCTTGCTTTGTTGTCCCATGTGTTTGCAAGATCCCCGACATTTTGTATTCCACTTCCCCTAGGGAGAAAGTAGGAACTCTTTCCCAGCTTCTCTTGCAGCAAAGGCACAGCTTCTGCCCATCCTAGGACATCTCTGTGAAAGGCTTTGATTCGGAAGAAAAGGTTGTGGGAAAGCAAACACTAGCCACAGCAATTTCCTGGCAGAGGCAGTGGGGAAGCTGTCCTACTTTTGAGGGCAGTGGTGGTGCGGGTTCCAGCTCTCCATCAGTGGCGGAGTTATGGTATCAGTGCCCAATGTTGGCGGCCGCGAGATCTTCACTGGAGAATCCCATAGTGGACATTAACTCCCACTGTGTAGACTCTGAAGAATCTGACCTTTTGGTCCTCTCAAAGGTACTGTGAGCTACTTAATATCCTTTAATAAATTCCTTTCTGACTGAATTGTCTCATTCTCTTTTTGTATCAAGATTTTTTATTCAACACTACAATTTTATAACTTTGCTTCTGCCAGAGATTTATATTTAATCCTTAAAGGACTTATTCATTTTATTTTCTTTTACTATGTTTCTAAAACACATTTGAAGAGATATAAACAACTTCGAAACAGCTTTATATGATATCCTGGGAATGATTCAGAAAGGCAGATGTACCCTGGATGCCTATGAGCGTTGTTAATCAAAACACACATAAGCAATAAGAAAAAGAATAAAGTGAATACTGACAATAAAGGAGTGGGAAGATAAGGAAGGAAAATAACAGAAGAACATGAACAGTGTTGCAGCATAAATATGAGAACATACTCTCAGACTGGACTAGTAATTTGTATACTGTGTGGGGGTTTGGAATTTGCCCCCCAAAATGCGTATCTCTGGCTTGATTATTTTTAAGGACAAAAGACTCTGAAAGAAACTTTGACCTTCAGCCTAACTATCTAAAAGAATTTAAGATAGAAAGCCTATCCCCAGGACAGGCCATCACTATAGATAACTCTGGGTGTTGGTAGACTGGGAGGGTCCTTGATGAGCCCATTTTTTATTAAAGTTCTGTCTCTCAGGTCATATTGTCTATAGATGGCCCAGCAAATATTTGGTTATAAAACATTTGCTTTTCCATCTCCATGTAAGTTGCCTTCCTCCCCCTTGAGGTCCCAAACCACTACCCCCAGCATCCTCCTTTGTCTTTAGTCGAAGATGGTATTTAAGTTGGTGTCTTCGGCCATTTTGGGAGTGATTCTGTTTTCCTGGGCTTCTCCCATGTATACATGTTATTAACCTTGTTTGATTTTCTCCTGTTATTCTATCTCAAGTCAGTTTAATTCTTAGACCAGCCAGAAGGGCCTAGGACGTAGAGGAATTGTTTTCCTCTCCTACAGGTTGGTGATGAGAATGGGATAAAACTTTGCTGGCTGGACACTGCTCACTCCTGGACTACTGAAGCTGAGACAGTCTGGACCCCTGATGAGAGACAGCAGTAGGTTAAGAGTTCTTGCCATGTCAGTCTCCCAGATCTCTGCCTGCAGGGTCTAGTGGAAGTGAGAGTGGTGAGTTTTTTCCTTTTCTAAATTTGGATTAGCAGGAGAAAATATTGGTGAAGCTAGCTTCTTGGATTCAGTGACTCTGGAAAATTTGGTTTGAGTACTCATCGGTTTTTTGATCCTTCTCCTTCCAGAGATGGTCACTGTTTTTCCTTGTTTTTGTCTTTTGTGTCATTTGTCATATAAAGAAAAAACTATAGGACAAGATGCAGGCATCTCTACAAGCCTGTCGTCTGAGCTGGCCCTCAGTAAACTTTGCTGTGGGTTAATATGCACATGAGGTGAAAGCTGTTGCTAAGGGGCATCTTGGAAGCCAAAGGGCCACAATATTGGTGGACACAGGATGAGCAGTTAAGAATCATCAGGGCACTTACCACCTCAAGAAGATCTCATGATAGTATAAGTTGTTCATAGAACAGGGTAATATGACACAGGTCCCCTGCTAACCTTAAGAAAATTTCCACGTAGCAAGGTACTCTGTAAAACACACAATCCCCAACTGGGTAGCACCTTCTGCCTAGATATTACTTTGGCTCTGGGATGCCCAAGGCCCAGCTAAAGCTGTTAATGTGCATATAAGATGAGGTTTTTTCTTTTGTCTTGTTCTTTGTCTTGAGAGCTTAGCTTTGTGAACTCTCTGGTCTCTACCATCCAGAGGATGCACGTACTGGCCTGTATCTTGGCAGTCAGTTGAGTAGACCTGGGTTCTGAGATATACTGTTTGTCTGACTGTGTCAGCTCCCAGGGGAGTTTGTCATGAGGGTTCCCAGCCCATCGGGGCCTTTGTTGTCTCAATCTTCATTGCTTGTTAGTGCACTACTGCCTCTACAACAAATGCCTTTGCTTTCTCGGACTATTTTTGGGAGTGAACTTTCTGGATCTTGTGAGGCCTGCTTCTTTTGCACTCTCTTTTGGGGACAATTCTTGTATCCATGGTGAAGCCATAAAAGGCTTATTGGTTTGAGTCACTATTAAGATCCTACTTGCTAATGGCCAGAGGATGGGTCCTTAAATTGGAAAAATCTCTAAATTGGAAAAATTTTTAGACAGCTCTTATAATGACTAGTCTTAAGAACTTAATCAGATTTGGGGGGGGTCTCAGCTTCCTCTCATGGTCTAACACTCACTAATGAAAACTCCACCCCCTCCAGGGTAAACTGGTCTAGAGTTGAATTGTATGCTGGAAAGAGGTGGAAAGAAGTTTATTAAACACTTTGTGCAGACTTTTTAAAGGTGCAATACATTGTCCTGAAGTTTTAAAACATAAAAATTTTTTGATTCACCTCTTAAGTTAAAAATTTCCTTGATATAAAGAAGCAATTGGAAAATGTAACTGGAAGGGTGGGTCAACTTCTTTTATCATTCGGACTGTAATCTTGTTCTTTGGGGGAACTGAAAGTAACTATCTTTATCTTGCAAATCTCTGCAAGGCCAGAGGTGTGGCTCTAGAAGGCAATTCAAAGTTCACTTGTCCATCTGCCAAACCCAAAGCCTCTCCTGTTCCTCTCAAAATGCTCCTAGATATTGAGACATTAGAAACTGATAAGGCAAATATTCTCCAGAAACTCCGTCTTGAAGAAAACTTGACTGTTGTCTCTGCGCCTTTGTGATGTAGCTTTTCTGCTCCCATCTTCTCTAGGACCTGAGGGCCGTTCTTTGAAATGCAAATGTTCCTCATAAACTAGTGAGTTTTGTATTGCACCTGATTCATAACAAAAATTTAACAGAAGCTATAAGGCCTCTGTCTGTGTCTACCTGTGTGCTCATGTATATCTGTATGTATATGTTGTAAATGTGAGATATTTTTCTACCTCTGGATGGTATGGTCAAAATTAAGAGCTCTATTTAATTGGCTTAAAGTAAGCACTTATATAAATTATGTGTATAGAATTATGTAGATGTAATAGAAAGTAACCCAAATGTTTTTCAAGCTAACATGATATAAATTAATCTTTGGTAAATAAAAGCTTATTTAAGTTTGTTGGTTTGGTTGCAATAGGCATTTCCTCAGAATTATCAACATTGGATATGATGCAGACATGTAGCCTGGGTTTACTAATCAAATAAGCTCATGTTATCTTTGTCAGCAAACATAATAGCTTAGAATGATAGCTGATGTTGTCTAATGTCTCATGAAGTTCTTGTAGGAAATCTAAGCATAATTATTGGAAACAAGTAAACTACATAGATGTAAGTAAGATAAAAGTTTTGCAGTAAACTTTTTTAGCCATAATTACATTTTATGGAATGAGTATTTAAAATGACTTCCAAAATCTGTTTGGTAACTTGAAATTTTGAAATTTTCCTTGGTTGAATTAAATGACAGAAAATTCATTGAGTATCTAGATCATTTCCAAATAAGATAAAATATTGAAACATTAACTGCTAAGGTTTTTCTTACAGCTATTTAATTTTCTGTATTCACCTGAAAATCTTTAGTTGTCACCATGGTTAAAGGGATAACCAAGCATTGTTCCCTAGGGACCTATGATATTATGTTGGTAGATGTTATTGACCTAAGTGTTTTTAAAACTATATAGCATTCCTAAAATTCTGATCTGTCTTGGTTGTCAGTCTAATTCTAGTTATTATCTTAAACAGTGCTATATGTCACAGAAATAGCCAAGTTCCTTTGTCAATTGCTATTTTTAAGTCTTTTGTCATTTACAGACAGTTTTATTTTACTCTGCTTTTGCAAATATATTTCATCTTCAGAGAGATTCATGGAAAGGACTCTGATATTTACTTGAGAATACAAGTTTCTGACCAACTTTCAGATCAGAAAACTGAGCTTGGTAAAAAAAATTACAGAACTCTAATGGGGAAACTGATGACTTCATGAAACTGCTAACAGAAGATCAAAATTAAAAGTTGACTACATGAGACTAAATGAACTGATGAGGATGACTGTAATTTTGATGACTTTTCATTTGAAATTTTTTTAATGTTTGGCTTTTCCAGATTTAGGGAAATTTTTTTCTCTTTTCTCTGAAGCTAATATTACTCATAGCAATTTGGCAAATTATACCTTTCTAAGCAGAATTGAAACGTTTATCTTTTTCTCTCTACCTGGCCCCTCAAGAATCTGGAAACTCTTAGTGAGGGAATATTCTTATTTTCATGACAATATAGTTGTTTGCATAAATTCACTAAGAATCTGTTCTCCTTATAACAAAAGTGGAAACATTGGTTATATTACCAAAGCTTTGACTGGAATGTCATATTTGAGAGAAACATGCATAGACTTGGATATGGCCAAAACAGTTTTGAGGGACAAAGATTAGCGTTAGGAAATAAATAAAGCCACATGGAAATATTGGCCGGGCACCTTGCTTACAGAGTTCCCAACAACCTTACCAGGTGAGTAAAGAAGGTCACTTCCTTGGCAGGTGCAAAGAACCTCAGGATATTTGGGAGACCTCGAGAAGAGAAGAATTCACCCAAATCTGTGGGTATTGTAGGTGGAATCTGATGACAAGTCCTTGGCTTTGCTTTCCTGAAAGAGGCCTTTAAAGTTAATCTGAGATTCCTTATAAAAAGTTCCAGCAAAGCAGATTTAAGAGTCTTTATGATCAATTGCTCTTCTTGCTGTACTTATGGAAATAATCGGGCCAAGTTTATTGAAACTAGACTTATTTTACAAACCAATGAGTCTCAATTTGGCTATCTTTGGTAAAATTGAGGGTGACTTTAAAGAGAAAAATTATGTTTCAGTAGAACATCGTAATACACATTCATGGATATTAGATTCTAACTCTGTTAATTGTCTTTGAGGTTTTTGTTTTTTGTCTGTAAACTGGACTTGATCCCCTCTAGCCTCCTGAAATATCTGGCCACAGATCTCCAAAACTAACGTTTTTAATTTTTCCATCATTTTCATTTGGAATCATTGAGAACTGAAACCACCCTTATTCCTAAAGCCCTGCAAACTGAAGCTAGACAACTTGAAATGGACTTTAGAGATCACCATGATAACATGACGGTCACTGTATAAGCCACTCAAAAAGATACTTGAACACCCAATGACATCATAAGAAACATTTCAAACTGCAAAAGATGCTTTGACTCTAACATTTGGAAATCTTCTTGACTGGCTGTCCCCTGGGATCAGAAACTGGTTTATAATTTGCTCCAACCATTAACCTTGTTTTTCTTTTTGTCTCCATGGAAATGCTTCTTTTTTTTTTTTTTCAAAGATTGTCACCTGAGCTAACAACTGTTGTCAGTCTTCTTTTTTTTTTTCCTGCTTTTTCTCCCCAAATCCCCCAAGTATGTAGTTGTATATTTTAGTTGTGTGTCCTTCCAGTTGTGGCATGTGGGACACCGCCTCAATGTGGCCTAATGAGCAGTGCCACGTCTGTGCCTGAGATTCTAACCAGTGAAACCCTGGGTCACCAAAGTAGAGTGCTCAAACTTAACCTCTTGGCCACAGGCTGGCCCCCTGAAATGCTTCTTATTAAATACCTGATTGCTTGCTTACATAATATAGGCCTAACATTCAGAGCCCACCTACATCACTGCCTTCTAAAATGAATTTAATTGGACTGAAATATTATCAGGACCAAGAGACATGTTCAGTGAAAGGGAACAATCTACCAACTCAGCTTCTAGACCGTGAAACTTCTTTAAGTTCCAAAGGTGGGACTGTGGGAGATCAGAATTTGCCCCCCAAAATGTGTCTCCTTGGCTTGATCATTTTTAAAGACAAAAGACTCTGAAAGAAACTTTGACCTTCCCCCTAACTGCCCAAAAGAATTTAAGATAGAAGGCCTGTCCCCAGGACAAGCCATCACCATAGATAACTCTGGGTATTGGTAGACTTGGAGGATCTTTGGTGAGCCCATTTTTTATCAAAGTTCTGTCTCTTGAGTCAGGTTGTCCATAGATGACCTAACAAATATTTGTTTATCAAACATTTGCTTTTCCTTCTCCACATAAATTGCCTTCCTTCCATTTGAAATCCCAAACCACCACCCCCAACATCCTCCTTTGTCTTTAGCCAAAGATGGTATTAAAGATGGTGGCTTTCACCATTTTTGGAGTGACCCAGTTTTCCTGGGTTTCTCCCATGTATACATGTTGTTAAACTTTGTTTGGTTTTCTCCTGTTATTCTGTCTCCTGTCAATTTAATTCTTAGTCCAGCCAGAAGGACCCAGAGGGCAGAGGAGTTGTCTTCTTCCCCTGCAACTGTGTAATACGTCTTAACTACTGCACAGTGTGGAGGGGAGATTAAAGCTAATACTAGATTTCAGGACAAGGGAGGAGCCTGTGGAATAGAAATCTGAGAAAGCACTAGAGGAGAAAGCAGACTGCACATCTCAAGGTACAGGCCTTCTTCAGAGAAACCCTGGAGCTTAGGCCCTGGACATGAGAGGAGACGGGATCATGCTTTCAGCAGGGTTCCTCCCACAGTGTAGAAGACTTCCTTTAAGTGCAACCTTGGCAAAAACAAAACAACACAAAAAAATCAACAATATGTGCATTACACCTGTTGTGTAAGTAGCTGTTTCTACTTGCAGTGAGTCCCTTGGTCTAAGGATCTCTGTTTTAGTTTTGTATATTGCATATCACTTTCTCCATCACCCTCCCCAAAGCATTTATCAAATTCTCCTCTTCGTGGAGTATTTTGCTAGGTCCTACCCAGAGCAAATCAGGAAGAAATTGCTCCTGCCTACCACGCGTTTACAGTTCAGATCTCAAGGAAGGCCTCCATCTTACCCTGCTTCCCCTGGTCTCTCACAGTAGAAATCCAGTTCATATCTTGGCAGGAATTGGATTGAGATGGTCAGAAGGCTGAGGTCAGCCTTTGCCTAACCTTTTTTCCTTTAAATATCAGTATTCTGAGAATATCAAAATGCTCTATTAACAGTTAATATTTTCCTGTTATTAAAGTGATTTTAAGATCAAACACAACAAAGTTCTAAGAATGATGTACTTGTGAATAGGCAAAGGAAAAACATGGGAAGCTATTTTTGACTCTTTCTTTTTCTCATATGTATTAGATCTAAGAGAAACTTAAAAAGGAAAACAAACCTTGTAATTTATTACTGTCTTTGATATGCTAAAGGTTGGTTTTGATGTTGTTAATTAGGTCTTATTTAACGTCAAACTTTAAACTTCACTGCAAAAAAGAATTCTTTGAATGTTTTGGTCTCCCAGAATTATTGCATATAATATAAAAACAAGATTGCAAGGAAGAACAAACTACTGATTTGAATGTAGCTTCAGCAAGTGGGAACATTTATGGTTTTTAAAATACTATATCCCAACATCCCTTGCCTAATGAAATTTTCTTAAAATACATTACCCAACAACAACCTGTGACTAAAAATATTAAATGAAATATACTTTTTCAAAAGTAAAATGTTTAAGTATCCTGCATCAAAACCTCCAGGCCGTAGGACTGAACGTCTCTTAGAAGATGCCAGACCAGAAATCTTACAAATCAGAGACTTAGGGTAAAATACTTGTCCTATTCCCTCTGCACAGAGACTAGAAGATATCGAGGTAGGTACAGTGGGAACAATCATTATATCTATTCAGTAAGTCATCTGTCTTTTATGAACTGTAAAACTTATTTTTTCTGATTAAAAAGAAATAGCTCATTTTTTGTGGAGTATAGAAAAATACAAAATAGTGTTAACATTTTGAACATTTCCTTCATGTGATTCTTTTAGTCATACAGTATATGGAGTTGAGATCATACTGCGTATACAGTTTCATAACCTGTGTTTTTCTCTTAATATAATTTAATGATTTCCCTACGTTGTTGGAGACTGTTTACTAACGTCATGTGAATGGTTGCATATCTTGTAAGCATTTGTGTGGTGTACACAGGTACACACAGTGTGCTAAGCCAGCCTCCTGTTGTTAGATATTTAGGCTGTTTCCAGTTTTGCATATTTATAGATAATACCGCATTGAGCAGCTTTGTGGGTAGGGTTTCCTGTTTTTAGGGTTGCACCTTAGGTCAGACTCTGAAAGGGGACTGTAGCATCAAATGGTAGGAATGGTTTTAGAGCTCTTGGCATGTACTGAAAATTATTCCCTTAAGACCTCTGATAGCGGCACCAATCCAAACTGCCATCAGGAGTTTATCAGAAAGGACATTTCATGATGTTCCATAACCAGTGTTCTGTGTTGTCCCATTGTCATATGCTCCTCCTCCTTTTACATAATAACAGAATTGAGATTCACATCAAGGTGTGCTGTGAGAAAAAACCACACACGACTCCCTTTCAACAGATGCTGTTGAAGATGGGGTCTGTCACTTCTTGACCCCTGAGGACAACGTCAAGGAGAAATCACTCTCAGATTTCACTGCCAAGGAGAACTGTGCCCTTGGAAACAACTGGTATCCCCAGTCAAGGGAAGCCCTATAGTCGTGTGTTTCTTGTGCTTCTTTCTCCACCTGGCCACTAGGGACTTCAGAAGCCAGGCTGTGGCTCCTTTTCCAGCATCATAGAGGGCTTATTGTCTGACCTTATTTTGGCTTTGATTTGATTTTCTTGCTTTAAAAATAATTTTGATGTCATTAACTGTACTTTTAAACTGCTTTAAATTCTTAAGGAAAATAGATGTGATCTAAGTTAATAATTTTCACTTAAAAATTTTTTTGATAATGAAAGATATATTGCTGCTAAAAATTTTTTTATTGAGTATTAGTGAAACTGAATATTTGTTAACCATCTATGGCTCCTCCTTGGAAGTTTCCAATTTATTTCTTTGCCCATTTATCTACTGAGGCCTTATTTTTTAAAGATTTTTTTTTCCTTTTTCTCCCCAAAGCCCGCCCCCCCCCCCCCAGTACATAGTTGTATATTTTCAGTTGTGGGTCCTTCTAGGTGTGGCATGTGGGACGCCACCTCAACATGGCCTAATGAACAGTGGCATGGCCACACCCAGGATCCGAACCGACAAAACCCTGGGCTGCTCAAGCGGAGCGCGAGAACTTAACCACTTGGCCATGGAGCTGGCGCCCCAAGGCCTTATATTTTTCCTGTGTGAGTGTTTTGTGTATTAAGGCTATCAATCTTTTTTTTCCTATTTGTTGCATATATTTACTAGTTTTCTTTCTGGTCAGGCAGCATTTCATTTGTGTCAATTTTTACCTTTGTTCCCTTGTTTGTAATCGAATTCTCCCCAGCAGGCTTTGGGAGCACTCAGTCAATGAATTGGTAGTAGAAGTATTTGGATTTCTTTAAAACCCTTATATGATAGCGTCTGTTTTGGCCATCTCCTCTACTCCATTGGATTTACGAAATATTCAGTGCCAGTGTCAAACTGAATTAATCATTGCACCTTATTATGGTTGGAGAAGGAGTGCTCAGTATGTCCTTTTACCAAAAATACCTAAGGTGTCCTTACCTGTTTTATTTGTCTGGGTACACTTACAATCGTTTTGACAACATCTTCCAAAATTCCTTAAGGATTTTGTATTTTAAATCTTTAAATCTGTGTTTAAATCTATAAATTGACTTTGGAAGAACAGACATCTTACAATTTTCAGATTTTCCAGTCAAGAGTATGTGCCACAGTGCTGGCCCCATGACTTAGTGGTTAAGTTCGGTGTGCTCTGCTTCGGCAGCCCAGATTCATGGGTTTGGATCCTGAGTACACACCTGCACCACTCGTCAGCCATGCTGTGGCAGCAACCCACAAATAAAGTGGAGGAAGATTGGCACAGATGTTAGCTCAGAGCTAATCTTCCTCAGCAAAGAAAAAAAACAAAAAAGACAATCTCCATGTACTCAATTTTTCTTTTAAATATTTTAATAAAACTTTGTGATTTTATTCATGTAGCTCCCACAACTTTCTCGTTAAGTTTGCTCTTGGGTATTTCATATTTTCTCTTGCTTTTGTAAATAGGATCATTACACTTTCTAACAGTTATTTCCAATACATAGAGTAGCTATGGATTTTTGGACATTTATCTATATTCAGCCATTTTGCTTAAATTTTTTCCTTGATGTTTATAGATACACAGTCTTAACAACAACATGTAATGATAGTTCCTTCTACTTTCTTCCTATGATTATGTCTCAAATCTTTGGTCCATATTTTTATTCCATTGTCCAGTGCTTATAAATGATGTTGATAAATGATGTTGATGATAAAGACCTTTTTTTATTTCATTCCTGATTTTAATGGGAATGCTCCCAGTGTTTCCCAAATAATAATATAGCTGTCGGTTTGATACAAATATATTTTTAAGAATGTATTTATCTATATCTAGATTTCTTTCTTTCTTTCTTTTTTTTTTTTTTTTTGAGGAAGATAGGCCCTGAGCTAACATCTGTGCCCATCTTCCTCTATTTTATATGTGGGACGCCTGTCACAGCATGGCTTGATAAGTGGTGCATAGATCTGCACCTGGGATCTGAACCTGTGGAACTGGGCCAGCAAGGTGGAGTGCACAAACTTAACCACTGCACCACCGGGCCAGCCCCTATACCTAGATTTCTAATGAGTCAAGAATGGATGTGAAATTTTAAGGATTAGCATTTCAACATATATTGAGAGACAAATCATAGGATTTTATGTGAGCATATGATTACTATTTACACATTTCTTAATACTAGGCTATGCTTTCATCCTAACAAAGCCTGTGAGCTCATGGTTTACTCTTTTTTTTTTCATTGTGCCAAACTCCATTTGCTGGCATTTTATTCTGGGTTTTTGTATCTATATTCATGATGAAGATTGGTCTATACTTTTCATATTATTGCTTGTGAGGTTCTAAAATTTTTATATCATGATTTTCTAGTTTGATAATTAATTGGATGGCTTCCAACACTTTTTTCTTTTTACCCCTCAAAATATTTAACGTAGTAGCAGTTATCTGATTTAAAAAGGTTGAAAAAATAGTTTTGTCTCTATTATTATTTATTTATATCCTGAAACACTCCAGGAAGAACTGGGGAGTTTGTCCAAAACTTACATAGGAGAATAAACTATAACTCGGACAAAACAAACCATTCTCACGAAGGACACAACTTTGACCGATACTAAAACTTGAAGGGAAAGTTCCCTTGGGATTCCGAGAGGCTCTGCTGACTGACCAGTGAGCCAAGCCCTCACCACCTCCCCACGCTAATGAGACCGTTTCTTATCGTATCCTGATATGTAGGCTGATAGCGTAATATCGAAGTCAGTGAACAAAACTGGGAAAGTGCAAAAACAAGTACGGCCCAAAAAAAGGGGAACTATCTGGAATAACATTCAAACTATCAAATGGATGCACCGTGTAGTCTTCGGGCCCTTTGTAAATATTTTTCTAGTCACAACCGAACTTTTGATAAGAAATGAGCAGTAGAAGGTTTGAAGTTATGATCACTCTCTGCCAAGAATCTGGGGTGCAGGTTCTCTATGTCGACACCATATGCTTTGAGACTCCCTCAAGGAGGAAGGGGCCATCGGCTTCTCACAGGCCATCTGTCTGACTTGATGGCTGCTCCGTGTGTGTGAGCGGCTCCCGTCAGCCTGGTGGGGGCTGTGACAGTGCTGTAAGTGACTGTTGCTTCAGGTGCCGCTCCACCTTGCCCTCTCTACCTGCCACTCAGCTTCTCACACCCCTGGTTGTCATCCAGCTGCCCTGAAGTGGGTATCTCTTGTTTCATCTTGCACAGAACCTCCTTCTTTCTGTTCCTTGGGAGCCACATCCTACTTTCCTTTTGCCAAATGGCCTTTCTCACATTCCCTGTGGTCCTGGTGGGCATGTCCATCAGGGTGCCCTTGGCTCACCCTTCTACTTGTCATGTGCCCCAGGCTGGGCCATTCAGACTCTCTTGAGAATCCAAGACTAGTCACACAAGGAGTAAAGGCAGAGGCAGCTGAATCTTCCAAAGACAGAGCCCTAAAGAAACTTCTGAGTTCAGCTATCTCCTGGCTTCTGTCTTTCCCAGACCTGGCTCTTCAGTACTTCCTGTGATTCTGTGACTTTTCTTCCAATCTTTCACCTTTTTTGGCCTAAGTTAGTGTCAAGCTCATTTTCTGTTGTGGGCAGACGCTATGCTGTCACGGCCTCGTATCTGCAGCCCCTA
This sequence comes from Equus caballus, assembly GCF_041296265.1. Taxonomy (NCBI): domain Eukaryota; kingdom Metazoa; phylum Chordata; class Mammalia; order Perissodactyla; family Equidae; genus Equus; species Equus caballus. The sequence continues at coordinate 104,558,897 of NC_091697.1, read as the reverse complement.
TGGGTTGTTGCCTCACTTGTACTGTCTGCTGGCTGTCACTTTCGCTGCATTCTGGAAGCTGTCTCTCAGATCACCCTCCATCCTCTACAGCTTGGAATCTTGTCCTGCCCTAGTCCCAAGACCAGCAGAGATCCCCAGGGCCCCAGCCCGCCTCCAGGATGCTAGGCTTCTCTCATCCAGGCAGAGAAGATCAGGCACAGCGCCCTGAGTCCCTGAGGGATTTCACCACCCTGACTCTTACCAGGTCTCTGCTGCCCACCTGCCTGTGTTCTCGGCAGAGTTCTGCTAACTTGCTGCCCCCACTCCAGAGACCCTCAGCAAGTGCCCTGTTTATGCACAGGTGTTTCCAGGTGAGAAGAAGAGGAGGAGCCCTCACTCCCACCACAGAGACAACTGTGCCTTTGGCCTCATGGCCATGCCTTGTTCCACCAGGCAAGTGTCCCCTGTCCCTTAGGCCAAGGCCCTCTGTAAGGATACAGATAGCAACGTGTGATGGTGGCACTTCAGTCTCTTCTTCCCTGGTGACATTCTTGATGTTCTTTGTACATAAGAACATGGGGCCCTGCCTTCTCCGAGACTCCGAGGTCTCAGCACACTCACCTCTAAGACCACCACCCATTCCCACTGATCGCTGAGCTCTTTGTCCCAGGTTGTCTGGATCTTGTCTTCTTCAGCGATGTTGATGCATAGAAGGCATCCTCAGAAACTGTGTTTTACTAAGGTGAGTGTTTGCTAAGGTGTGTGTTAAGTTGCGGTCACCTTCTGGTACCTTATGAAAGCAGTGCTCTGTGGTCTGTTGGTCTCAATGTACCTGGATGGGATGCCAAGGAAATCTCTTCACTGAGCATTCTGAGAGCCAACGATCTGCAACATACTGTACCCACTGTACCATTTCTGCTTTGCCTCTGGGACAATCTAAAGAAATGTGCTTTTGAGATCCCTTCAATGGAAATCTTGGGCCACCTTCTGTTCTTCCAAGGGGTCCCTGAGTCTGCATCCCCAGAAAGCCTTCAGAGGTGAGCTGCCTGTTTTGGAAACAGGAAATTTCACAGCATCAAGGTGCTATCTGAGGTGGTGAGTCAGAGAGACAAGATGGAGCCTACCATACTTTTATGGCACCCATGAGTAACCTGCCTCTGCCTCTTGTGGGATGAACGAGAGGGGGGTGGAAAGAAGGAAAGAAGTTTCTTCCCCAGACTTCAGAGAGCAGGTAAGCACGCATGGCCTCAAACACAGAACTCTTGGTCAACTGCAGCTTAGACCCAACACTCAAATGAGACTTCCTGCTCTTTCCCTTGGAACAGACAGTAGCCTAAGAGGAGCTTGATTTGACTTTGCCTCAGTCATAAAGGTGGTAGGCCACCTTCCTGGAATTTGCAAGTATGTGAGGAAGAGGCACTAAGCTTTACTTGGCCCCTCAGGCCCCATAATTAAAGCACCTATGGTCCCAGGCACCGATGAAGACAGAAAGAGCTCAAGTTGCATCCTGAGAGATGTAATGTCCGCGTAGGAAGCATTATTCTGCAGGAAATGGTTACTAAGCACCCAGAAAGCTCTTCTTGGGGCTGGAGTTGGGCAAGGGGATGGGTGGTTTTAAAAAATATTTTTATCAGACGGGAATGATGTTAGTCTAAGTGCAGAGAAAGAGAAAACATGAACTAGACAAACTATTAATACCAAATGTTTCCATCATTAACATTCATGATGTTGCTGCCTCTCAAAATAAAAGTCCTTGTGACTCAAAAGTTGGTCAGCATCAATACCTATGGATTATGCTAAAAATAGACGTGAACTTACCTTCCTGAGAGCTTGCTACATGCATTTTTAATAGCTAGATCATATGGAGGAAAACAGAATGTCTACTCTTAAAATAGAAAAGCTGAGTATTAGGACACTAATTTGGAGCAAGAAGATTATGCAAAACAAATTCTGAACATGGAAATGATAATTCTCCCTTGAGCAGGAAAATAATTTAATAGAATTCAATGTATTAACAAACCTGTGGTAGAATGCTAAAGAGGAAAATCCAGCCAGTGATAATCTGGAAGACCCAGTGGGAATACTCAGATTTGAGCTATGCATCGTTTGGGTACCGAGGATCCGTTGCACCTGTTAGAGAACCTATAGCAGCAGCAGGAGGCACTGGAAGAAAAGGAGAAGGAAAAGATGCAGAGAGATTAGTCTTGCCACAAAGTGCGCCCCTGTGTTTTTTTATCTAAATCAAATTAAAACTATAGGAACGTTGGAGGTTTCTTTTACCCTCCTCTGGGAATGCAGGGCATTCTTGTGCTAATACCCCTCCAACGAGGGCCTCGCCAAATTTGAAGCTGTAAGTCCCTCATAGAGAGAGACCCTTGATAAGTCCCATTTCAGAAAGAGAAGTTCAAGAAGGAACGTAAAAGACTAGTTAAATGTTTGAACAATTATTCAAGCCATATTTAGCACCTCTTCTGTAGAAGGCATTGTGTTGGGGAGTTTGTGCTTTCAAAAGGCTGTGAGACAGAATTACTTATAAACAAACTGGTAAGTGATGAGAGCCATACAGGCAGTTGAACCTAAGAGTGATCGGAGCGTGGAGCTGGGAAGGACACTTCTGCCTAGAATGGGTGGCAGAGGTACAGTAGAGAAGGTGGCATTTGGAATTCCAGACAACGAGTGGGTACAGCATGAGTATCTTCGCGCAGAGGCAGAGAAACTTGGTGATCCTTTGGGGGATGGCAATTAGTCCAGAATATCTGAGGCATAGGATTCAAACCGGGAATATTGGGGGAAGGGCTGGAAAGGAAGACTGGCGCCAGACTACAGCCAGCTCTACAAAGCAGTTTGTCTACGTTTGGGTTGAGGGTTTGAGTCCGTGCAGTTTACCCAAGAGCTGATCTCATGAAGTACAGTGAGCAGGAGGGAAGGGAGACAACGAAGGCGGGGAAGTCAGTAACCGGTTGATTAACGAGCTAGTTACTGCTATGGGCAACTGGGTGCTACTCCACCAGAAACCTTCTGAGAGAATGTATAGAACGTTCCTCAGAATTGTCTCTCTGTGGGGCAAGAATACTGAAATATGTGTTCATCACCTCCCATCCCTCTTTGGTTGAGGGCTCCTGGGCCCATTGTGTAAGCACTGGGGTGGCTGAGTCATCCTGGCCACCTTGTCATTCAGTGCTTCCTCTGTGCCAAAGGCTCTCTGGCTGGCACTGACATGAGACACGTAGACAGGTCGAGGAGTTTGCCCTTCATTTGGAGGCCCTGTGCGGCCACTGAGAGATGCGGCACAGGCGAGGGGCCTCCTCACAGCAGTGCTTCTCCTGGGTACCTTCAAGCCGAGGGCTGGTACCCCACAGTGTTGTGTGAGGTGGCTCCCGTCTTCTCTGTCACCATTCAGGAGCCGGGGCTCCTCCTCCTGGGACTGAGACTCAGGAACACACCCTCTCCCTGTGTCTTATCACTAGTCACATGCACTGAGGCTAGACATTTTCTGAGTGATAAATCTGCTTTATTCTAGATGTGCAGATACATCAGGGAACAAACTACACAGAGGATGACAATTATGGGCCCATGGAGTATACCCAGGATACAGCGCTGAACAGCTTAGAGTTTCCTTTAATTCATCTCTCTTCTTCTTAACAAGGAAGTTTTCCAGACATCAAATTCTGCCTCTTTTTACCAAGGAATGTCTCTTGTGGGCATTTCCACCCCCTTCCCCACTCCACCCCAGCACAGACTTCTGCATGACATGCTGCCTTCCCCCGGAGCCACCAGAGGAGGCCAGAGACCTCTGCATGTTCTCTTTTCCTGACCCCGTTTGGGGCAGCTTCTTCCCTGGCAATTTGAGCAGAAAGATTCTTCCAGAGTCTAAGTTTTCATGGAGCTGATTTTTTTCCTTTTCAGCCCTCCATCTGGACTCCCAAAGTTTCCCCGTTGCTTGCTAAGATCCTGAAGCCATTCTGGCTTTAAGAAAATATTTGCCAAACACTTTCTACGATCCAGGGACCGACAGATGGAGACATCCCTCTTGTTTTCTCAATAGAAATGAACTCGACACGCAGCTCAATTTAAATCAGTAGGCACTGGCGGGGAATCTACTGTGTGCCAGATACTCTCTGATTTGGGGGTAGTGTAAGCGTAAGACTGTTTTCAGCTGTGAGCAAAAGATTCTAACTTAAAGCGGCTTCTTAAAAAATAAGGAAATTCATTACCACACAACTGAGGTAGGGCTGTTGCAGGTGAGGTATAGGACTCTGGCCCCGTTTTTGTGAAATTCACTTGGCTCTTACTTCCCTCACGTGTTTTGTCATTAGACTACGTCCCCTGCATGATTACAGGACATTCACAGAAGTCCTGTGTGTGCCATTTAGGCATGATAATGTCTAAAAACAGAAAAGGACTTTTGCTCTTCATTCATGTTTTCAGAAGTGAGGAAACCATTCCCAAAAGTCCTCTAGAAGTGTCCCTTGACGTGTCATTGGCCAGAATTACGTAGCATGTCCATGCGCAAACAGTCACTGGAAAGGGGAATGGGATTACATGACTGGTTTGAACCAATCAAGATGCACTGAGGCCAGCCCCTAAAGCACGTGGCCGTGTGAAACATGGTGTGTGGTGGCCTGCTGCAGCGCTCACAGCGAGCATCTTGTTGGCGGTGGGAGGAAGATGGTGGTGGAGTCGCCCTGGCTGGGAGAAGACATGCCGGCTGCTTCGGCGGTGGTCTTCACCACCAGCAATGGTTGAATGGACTGGACCAGGTCTCCTGAGGGCCAGCAGGCAGCAGATCTACATTTGAATGGATGCAACCTTGAAAGAAGTGACTAGTTTAGTAAAAGAAGTCTACCCAGAGGCTAGAAAGAAAGCCATATGCTTCAATTTTGTAATTATTTTTTACAGATCTTAAAAGACCTGGCCCTGGAGTAAAGGAGATTGGCAGCACGATGTCTGGCAGAAAGGGGACCGATGATTCATGACGCTGCAGGCACAGGAGTGCCAAACAGGGGGTTATTCAGATGCAGCAAAAACTCCTCCAAATCAGAGCGCAGAGACCATATTAAATTTTATTTACTGTTTCTTGAATTTATTTTTTAGTCAGTTACGTAAAATAAACTTACATGCTCTTTTCCTTCCTTGATTATTGCCAATAAGGCTTTAAACTCTGAACAAATTGTAATCCATCTACTTAGGAGTTAGATTTGGCTGTGTTACAGTGTGAATATTAATAGAAGATCCATATTGTTTTGAGCCCTTCTGTAAAATATGAAGAAAAGTGCTCTTAGCATTCTGTGTAAAACTGTATTGTTAAATACGTGTGGGCAACAAAAAAACGGTGGATTCCTAAATAAAATCAGGGTACTCTAAGGGGGTAAGAAGGTGTACATGTGTGTGGAAATTGGATTGGATTGGATGTTGGTAAGGCAACCAGCAGAGTTGGCTAGAAGGTTGATTTGGTGCCTTTTCAAATACGATTGGTCATTCCTTATAACTTCCTATGGCCTGCGAATATTTTTAAGCTTGTCTTTTATTTTTCCTCAAATAAAGCAAGAATTGTGACTAATAATTCCAACATCCAAAGTCTTTCCTTAAGGAAGGATCGATGTCTCTTCTATCTACTGGCTCTCCTTCATGGTGCCATCCTTCCTTGTGTGTTCAATTGTTTTGTGTGCTTTGTTATTTTCTAACTTTCATTAAAAACTTATTTGAGGGAATTTTTTTGAAGGAGAGCTTCTCCAGAAAGGATTTGCATTTCCTTCTGCCAGGGCTCTGGGACATTACCAGCCCAGTATTAAGTTGAATTCACAGTTTAATGAAAATTTGGAGCTTCAAATCCAGCCACCAGAGAGGGAACTTAAAACTTTTTAAGTAAGGCATTCTTTTTTTCTTGCCAAGGAAGATTAACCCCAAGCTAACATCTATGCCAATCTTCCTCTATTTTATATGTGGGTTGCTACCACAGCATGGCTGATAAGTGGTGTATGTCCGTGCCTGGGATCCGAACCTGTGAACCCCAGGCCGCCAAAGCACAGCATGCTGAACTTCACCACTACGCCATGGGACCTTATGCACAAGCTAATTCTAAAGCACAAGCCCCCTCAGACACAGGGTGTGCAGTGAGGGGGCAGGGACCTTGCTTGCAGAGGACTAAGGGCAGTACTGGTTGGAATGAACATCTTTGTGTATGTTAAGTTTGCAAGGATTAAGGTAGGATTGGTGTTAAGTGTGTAACCTTGCGTCAAGGGCTGAGATTGTCAGGAGAGGTGCAGAGTGGGAGGTCTGAGCATGACAGCACCATTTAAAAGTAGTAGGTGAGATAACCTGAGGAGGCAAGATTCAAAGCTGTGGGTTTCAGGGAAAAGGGAAAAAAATGTTCTAGAAGCAGCAATGAGGAACAAGGACACCACCTTTCCAGCTCCAAGAGCTAGAGAAGAAATAAATAGCCGCCACTTGAGAGGGCCGGCGGAAAGCAGCCTCTTTGTGGGGAGGCTTTCATTGGAGCAGGACGGAAAGGGAACATTCAGAGAAGAGGCTGAGGACACAGGACATTTTGCTAACGGTGGGCTGCGCATTCCAGAAGGCCTAGTCGAAGGATTTCAGGAGTTAAATAGGGAGAATGGGACAGAACATAGGACGTGCTAAGCCTTATGATCACGAGAATGTACCGGAGAAGAAATGCACTTGAGATTCTGGAGCTGATTGTGGTAACTGATGTAAATAGGCATTAGGGGCTTACTGAGATTAACATTGGTAGGCTCAAGACATGGAGTGTTGGGGAAGCTGTGAGTATCGGGCGTAAGAAGGGCGGGTGTCTGTGCTTTGCTGTTGCCCCTTGATGGTGGAGGTGAGGAGGAATGGAGAGGGGTGGCCTTGGTTCAAGTGCATGAGGCTCTCTCTGGACTCCTGTTCTGGAAGCCAGGCCTTACTCTGAGCTTGCAGGAGCATCTTATAGGACTAGTTCTCCATGGCACAGCCTTTAGGAAATCTCACTCTGGCTACTAACAGGGGAAGGGGACTCATGTTTACTCTCTGCCCACTACATGCTAGGCGCTATGCTTCTTGTGTGTGTTATCAAATTTAAACACTGCAGCATCTGTACCTAGTATGAATTATTATTATTTTTTTTTTTTAAAGATTTTATTTTTTCCTTTTTCCCCCCAAAGCCCCCCAGTACATAGTTGTATATTCTTCGTTGTGGGTCCTTCTAGTTGTGGCATGTGGGACGCTGCCTCAGCGTGGTCTGATGAGCAGTGCCATGTCCGCGCCCAGGATTCGAACCAACGAAACACTGGGCCGCCTGCAGCGGAGCGCGCGAACTTAACCACTCGGCCACGGGGCCAGCCCCCCTAGTATGAATTATTTTTATAGCAACCACTTTGCAGATGTGATGACAGATCTTTGATTCTCTTTAGGCGTGTTTAATGACATGCTTTATGACCAGACACTGCACCAGGGAATAAAATTCCTGATTTGTAGGAGGGTAACAACTTTAGAGTGCTGGGATTTTGTGGGGACAGGGCAGGTATCCCCTTTACCCTTCATCAGCTCCTATAAGACAACTATTTTTAGGAGAGAAAACATATCTTTAAATGAAAGCGTGAAGAAGGCTATTCTGAGTGCTGGATCCAATAGGCCTGGGGCCAAGGGGTGCACCAGGTGGACCCTGGAATGGGAGCGGGTCTGGAGGGCAGCCTGAGAAAGCTGTGCATAACATCATCCTGAGAAAACATGTGCTGTGCTGCAAAGCTACAACATCAAAATACCCTCCTTCAACACAACCTAGTCTTCAAGTGGACATTTCTTGCAAACACACAGTCACGAATTTCCCTGAAGGAGCTGTTATCTTCAAATGCATCAAGACATGAAAATTCAGTAGCTAGAAAAATTTATATGCTTTTTAAAATATCTTCCACAGACAGCACAGGGGAATGCTTTAAGGAAGAGATAGCATAGCACAGAGCACGTTGATCATTTTTAAGGTTTGTTCATGTTTTTCTGAACTTTTATCATTGGAGAAACAATCCATTATTCTGTGACATTTGGGGGGAGGGAGGTTGTCAAGAGGATATCCATTTGGGAACTCAATGAATTACCCACACATTTTGCAGTGGAGAGCTCACAATTTTGTATATAATATGTAAGCAATCTGGATTTATGATTTTTTAAATTTCACAATTTTATTTCCAATGTTGGGTTTACAGGCACTCCATCAGGGTATATTTTCCTTCTCATGGTAACAACATAATTTTAGTCTAAATAATTTCTTAATTTAGGTAATCCTTTTATAGAGAAGGATCCATGGAATGCAAATAAGCATGGTCCCTAATTTTCATGTTGCCTGATCCTCTTACAGCGCCACATGTGGCTGCAAGCTGCAAAGCCTTTCACCCAGCAAGACTCCGCTGGGCTTTCAGAGACCAACGGAGCAAGCGCAGGCTCACTGGGACACGGGAATCGTAACTTAGTGGAGAGAAGGGGGCCTTACAGGCCGGGGACTGGCTCTCTGTTCTTCTCTCCACAGTACCACGCACAGTGGCACAAACCAAGCCGGAGGGCTCCGGTTACAGCATCGCTCAGGGTGAACCTGTCCCCATCGGCTTCTCCGGGCAGGAAGCTGCCCCAGGTGTCTGATACCTCCTCTTTCTGGCACATGGACCTGTAATATTTATATTTATATCCACACACCCATCCATTCAATCATCCAGGCATATTTACACAAATAGAGCACACGGTGTGTGTGTGTGTGTGTGTGTGTGAATTCCAGCCACTGCAGCCCGCATGGGCGCTTCGCTTTGTGTCGCTTCGGGTCACTTATCACTCGGGCAGTGATGGCGGGGAAGGCACCTGTCTGGGCGGCCGCTCTCCATCCCGGAAGGGTTCCGTGGGTTCCAGGAGGGCCCAGCGACCTAGGGAAGCCCAGCCCCTCGCGGCGTCTAGGTGGCCGCGGGGAAGGTGGAGCTGAGGCGCGGTGAGAAGAGCGAGGGGCGGCAGCGGGAGGCCAGCGGAAGGCGTCGCCCTCCTCTGTGGCCCCGGGGTGGCCGCGCCAGCTTCGGGTGTGGCCCCGCGGGGCCAGGTTTCTCCTGAGCAGCCGAGCCTCGCGGCTTTGCCACCGGGAAGCTCAGGTTGAGGTCTCCAGCACGCCAAGGGGCGAAATGTTCCCAAAAATACAAACAAAATTCCCGTGGCCTTTTAAAAAAAATCGATAGTTTCCCTCAGAAGGGCTACTTCCAACGTCTGCTTGTTAGTCCGGCTGTCTGGTCCTTCCTGGCACTGGGGAGACCCAGACACCCGGCAAAGTTTCCTCCTGCTGCGCCCCAAGCTTCCCCTGGACTGGTGTGCCAGCGCGCGGGTGGAAGTCGCCCTAGCCCCGCCTGGTGCTCCCTGGAAGCCAGGTCAGAGGTAACAGCTCAGTCCCAGGCCCAGAGACAGGAGGAGGCAGGCACCAGCGGGACCCGCGTTCGGAATTTCTGTTGTCTCGCTGGACCAGACACGGGCGCGATCCCCAGGTGCGCAACGCAGAGTCACACTCAGTGACTCACTGAAGACTGGTGCCCCTTTCCTCCCCCCTGCGACAAACTCGGAGCCCTGCCTTCTCCAAAGGCACACGCCCCCTGGGGCCGGCCCTCCCCCGCATCCCGCCGCCGCAGCGCTGCGCGCCCGGACTTCCCCGGCCCGCCTGCCCGCCCCGCCCGAGTCGTGCGCGGCTCCCGCCTCCCCCGCGCGCCGTGGCTCCCGCCGCGCCGCCGCCCGGCACTGCAGCACCGCGGGAGGAGGCGCGGCGGAGGAGGGGCCGGAGGACCGCAGCGGGCAAGCCCCGAGCCACTTTCCCGCCCCTCCTCTCGCCGCCGACACGCTCCGAGGAGTCACCACTCTGCGCGCTGCAGGAGAGAGCGGCAGACGGAGGCGGCCCCGGGGAGCGAGCCGGAGCGACGCCCGCGCGGCAGCGGCGGCTGCGGCGCTGACACCCCCCGGGCAGGGGGTCCCCGGCGGCCGGAGCGGTGAGCGAGGGACCCCGGCAGCGGTGGCGGGATTTCCCGTCGCTGCTTAATTTCCCTCCCGGACCCGCGGCAGCCTGGGGAACTTCTGGCTGCCTGGTAGAAGCGCAACTTTGCCCCGCCCGCCGCGGGTGCCAGGAGCTGCCCAGCGGGGCGCCTTTGCTGGGGCAGGACCCAAGAAGTCCGGGTAGGGCAGATGGTTGCCCGGGGATAGGTCAGGGGGTGCGGGCGCACTTATTTTGCATTCCCGGTGGAGGCGGGTGGGCAGCAAGCTGGGAGTCGGGGGCAGCGCCCGCCTTCTGCCGGGACCTCCACGGTCCTTTGCTGCGTGGTTCGACGGGCAGGGGGAGGCTGATTCAAAACAAGCAGCCGCGACCCCCGGCCAGATGTCGGACCGGTACCCCCACCCCAGCCTAGGCTCAACTTTTCGGCGGGGATCCCTCTGCAGACGTGCGGGTGGTGGGAGAGCAGAGGCAGCCGCGGTGGGCGCTGCGGGCGCCGGAAAGAAACACGAGGAATTTAGAAACACTTCCACACAAATCCCCAGAGCCCTGTCTCGTGTCTACGTGAGAACAAGAGAAGGAGGAGAGCGGGGAGCCCGCGGCGCGGAGGCCGTCTCCAAGTGCCCGCGCCTCCTTCCACTACGCCTCCATTCAGCAAAAGGCCGCCGAGCGCGGACCGTGCGCCGGGCGCGGCGAAACGGACCGGCGGGCGCGAGGCTCCGGGGGCAGAGGGGCCATCACCGTAAGCAGACCGACTACCGGGGTAATTGCAGGTGGCGGTGGGGCTGTGGAGGCCGTCACCCAACCCTTTGGCCCTTTCTTTGGGTGAGCTCTTTCCCCTCCGCCTGGGTTCTAGAACTGGGAAGACTCTTCTCCAGCGTGTCGCGGGGACGGCCCCGGGCTGGGCCCTCGAGGACTGCGGAATATGGTGATGAACTTGCCATGGGCCAGTGGGCACCCGCCCGCAGATGCACAGCCCAGAGCTTCTCTGTGGGCGTACCAGGACCTCTGGCGCTCGGCGCGGGGACGGGGGTGTGGCTGAGTCACAGGCGCTGGAGGTGCCGCCTGGACGGCCCTAGCGGGGGGCGCTCGCGTCACCCGCTACGTGTGCGAGTGATGCAAATGCAGACCCACGAGGGGCGGGTGGGGGTGGGAGGTGCAGGGGAGGCGGGGGTGGGAGGTGCAGGGGAGGCAGCCGAGTCCCTGCCTGCGAGAGCGCGTGTGTGCGTCAAAGGCTCTGGGGATGATGGATGCCCGGCTGCGCACCCGGAGCAGACAGCCGCGACCTGGCGGGGTGGCGGGGGCGGGCGGCGGCGGTGGGGCGGCGAGGAAAGCCCGGCAGGCTGGGGCTGCGGGCGGCTCCGCAGTGCGCCGCAGTGCCGGGAAGGCGCCGCAGCCGCCGGGCGCTCCCCGGGGCACCTCAAGAGATGCGGCGTCTTTTAAGGCGCCAAGACAGGGATGCCCTGATGGTCTCCTTTCTCGCGGGACCTCCTTCCTGCGTTCTTAGCTGACTGACAGCGCGAGAAAGTTGTTTCGGTTTAATTCCGAGCCCTAGCCCTGGAGGAGAATTTGACGTTCTTCTCTTCGGCATTCCCTCATTTTCAGTGGCCAGTTTCAAAGGGCCTCGTGCTCAAGGCGGGTTTTCGCGTGAAAGCTCGGATGTGGAGGTTCCTGAGATCCTGTAGTGCTAACCCATTCCTTCACCATTCTTCAGGAGTTCTGCCGGGAGGCCCGGCCTCTAAGTGGGGCTTGAGAACGGCTTACGAAGCGGTCTGTCACATTCCTCTTTTATAACATAAAAATGTGCGTTAAAACAGTGCTACAAATGCATTCCCTGGTAGAAAATAAAAAGCCCAAACCAAGTTTCATTCTATTTATTTTATTTGTTTTTTAAAAAGACCCTGCTCTCTGGAAACCTGATAGCCAAGGGTTTCCTCCTGGCTTTACTGAATGAGCGCAAGTCTGCAGTCTGTCTGGCAAAAGGAATGAAAGAAGGGAAAGGGAGGCGAGGAAGGAAAGAGGAAAGCAGTTGCCACAGAGCCCTGAGACTGAGATCCTCGTCCCCAGGCCCCAAGGATTGTGTTCTTGTCACCTTGGGCAAGTGACCTACCCTCGTGGGTTCATCCTCCACATTTGAGAAATGTGAAAAGTAGCTCAGAGTACTCTCGTTACAAAGTTGTTCAGAGGACAAAAGAGATGGTCTCAGAGAGCTTTGGACATACAAATTCTCTATGAATGGAAAATATTATGAAACAAAGTCCTTTTAAGGGAAAAGGAAACAATTTTATCTTTTACAAAATTCTGGAGACTTCCCCCAGTACTGTTCCTTTAATGAAATTTGGCCTTCAACGTCAGAAAATGCAGACAATAGACTTTTCCTTACAGTCTAATATAAAATCAGATGCCATTAGCTGCTGACTGTCTGTAGGAAAAAAAAAAAGCTCTGGATTACATCTGAGTGTTTTTAGTGATGTAGTAAAGAAATCAAATTCATTTTTCAGGACCCAATGACAGTAAAAGTAGTTTCTTTGGTCTGAGCAGCAGACGAGCCTAGGAGCTTTTAGCTAAAATCCTACTCATTATTAACCCCATCCTGCTCCTTAAGTGTGGAAGGTACCTCGGAGAGCAGGATGCAGTTGCCATCAAGGAGATTATCGCAAAGGCATCATAATGTGCAGTATATCACATGACCGCGAGTACCAGAAAATCCATTTCCTGTAATTGGGGATGTTAGCTCTTACTCTGAGGTGGACTTGTTGATGGTATATTTCGTGAATAAAAAAATCTAATTCGCCAAAATGCCTTCCTAACCAGCTCACTCTGTTGTTTTTCGCATTACTGATGCACCATGATAGAGTTCTGTGAACAGTGAAAGTTAAAATGCCCTTTTTATTCTCTGCGCTGGATCAGGAGAAAAGCCACGATTCCCCAGTGCTTCTTGTTTGCGTGTTGCTGAGGTTTCTGTCTGACGCAGGGTTGACAACATGCGTGTCATTGCCCATTTGACACAAACTCATCATTTAGATGAAGTCTGGCTGTAAACCTGGGAGAGACAGCCCCTAGCTATGCGCAGTTTTGGTACAACATTGCAAACTTATTTTTGTTTGTGCTTTGCTTTTTCAATTGCAGCCCCTTGGGTAGCCAGTGTAAAAAGCTACAGTGGATTGAATTTGGAGCTTCTTTCTTTATTTGACACAGCTGAAACAACAATGGGGTTTGAAGTCACTGTTTTAATTCTTGCTGGAACTATGTCTTAAGGGGGTATAAAGACACCATTTAGTTTTATCACAAACACCCCCTTGTAATTAGGGACAGTCAGTAGTAGTTGCATATCATGATGGCTTCCCCTATTGGGAAGAATTGAAGAAAGTGAAATAAATGGAGAGGGGTGGATTGGATGCTTTGGTCCTTTCTGGTTCTACTCTTTCCCTCCATGAAATACAGAAATATATGATGAGTTATATTTCAAATTTGAACTTTGCTTATCAGTAGAATATAAGAAGTGTTTTTGATTAATATGTTGAAATTTTACATGGAGCTGTGGACTCTGTTTTTGTAAATGGTCTATTAGATTTTGTATTATGCCATTGATAGTATATATGAAGAGATTTTTAAATGACCAAATTTGAAAAATAATAATCTCAGCTTAATGTAAAGCAGATATTCAAATTGATTAATATGACAACATGTTTTCTGTTGACCACCGAATGCACGCCGTGCTTGCTCTATCTTTTCCCCTGGGCAGTATGTGATACAAATGGGTAAGACCGAACACTAAGAACTATATTGATGGCTTCAGTCTTCTCACAGCGCTTGGGCCCTCTTACAATTCAAGAGCACAGCGAGATTTATGACAAATGAGGCCAAGTGCTTTCTCTTGTCATTTGCCACTATTTGAAAATCCTGTGAACTAGAATCCTGAAATAGCCAAATAGACCAGTGGTTCTCAGATACTTGGGTGTGTCATACTTTCCTGGGGAGCTTGTTCAAATGGAGATTCTGAGCCCTGTCCTAGACATTGTAAGTGAGAGGTTCAGAAGGTGGGCCCAGAATATGCCAACCCAGAATATGGGTTGGATGTCATCGTTAGGGGACCACACTTGCAGGAGCCCTTGAACTGGCACTAGGTAGTGAGGCAGGGATCCAGAACATGTGGACTTTCGAAGCTGTGTTGTTCTCTTTAATGTTTATTGAGTATCTACTCGAAGCCCTTGGAGAAATCACATTCTTGCTGGCAAGACAGACTTAAAGATGACTAACTTCTTTGGTAAGAGTCAGAGGTGGAGTGAGGGAGGAGGTGGTGGGAAAGGACTCTGGAGACAGTTATGTCGATGGTTTCAAAAAAAGAAGGGCATAGGCAGAAGGAGCATCATATATGACCAATCGGTCTAGAGGGATAAAGGCTGGAGACCTTAACTTTCAAGGCCTTCATGGCTCTGGATGCTCTGGTCCCTGCTCACTTCTGCCACCTCATTTTGCATAACCCCCAAACCTCTCCCATCTTAGCAGCCTTCAAGCATCAGTCTCCTTCTGCTAAGGCAGGCTCATCACCTGCACCAACCTGCCTTCACCAAGTTAACTCCTTATGACCTTCAGATTTCAGTCCAGCCCTCCCTCCCTGTGGAAGCCCCCAGACCTCTCTTGTGAGGTTAACGTTCCCTCTCCTGTCACGATGTACTTTTCCTTATAAATAAGGTTATCAGAGAAAAGCAGGATGCTCAGTTAAATTTAAATTCAGATTAACAACAAAACATTGTTAAATATAAATGTCTCTAATATTGCGTGGGATATACTTACATTAAAACATTATTTGTTGTTTATTTGAAATTTAAATCTATCTGGGCATCCTGTATTTCTATTTGCTAAATCTGGCAACTCTGTTTATAAAGCTCATTAATTTTACAATTTCCTGTTTTTAAAAAATGAGATTTTCTCCTGACGAAACTGTAAACTCCAGGAGGCCAAGGACACGATTCGGGGTAGGTTGTTGTTAGTCTCTTTCTCTCCCTAGTGTCTAAAGTAGTATCTGGGGCGTAGTGGGAGCACCGTAAACATTACCAGATGAATTAATGAGTCGTTACACCATGGATGAGTTTCCTAACCTCTTGGGGCCTTAATTTCTTCAGCTGTGAGAAGATGCTTTTTATATCTGTTTTTCAGGATTGTGTGCAAAGATTAAATAGGGAAAATACACCTAAAGCTCCAAGCATGTTGCTTTGTAGGCACTGTACTTTAAAAGACGTCCTTTCTCTTCTCTCAATGTTTGTCTTGTAAAATGAAAGGATTCCTTCTGAATGTATAGTATGAGGGCAAGCATAAGAATGGCCCTTGGAATTATGGGAACATCACTTCTTAACTATAAACACACATAAGCACGAAAATGGAATAAAGAAAAAATGGCATGCTACTTCCTTTTTATTATAATGCAAGCCTATAAGCAGTCAAGTGCTTCCTGAATATTTACCAACTGCAAAGTACTCTGGAGATTCAGCTATGCGGTTACAAAGGTCCTGGCCTAAGGAGTTCCCATTTGTGGAATGGCAACACCTAGAACTGGCTTCATGGGCCTTTGACCTGTGCAGTCACACAGGGCCTCACATTTAGAAGGACCCTGTGTTTGGTTTATGCTCTGCCCTTGCCTCTTGAAATTCTTTGAACAAGGGGCCCCACGTTTTCCTTTTGTATTGGGCCCTGCTACTTGTGTCGCTGGTCCTCTTAACCTGTGCATATCTGTATATAGCACGTGCATCGGGAGCATTATAGTCTTCGTAATGGACCCTGAGCCTCTCATTACTCAGGGAACTTGTGATTTTCCCCAGATACATGGCTTAGAGTTGATTGAACCAAGTTCAGTGTCTTTTCCAGTATGCCATGACTCTCTTCACCTGATCACACCCGCCCAGTGTGCCCAGACCTTTGAGTGAGCCTCATCTTTGAAAGGACGAGGTCTAGGTCTGCTAGTCTTCGGTCACCTCCGTGGCCCTTCCCTCCCATCATTGCTCCTGCGGTTGCTGAACCACTGGATCTTGACACTCCAGGTCTGCCTTTGTAGGAATATCAGGAACACCGGCAGTTGTTATAGATGCCGTCTCTTCCCATATTCAGGTTTTAGAGTCTGCAGATTCACACAAGATAAATAGCGATCTTGGAGGGTTGAAATTTTTCTAAGAGAAGTTTCTGAGATGTTTGTCCTTTGCTTTAAATGGTTCAGCTGACTCATGCGGCACAGGAGCCTCTGCAGCAGAGAGCCGCCATGCATTTTGGCAGTGGGTAGAGAAGGTGACCCGGTTTGTCATTTCAAGCTCTGACTAGCCTGTTTTAAAATATACTCTTTTTTTTAAAAAAAAAGATTTTATTTTTCCTTTTTCTCCCCAAAGTCCCCCAGTACATAGTTGTGTATTTTTAGTTGTGGATCCTTCTAGTTGTGGCATGTGGGACGCCACCTCTGCATGACCTGATGAGCCGTGCCATGTCCGCGCCCAGCATCCGAACCAGCGAAACCCTGGGCCACCAAAGCGGAGTGCGCGAACTTAACCCCTTGGCCACGGGGCTGGCCCCTAAAATATGCTCATTCTAACATTACTTTTTAGTAGTTCCAAGCATGCCATTTTTTCTTTATTCCATGTTCGTGCTTATGTGTGTTTATATTTAAGAAGTGATGTTCCTATAATTCCAGGGGCCATTCTCATGCTTGCCCTCATACTATTATTATTTTCAACATGTGACAGCATGCTCCAGTTAATGTGCATTAAACACATTAGGAGCTGCATTGAACACAAGAGTAATTTAATTATAAAGATTATTATTTTATTTATTTATAAAGATTGGCACCTGAGCTAACAACTGTTGCCAATCT
The DNA here is from genome assembly GCF_041296265.1 of Equus caballus. Lineage (NCBI taxonomy): Eukaryota > Metazoa > Chordata > Mammalia > Perissodactyla > Equidae > Equus > Equus caballus. Next base: position 104,542,068 of record NC_091697.1, on the reverse strand, counting down.
TCTTCTTTTTTTTTCTTCTTCTCCCTAAAGCCCCTGAGTACATAGTTGTATGTTCTAGTTGTGAGATGCCTCTGGTTGTGGCATGTGGGATACCGCCTCAGCGTGGCCTAACCTAGCGGTGCAATGTCTGCGCCCAGGATCCAAACCAGTGAAACCCCGGGCCGCCGAAGCAGAGCATGCAAACTCAACCACTTGGCCACAGGGCCAGCCCAGATTATTATTTTTTTAAGTGTTCAATTCAGTCTGCAGCCTGGGTTTCTTATTGGTCACATCAAAGTGGAGGTAGAAATACAGACCCATAGTAGTATCCACAATCTCTTGTTCTAGTCCTACCCCAATTGTGGATTCCCAGCTTTCTTCAAAGATTCATTACTATTTCTTTGAGGAAATAGTGACTCCTCACAGTTTCTTTCTCAGGGCTCACTCCTGCGGTCCTTGCTCCCAGTTCCCTGGAGCAACATCGCTACCATGTTGCCGCACCTGCCTCCGCTGCCCGGAACGCCCTGGCTCTAGCACTGTAGAAGCTGCGGAGGCTGCATGTGCTCTGAATGTCCCTGGAGACTTTAGAAATTGTGTGAATGCTTGGGGGCTGGTGAGAGGACGCTTCAGGTGACACGGTGTCCTGTGTTCACAATCACTTGTCCCCCAGCACCAGCCCATTGTCGGAGGACTATAGTCCTCAAGTTTCCTTTTGCTTGGGCTGAGCGCTTTCCGTTGAGACTTCTCAGTCCCTCCCTTCCAGACATGCTCGGAGGTATCAGAATATTTAGAGAAATCATCAGAATTTTGTACAGGATGTTCACGGCATCATTCTTTGCAGTAGTGAAAAATTGGAAAAACTTGAATGGCCACAAGAGAATGATCAGATCAATTATGGTTCAAATAAATAATGAAATACTGCATAGCCATTGAATAAGGTAGACCTATATGTACTAACATGGAAATATTTTGAAGATATGTTATTATTTTAAATGTAAAAACCCCTACAATAAATGTAGGGATTTATTGACCTGAACATTTAAAAAAAATTTGGATACATTAAGAAGTCTGGAAGGATAAAGACCAAACGATTGTCTTTTGGGAATTAGATGGAGAGGACCTTACACTTTCTACTTTATATATTTCTGAATTGTTTGAGTTTTCAACAATAAGCGCATACTACTTTTGTAATTAAGGCATCTGTAAAGGTGGTAAAAATTAATTTCGAGATGCCCCTCTGATGCCATTTCTCAAATATATCTAAATATTAATGTTTTAGTGGCTAAAAAGCAGTGTCAGTTTTTCCCGTGGATACTTTCCAGTCCATAATATAGGTAAGGTAATCAAAGTTGTGAGAACATAAATTATTTTGGTGCTCAATGAAGCTATTTTCATTTTGAATGTAAAAAGGAACCCACCTGTAAACATTCAACACCATGGCCCTTGAGGACTGACGTAGGTTTTTAAAACTGAGAACCTCTCCCTTCCCCTACCCCCATTCTCAATAAATCTTACGTGTCAAATAGCTGTCAAAAGCCCATGCTTGGAATACTTTAGGGACATTTTTCATTTTACTAGGACTATGTATTTGATGGAATTGGAGATCGACAATTTTTCATCTTCTCTTCTCATGCGCCTGAGTGTCCTCGCTCCCATCATTTATCCTCCTCACAACTCCCATCATGTGCTCATTTGTCTACGGGAAAGGCTCCTGCCTGCCCTTCAAGCCTCAGCTTGCAATTTCATGACCCTCCACAGCAGGATTCAGGCCCTGTCTCTGTTTCTCTCAGTCCCCTTGCAGCCGCCACTGTAGGGGCGCTTCTTCCACATTGTCATCCTGACCTCTCTATACGGGTTTTCCTGCTAGTTTTCTGAGCCCCTTGAACTTCAAGGGAAGAGGCCTGGTCATTGAGACCCTTGTAACTCTCAGTGCTGGACACACAGGGGCTGTAAATATTTTAAGTGATTTTTAAACCTTTTTAATTGAAGGATAACATACAAAGATAAAAGTGCACATGTTAAAAGAGTATAGCTGAATTGATTTTCGCAAACTGAACACATCTCTTGAACCAACACCCGGATCATGAAGGAGATTATTCCCAGTGCCCAGAAGCCCCTTGCATGTCCCTTTCAGTCATAACCCGCTTCCACCATCCTGCCTCCAGTCCTCTGCCTCACAAAGCCCTCCCTGTCCCGCTCAGATGCCCATTGTTCATGCCTCAGTCTGGGAAACTGCTTGGCAGAGTCTTACCACTGCTGATGGATGTGAGGATGTCACGACTATGCCCAGGATGCTGTCTCTAGAGGCCCAAACTCCCAGTCCACAGATGCCAGAGGCAGAGAAAACGGTCCACAATTTGTTTGGCCCTCCTCTGGCTGCAGGACAGCTCTGCTCTTGACCCTGAGTCCCTCATGAGCAATTCTGTCATTTGACCTCCACTTTGACCAAATTGGATGTCTCCTTCAGTTTCTAACTTGCTAAGATTTCCGATGGGTGTGTATAGAATTTCATCTAATGCTTTTAAGCCTCTGATTAATTACAAAATCATTTCTTTTTAACAGATAAAGGCTCCAGAGTTTCTATTTCTTCTCGTGTCAGTTTTGATAAAGCTACATTTTAAAAAAAGAAGTTTGTCAATTTTATCCAGTTTGCCAAATTTATTGCATGGTTGCTTATAATCACTGCTTTGTGTTTATTTTGTGAACTCTGTGATTCTTGTATCTAATTGTATTTTCTTCATTGCTTTGGCTATTTAGAAGCTCAGTCAATTTTTTGTATAGATTCTAGAACTTTACAGCGTCATGTAGTGTTATCAGAAGATCTTTAAAAATATATATGAATTATTTAAAATATATTCCTATCTCATTTGAACATGAAATCATTGCCTCAGGTTGTATGCATGTTTTAAAAGACTCATTATTTCTTTTAGTTATCATTGAATAACAACCCTAAAAATATCAGAACATTAGTAACTAGATAGAATGACAGATATTTAATTAATTTTAAGAATATCTAAATGATAGAAGCCAGGTTTGTAGAAGATACCAATTCCTTTGAAGGCAAAAATATTGATAAGAATGAAATACTCATGGGCTTGCTATGAGTCTACTGGTTATTTGATGCTATATGTGTTTATAATTCGAAAGGGTAAATGAACCATGATTTGAATTTTGATGACAAAGGTTTTATTTTGTGACAACCTTGGGCCTTATTCGGTCCTTATCACATCTCTGCCTGCCTTTACACAAATCTGGCAGGCTATGGCAGACTTCGCATATCTCTGTCCGTCCAGGTGATTGTAGGGGAGTGAGCTCCTGAGGTACACATTGCTCTGCTTTGTCGTGAGTTCTGGAACAGCTGGTGACTCAGCATTGTGTGTTTATGTCCCGCTTCCCTTGGATCCCACCCATTCCTTCTTTTTCCTAATATCCATCTATTCTGTGTCCACCATCGTGAATTTCTCATTGACTTTTCTGTTCCTCCTTCAGCTGTGCTTGCCTCCCCTGTGCTGGGTGGGCAAGCATTTGTCAGACATTTGTTGCTACATCGTGTCTGCCTAACCAGCCGCTCCAAAAGTTAGTAAGTTAAAGCAACAGCCATTTATTTTCGTCCGTGCCTCTATGGGTTGGCTGGGGGCTGGCTGATGTAGGTTGAGATTTACCAAGTTTTCTCCAAGTTGCAGGTAAGGTTTAGGTTTTTAATCCTATTTGCAATAATTGACTCCTCAGTTCATATTTTTGGCATGGAGATGGCAGAAGGACAAGGTGGCTGAGTGGGAAAATGTGATGCCTCTTAAGCCAGGCTCAGAGCTGGTGTACTGTCACTTCAGCCCACATTCCGTTGCCCAAAGACAGCTAATGCACAGGACAGCTCCACATAACAAGCCTTGCCTCACAAAGTGCACAGCTTTCCAGTGTCCTGTCACATATCCACCTAGGGGAAAATTTTGTTTCTAATAATTTAAGCCTAGAACTTTTTCTGTTTTATATGTAAACAAGTATTTTTTGTATATGGTGTATTTTCCCGTAGTGAAACTTCTTAGAAATCAAAGGAAGATTGTATTTTGTTTAAACTCTTACCAAGAGTTGTTCATCGTTTCCAAAACTCACATCACGGTGGTAACAGCCACTTGTTGTGATATTTATGTTGCTAATAAGCTCACCTGTGTTTGTGTACACTGGCGGTGGTTGCGTTCCTGGTGGGTCTGCGTTCAGAAGCAAGCGTCTCATGTCTTCACCGTGTATTCTAGACTTGTTACACTGGCACATTTACATATTTAAAGAACATAATTTGTTATTATTTCTTCTATTTCTCCTTATTGTTGTTAGGGTATTATATAGATATTTTAAATTTCTGTGTGCGGGTGGGATATTTTATCTATGAAAAGTATTTAATAATGCTTTGCAAAATATGCGTTATTAATAGGTGTACTGGACTGCTCTAAATTCTCTAGCCTTCAGCACCTGGCATAGGAAGCTGATTTACATTTGGGGTGGGAAGCGGCATGTTGTAACACAGGGAGCTCTTCCGTCTTAGCATTGTGTTGGAAGGGACCATGCTCTTTCTGTAAGGACAGCCACATTCCTCTCTCTCTGGCAGTGGTTGTGGAGTGGGGTGGGGTATGATGTGGACCAGCTCACAGGGATGTCTGTGGAGAACACACGAGCCTTTCCCGTGGTTCTACTTCAGAGGCTCGCCCTAAACGAGATCAGTCTGGGGACTAGGGCTGTGAGGGCGCTGAGCTGTTACTGTGCTGCTCTAATCTGCTTAGTGATGGGTGAGAACAGGGAAGCGAAGAGGAGAGAAGAAACAAACAGATGTGTTCCAAGATGGCTGCTCCAACAACAGTGGGAGGTGCCCAGGAGGAATCTGGTGGTTTCTCTCTAACCCTGTTTTTAAAATCCTGTTATTCTCTGAGGTCACTGACAGACAGCGATTCCTGTGTGATTCCCCTGCCAGTGTCTTCTGTGTGCGAGAGTGGGAGCTCTCTGAATTGCTTCCAGAAGAGACCGACAAAAGAGGGAGTGAAAGCCTGGTGATTATCCTGGTCCATAGTTCAAGGAGGTGAATATTTTCCTGTCAACTGAAACTGACGTAAGGGTAGTTTAGAAGGAATAAATCAGAAGACATTGAGAGAGTGACCCAGGACTGAGTAATATATGCCACTCTGTGTGCCATTTCATCTAAAGTGGAGTCTCGATAAGGGCATCCTACCCTTTATCTGTGGTTTGCAGGGGACGTCGTCGCTGGGGCAGAGCTCGCCTTGTTTATTGATAAATACATTACAGCTAATTGTTTTCCCAAACATTCATTCCTGTGAATCTGAATGTGTAATGATTGCGCCTGCCTTTTGGGATACAAATGTGTGTGTGCAAGAGGGTTTGATTATATTTAAAGGCAGTGAATGAAAAAAAAAAATCCAAACCTATAAAGGTTTCTACTTCCCAGCAAGCCCGAGGAGGAGAGCCGGTGATTAACATAACTGAATGTGAGCCTGAGGCACCCAGGCCATCTTGTACCTGCAGCTTTACTTTGTACCAGGAGAATGACATGATTCTCCTTAAGGGCTGGCGCCAACCAAACCTACTGGCCGCGGCTGGTTTGGACACATTTGAGCTCCACCTAAATCCCTCACTGATGGGCCTGAGCCTAGATTAAAGGGATATTTAGCGATGGATAACTAGTTCATTTCCTCCCAACTTTTTGGCATAAGGCACTCCCTGATTCTTACCATATGACACAGTTGTTGTGTTGATTACCACATCAAACGTTCGCTGTAACATCATATTCCGTTTAATAAAGCTCCTAAATAGATGGAAAATAACAGTTCGTACTATATCCGATTGCTGGCTTAGAAGTTTTTTTTTCTCTTACTAGATGATTTTGAAATTAGGTACTGCCTAGTTTAAAAAATCAGATCATGAACTATCTTTGCCTAAGATTGAAATGCACTAATGTGTGTCCCTGAGCTCCTGGGGCTCCCAGTGATGCTTTTGAAGTTACTTCTGCACTTCCCGCTGGCCGTATTAGTGCTTTCTTTTGGTGGTATGTGTGTGTCTGTTGGGGGAGTGTGTGTGTGTGATGTCTGCATTTCCTCTTGCTGGTAGTGATGGGTCGTGACATCTTCACTCCAGAAACCATGAGGATGTTAAATGCCTTCTTGGGGTCTTCTGATCGCATTGTGCTTTTCTGCCTGAAGGGGTTTCCTCCTTCCCTCACAGGATAACTAACTGCTGATTTTCCATCTGGCTGACATATGACAACACAAAACTCTCTTTGACTGACAGCGTTGGGAATCAGGACGTCCAGCTTCTCCGTGTAACAGCTTCTCAGGCCGGCCACTGTGCTTGTCCTCAGCCTGAAGGCCATTTGGGTTTATATTCAAGAGAGTTCAGCTTACCTTCTAGGAATGCGAGAGGGATTTATGATAACCTTTTCTGATCATATCAGATTTTCCTTCTTTTCACCCAAGCCAAATTTCCATTCAAAATTCCAGACTTAATTCTAAGAACTAGCACGTGTCTGTGTATATTTCTTAGGCTAATAGATTTCTCATGTCTCAGAAAAGATAAAATTGGGAGTTGGTGATCAGATGTGAATTCTGGTTCTTAGCTGAATTTTTTAAATGTGCCAAAAGTCAAAATTGACAGCCCTGATCAGCAAATTGGCCATAATATTTTATTTGTAAAATGCTCAGCAAATATTTATAATGTCAGTTAACTATAAAACCAGCAAATGTTTATTAGCTTTGTTAAATATTAGGATAATAATAAAAGGACAAGCTTTAGATAAATCACAGCATTTATTATTTAGTCCTGATTCATGTAAAGCCCCCTTTTAACTCAATTGGAAGTCAAGGTTGGCTATTTATTTGTTTGTTGATTAGCTCAAAAGCTACAGATATGCTAAATGACATAAATGCAGTTTCATAGTATGTAATGAAAACTATGATCAAAACTACACTTAATTCAGTTTCGCACCAGTTTTTCCTCTTAAAGGGCACTCTTTCCTGTGAGATCATAAAAGGTACTTGAATTTATCTGGAGATAAGAAGACAGATAAGTTATTTAATAACAGTCTCTAAGTATTTAAAGGTTAAATGCACAAAAGATGGTGCTTACCTTTTCTTTTCTTTTTTTTTTTTGAAGAAGATTAGCCCTGAGCTAACATCTGCTGCCAATCCTCCTCTTTTTTCTGAGGAAGACTGGCCCTGAGCTAACATCCGTGCTCATCTTCCTCTACTTTATATGTGGGACGCCTGCCACAGCATGGCTTGATAAGTGGTGCCATATCCGCACCCGGGATCCGAACTGGCAAATCCCGGGCCACTGAAACAGAACATGTGAACTTAACCGCTGCGCCACTGGGCTGGTCCCCTTTTCTTTTCTTCTTAACAGGAAACAGAAGAAAGTAGACTAGAGTAGAGAATTAAAATTTTTTTTTAAAGAAATAGAAATTTCAATTCAATTTCAGTCAACAAGTTGATCATGTCCCTTGTGCAGAGGATATGCTGTGCTCGTTAGGAAAAATGAGATGGGTGGATCCAGCCTGTGATCTCAAGCATACAGACTGGGAGGGGAGCTCTGCACACTGTAAACGAGGAGTGGGAGCTCAGCAAGAGAGTCCAGCAATCCTTGGTGGCTTCAAGGTGGCAGCAGGACGCTTGCTTACGGCAGGGCTTCTCAATCTCAGCACTCCTCACGTTTGGCCAGATACTTCTCTGTTGTAGGGGCTGTGCTGTGCGCTGTAGGGTGGTTAACAGCATCCAGGGCCTCTACTCACTAGATGCCAGTAGTATTTTCCCCCTTGGTTGTCCCAACCCCAAATTTCTCCAAACATTGCTGCATGTCCCCGGGGTAGGAGTAGAGAGTGTGCAGAATTGCCCCCACTTGAGAACCACTGACTTAAAGAATAAAGAAAAACTTCCAAAGCCATCCCATTTGAGATGGACTTTGAAGGGCAGATGGGATGTTAGCAGGCAGCCAGGGAGATGCAGGGTGTTGGAGGCAGAAGTGGGGCGTACTAGGGGCGGCTGGGGAGTGGTGAGTGATCCTCTTGATCTGGAAGAGAGGCTATGTGAGGACGGGAAGGTGGGCGGTGGTGAGAGAGCGAGCTGCAAGGCGGATGGGGATTCTTGAAGGTCAGATGCAGCATTTGGGCTCAATTTGATGGCCGGGAGTTGTCTTTATCGGAACTGCATGTTTAGAAAGATGACTGAAATCAAGTGTACAGCGGCTTAGGAGGGGAGAGCCTTGAGGGAGAGGTGCCAGGTCAGTTTCTTCATGTAGCTGATGTCAGAGGTATCAGCTACTTCCTGGATGACCCCCACTCTTCATCCACTCTGTAGAGGATTAGCCCATACGCATTTGTTGCGCCTCCGTCGGGTGCGAGGCACTGCTCCAGCTGCTGCAGGGAGAACAGACAGCAGGACAAAGTCCCTGTTCTCAGGGAGCTTCCCTTCTAGAGGGTGAGGAGTCAAACAACAGACTAAGAAAAACGGAACTATCAAAAGGATTTTGAGATAGTGCTGAAACTCTGCGGAGATAGTAAAATACTTGAGGGACTAGGGAGGCTGCCAATATTAGTGGTAAAACTTACATTAATTATCTAAGACATGCTAACAATTTCGTTGCTGTGAAATTGCGTTTACGTCAACATTTGTTAGAAATCTCACCCCTAGGCGGCCTAGACATAAAACAACGTATTTCTTCCCTGTGGCCGTGTGGAAGGACTTGTTCTGAAGACTATTTCTTTGTAAATGTAATCATTGGAGGGGGATTTTACTTGAGTGGCTACTGGGCCATTTGGACAGTTCCTTTTAAAACAATGGGACAGGTTACAAAGGAAAAAAGAAGGAAGGCAACTAATGTTTGCTGGGTTCCCACACGCGCCAGCCATGCTTCTGGCCCTTGCTGTTTAGTTTTCATCACACTCCGTCCAGGCGCCGTTGTCTCTCACGGGAATAATGCAATAGCTTCCCAGCAGGCCCTTGGGCCTTCACTTCTCACTCTTCAGTCCATTATTCTACTTGAGTGACCTTTGTAAAACACAAAAGACCACGTCCATTTTCATGTTAGAAATCCCCAATGGCTTCCTGTTGCCTTAAAATCAATTAGCAGTTCCTTCCCAGGGTCACAGTGAACTTCCTCAGTCCTTGATGGCACCAGGCTTTCCCTCTGCCTCCTCTGAGCCTTTTTGCCTGCCTGAGGGCTCTCTCTCCATCTCCCCCTCCAGCCCACGGCTCACCTAGCTAACTCCCTCTCATCCTTCAGGTCTCAACTAAAGGTCGTTTCCTTAGGGAAGTCTTAACCTGATCTTCCCAGGTCCAGTTTAGACACCCTTCCATCATGCAGCTGGCATACCTTCTCCTTAGCCAGTGACAACACTCCTTGCTCTGTTTTGTGAATGCTCATTTCTTGGTCTGTGTTCTTGAAGGTCCACTCTTGTGGATCCAGCAGGTGACACAGGGCCTGGTGCAGTCATAGAATATTTGTGGGATGAATCAGTAGGGTAAATGCATTTTAGAAATGAGCAGGCTGATGCCCAGAGAGCAAATGTTACTTGCTCAAGGTTACAGGGCTATAAATACATAGTGGATTTATGTTTGTGGGGCTTAAAAACTCAGGTCCTCTCCACACACCAAGGGCATCTATGTGTTCTGTGGAGCTCGGTGAGAGCATTCTAGAGGGTCATCTGGCTTAGTTGGTTCACGTGTGGCCTTGCTGAGAGGTGTTCAATACACATTCATTATTCATCAAACAGGACACAAGACCCTGACTTGAGCAGTCTCTTCCACTGGTGTTCTTCTGTGACCATCACTAGCCCATGACTGCCAAGGCTTTAATCCTCTCTGTTCATTTCCAGTGAAATGTTAGCATTTGGAAGAGCTGGATTTTGTTTTTCATTAGTTTAATTCATGAATATTCTGTTGGACATTTACTCAAGTGCTTTTGTTACGGTACCTGGTGTGCTTCACTTCTGTTATAATGTCCGTCTGCAAAACACATAAGAACGTGTGAAAAAACTGCGGAGTATGTAATGATGTATAATTGAAACCACTAAAATATTCAGGATGTTGTTTAGTGGATTTCTAAAATCACAGCATCTTTGGTTCATTATTTACCATTCTTTATTTAGTCCTCATGCCTTTTTGTAGTCAGTGAAATGGAAAGTGGACAAAGTAGAGAGGAATTTTGTTATATTATTCACCTGCATCTCAGCTTATTCCTAATTTTATGACTCTAGTGAATAGTAACAGGTATTTCTTGAGCATATAGAAATTTAAAGAACAGTTGTAAAACAAAATATTTTAGATAGCATAATGCTGAAGTTCTTTTTGAATATAAATGCCCTTTCACAACGTATCTTAAAGGGATGTATAATGATTGTAGCAAAGGAACCTAAAGTTCTTTTCCTTTGAATCTTGACTAATCTCTGGGATTTTTGGCATTATCACTTCTGGCCAAACTAGGTGGGTTTGCATGTCAGTCTGTGGCCTGTGAGCTTCTTCACTGGGCAGGTGTATGCTCTTCTAGCAAGGTGCTAATAACTAACTGTATTAAGTTGGATTAGCAGACTAATAATAATAGCAAATATTATTGCCTGGGTGCTGTTTGTTATGGCACCGAGGCTAGGTTCATACACTATCTCATTTAGCCCTCACAATTCTGTGAGGTTGATACAATTAAATTTTAATTTCTGATGAATTCTACTAAACATTTCAGGAAGAAATAATGCCAATTCTGCATAAGCTCTTCTAGAATATAGCAAAGATAGATACACTTCCCAACTCATTTTGTGAGGCCAACATTACCCTACTACTAAACTAGACAGAGACATTGCAAGAAAAGAAAGCTTCAGACCAATATCCTTCCTGAACATAGACAAAAATATCTTTAGCAAAATATTTTCAAATTGAATTCAGAAATTTATAAAAAGGATGATACATCTTGACCAAGTTTACCCTGCAAATGCAAAGCTGTTTCAACATTTGAAAATCAATTTAATTTATCATATCAGCAGTCTAATAGATGCAAAAGAAGTATTTGAAAAAATTTAACATCTATTTATGATTTTAAAAAAACTCTGTAGACTCAGGAAAATAGAAACTTCCTTACAAAAGGCATCTGCAAAAACTTACAGCTGAGATTATACTTAACGATGAAAGGCTGAATGCTTTTCACCTAATACTGGGAACTAGGCAAGGATGTCTGCTTTAACCGCTCCTTGTCAAAATTGTATTAAAAGCCGTAGCTAATGCAATAAAGTAAGAAAAAGGAATAGAAGGCATGCACATTGGAAAGGAAGAAATGGAACAGTCTTTATTAACAGATATATAGTTATCTACATGGAAAATCCCAAAATATCCACACAAGAAGCTACTAAAACTAATATACAAAAGTCAGTCATATTCTTATGTATTAGCAATAAATAGGTGGAAAATCAAATTTAAGAAAACAGTACCATTTATAATAGCACACAAAAAGAAATACTTAGTTATAATCTAGCAAAATATGTGCAATGTCTTTATGGTGAAAACTACAAAGCACTGATGAAATAAATCAAAGATCTAAATAAATGGAGAATTATATTGTATCCATGGATTGGAGCGTTCAATATAGTAAAGATGTAAATTTCTCTCAAACTAATCTATAGATTCACAGCATCCCTATCAAAATCCCAGCTGGATTTTTTAATGTATATGTAAATCAACAAGCTGAACCTAAAATGTACGTGGAGGGACAATGGAACTAGAGTAGGCAGAACAACTTTGAAAAAGAACAAAGTTGGAAGGTTCACGTTACTTGACTTCAAGATTGTCTCTAAAGCTACAGGAATCAAGACAGTGTCACATTGGCAAAAGGACAGACATATAGAAGAATGGAAATGAATAAAGATTCTAGAAAGAGACCTTTACATATATGACCAATTGATTTTTGAAAAAGATGCAAAGACAATTCAATGGAGAAAGAATAGTCTTTTTAACAAGTGTACTCAAATCTTGGGATATCCAAGTGCAAAAAAAAAGAAAAAAAAATCCCCCAAACAAAAAACTCTGAATCCGTACCTTACACTGTATGCAAAAACTAATTCCAAATGGATTATAAAAGTAATTGTAAAACATAAAACTATAAATCTTCTGGAAGAAAATATAAGAAAATACTTGTGATTTGAAGTTAGGAAAAGATTTTTTAGATATGAAATAAAAAACATGGACCATAAAAGAAAAACTTGATAAATTTGACTTTAGCAAAATTAAGAACTTCTGTTCAGATGCTATTAAGTTAGTGAAAAGACAAGCCATAGACTGAGAGGAAATATTTGCGAAATCTTTATCCAATAAGGGACTTGTATGCATAATATATAAGTAACTCTCAAAACTCATAAATTAGAAAACAACCCAGTAAAAAAAAATGGGCAAGGTATTTGAATAGCACTTCGCCGAAGAAGACATGTGGATGACAAATGAGCACAAGAAAAGATGTTCAACATCATTTCTCATTAGGAAAATGCAAATTTTTACACGTGTGCTTGTTTGCCCATTTTACGCATACAGATGAGAATTTATTGTGTGGTGTTTTCATTCATGGGAGATTAAAACAGGTATGGTTTGAAATTTACACTTACTAGAATGACTAAAATAAAACAAACAAACTGACAGTATTAAGTGCTGACAAAGATAGGAAACACTTGGAACATTGCTGGTGGAAGTGCAAAATGGTACTTTGGAAAACAGTTTGGCAGTTTCTTATAAAGTTTAACATCTATTCATCATATGATCCATTGATCCTCATGCTAGATATTTACTCAGGTGAAACTTATGTCCACACAAAAGCCTGTATGTGAAAGTTTATATAGGCTTTATTCCTATGTCCAAAAGTTGGAAACAACCCAAACATCTTTCAACTGGTGAATGAAGAAACAAATTGTGGTTCATTTATACAATGGAATACTACTCATTAATAAAAAAGAAATGAACTACTGATGAATGCAGCAAGGATGAATCTCAAATGCCTTAGGCTAAGTGAAAACAGCGAGATACAGAACCTACATACTGTATGATTATATTGATATGACATTCTGGAAATGGCAAAAAAATGGATGCCAAAGGATATAGTCTGTGGAGGAGTTGACTCCAGAGGGGCTTGGGGAATTTTGGGGGTGGTAGAACTGTTCTGTGTCTTGCTTTTGGTGTGTTGTGTGTTTATCAAAACTCACAAAATTATATACCATAAGGGTTAATTTTGTTGTATGTAAATTTTACCTTAAGAAAAGATTCTAAAACAGTTTAACATGTTGCCTCTCCAAGTTGCTTTTCCACATGATCTGGATTTGTTTCTGGCTTGGTTTCCCTGCCCTTGGTGCCTCCGATCCTTGTCTTCAGTGACTGGCTTTTCTCCCAGCTCCCCCCATTGCTCTCCAGATGGACTCTAGTTCCTGCTAATTGACCCTGACTCCACCAGGCACTGTCCTCCTCTCATCAGTCGGGCAGAATTGACTTCCCCAGAGCTAATCCCCAGCAAACTCCTCTTTCAAACTCATTACACTTGGCCTTGCAGCTGGTGAATGGCCATTTCTTATTCTTTAACTGTCTACCTGGAAGAGGATAGATTGCCTCCATCTTTCTCCTTGACATTTGTTTGCTTCCACAGGCTCACCCGTGACACTGCATGATGGTGTCCAGTTTTCTTGTTCTTTATCTAGGTTTTTAGTATACACAGTGTGCTTATTGTCCATTTAGCATACCTGGATGGGGAGTTTACTGCATGGTGTTTTCACTCATGGGAGACCACAGCTGTGATTCTCCAAACAGCTCTGATAGTTGGAAGCCATGATGCTCTCTGCAACACTGTAAACATGTTGATATATTAAGCTTAAGACAATTAGACATGTCGGTTTGTCCTAAGTCAGACTCTATACCAGGTTCTAGTGATGATAAGCCATATCAAATACTGGTGGTATAAGAAAAAAATTGATAAACAAAAGTTAAAATGAGAAGATTACACCACCCCTTTTTTTGTTCTGGGAAATGGGAAATGGTTGCCTTGTCGTTAGCAGTGGAACGTCTCTCTCCAGCTCATTAGTGTTAAACAGGAGCAGAATTTGGTGACTCGTGAAGCCCAAATACCATGTATTCTTATAATTAAATCTTCTTTTTGGGAAGTTGCTATGGATGAGTTTTGCAGCAGATTATAATTAGGGCAACCATATAATTTATTGTCCAAATGAGGTTGTTTTCTAGTTTAAACAGTAGTGGGGTACTACTAGTAATTAGTGTAAACTAATTAATCTAGTCAGGTGTAAACTAGGACTGTCCCAGGCATCTGGGATATGTGATGACCCTAACCACATGGCACAGATATGCTATTCAGATAGCCAATAGTTATCCATAGCCGCTTTTGAGATGATTATGTTAAAAGTGGCTATATAAACAGTTCTTCATCCATTTGTGTTCATGAATTGCGTGGCACACTGCTATGGGCATACTCAGCTACAATTCCTAGTCGATACCTATAATTCTGCTCCTTTTTTTCCTACTCAAGGAGCTTTATCAAGGTGGAAATGAATGTGAATGTTGATCCTTTAGGGCAATGCTTCTCAAGTCTTACTGTGCACACACGTCACGGGAGGATCTTGTTAAAGTGCAGATTCTGATTCAGTGGGTCTGGGGTGGGACCTGAGAGTCTGCATTTCTAACAAGCTCCCAGATAATCCTAGTGCTGCTGGTCCACAGACAAGCCTTTGAGGAGCAAGACAGGGGAGACCTTTGAAAGTCACTGGCCAGTTAGGGAACTTTGATTGTTGGTAACACAAAGCACCTAATTGCTCATCTGATTGCTAGACACTCAAGTGAGGAGACACTAAAATGGAGACCTGTTGGTTCATAGTAATTAAATAAAATAGTGTGAAAATTAAATAAAAATAGTGGGAAAAAATTACTCTCTCTAGTTCTTGATGAGGTCTATGCAGCCACAGCAGCTAGGACCATTCATTGCCTCTCTTTAGTGTAAGAAAGCTTGAAGGAGGCCAGCCCAGTGGCACAGTGGTTAAGTTCATGCACTCTGCTTTGGGGGCCTGGGGTTCACAGGTTTGGATCCTGGGCACGAACCTAGCACCACTCGTCAAGCCACGCTGTGGTGGTGTCCCACATGAAATAGAGGAAGATTGGCACGGATGTTAGCTCAGAGACAATCTTCCTCCGGCAAAAGAGGAAGATGGGCAACAGATGTTAGCTCAGCAACAATCTTCCTCACAAAAGAAAAGAAAAAAGAAAGCTTGAAGGAAATAGTTACATTCTGCACAAAAAAGAAAATTAATGGATTATTGCCAGCAGTTTCTCTTAAAGTAATTTTAAAGAAAATATTTTTCTGCTTCAGATATTAAATGAACTTTATTCTGTTGTAACTTTATATTGAAGGTTGATAACTATTACTAAATAGAAATGGTTACTTTAAAAACATACACAGCAAGCAACATACTATTCCAAATTAAAATATTTAAGTAATACCCATGGTTACTGTTTCTCTATCAGTTTTGTGTGACCAGATATATGTTCTAGTGGCATTCTAGTTGGATGAATTTCTCCCCACCTTCTGCCTTTAGTACAGTGTATAGGATGCTCTTCTGGACAGTTTTGGACCCTGAGAGATGAATCAGAAATTGCAAAAAATGAAATTGCTGCACACAAAGAAACTCAACACAAAGAAGTCAGGACTCTGTGTTTGCTCACAGAGCTAAATTAGATTTAATGGCTGTCCTACATGGGTTTAGTCCGTGCCTTCTCCACATTGTTACCTGCTGTTGTCAGTTTTGGACACAAGCAGATATGCACTAGGTGCTTCTGGTTCTGTTTTGCTATTTATTTTAGACACATTAACAGATTAATTTCTAAGAAAGAAGAGAAAGTCATTAATGTCGAATAAATAACAAGTAAGAGTGATAGACAACTGGGGCATTTCCTCTCAAATTTGACTTTCACTGTTCTAGTTTCCTATTAGCTTATAGATTTGTTGACTACTGTCGCTTTTCTGTGAAAAATGCAAAAAAAGTAGTAATTTAGATATTGAAGTAAATTCCTCAACTAATCTCCACTATCAAAATGTATGGTAATCACATAATAACCAGACGTGCCAGCTTTAGGAGGTAGGTGACACAAGTGGAAAAAGCTGACAGCTTTTTTGAGATCTTTTATGCCAGCCTTCTAATTAATAGATGAAGAAAACAGATCAAAGCTGTGAAAACGCTTGCCTCAAGCTATAGAACTAGGTAGTAGCAGACGTAGTCTTGAAATCCAAGCTTCTTCATTCGTAGCTTGGCACTGTTTTTATATCGTCTCCTGTTTGTTTTTATTTTGTATGATGCATTTTGTAAATATTCAGGACATCAGCATGTTTTATAAATTTTAATTTAAATAAGAGCAGAAAGTGTTTTCAAGAAAAAAATGAAGTGTTAAGGATGATCCTAGTCTCTAAAATGTGCATGGAGTTTGCTCCAGATTTACCAAAACAATTTCTTTCTATACTTTTGCTTGCTTCTGCTGCATCCTGAAGAAATAAACTAGAGCACGTCAGCACCTGCTTTCAGTCATTCTGGGCTTCTTGCTGAAATCTCAGAGCTGGAGTGAAATGGAAGAGAACTGAAAGTTCGTTTCATCCTGGGCTTGTTGCAGGATTTTACTAGAAAGGCTCTCTGAGTAGTCTGTGGACGGCCCTAGGAATATGTTCATTTCCAAGGAACCTTTAACTCATTTGCAAACATCACAATGCAATTCAGCAGAGGGGAGTGGCAGGATGTGTGGTGGCCGTGGGTAGCATTGTGTAGATGACTACGTGGATGTGATGGCTACGATCTGTCCTAACCTCAGCCAGAATCTGCTGAATCCTTTTGGCAAGGAACTGGCCAAAGTGCTGAAATGCTTGGCCAGTCCAGTGAAAAGTCCTAGAACAGCACTTCCTGAACTTATTTGATCATGGAACAGTTTAAGCTAAATCCAGTGGGCAATTATCAGCTCTCACCTTTCTTTACCTATGATCAACTTTTGACACAGTTGACCATTGCCTCCTTGTGCTAACCACTAAGATGTTGTCTCTTGGCTCCAAACCTATCTTGGGATATTCTGTTTGTGATGCTGGAGATGAGACTGCACTAGATTTCTGAGATAGCTCCATGTTGGGCTCTGCCTGTAGGAGATGCTAGAGAGAGACTGAGAGGCTGGAGGAGGAAGAAGAGGCTTGCTCCTTCCCATTTGCTTCCCATGGGCTTCCTGTCTGCATGTGGTTCTTGGGGGTGTCATGGCTTAGAAAAATTTCTTCAGCCCAGAAGTGACCCTCCTTCCTGTTCCCACACGTGATTCCAGTTTTCAGTTTTCCCAACTCTTGCAGAACCTGCTTGTACTGGATTGAATAGTGTGCCTTCAAAATTCATGTCTCCCCAGAACCTCAGAAAGTGACCTGATTTGGAAGTAGAGCTTTTGCAGATGTCTTGAGTTAAGATGAGGTCATACTGGATTAGAGTGGGCCCTAAACCCGATGACTGGAGTCCTTGTAAGAAGGCTGCGTGATGACAGGCAGACATTGGAGGGATGTGTCTCTAAGCCAAGAATCCCAAGAGATGCTGGCAACCTCCAGGAGTTAAGAGAAAGGCAAGGAAGAGATTCCCCCTCAGAGGCTTGAGAGGAAGCACGGCACTGCTGACACCTCAATTTCAGGCTTCAAGCCTCCAGACTGTGAGAGGATAAATTTCCACTGTCTTCAACCACCAGGCTTATGGTGACTGTATGGCAGCCCTGGGAAATTAATACACTGCCTCGCCATAGCCCCCTCAGAGACATAAGCGCCAGATGGCTGACAGCGTCTTTTTAGAGAAGGGTTCCCAGGCTCCTGGGGTCCCTCCTTTGAGCTCAGAAACAGCAGCACCCGCTGAGCAGCACCTGCTTCTCAGGGGCTGATCTCACTTCTGCAGGGCCCTTTCTCTAAGCTTATTTAATAATTCAAACCTCCTTCCTTTGTTTCTCCAGTTCTAGTGGTGGTCGTTTTTTCTTGCAGATCCTACCTTCGTCATACCTCAGAGTTCTCTTTTCACCTTTTTGTTACCTAGTTAACAATTTCATACTTAATACAGTCATGTGTGGCTTAACGGATGGGATACGTTCTGAGAAATGTGACATTAGGTGATGTTGTGGTTGGGCGAACATCAGAGTGTACTTTCACAAACCTAGATGGTGTAGCCTACTACACACCTAGGCTACATGGTGCTAATCTTATGGGACCACTGTCTTATTATAACATCATTATGCAGCACATAACTAATTATTTACATTAAATTCCCTGAATTCAGTCTCCTGACTGGATCCTGACTGATACACACCTCCCTGATACTCTTATCATTAATTTCCAATGAAATTACATTCTCTTGGGCTTCCTTCTGCCACATAGGTCACCCTTCAATCTACTCTGCTGGTTTATCCTCTTCTCTCCAACCTCTTAAACTTCCAATGACCCAGGATGCAATCCTCTCCTCTCCTTTCCTCTCTTCTCTTCCCTCTGCTTCTCTCTTCTCTTTCCTTCTCCCCTCCCCTGCTCCTCTCCTCTCCTCTCCTCTCTTCTCTGCCTACACTCACTCTTTTGGTGATCCCATGCATTCTTATGGCTTTAAAATCCGTCTATATATGTTGTTGACTTCCAAATGTATATAATTTTGGCCCAGACTTCTGTTCCATGAACTTCAACTACATACTCAGCATCTCCATTGGATGTCTAATCAATACATTAAATTTAGTATGTCCAAAAACTGAACTCTTGATCCCTTCTCCCCAACTCCCACCAAAACCTGCTACTTCTGCACCATACCCCATCTCAGCTGATGGAAAATCCACCCTTCCCCTCCTTCTCTTTCCTCTCACACTCCACATCAGGAAGTCCTTGTGCCTCTACTTTCAAATTATATCCAGAATTGGACCATTTCTTAACACCTCCACTGCTGCTCCCCTGACCCCTGTCTGAACTACCGGAATTGCTGAAGTAGCTTCCCACCTGGTGTCTGCTTCCACTCTTGTCCTCAAGAGTCCATCCTCAGCATAGCAGCCAGAGAAATCTTAAAAGGAAGCCAGATCATGTCCTTTCTCTGCTCACATCCCTGCAGGGGCTCCTCATCATGCTCACAGTAAAAGCCAAAGTCCTCACAGATGTCCACAAGGCTTTACAGTGTCTGACCCTTTGTTATCTTTCTGAGTCCGTCTCCTTCTCTTCTCCTTTATTGCTCTGTCCAAACACACCAGCCTCCTTACTGTTCCTCTAATAAACGAAACATGGTCCTAACTTAGGGACTTTGTTCTGTCTTCTCTGCCCTCAACAGTGTTTCTCCATATATCCTTTTGGATGACTCTTGCCTCCTTTAGGCATTGCCCAGATGTCATCTCACTGGGGTAACCCTGAATTCCCTAATTATTACTACAACCTACCCCTCCCCGCTCTCAATCCTCCTTATTTTTCATAGCGTAGATTATCTTCTAATAAACTATGTGGTTTATTTTAGTATATTTCTTGTGTCTCTCCTCTTGCGAGCATGAGAATTCTACAAGGCAGGGATCTTGCTTGTCATTGTTGCATCCCGAGTGCTAGGAATAGTGCCCCACACATGGCAGAAAGGCAATAAATCCCCGCTGAATGTTGAAAGGGTGAATGTGCTCACAGAAGCGTTCTGCACACTTGGGTTGAAGTAGACCACACAAAAGAGTACACGAAGGAATTAAATCCTGCCAGAGATGACCAAATAATCCGATGGAACAATAAACACTTCCAATATTAGGCTTCTTAAGAAAATCAGTAAGTGATCCAAAAATGAGATAAGTAACAAATTTTGAAGTTTTCTAATTCAAGAGCAACAGAGTGTTGAAAAATGTGAGGATTACGAACTTTTTGCTTAATTCCAACAATTTGAGAGCAACGAGACCTTGTTGCTTTTGTGAATTATAAATGTTTAATATATGGTAACACCGATTAATATTTCTCCACCCTACTGAACACATTTAGGAAATACTGCCATAGAATAACGGACTGGCACAAGGCAAGATTTTGCACATGTATAATTTAGATATAGCATGCAAATAATACCTATAGTTTTCAGATTATTTTCAATTACATTTTCATTTGATACTATGTTTGGCAGTTAAGAATTGATTACATAATATATATGAGGAGTATTTGAAGACCCATAAAGGAGCAATTTTCTCTTATACAGTTAATTTTTACAATGTTTTGTTAAGATCAGCAGTTTAAAAATAATGTTTAATTCTTGAAATCAGTAGAATATCTATACATCCTTTTAAACTTTACATTATACCTAAGTATGCAAAAACCACATTTCAAGAAAAGGTCACTCCCATTTAGTCTACACAACACAGCAGGCAAATGTGGAAGATGTTTGTTTTTCAGGATACTTTTTTGGAAGTGTTTGTCTACACTGAGCATAGGAAAACTTTTTTTAGGGCCACTGACCCATGATTGGTGGAAGGTAGGGAATCAACAAAAGATCATATGATACGAAAGCAATTTAAGCTTTTTTTTTTTTTTTTTTGAGGAAGACTAGCCCTGAGCTAACTATTGCCAGTCCTCCTCTTTTTGCTGAGGAAGCCTGGTCCTGAGCTAACATCGTGCCCATCTTCCTCTACTTTATATGTGGGACGCCTGCCACGGCATGGTGTGCCAAGCAGTGCCATATCCACACCCTGGATCCGAACCGGCGAACCCCGGGCTGCCGAGAAGCGGAACGTGCGAACTTAACCGCTGCGCCAGCGGGCTGGCCCTAAGCATTTTTTTTTAAGTATTTAGAAATCATTTAAAGAAATTCTTGCTTTTTAAAAAGTAATAAAAAAGACAATTAAAAAGAATATGAAAATACGAAAGTCACTTTTGTTCTATAATGTGATCAGTTAAAAGAGATAAAACGGGAGTGATGTCCCCTACGTAGGAATAAAGGAGGACATAAAGAGAGGGATTGAGAGAAAAAATTGGAAGAGTCACATCGAAAGGCAGTGATAGAAATATGGGAGCAGAGAGTCTCCGGTTCAGACACGGGGCTTATGAGAGACTAGAGACGTGGGCAACCTGTGCAGGACTTGCCCCAAAGAAATGTTCTAATTCCTATATTTATATATATATTTTAAACACAGGTGTTCTTGAAATCCTATTCCCCACCATATTAGAAAAATACCTTTCTGTTTTGGAAAAATTATGTATCTATATTCTATAGAGGAAAAAAAAAATCTCTTTTCATTGGATAACCTTAAAATCATTTAACCTTTTAGGACATAAAAGACTGTGTTTTGGTTTCAAGCTGAAGCCTTAAATCATCTTTTGCTGCTTGACCTAGGGACCAAATGGAAATAAAATGTGAGTTGAGTCCTCCCGTCCTAAAGGAAATAGAGACACCTTGTTAATTTGGTTGATTGTGGTGAAAAAAAAAATCGATTTGGTTGTCTAGCATTGTGTAGACAAAGAAGAGGTTGGCTGACTAATTAACTACGTGCTTGTGATGTTTCCACCATTGTCCTGTTGACATCGGCGGTGAAGTGATTCGCGCAGGGTCCCCCAGCTAGTAACTGAAGAGCTTGAGATGCGTGGGCGGGCTATCTGACTTGCCTTCCCTCTGCTGGTCTTTGTGAATTTATGATTATGGAACCGACCTTTTTGCTGTCAATCACTTGGAGGTGGAGACTCCAAAGAAGCATTTGTGTTCAAGAACTAATTTCCAAGTGGTAATTACTTGCTGTATTATTATATATGACTTTAAGATCCACGGAGGTTGCAGTGAATGAGGAAGCATGAAAGAAAGGACAAAAGGAGAGAGATGGGAGGGTTTCACGCGTCTTCATAAATAGTCTGTTTACCTTCTTTCTATCTAATACTGGGGGAGATGTAAAGGGCTAGATATCTCGAGGTTATAAGAATGGTACCATTTGCTGTGTCGGGTGGACTGTGTCTCTCTGAGACTCGCGTCTGCAAACCTCGTTTTGGAGATCTGAGAGGGCATGATTACAGGAAAACACTAATGAAATACATTATAATTCTTAAGTATGATCAAATGTGAGTTAATTTCGTATACAGTCAGTTTCCTAATAGAATGGATGTTACGGATTGCATTGCGTCCCGCAGAAAGATATGTTGAATTCCTGACCCCAGGTGCCTGTGAATGTGACCTTATTTGGAAATGGGGTTTTTGCAGATATAACCAAGTTAAGATGAGGTCATTGGCGTGAACCCTAATAGGACTGGTGTCCTCATTAAGAAGAGGGGAATTTGGACCCAGACACACAGGGGAACGCCATGTGACCACAGGGTGCAGACTAGAATGATGCAGCTGCAAACCAAGGACGCTGGGATCGATGGCCACCATGAGAAGCCAGGAAGAGGCCAGGACGGAGCCTCCTCTACAGATCCAGGAGGGAGCATGGCCCCGCTGACCTTTCATTTCAGACTCTGTAGCCTCGGAACTGTGAGAGCATCCGTTTCTGTTGTTTCATGCCCCGCCCCCCAGGTCTGTGGGGCTTTGTTCCGGCAGTCTTCCCAAACCGATACACTTCTGACCTGACTAATCAGTTTCAACTGTTTTCTAGTGGTGTCCTTAGGATTTCTCTGTCAAAGATATGTTGTATTAGGAAGCTAACACAACGGTTTGTGCCTGGGAAATGGTATTTTAAGACACAATGACTAAGTCAACTCCGGTATTCCATAGAAGTAGAATAAGAATGAGAACCTATGTTTTGTTACCTACTCTTCATCAGAGGAACGACCACCTGTGGTATTTTTATGCACCTAACAACCCTACGTGGTGTCTCTCTGTGCCAAACAGTGAAGTGTCTTCTAACGTGCTTGTCACAAAGGACTTACTTTTATGTTCCTTGAGATCTTATGAAGAGAACGCTGCTGAACAGAAGAAAAGCTGCGGGAGTTTGTCGAAACCTCTAGAAGGACTAGGAGGGGGCAGAGGAGGTGGGAGGGAGGCCATGGAGGCTGCCCTGCTTGAAATCAAGGGCGTGGAGTGTCATTTTAGGCCTCCTGTGTGACTGCAGCAAGTTGGGGATGAACATCTTGGCAGGGCAGCATCTGTAGGAGGGCGCTTGGGTAGAATCGCTGTGTTTGCAGGTAGAGTTAGCAGGCAGGGCGCTCTCTCATGCAAAGGCGTGTTCCTGAAGGAGCTATTAATCTCATTCAGCTGACCCCCAGAGTTTGTGGAGTTCACGTTTTGGGACTGGACAGTCGGAAGCAGTCCCACAGGCCTCTGACTTGCAGGAACTGTGCTAATGGACTGCAGGGCCGCGAGGCTGGTGGGAGCCAGAGCCGGCCTGGCAGACTTCCAGCGCCGCGGGAGCTCTGCTGTTCTCAATCCGCCTCCTGTGCGCACGTCACGGAGAAATTAGGAGCTGAATTCTGGAAGCCAGAATGGGCTGAAACCCATCAGAAAGAAGGCACAGCGTGGCTTCCTTGCCATAAAGGTGCTGAGATCGTGAGTGTTTCAAGTTCAGCATGGCTCAGCTGCTGGAAGAGAACAGAATTCAGAGCCCAGAGTTTTTGACTTGGCTTCACACTGGAGCTGGCTCTTTGACTCTGGGCCAGTCCCAACGCGTCTCTCAACCTCAACCTCTCTGTCTATAAAATCTGCTTTAAGTACAAATGAACGAGATAACGTGTGTGAAATTACTTTATAAATGTCAGTGTGCTCTTCAGATGAGCCGCCATGCACGCACCTCCCCAGACACCCCAGGCTAGGCGTGGAGTGTGGCTGTGTGGCAGTTTCTGTGTGACACGCCAATCGAGGACACCTAGGGGGAGAGAGACGAAGGGAGCAGGTGAGCCTGACTGACCCTGCTTACCTGTAGAGAACCTTTTAGGGTCTTTTATATCACTGCGACCAAAAGCTCTCAGTTAAGTGAAAAATTCAATTTAGAACGATGACACCATTTCTGGCCAGGAGGAAAATAATCCACTTACTGCATTTGCTTTCCTTTCCTTTCAGACATGTAGGGCTAGTCCTCAAAGCCCAGATGTCCCAAAGACTGTGTCAGAGCCCAGGTCACTGGTCACTTTCATAAGGAGTCTTTCCAAGTCTGGTTCACTTCACACACCTGCTGGCTTGCTTTAAAATAGGACCACCTATAGGGTGGAGTCCACACTGAACCGGAAGAGCGCTCTGCCTTCCCGCAGGCCAGTAGGATGTGTCATTCCTCCTCCCCCTGTCCTGGCTTTTTGTGCGTACAGCACACCCCACAGTGTGCCATGTAGTTGTAGTGGGGCTGGAATCTCACCGGAGAGTGCCTTCAGAGGGAACAGGCTATGCCTCCTTCTCTCTGGTCTCCCACCCATCCCTCTCCTACCGACATCCTCCCACCCCCGGGTCCTGCATGCTGCAGGCACTCAATAAATGTGTCCTACATTAACTATTACCATGGTCCGGGTTTTTTTTTAATGACCCTTTGAATGATAAGTTCCTTCACTAACTCTTCCTCTTTTATATCTAGACCTGTCTTAAAGAATCTAGACCTATCTTTCTTAAAGAATCACGTGTGATTTGCTTATGACTATAGCAACGGTGATTATTAATGATGAATACTTAAAATTACCACGTGTGAATTACGTGAGAAGATGCAGAGGGTTGAGTAAGGCACTTTTCCGGAAAGGAAATGTCTGTTGTCCTCCCTCCACCCTGAATATTTCCAGCAGTGTATTTCCATTTGAGCGGCTTCTGGGACAGTTATAATTAGGTTCCGTTGCTGCTGATGGAGGCTGGAAGATGAAGGCAAGCATCTTTCTGCAGACCACACTGGCCGTGACAGAACAGTTCCCTACCCAATGATAGCATCAAACTAATTCGCCTTCCCAAGAATAGATGAAGAAACATCAAAATTCACTTGCTTGCCTGGGATCGTACTGAGAGGCAGGCGTGTTCATCCTACTTCTGTATTGTGGGAATTGCCTTTGATAGCAAGAAAAGGTCCCGTCTGTCTTGCGGGAGCCTTCTCCTGCTTGGCAGCACCAGAAAAAATGTTTTCACTCCTGCTGCATCTCACCCGTGATGAGGGCTCCCTCACACTAGTCCTGAGAAGGCTTGTTCAGAAGGATATCTTGGGCCGCAGGGTCCGATAAGTTCGGGCGATGTTGTTCTTTCCTTTTCTTGGAGGAGAGGTGCACACAATGTACGCTCACACATCTAAGGCTCCGAGAAGACCTGTAAAAATGTCAACAAAAAGATTTGATTTTGCTTAATTAGTGTGCCATTCAGTCATTTGTTTAACAAATAATTTTAGAATGTGTCAGGCATTCTGCTAGGTGCTGGGAATGTAACCAAGAACAAAACGGAAAAAGTTCCTTTTCTCATGGAGTTTATAGTTTGTGGAAAGGGTCAGACAATAAACAAATACAAAAATATACAATATGTTATCAAATGGTGATAGATGATAAAAAATAAAACAGCATAAAGGGTCAGAGCTTGATGATGTGGGGGCGCTGTCTTAGATTGTGGTCTAGGGCTCTATGTGGAGGTGACGTCTGAGAAGAGACCAGAAGGAAGTGAGGGAGGGAGGCCAGCAGTTATCTAAGGGGAGAGCATTCTAAGCAGAGAGAATAGCAAGTGCAAAGGCCCTGAGGTGGAAGAGTGTTGGGCATACTGGAGCAGGCTGAGGTGGAGTGCAGGGGTGGAGTGGAAGATGAGACCAGAGGGGAGGTGGGCCAGGCCATGTAGGGACAAAGGGAATGGAAAGGAAGCCCCTGCAGGGTTTTTAGCAGGAGAGTGTAGTGTCTGCCCTACCTTTGGAAAGGATTTCTCTGGCTACTGTGTGGAGAAGAGCCTCTAAGGGACAAAGATAGAACCAGGAAGACCAGTGAGGGGGCCATTGCAGTTTCCCTGTGAGACAAGATGGTGGCTGGGACCAGATGAACAGCAGTGGAGGTGGTGAGAAAGTGACAGGTGTTTCCCTGTCTTATTTGGCCATGAACTCTCTTTTTGAGGAATGCTTTTTCATATTTCTTGGAATGCATTTTGCAAAACACTGTTGTATATAATCAGATATTGATTGTGTATTTCTGTCAATCATGAAAATGCTTTTATACCTTCCTCCCTGGTGTTAACTCGTAGTGGATAACAATGTCAGAGAGGTGAGACACCAAAAAGCTAATGGAAGGAACTGAACAGTTTCATTTTAGCAAGTATGGTCACGATTGAGTCTCACTCTTGGCCCCAGAGGTGTGCCAGTTGGAGAAGACATTGGAAATCCGTTTTTGTTTCTATTTCTGTTTGTTCCAGATCTGACACAGGTGCAAGTGTGCAAAAGGCTTTCATTGCATGCATTTTATTTCAATGTATGCTGAATTCCTACTATGTCCTTTAAATAAACTAAGTCCTTGGTCTGTGAATACTTTCCTTGTCCACCTTTCGCCTGATCACCTCGGTTTGGACCCTGCTGTATCCCATAATATCATAATACCATGTCCCAGCACATAGCTCTTAGCACGTTGGAAGACAATCATCTGCTTAGTTGTTAGATGTGCCACTACATGGAAAATTCCTTGGTGGCGAGGCCCTGGGCCTTGACTTTCTTTGTGCGTAGAATCAGAGACAGTCTAGATCCTGCTCTTGAGTAGGTGGAAAATAGCTGTTAGTTGAAAGGGTGAATGAGTGGGGGTCCAGGACTGCCTTGGGCACTGAGAATACAAGATGAACCCAGACAGTCTCTTCCTTTAAAGAACTAGTAGTGTGGTGGGGTGGATGGAGTGTCCTGCCTGTGACTATTGCTTGGGCCCAGATCTGTTCTCATATGTGGGTGGAATATTCAGTAGGCCCATTGGGGAGGATTTAAATCAAGAAGTTCCTCCTGTTCCCCAACATCTAACTTGTAAACCCAATTACCGAGCTTGAAATTCCACCATTTACACATTTCCTTGGACTAAGGAATTAAAGAGAAATACCTCAGGGCGGGAGGGTACTTCAGGAACTCCTTAGCCATTGTTGGTGTGTCGTGTGTGAATTAGTCTAGCAGCTCTTCTCAGCAAAGGTAAAGGAGAAGGTTTTGTTGGAAAGGAGACAAGGACACCCATTCTCCAGTGGCCACCTTGATCTCTTCCTTAATGCTACTCCTTCTAATGGATGTACACCTTGGCCCTTCCCTCCCCACAGACGTGCTCACACATACATACACACACACACATACCCTGGGTTTGTGGCACTAGACAGCTACTTTGAGAGGCGCTTTCTCAGCACACAGAAGTATTTTGTACCAAGAAAAGCCTGGGCAGAACCTGAACCGCAGACTCAGTGAACAAATGAACACTCCACTTCTCCTGCTTTGCGGATCACAGGACTTATGCATCTCTGAAACCCCTTGGCCTCAAAGCTGTTCCCACACTGAGCCACAGAGCGCTGGTGGAGGCGTTAAGGAAGTCTGTGGTGCCTCCCTTCTAGCGGCCAGAAGCAAGGGGAACAGTGAGGAGAGCATCCCTTGGGGATAATCATCCCATGGTGCTCTGAGGTGCCGAATGAAGTAAACAGAGGCGGCTGCTTTTGCAGCCCTCACCCTAGAAGCCTTGCAAATGGAACACTTACTCAGTACATGTGGACAAAGCAGAAAGAGAAAGTAGGTCATTTCTGGAGGTTACAGGGAGAACAGTGTGAACCTGGGGGGGTCTGTTCCCTCCTGCTGATGACATCCAAGGGGGTTATCTGAGGTCCAGGAGCAAGTGTTTTGCTGTTATGGGTGGAACATGAATGATGCACACTTGAACTCAGAAAATGAATCTGGCTGTGCCTTTAAATTGCACTAAAACTCTGCAAGGATGCTAATCACATTGCCTGACTCGCTCAGAAAAGACAAATAGACATTTTTCTTGGAGCTCTCCTTGCAGCAAATCCTCAGGGTGTGTATCTCAGCAACAGCCGTAAACAGCACGCAAACACCCTGAGCCTTTTCTGAAAGAGCCGCCTCCCGACTCCCAGCCTCTGCTCCTGGCTGGCGACGAGCAGGCCAGCCTGTGTTTACTGGCCATTTTTCCTTTCAAAAAAGGAAATTGCCAGCATTATAGCTCCCGGACGGTGAATCATATTTATAAATTACATTCTTTTATTCTTTAATTTCAACTAAACTAGCACTTGCTGAGTAGGTACCATGTACCAAGTGTTGCCTTTTGATGTTATTTTATTTAATCCTCGCAACAGCACTGTTATTTCCCGTTTTACAGATAATGCAGTTGAAGATTGAAGACCATCAATGACTTGTCTATTGTCACAAAGCTAGGAAGTGGCAAAAGCAGTATCAGACCCAGTAGGTGTGACTCTCAGGAAGATCCCTGTTGGGGTCTAATCATTTTGGTCGTTTTAGCATGTCTAGGACACCCGTTTGCTCGAGGGGTGTCGTGGAGCTTCTGCACAAATTTAGGAATGACCCTGTGTTTGTTCCACTTCGACGGTGGTGGGATGACAGGCCCCTTTAGTCTTCCGTCTTTGGGTCTAAGTAATTGCCCGACCCCAGTATTTGGCTCCATAGCCAACTTTTAAATATGCGAGATATGACTATCTAATTTATAAATTGCCTACATCACTTCTCTTTCTTGTAATTCTAGTGAGGAGCAAGCAGAGGAAACTGCAACTCGTCTCATTTTGTAATAGCTCTGATGAGAGATTGAGGGAACGAGGAGAAGAGTAGATGATCACAGATCTTTATTAAGCACCCACAGGTACATCGAAGGGTTGGCTTTTTCTCTTTGATTGCTCTGTCTGTACTGGGGAGCCTGTCTTCCCACTGTCCTGCTCCTTCACTGAACCCATCTTTTACGACATTTCATAAATGGCTGCCTTTATTCTGAAGTTGTCGTCTGCTCAGAGGCTCCCATCTGGACCGCTCCCCCTAGACTAGCGGCGCCTGCACTCTCTAACTCTCCACCGTCCAGTAGGGTGGCTACTGGCCACATGTGGTTATTTAAATTTAAATTTTTGCCCTGTTTTTATTGAACACACAGACATAGAACTTTCCGTCATCACAGAGAGTTCCGCGGGACAGCACTGCTGTAAACCTTTACCTGCTTTGTTTTTATTTGTGACACTTGCCACTACATGAAATTATATATTTATTTGTTTGGTTATCTGTCTTGTCACTAGAAAGAAGGCTCCATGTCGTCAGGGACTTCGTGTGTTTTGTCCGATCTC
This sequence comes from Equus caballus, assembly GCF_041296265.1. Taxonomy (NCBI): domain Eukaryota; kingdom Metazoa; phylum Chordata; class Mammalia; order Perissodactyla; family Equidae; genus Equus; species Equus caballus. The sequence continues at coordinate 104,512,901 of NC_091697.1, read as the reverse complement.
TTCCTTTCAGCTCTTTGAAGAGTTCCTGGCACATCACAGGTGCTTGATAACTACTTGTTAGGTGAACGATGACGGGATCTTGGGGGCCTCTTGAATCCCAGGGGAGAGGAGCAGAGCTGCTGAGGGCAGGCACTCTCCTGCTCTTCATCCCGGAGAGCCTTTGCGTTAGCCCGCGTGCTCCCAGGAGGAGGCCTGGCTCTGTCTCTCTTCCGGTTTCCCTCACATGGTTCATAAGTCCCAGTGAAAGAAGCAGAGCTGAGCACATGCACCTTGAGTGGCTCTAGGCGCCCTCCCCTCCAGATGGGCCCTTCAAACCGGGCGGCCTCTGCGTCACACCAGGGGGATGTCTTTGGTCCTTTCGTGGACGAGCACATCCCACTGCTGTGCAAGAGCAGGGGCCGTGGATGGCGGGTTTCTGACTGATTATGCTTCACGGTGCAGCTGGTTTGATCCTCCTTAGGCAGCTGGTTTCCTGAGCGTGACAGACCCTAGTGGCCACTTGGGGACGGAATCCAGGAGCACCCTTTCTGGGCTCCACTGAGGACACCCTGAGTCTGCTTGCCTGTTTGCCCTGTAAAGTTGCTCCTTTAGACACTTTCCTAGAGAAAGGCCCAGACCCACAGGAGGGTCTGGAGAGGAAAGCTGAGCCAGAGCGGCCAGCGTGGTTCAGGGCCTTCTCTTCCTGCGTTCCCCTGAAGCAAGCTGACCCAGTACTGGGAGCTCGTCTGCTCTGCTCCACCATCCAAGGCCAGTGAGTTTGTTCCCCACTGAGGCCCATGTTGTGCCGTAGGAGAGAGCACACTTGCTGGCCTACTGAGTGGATCTGACAGAAACTAAAGTTTGTGGCCAGAATATATATCATGGTTCAGAGAAACTGATAAACAAATATACAAGTGAATAAAAAATTAAATATATATATATATTCATAGGGCTGGCCTAGTGGTTAAGTTGGGCATGTTCCGCTTTGGCGGTCCCGGTTTGGTTCCCAGGCATGGACCTACACCACTTGCTGGTGGCCATGCTGTGGTGGCGACCCATATACAAAATAGAGGAAGATCGGTCCAGATGTTAACTCTGGGCAAATCTTCCTCAGCAAAAAAATAAAATAAAATAAAATAATAGATGTATATTTTCATATATTGTGTGTACGAATCTTGTTCATTAAATAACTGGCACCATGAGAAGAAAGGATCTTAACTTCACTGAGTTACATGAAAGAAAACTTGAATAAATAGAAAGATATATTTTTGGATGAGATGGTTATTTTAAGACTTTTAGTTCCCCTGAAATTAATTTACAAACTTAGTACAATTCCAGTTAAAATTCTAATGACAGTTTTCTTGGCAAGTTCATTTGGAAGAGAAAGTAGATGAGAACACTCAGTATATATTTGCAAAGGATGAGTCGTGAGGGATCCATTCACTGATAAGTGTTAAACCTATAACAAAGTGATAAAAATGAAAGCTAGTGGTTTGAGGACAACAGTGGATGAACATACCAGTGGAGCCGAATTCAAAGGTGAGGAGCTATTAATACATGTAGGAATTTTGTCTCTCACTAAAGGGATATTTTAATGTTTCTGAAGTATTTGGTTATCTATTTTTTTAAAATCCCTTTGTCACACAGTAAAGCAAAATAAATTCCAGAATTAGACATTAAAGAATGAAACCAAAATTAGCACAAATATAAATGAATATTTTGGAAGTTCAGGAGGGCCTTAATAAACCAATACAAGGCAGACATATGAAAGAAGAGCCTTTTAAATAGACTATATAAAAATAGTTTAATAGTTCTGCATGGCAAGAACACCATAGACAAGACCATCATAGAAAAGTATTTGTAATATACAGAACAAGAGTTTAGATCCTTACTATATGATCCTTACTATATAAAGAGCTCTTAAAATTCAATAATAAAGAGACTTTGTATTAGTTTCCTGTGGCTGCCTAACAAATTATCACACTGGGTGGCTTAAAACACAGAACTTTATTCTCTCACAATTCTGGAGGCAAGAAATGCAAAATCAAGATGTTGCAGGGCTGTGCTCTCTCCACAAGGAAGAATCCTTCCTTACCTCTTCCCGCTTCTGGTGCACTCCAGGTGTTCCTTGGCTTGTGGCTGCATAACTCTGATCTCTGCCTCCATCTTCACGTGGCCTTCTCCACTGTGTCTTCTTTCATCTGTCTCTTATAAGGATACTTGCTGTTGGATTTAGGGCCCACCCAGATAATCTAGGATGGTCTCATGTCGAGATCCTTAACTTAATTACACCTTTTTCCGAATAAGTTCACATTCTCAGGTTCTGGTGGTTAGGACATGGGCATATCTTTCTGGGGGGCACCATTAAGCCCACTACAAACCTCAATATAAAAATGGGCAGAGGATAAAAGATTTTGCAAGGAAAGAGATGTTAAATTTCACTAGTAATCAAATGCAACTTAAAATGATAAAACACAATTTTTCTCTAATTTGGCAGAATTGCAACTGCTAATTTCTAGTCTAGGTGAGACCACAACGAAACAGGGCCTCTCTTACATGCTTCTGGAAGTTACAAACTGCCATAACCTTTCTGAAGGACAATCTGATATTATATATAAAAATCATCAAAATTGTATATAAAAATCCTCCTTTCGACCTCATGAATTCTCAGTAAGATCTACTACAAGCGTGTACATCACCATGTTATTAATAATATTAAAATAGTGTAAACAACCTCAATGCCCAATGATAGGAGACAAGTTAAAGACAATTATGGTATACTATAAATAAAAACAGGGGGAGAATATTTAAAAGCGTGAGGAATTTGTCAATATAAAATGTATGATTAAAGCAGGTTATAAAACTGCCAACCTGAGTCAAGAGGGTGGACTGAGCACAAGCTAAATGCCCCCTCCCCAGCCCCATATACCCTATTCCACATACATGGATGATATATCAAGATATTCTTTAGGTAATAAGTAGCTCACCTCAAAAGAAAGAAAAAGAAGACTTCAGTTGCTGCATAAGGACAGGAAGACATAGCGGTGGGTGGGAGCTGACAGTGTGCCTCCCAAATTAGGGCCAGGACATGGTCAGCGGGCACTGTAGGGGCCAGGAACACACTGCACGTCTCCACCTGGAAGAAAGGACAGTCCACAACTGTCCTCCATACACAGGGCTGGGAAAGTGTCGCCCAGCTGAGATGGAAACCCTGAGCCTCCCAGTATCTCTGCACAGTGTTACATCCGTTAAATCCAGAATGGAGCCACTGATAGAAAAACCAGTTCAGACCTCTGTGAACCTTATGGGGCTCTAGCAGGGGCAAACTCGAAACCCTATAGGGGAAAAAAAAAAACCCCTCAGGATGCTCACAACTCCAGGTGCAAGCAGGAGAGGATTCCTAGAGAACAGGGGTTCTGAATTTTTTGGTTTGGTCTCAGCACCCGATTTTCACCCTTAAAAATTCTTAAGGACGAAAGAGGTTTCGTTGTTGTGGGTTATATCCATTGTTATTTATCATATTAGAAATGAAAACTGAGAAACTTTTTGAAGATAGTCCACCAACCCAGTGAATGGGAAAATTCACACCTGAAGAGTTAGAGAGAATCGAGGAATCTGACAGGGGCTTCAAATCCAGCTGTGCTGTACTATCTAAATTAATCCTAGGTTCAAGCCATCTGCATCGCCTAAAGATTGGAAGTATAATTGCTAATTGTTAAGAGTGGGGGTCTCTGGGTGGTAGAAATAGGTATGATTTTCATTTTATTCTTGTGACTTTCTGTATTTTCCAGCTATTTCTTAAGCATGTTTTAGTTTTGTAATCAGAAAGAATACTGCGGTACTAAATTGAATTCAGATACTTCCTCAAGAGAACATTGCTCACTTTGATTCACTTGAGAATATTCCTTCCATCAAGAGGTCTGGGACCCTCTGAAAGGTCCTTAAATGTAAACATGTTAGTTATTTGGATAAGGCCTTTGAATTTCACTAATCTGGAATTGGAGAGATTTAGACAATTCCTGAGGCCAAGTTGACCCTGGCTTGGGAGACCTGTCCTTAAAGCAAATTAATTGTGTCAAATTGCATGAAAAGAATATTAACATACTTAAAACCAAAATTTCCAGGCTCTTTGATTGACTTATTACTTAAATACACTTTATTTTTGCAGCAAGTCTATTTAAAAATCATAGGAGATTACATTTTGAAAACTTAATTTCAGTTTTTGATAGATGTGAAATAAATACTGTATTTCATTTTAGAAATCCTATTTTAATGTAGACTTTCTGCCTCTCCTCCTGCTTCCCTCATTAATTTTAATTAGCGAGTTTCATGGTATTTTCCAATAGAGATGTTAGAATTTTAAAGGATCTTGGCTTTTATTTTAATACTTCCCATTATTATTAGTAGTATTTGCATTGTCTATATTATGAGTATTTCCCATTGCATGTAATGAGGATGGCTCGTTGGTGTCATGTTGAGGGTGGGGATCTTCTGTTGTTAGGAAAGGTTGGGTAACATTTAGACAAGGTTCTTGAGAACAAGCTTTGTGCTGTGACTCTCCTAGAGCAGAACATCTGGAGTATGAGATAGCAACTTCCCAAATTTATTTGACCATAGAACTTTTTCCTCTCAGAGCACCTGGCAGGACCACATATTGTGGATTGCACTTTGGTGAAATGCTGATCCAGACGACTCCCTCATGAAGAAAGGAGAGATCATAGAGTTGGCCCCCCTATGGTGCTTGTGTCCTTGTTTAATAACATTGCTTTCTAGTGTTTTGTTTTTTATTTTTTGGTGAGGAAGACTGGCCCCGAGCTAACATCTGTGCCAATCTTCCTCTATTTTGTATGTGGGACACCTCTATGGCATGGCTTGACGAGCAGTGTGTAGGTCCACGCCTGGGATCTGAACCCGTGAACCCTGGGCCGCTGAAGTGGAGTGCTCGAACTTAACCACTACACCACTGGGCTGGCCCCTATAGTGTTTTATTTTACTAGGTTCCTGGTTTCAAGAAGTTTACACTCTGATAGGGAAGATCATCCCACTCATGGATAACCAATCATATTCATGGTTAACCAATCACATTCATGGATAACCAGTCCCATTCATAGATAACCAATCGTACTCATGGATAACCAATCACATTCATGGACAACCAGTCACGTTCATGGTTAACCAATCGCATTCATGGATAACCAATCCCAATCCTGGATAACCAATCCCATTCATGGATAACCAATCCCATTCATGGTTAACCAATCGCACTCATGGATAACCAATCATATTCATGGTTAACCAATCGCACTCATGGATAACCAGTCCCATTCACGGATAAGCACAAAGGAGGACATGCTTCACTGTCTGGAGGAAACCCACTGCGCTTCACTGGGAACATGTGAATAGGTTAAAACAATCATGAAAGGAAATCACTTTGTGAAACCTGCGGCTTTTGAACTGCTCCTTGAAGAATGGGGATTTACACATATTTACACCTCAGTTTAGAGGTTTGGAGGGCAAGAGGCATCCTTAAATGATAAAGTCTGCTGTCAAAGACTTGGACAGGCTGGGGTGATAGATCAGTTTCTATTTTCTCATCTCAAAATGTGCTCTCCTCCCTCCCAAGAGCTTCTTTTCAGAATGCCCTCTCGCTGCGGGTCTGGGGTTCTGCATCTGATGCTGGTCACCGTCAGATAGCACCACTATTTCACAAGGTTAGGCCACGTGAAGTAGCAGTGCGGATGTTTTTACGAGGTACTTAGAGCTCCGACAAGACCCTGTCCATCTTCTTACCCTTCTGCTCTCTCCAGAGCCTGTCTCCAGACCACCAAAGTGCAGATCTCAGCATGCTGATCTTTTTTGTGGACAGTTAGTTTAAGGGGCTTTAAACCTGTGTTAAATAAGCCTTTCAACAAATATTTCTTTCTGGAATAAGCATATTCATAATCTAGATGGTGTACTGCACCAAATCTCTTGGACTGTGTTCTTTTAATAATCATACAAAACCAGAGCGTTTTATTGAATGCAAATTATACCTCAATAAAATTGGTTTTAAGCTTTTAAAAAAGTCACCATTTTCAGACATATGAAATTGCCTTAATAAAAAGGTATCTAGTTGTTTATAATCAGTCCTACTTGCAATGTGGGTGGCGAATATTAAAGGTTGCATTTCTTCCTGACATTAATCATAAATTAAAATGCGTATTAGTTTGGAGTAATGCATTATAGTATCCCTCAAAACATTTCTGGGGGACGGCCCCGTGGCCGAGTGGTTAAGTTCCTGCGCTCCACTTTGGCAGCCCAGGGTTTTGCTGGTTCGGATCCTGGGTACGGACATGGCACCACTCATCAGGCCATGTTGAGGTGGCGTCCCACATGCCACAACTAGAAGGACCCACAATTAAAATATACAACTATGTACTGGGGGGATTTGGGGAGAAAAAGCAGACAGGAAAAAAAAGAAGATTGGCAACAGTTGTTAGCTCAGGTGCCAATCTTTAAAAAAACAAAAAACCTTTAAAAAAAAAAATTCCTGGACTTTGTGCAAATTTTAGATGTTCACTTCATTGTCTTTTTATCTTAACGAAGCCCTATTTTGTGACATTACTACAGTGTCATCATATATGGTCAGATGGAAAGTGATAAGGCTCTCCTCCGTGTGGCTCGTGTGCTCCGTGAAAGTCTTGACCAAAATCATACAGCACTGAGTTAAGGCGAAATGTCATTCCCCACTTCTCGGGCTTCCACTCACATACAGGAACTTCTGCTCCCCAGGAGAGACAAAAGTGGGGAAAACACTTAGAGCTTCTCCCTCCCCCCCCCCCCCCCCCACACACAGCCCCAGTTCTCCCCAGGAGAGAAGGAGCGGTTTCTCTGGTGAATTGGGGGAAAGACCTTGGCCTGCTGGCCTCAGCGCGGGGGGAGATGCTCCCCGCAGGTCTGCAGAGTTGGAAGCTCCCTGGATGGCCAGCCTACACAAGGAGTCCTGCGGGGTCCAGCATGCCTGGACTGGGAAGAAGGTGTGGCATCAGAGATGAAGTGTGGGCACAATTTTCCATCAGCTGGCAATTGATCACCATTTGTCTTCTTTGTTGAATGTCTCCATTAGGTCCAAATTTAGGAGGGGAAGAGGGTTGTTCTATGACAAGCCCCTACCCCCAACCCCAGCACAGGCTCCCATTTCTACTAAGAGGTGGCAGATGTAGTGGGTGAATGGCTGGGCTCTGGAGAAGGATTGTCTAGGCTGGAATTCTTACTGGGCAGGTTTCAGTTTCCCCATCTGTAAAATGGGGATTTTAAAAGTACCTACCACATGTGTCTGTGGTGAGGATTATTGTTGGGCAAGAAGACCTCTGAAGCGCTTAGCATGTGGCCGACATCATAATAGGTGAGCTGTTATTATTGTTCTCATTACTCTGAGAGTACACAATGGCTTTAAAGAAGTTTAAACACAGTTCTTAAAATGATGGCCTCTCCCAGCCTCCGGAAGATCTAGAATGTTTTGGGCAGGAGGAGCTATCCAAGATCTTTTGATGATGAGGGGTAAAGCAGAAGGAAGGACTGGAGGTTGGGCACAGTGTGGGGAAACAGAGAAACATCTGTGTGTGTGCGTGTGGGTTGTGCATGATGGGAACATGTGTAGGATGGTTTTGAAATAGTGTGTGGTGTTTGCTAGTGGATACGTGCTGTTTGGCATAAACCATCAAAGAAAAAAAGAACTAAAACTCTATTTTGCCAGGATAACTCTCATTTGTGTGTATAACTTATTATTTGTGCAAAATGATTGACATATACAATGAGTTTGCATATCATTAAATATATCAGATAAACTTTGCTGTAAATATTATTCAGTTGTAACAACCACTTCTATAAATGTAGTTTCTAATCAGGTGTGGGACCTACTGCTCAGCATGAGTAACAGGGCATATAAACAAGTATTTGTTAAATGCAAATTATAGGAGCTGTGGTTGATGCTCTGCCCAGAACCTCTTGGGTCCCTTTTGTTGTCACCGAGCTCTCCTCCGCTGGCTCCAGTGTGCCATTGCTTCTCGTCTTCAGAGGCCTGCCTTGGGTGACTAGAACTGCTTTGCCTTTGGATGCAGAGAGCTGGAAGCGCCTGGAGTCCATCCTCGCCCTGGGTGGCCCTGAGCCCACAGTGGACAGGTGTGGGAGTATGAAAGCCCAGCATTGCCTCAAGTGGGAATAACTCTGGGGCATAACTTATGTTCCTGAGTCATCAGGAGTGATAACTGAGGATCAGGCTGGTGCTTGCCCCACAGGACTGCCTGAAATTGCGGTCCTGCTTCCATTGTCCCCCTCCCTTACCTGCTCCCTCCACTCCCTTACCAGTTCTTCCTTCATAAAGGATTCGCAGCTGATTCCTCATCACAGCGTCTGCCTCTGGGGAACCTGAATGAAAAGCACTTAACACATGTCGAATTCTGTCCTGGACACAGTGTAAGCACCAGCTCATGGGATCCTGCCCGCGCTGTGAGGTGGTTGTCATCCCCCTTATTTCGTGGAGAGGTGCACCGACTTGAATAAGGAGGAGGGGCAGCGTGTCCTTCCCTGGGGGTGGGTAGAGGTTGTTGCTTTGCCTTCTTCCCTGCCCTCCTGGCCCACAGACATCTTCTTTAACACGACTGTGTTATCGTTTGAAGTACAGCCACCACCTTGGGGTAGTTTATCTGAACAAACAAGACCATATTTTGAATTATTATCCATAAAAAGTGCATTACTGATGAAAGATACCACGGCAATTCTCTTTGTTTCAGAAGCTACCAGACGATTTAGCAACGGGGCTATAAAACCAGTTATGTGAATGACTAGGAAGAACCTAGTGCATTTAGTAAGGCTTCAGGGAGAGCGCTGGGTAAGGCAGACTGTGTGAGGCAGACGGGAGGCGGGGCGAGCCTTTAGGGTCAGACACACCTGAGCTTGAGTCCCAGCATCTCCTCGGATGAGCTTTGTGACCTTGGGCTGGTTATTTAATCTCACTAAGCCTTAATTTTCTTACCTGTAAAATGGAGACTATAATATCTATTTTGTAGGATCTTAAGTAAGGATTAAATAAAAGAATGGCTATAAAGTTCTTGGCACAGCGCCTGGCATAAAGTAAGCACTGAATCAAACAGGTTTTCATTAAAACGGAGCCTGGCACACATTACATGTTGTAACTCAGCGATTCACCCAGAAGCAGAGGTGTATTATTTTCAGACATTGACGATGCAATAAGCAGCTGCTCGTGGACATCCTGGTGGCCACCCCTGGTGTGCAGGCCACACCTGGAGAACCGTGGGTCAGTGCAGCATGGCCTTCTACACAGACGCCAATCTGCTATTTTCCTGGCCGTCTCTGGGATGAACCAACCTTTTTGCATTTTCCGTTCACCAGAGAGAGGAATAGCCATGCAGTACACCTCTGCCCGCTGAATACCCTGCCCACTAGCCAAGCATCTCGCACGTTTTCCAAGACTACATAGTAAAGATGGTATAGCTGTGTTTCTTGTTTAACAATTTATTTTGGGGTCGTTGTAAATTCACATGCAGTTGTAAGGAATAATACAGAGAGATCCCCTATACCCTTGACCCAGTTTCCCCCAAGGGGAATATCTACAAACGTCTGATTTTAAGCAGAATTTTTGAGTAAGTACTTAAACCTACCCTTATTTATGCAAAAGCACTGAAAAATCTGGTTTGCTGTAGTGAGACTGCGAACTACAAGACCCACTGTCTCTCCTGTTAGGATCTGAGAATCAGCCAGCCCGTCGTTTTTGGCATGAGAAACCTTGATTCAAAAGGAGAGCTTATATACACGTAGTCCTTGTTTTACCCCAGAATTAAAACTAAGACTTTTACAAGAAGCATTTTTTCAAAACCGAAATGTTTAATTGTAAACCTCTTTTTCATCTTTTTCCTTGCTCGCCTGATTAGATTCCTTAGAGAGTTAGCATTACCCGCTTCCCAGCCGCGACCATGACGATGGAGACACCACGCCTGTTTTCTCTCCCAGAGGCGGCTCCCATGCCAGGGCCTTTCTGGGGCTGAGAGCCCCATAGAGCATGTGGTAAAAATGTTTGTGGCCGGGAACAAAAGCAGAAAAGCTAAATGCAGTCGGCCTGTTTACCATTTATTAGCAGCATGTCTCGCGGAAGCTCTCGGTTACTAACACAGCGGGGTGCATCGCGGGGATGGCTCTGCGGCCCCGCTGTCAGCATCCGACCTCCCGCACCGGTGGGCGCGGCGGCGCTGGTGTGCACGGCGCTGGTGTAGGCAGGCAGAGCGGCTGTGCGGCGTCTGATAGGATCTCCAATTTATGGATGGTAGAGCAGTTGGCTTTATTTATTGTGTGAAATGTTTTAAGTTTGCTTTTAATTTTTAAAGTCGGAAGCTCTCTCCATCTCCCACATCGTTTGTCATCACCTCCCTTCTCCTTCGCTTCTCTTTTTTTCCTGCCTCCTCGAGTTTCTGAGCACGTCATCCTCGGCCCCCTTTCTCACTGCCTTCCTGTCTTTCCTTACTCTTCTCAAAGATGCTCCCACCTCTCCCTTGCTGCCTCTCAGCTCTCTAAAAAGAAAGAAAAGGGAAGACAAACAGATAAATCCTTTATTAAGACATTTGGCCAAAACCCTTGTAATCCTGTTTATTTCAGATTCATTTTGTTGTCTTCCAAACCCGGGCCTGTGCGGAGCCCTGCTCTGTTTTGCCTACTGGGCATTTGTAGGTATTCAGTGGTAATGGCGCACAGTCCATTTATAGACAGTTTTTTTCCTTTCTTGCTGGGTTTGTGCTGTCTGAATGAGCTGTTTAAATATATGTTTGTAATAGCCACTTACCAAGTGTTTTACACCGGGTGCAAAAGGAAAAAGTAGAAATGACTATTATATAAATCCATGTTTGAAATGCGGCCACGGCCTAGGGCTTGGGGAGTGAATGATGGAGGAGATGACTGTCTCACCTTTATGTCATCTGTGAACAAGGGTGGGCCTGACACTGGCTCCCTTGGGCCACCAGAGGAGATGGTCAGTGGACAAGTGAAAGATCAGTTACTGTGAGGTCACCCCGAACATAATGAGCTAAGACATAGGGGCCGTCAGTGAGAAAGAGACCAAAAGATGGGTCTTGGGAGACTGCCGACTCATATCCAGGACAGCAATGAACTGGAGGAAGACAGGTGTGTGTGTGTGTGTGTGTGTCCAGAGATGAAGAAGGTAGAGACAAAGCCTGGGGCGCTTAGAGGGTGGGGTTGTGGTTGCATGTGGCTTACCTGTCCCTCCTGGTCAGGGGGTAGTTTCTGAAAGGGCAGACCCCCGACTGGACAAGCCAAATAGTTGAATTCAATGATGATCAAAGGTGTCTGTGCAGTCATTTGGTGAACTCTGCCAGTTTCCTACAGATGTGATTGATGTAATAGGGAAATACTCTTTGGCGGTTTGGGGTGCATGTAAGTCTCTGTTACCATTTATTGGAAGGAGGTACAGAGCAGAAATGCATTTCACAAATATATATATGATTTGATAGCATTGTACATAGGGCTGCTTGCCTGCTTTTTGGTTTTCTTTCAATGTAAGGAAATAAGGTCAGACAGGATTTTCCTGTATTCTGGTTTTACCTTTGTGGTGTGTGTATACATACGCCTGTGAGCAATGTTATTTTTCTTAGCCAGAGTATATCTTTATAGCACTTTCAACATGTGTCGGATGTACTTTTAAAGGTGCCAGACACCCTGTTTTATTCTCAGGGGAGTACCTGTGCATTCTATGCAGAGTTACTTAGGGGGAAGAGTTCCTTAAAAACAAAACAATAATAATAACAGTAAAAACCCTAAATTCTCCATGTGCTGATCCACTTGAGCAGAGAACCAGCATCCAGTGTGCATGTGTATGGTGAGGTCAAAGAAAGGGAGGCTAATTCTGTGTCTTAGTCCAAGGGGCAGTGAAAAGAGACCAAGAAATGTGTGGTGAAAAAGACAGAGAAAAAAAGAATGATCTCTCCTCTGGTTTTTCTTCTCTTGCAGTTCCATTTTGAACCCAAAGTGGATGATGCTGTCGGGGCTGAACCACTGACCAGAGTCTGAAAAATTCCCATCTTCTCGTTGGCCATCCATTGAGATAAGATGGAAGACTCTTACAAGGATAGGACTTCACTGATGAAGGGTGCCAAGGACATTGCCAGAGAGGTGAAGAAGCAAACCGTAAAGAAGGTGAATCAAGCCGTGGACCGGGCCCAGGACGAATACACCCAGAGGTCCTACAGTCGGTTCCAAGATGAAGAAGAGGATGATGACTATTACCCGCCTGGAGAAACCTATGATGGGGAGGCCAATGATGATGAAGGCTCCAGCGAAGCTACAGAGGGTCACGATGAAGATGATGAGATCTACGAAGGGGAGTATCAGGGCATCCCCAGTATGAGCCAAGGGAAAGACAGCATCGTGTCAGTGGGGCAGCCCAAGGGTGATGAGTACAAGGACCGACGGGAGCTGGAGTCAGAGAGGAAAGCTGACGAGGAGGAACTAGCCCAGCAGTATGAGCTGATAATCCAGGAGTGTGGTCACGGTCGTTTTCAGTGGGCCCTTTTCTTCGTCCTGGGCATGGCCCTGATGGCGGATGGCGTGGAGGTGTTTGTCGTTGGCTTCGTGTTGCCCAGCGCTGAGACAGACCTATGCATACCAGATTCAGGATCCGGCTGGCTAGGTGAGTGCGTCATGTCAGTAGACAAATTCTGAAAGTGGTTTATTTGTTGAGCACAGTTCACAAATGCAATAAATACTTTTCATCTAGAGCACTGCATTTTTCCCCCAATACTCTATGATGAAAATTTTACACATGCAAAAGAATCAGAAATATTGTACAGTGATGCCCGTAAATATCCACCACATAGATTCTATAGTTAACATTTTCTGTTATTTTGTTTGTCACTTATCCATCTATCTTTCTATCCGTCCATCAATCCAACTTACATTTTTATGCATTTCAAAGTAAGTTGGAGCAATATATTTAACTTATACTATTATAAATGTTTCATTGTTTTCTCCTTTATTAACTTCCAGAAATATGTCCTTGGAAGTTAATAAGGCTATTATATGTAACTTATTTCACACTTTTCTAAATACAGAGATTAATTCTACAAAACCCTGACAAATGTGATTTCAAATTCCAAATTTCAAATTTTATGTATAACACTATGGTTTAAATATTTTGTGGACCCTGCTTATTTTTATTTTTCCTACCATCTATGTGTATGTTTGCTTGTTGATTTCTTCAATTAGGCTTCTTCATAGAATTTTCTCTAGATGATTTTTTGTCTTTTTCAAAGTTTGTACCTTTGTGCCTAAACTGGAAAAACTTCATTTCCTCATATGAATCAAAAATCTATTTCAAATCGTATTAATATTTAAATTACATGTGTTAAAGATAATGTGATTTCTCTGTAAAATATCTAGATAGCAGACTTGATTTTTATTTTAAAGTTACCATGCACGCAAGGTTCATATTGTTAGGAAGCTGTAGTTAACGCTCCCACTTATTTCCCATGTGGGAGAGAAAATAAAAAGGCCGAGACACATGCGCCCAGCGGAATATCCCCAATAACATAAGAGTCCACTTCAAACACTCGGGCCAGAAGTCACCAGGACTCCAAACCCCGTCTGCTAAGCATACCTCAGAGAACGTGTTTACAAGCATATTAAATCTTCATGTGTTTCAGAGTCTGTGAAAGAGAGTAAGAAAACTTACTATCTTTATTTCCAAGGGGCTTTTTAAAACTAAAGCTTGAAAAACAAAAGTATACAACTGTTTTTGTGGAAACCTAGTAACTTTATTAGGTAATGTTAAAATCATGGATGCTGAGAAATTTTCTGTGTGAAAAAAAATTAAATACCATTTCCTAACTTGCGCTGTGACAACACAAGAGAGAGAATCGTGAATGAGAAAAGGATTTGCATCTTATTCGTCTGACATGTGTGTCTTTCATATGTCCCCCTCCTAGCGATGTTTCCTTCATCACTGAACTGAAAGACGCAAACGCACCAGAGCAGCCTGAGGGCGGGGGGGGGGGGGGGCATAGTTTGCATGTTTTTGCTGGTGGCCTCATTTGTGTGTTCAACCATCAGACCGCAGAACATCATTCGCAGGAGGGTCCTCAATCGTTTGTCAAATTGATCTTTTCAGCATACCTGTTTTGTATCTAGCACTGTATTTTGTTTTTGTTTCTTTCCTTTAATGAGCAAGTATACCCACTGTAAGCCTAGGCATCAAAATATTTATCAAGATTTTTCTAAAGGACTATGTCAGGAGAATATTTTAAGAAGATAGATCCTTAGAAATACATCCACACAAATATTTAATAATTGCAGGCTTACATTTAGAATAAAAAATCTTTCCATGTTATGATCCTAACTTTTCCACATTTCAGAAAAGTCTAAGCTAATCTTGTCCTTGTGCCTTTATCTTCTTGGTGCTGGATGGAAGCACGGGATCCCACATGGTTCTCTCATCAGTCTGTCCTGTAGGCCTGTAAACCCTGATGTTGTTATGAACCCCCAGGTGGCGTTCAGAAGTGTAGATAATGCTGTGGAACAACGGGAGCACAGACATTTTCATCTTTCCATAAATGTTGCCTGCTTTAGTGAATTAGAAATGTGTCCCCAGGAGTGCATAGTTTCACTCAGTGTTGTGAGTCCCCAACAGAAGCATCTTAATGGTTTCATAACTGTGCCCTCCAGACTTGCATTTCAATTATTTTGCCATTGTAATTTCACTTATAATTGCATTCTAGCGCGATCTTTTTTAGACAAGCGTTTAAATTGTTTTGCCATTTTCATTTCATCGAATAATAGCTTTGTAATATAATTACCACACTAAGTCATAGCAATGGGATCAAAATGCAAGAAGGAAAGATGTGTGACCCATGTTTGGTGGCATTTGAGGGATATAGATTTGCAAAATTTCTCATTTGCTGCTAAGCATTGTGTCATTTTTCTCAAGGAAGACCAGAAACAAAAAGTGTGAACCAATTTATGTTTTAATTATTTGGGAGATAGACTCTCTCTTTGTGTTTGCTAGAAGATTGACGTAAAGGTGGCTAAGGGCACACCGTGTGTGTGTGTGGTCTGTGTGTATCTATAACCTTGTTAATTGGGCTGTGAAGAAATTAGGGTAAATAATTATCTAATGAGCTGCTCTTTGGGGCCATGAGTGCAGTCATTCTAAGATACTCCATTCTCTATTCCCGAAGTCTGTTTATGGAACACTTATTATGTGCGAAGCACAGTGTTACCTGAGCGGGTAACAGGACAAAAAGAGACAAGGATTCTGCACCTAAGGAAGTTATAGTCTAGGATGGAGGAATCATAAATGTCTGCAGATTACCAGGACAAGGAAGCAAGTACCCATAGCCGTGAGAGAAATGTAAATAGAGACTTCAGGCTGGGAGACCGCGTCATGGTAAGGACCTGACTAAGGCTGTGGAGAGAAGGCATGGACTTGAGAGCTGTTCCAGGGGTCAAGTCGGCAAGGATTTGGCCATCATTTAGTTTGGAAGGGGGAGGAAGCAAGTGGTTAATGAAAGGAAGGCAATTCATCAAATTAAATAATGTGAGAGTACAGGTTTTAGCATGAGGGAGAAAGAGGAAAGGTTTAGTTTTAGGCTTCTCAATTTGAGATCCTTGGGGGTGTCTGAAGAGCAGTGCCCAGTGGGCTCTGTGCCATTTGGGATCCATCTCATTTAAGATGAAACTGCCGAGGACCTTAACCAGGGAGAGGGCGGTTTCCTGCTGAACTCTATTTATGGGGCTGGTGGTAAGGAAGACGGAGAAAGAGAAGCCAGAAGAGGCGCAGGCAGGAGAGAGGGGAGGTCTGGACAGTTGCTGGGAGAAGGAAGGGCTGTGTAACTCTTAGGCTTGTGGGAAAGGCTGGCGCGGGTTTCTCAGGTCTGCATTTAAGAAGTTACTGGTGCTGCCAGTGGCTCTTAAGAGGAAGACACTGTGCAAGGCAAAGTGAATAAACGATTCTGTAGCTAAATAACAAGAAAAAACTTTTTAAATCTTATCTGGAATATCTGTGACTTCAGTTGCCACTCTGGTCTTACAATAGTTTCTGTGTTTGATAAAGCAGTAATTATGGAGTGGCCATTATGTGTGGGGTGTGGCCCAAGGCTCTGTAAGGAAGATTGAGATGAATAAGGCTTGGTTCCTGTTGTCAGGGGAAATCATATTTTCCAGCTGTTGGTGTCTTAGTGATTTAGGCAAACCCCGTCATCTTAACAATGAGGGTAGGAGACCTGGAGAGTGTGGGTAACGTGCCTTGTCCGTGCTGGGTATTGGCTGAGAGAGACTGTAGACCACATGTGCCACTTCTCCCAACTCTCACTCACACGTTCCTTCCCGGGTCTCTAACATTTCCATTTAAAGTCCTCTTGATTGGGTTTACTCCTGGAAGAATACAAGACTCTCAATTATTGGCAAAAATAGACTGCTCTGGTATTTCAAGCAATGACCTAGAAATTCACCAGTTTTTGTGGACTCCAAAACTGTAATTACCTGTCGAAGTTACACATTTTTCTCCCTTTTTCAAAACCCTAAAAGAAGATGTTGCCTGCTTTTTACTTATAGGCAGTACATAATGGCAACAGGCACAAATGAGAAATCTGATTGCCTCTGAGAATTAACCTGTAAAATCAGCCATACTGCTATGTCGTCTGAAAGGGGCAGAGCAGCAGAAGTTAAAATAAAGAGAGGGAATGTGAGCCCCATGGCACCACGGGTTTTGTCTGTGTTGTTAACTACTGTATCCCCCTGCCCAGATCAGTGCCTGGTACGTAATAGAATCTCAACCAATATTGGTTGAATGAATGAATGACAGCCTCTGAGATCGTTAACACTTTGAGACCTCGTTGATGATATAGGTATATCTACAGTAAGAATGTGTTATTTCGAATGGGAATTCATCGGTAGTGGAGGAACACAAGAGGGAAAGCCACAGATGCAGATGTTGGCAGTGCCCTTCTAAATGCTGCTCAGGGTTGGGGTGCCCCGAACTAAGGACTTAACCTATGTGGTTTGGGGGCCACATGGATCCCTATGGTAGGGAAGGCTGCATTAGGCCTGGAGTCCATGAAGACATGAACCCGTAGCAAAGACCTGTCGTTCTAATGCATCAAAGCAAGTTGATTTCAAATTCAGCTTTCTCTAGAGTTTGCCCGTCAAGAATGTGCCTGCCAAGGACGCCAGTTGTCTTGGCAATTCAGTTTTTCATTTTAGTTAACCAATTGGCATTCTGGTTTTTTCCATCTGTCATGGTGAGGTTGGCTATTAGGAGTCTGCTTCTCCCATAGATCTGTCCTGGGCGTGTGTGACATGTTCAGTTTCTGAATGTGTAGGGCCAACGTCCAGACCAGGACTGGACCAAGGTAGCTAGCACCCTGGGAGGCCCACCTCGGCGGTCACCCGGGATTCCCAGAGAAATATCCTATCTGCAGTACATCCCAGTTTTCCTTTAAAACATCTACAATATTAGCTGGAGTGATTGGCATATTGGGCAAAATCAGAGGTAGACCAAGAACATCAAAGCTTTAAGATGAAGATGTTTGTAGATGCGAATGGAATTTTACTTGACATTTTTCTTTCATTTTTGGAAACTCTTGAAAGTTTTAAAAAATATTTCTAAATAATTCTAGAATAAATATGTATTTTTGTGAGTTTAGGACATATTTTTAGCTAGAAATGGAGCCAAATCTTTTATTGACAACTATAATGTTCATTCAACAAAAATTTATTGAGCGCCTACTATACGACAAGCACTATTTTAAACTCTAGAGGTACAATAGTAAGTAAAACAAAAAAAAATCTCTGGTAGACTTTAAGCATGTCTTTTAACCTCTCTTTCTGTGGTTTTTACCTGGATGGGGGAATTCCTTGGAACATGCAGAATTCTCCCTCTCTCTTTTTTTCCCTTTGCCACTTATAGAAAGGGTCGTTTCCTTGAAGGCTGAACTGGATGGATCTGACCTGAACCATCAAACCTAATTTCTCTTTCTCCATCCTGCTATATGCTCCTTTATTCCTTTAGGTATTAACAGAAGAAATATTCTGGTGGGGTTTCTCACTGCTTTATCTCTAAATGTCTGTTTTTTTTTAAACCCAGCTTCAAGTTTCTGAGATCTCCCTTTTTTTAGTCCCATTGACTGTTGCTCGCCACTAGCCTGCAGGCGTAGTGCAGGGACTGGCTGACTGTGCGTTGAGCCGGCCTTTGTAGGGTGTGTGTCCGCCCTGCCAGTGCTGCCAGGGAGAGCAGCACAACCCAGCTGATAACAAAGAGTGACGCAGTTTTTCCTTTTAGCTTTATTCCAAGATTTTGATCATTTGACGTCTGAGTGTGCTGTCAATTTTAAGACACATAGCCTTGTACCCTAAAAGCATGGGCTGCCCCTTTCAGGATCCGCAAGTCTGTCCTCTGCCCAATCCCTTGGCCATCCACGGCTACCTCAGCGTCTTGGAGGGAGGCTTGATCTCCGTTTTGTGTGCGCTCTCTGGTCCTGTTTAACTTCTCAGCTGTCACAGTGGTCCTAATCGGAATTACAAAGTTCTTGGCTCCTGGAGAACATCCTGTCCACCAACACTAGCAGAATCTTATTTGGATTCATTATTGCCAAATTGGAAACGAAGACTCAATAATTCATGGCCATTGTATTCCTGGATCCTGTCTCCTCTGGTGTTCCACCTTCTCCTGAGAGAAGCAAAGTTTATGACAGCTGAATGGAATTGGGCCAGTAGCTTGAAAAGATTTTTCCATCCACAGAGTCAGCAATCCATTTTCACAGGACAGGAGTGAACAGAAACTCCAGGCTACGTTCCTGAAACTTGTCAATAAATAGCGTCCTGGGACTGAGAGTGTGATGGTAAATGTCCTTCTGCCACCCAAAGGGTCACTGGGGTCACAGTACGGCTTTGAACCTGAAGGCTGATTCTTGCATCCTGAATCCCTGTATCCTACATCCTGGGACATTCCTGGACGAGGATTCTGATTCACCAGGAGTACTGGCCTTTCGCGTCCTGATTCAGTCTGGGACTCTCCCTGGAGTCACTGGAGAACTTACCGATGTGATGTCAGTTGGATAATTGGTTGATTGTGGACTTTGGTTTAAATAAGGTGGTCTGGATTGTTAATCATCTAATAAGTGCCTCAAGCCAAATATAAACTATACAGACGTGTAGGTTTGAATTCCAAACACCAAGACACGGTTGCACCCTTTCTTGGGAAATCTAACCTCTCAATATTTGCACATACAAGAGCTTTTAGAGGACCTCAGCTTCCTGCGGAAGGCTTCAGAAACTGAGAAACTGCTTGATTACATTCATCTTGAGGAATTAGTCTGATAAATTACTGAAGTAAGTATTCCCAACCCACATATTTGCAAACTGACGTTCTTACCTTAAACTTAGGAATTTCCTGTTGGCCTTTTTAAGATTGTGAGAGAAAGAGTAAAAGAGGTCTCTGAGTATAGTTCTTACCTTCAATTTCAACACTGAGGTCTCTAATCAAATACGAAATGATGAGGAAACAATGGCTTCTTCCAGCGAAAATTTTTTTATGTAAGGAATTTGCTTAAAAAGAGAAAGCAATGATCTTTAAATTATCTTCACATCTCTCTGTTAACAAAGCCTAAGATGATAAATTTTAAGTTATGTATAGTTTCCCACAATAAAAAAAAGGCAGTCTACTTGTGCATATTAGGAATGAGGAAATATTTCTAAATATTGGAAGATTGCTTATTTCTGCCGTTAAATTTCTTTTCATTCTCAAGGCAGCGCCTGGAAACAGAGCAGCTGACAGCTGAGAAGCTGCTGAAAGTCCTAATGGAAGCACTTTCCGTAGCCAGCTTGCATTGTGGGGCTGCCATGTGCAGTTCTGCAGGTTGTGACCTGCACCAAGGCACCTGGCTGGTGGTGAGGGGGTGCTGGAATCCAGCCCTCCTTCTACTCACCAAGCCATTGCCCCTGGCTTGGGGCTGTTTCCACCTGCCTTCAGGAAGGGATGACTTTTGCTAATTCTTCTGTTTCCAGGAGGCTCCATTTGTCATCTACCCAGATGAACACCTTTTCCCAATGAACATGCCTTCTATGCCAGGAGGCTCTGTGACTTTGGGATCAACACCAGGTAGTGGGGACCCTGAGGAGATTCGAAAGGAAGAGGGAGATAAGAAACCATGGTCTTTACACAGAATTCGAAATATGATGTACATCCGAAAATAAAAAAAAAAAAAAGAAAGAAACCATGGTCTTACCCTTCCAAGAACTTATGGCAGATTCAGAATCTTCCAAAAAGGGAGAAGATCAAAGAGAAGATCAAAACTAATGCGCAGATGTAACTCAGGAGGCGCCCCCTCAGCAGTTACAGTTGGATATTAAGTCCAGTCAGATTAGAGGGAGGTTTATTTTAGCACATTGCATATCTAGCAAGCTTAAAATATTTGGGAAATGTTGAGAAATGAGGGATTTTCATGTTTGTAAACGCACTGGATTTTACTTTATTTATTTTTTTAATTTATTTTTTATTGAGGTCATATTGTTTTATAACGTTGTATAAGTTTCAAGTGCACATCATTGTATTTTGACTTCTGTGCAGACTACATCATGTCCACCAGCAAAAGTCTAGTTTTCATCCGTCACTGTGCACATGTGCCCCTTTCCCCCTCTCACCCTCCCCCTGCCCTCTTCTCCTCTGGTAACCACCAGTCTGCTCTCTGTGTCTATGTGTTTGTTTGTTGTTATCGGTTTTTTTTAATCTTCCATATATGAGTGAAATCACACAGTATTTGGCTTTCTCCCTGACTTACTTTGCTTAGCATGATACCTCAAGGTCCATCCATCTTGTTGGAAATGGCAAGATTTCATCTTTTTTATGGCTGAGTAATATTCCATTGTGTATGTATATCACATCTTCTTTATGCATTCATCTGTTGATGGGCACTTAGGTTGTTTCCAAGTCTTGGCTATTGTGAATAAAGCTGCAGTGAACATAGGGGTGCAGATATCTTTTCAAATTAGTGTTTTTGTGTTCTTTTGATAAATACCCAGAAGTGGAATTGCTGGATCATATGGTAGTTCTATTTTTAATTTTTTGAGGAACCTCCATACTGTTTTCCACAGTGGCTGCACCAGTTTGCATTCTCACCAGCAGCGTATGAGGGTTCCCTTTTCTCCACATCCTCTCCAACACTTGTTATTTCTTGTCTTTTTAATAATAGTCATTCTGACAGGTGTGAGGTGATATCTCATTGTAGTATTGATTTGCATTTCCCTAATAATTTGTGATGTTGAACATCTTTTCATATGTTTGTTGACCATCTGTATATCTTCTTTGGAAAAATGTATGTTCAGATCATCTGCCCATTTTTTAATTGGGTTGTTTGTTTTTTTGTTGTTGAGTTGTATGAGTTCTTTATATATTTTGGAGATTAACCCCTTAGCAGATATATGATTTGCAAATATCTTCTCCCAAGATATTTGCCAAAGCAATCCTGAGAAAAAAAGAATGAAGTTGGAGGTATCACATGCCCCGATTGCAAAATATACTACAAAGCTACAGTAATCAAAACAGCATGGTACCAGCACAAAAACAGACACACAGACCAATGGAACAGAATTGAGAGCCCAGAAATAAACCCACGCCTCTGTGGACAGCTAATCTTTGACAAAGGAGCCAAGAACATGCAATGGAGAAAGGAAAGTCTCTTCAATAAGAAAAAACTGCTGGGAAAACTGGAAAGCCACATGCAAAAGAATGGCAGTAGACCATTATCTTACACCATGCACAAAAATTAACTCAATAGGAGCTAAAAACTTGCATGTAAGACCTGAAACCATAAAACTCCTAGGAGAAAACATAAGCAGTATGCTTTTCGACATTAGCTTTAGCAGTATGTTTTTGAATATGTCTCCTCAGGCAAGGGAAACAAAAGAAAAAATAAAGAAATGGGACTACATCAAACTAAAAAGCTTCTGCACAGCAAAGGAAACCATCAACAAAATGAAAAGACAACCCACCAATTGGGAGAAGATATTTGCACTGCATTTTAATGACTTGGAACAATAGAATTAGAGAGAATGCATCTAGAAGGGATGCTGGGGCTATGAAAAATGGTGTCATGGGAGGGTTTCAGGTCCCACTCCCAACCTGGGAGCATGCGTGTATCTGTGGCCCGGAAATTGCTGCGTTTTGTTTTGGAAAAAAAAAAAAATTACCAGGAAATGACATTTACAACTTTCATCAATCATAAATTTCATTGTCTTAAGGTTCCTATTTTACTCATTCCAAAATCCGACACCAGGAATTTTCTCTCTAAGGAACGGGGGGAAGCCCGTTGCCTGTAAGGCAGTATGATTGAGTCTCTTCCACCTGGGGCTTGTTTGGCTCAGCAGGACTGGTGGCGCATGGCTTCTCTAGAGCCACCCCCCGCCCCTGGCCCCTGTGTTGAGCTGATGGAGACAGGATAAGCCCCCTCTTTTTATCCCGCGGAGGCAGCCTGGCGCTGGAGAGTCTGGGTGGAGAGCTGGGCAGCCCCGAGGCTCAGAGCCCAGGACAGCCCAGGAGGGACTTTCCAGATCTGCTCTGATCTTGATCGTAGCTGGGTTTTCCTTCCAACACTAACCTCTGTATCTGGCATCTCAGGGGCAAGAAGTGCAGCCAAAACTGAAATTAGGGGGAGTGGGCATGTTAAAGAAGTGCTCCCTTCAGTCTCTGAAGGAGGGTCCTTGGGGGAGGCCAGGATGGGGTGCCCTTGGGTGGTGGGAATGGAGCCTATGCAGATTTCATACTTTGTCCACTTTATCTGCTTGTCTCACAGACTTGCTTTCACACTGCCTCCCCTAGTAACTTAGCATCATTGTCCTTGATAACCGACATCAGTATAATTACCATTTTTTTAAAAAAGGAAAGAAAAGACCCTGCTTTAGGACCTTGGACTGTCCTGGTTATGCCACTGATGATGGAGTGCTCACCCAAGATAAGACCCACCAACCTACACGTGGCCAGGCTGGGGCGTGGTGGACTGGTCAGCATCCATCTGTGCCATCACGTCCCCCCAGCAACCTCATAAAAAGGGAGAGAAGGGAAGAAGAGTGTCCTCTTTCCTGAAGCCCAGGGAGCTGCTCACAGAGAGAAGGACCGAGCCAACCACCAGGCGCTTTTGCAGCGAAGACAGCCTCGGAGCAGCTAGGATGCAGTTTGCACTCCCACAGCGTCCTTGGTTAGTGCCTGGGAGAGGAGTTCTGTTTAGATGCACAGCACAGCATCAGGCTCTTCGCAGAGAAGTTAAAGGGGCTGCTTAACGCTGGTGTGCACTTTGTGAGTCAGGAAGACAGGATGTGAAGGCTGTGCGTTGCTCTGCATGACATGGGGTGTTCATAAGATGCTTTCCAGCCTTCTTCTAAGAGTCTGAGATTTTTTGTTGTTCTTCGGAGAAACAAGCATTTGGGGAATATTTCTGTTGCGTTTGAATTACCAAAGATCAATACAGAAAATAAATTATACATTCCTGATGGCTTTTGGTATTCAAATTTGGGTATTTATAGTGTCCAAAGAGAAGAGAATAAGTTGTTTTAAGTAAAATCCTAACCAAGAATATCTTTGTCCTGGGGAGGGATTTGCATGAACCAAAGTGAGATGAAATCTATGTCCCCTTTTCTTCAAAGAGGCTGACTCCACGTGGCGGGAAGGCCGCCCCTAACTAGTTAATATGAATATAACGTGCCACCAAAGGGAGGAGAGAGCCAGTGTGAGGGCTAACGTTTTAAGCTCCCAAGCTAGTTTCGGGATGGGGTCCTTTTGCCCTCCCAATGACTAAGTGAAACCAGCTCTACCCGAGGGGCCTCTCCTGCCCTCCTGGGAGGTGGTGGTGCCCTTGTCAGTGGGAGAGCAGGAGGGGGCATATTAGGAGAGGCTCAGGGAGCGGGCTGTTATCTCCAGATTCAAGAATCCCACTTACCTCTCTGGCCTTGTGTGTGCTCTTTCCTCCCAACCCTTCTGGGACCATATCCTTCTATGTCACCATCCTTGGCTTCTATAGGCTCACTCAGGGTGGATCAGCAAAGAGATTTCTACCACACACAGGAGAAACCTCTGAAGATTCAGGTGGAACAGGAAAACACAGTGTGTTCACTCGGTGTGGAAGGCAAGGCTGCCGTCGCTTCAGCAAATGCCTCCTGTCAGTGATGGAGCTAAAGCGTAAGGAAGATGCTTCGTCCGTTGTAAAGGAGGGAAATCGACGGACAGGAGCAAGCTGTGTGATGGTTAGTGACGTTCAAAATTGGAAGGAGGGATGATAAAGAAATTGGATAGCAAAAAGCAAAAGGTAAAACAAAACAAGAAAAACCAAATAATAAACCAAAAAAGAAATTTTAAAACAAGAAAAAATTCTGATACCTGCTACAACATGGGTGAACCTTGAAAACATGCTAAGTGAAATAAGCCAGACCCAAAAGAACAAAAGATTATATGATTCCACTTATGTGAATTATCTAGAAGAGGCCAATTCATTGAGACAGAGATAGGGTTAGAACACGAGGGCTGCAGGCAGAGAGAGTGGCGAGTTACTGCTTAATAGTTTCTATTTGGAGTGATGAAAATGTTTGAAGAGAGATGGAGGTGATGCTTGCACAGCATTGTGAATGTAATTAATGCCACTGAATTATACTTAAAAATGGCTAAAATGGCAGATTTTGTGTTATATAAGTTTTAACAGAATACAAAAGGAAAAGAGAGAAAACAGTTAGAAGGAAGCCCTTTTGGAGGTGGTTGGGTGCTCCGAGCCATCTTCAGAGATGGATGGCGTTCACCTGTCTCCTGTGTTGGAGGAGATACTGGAACTGGCCGTGAGTCCTGGACAGATAAAAATGTAAGAACAGAGGGGCCAGCCCAGTTGCATAGTGGTTAGGTTCACACGCTCTGCTTCGTGGCCTGGGGTTCATGGTTTCGGGTCCTGGGCCCAGACCTGCACACCGCTTATCAAGCTATGCCGTGGTGGCGTCCCACATACAAAATAGAGGAAGATTGGCACAGATGTTAGCTCAGGGACAATCTTCCTCACCAAAAAAAAAAAAGCAAAGAGAGAGAGAACAGAGCAGCTTTTCCTGCCCCGTTTCTTGCAGTTCCACAGGGATCAGGGTCCTGATGGGGCTCCAGTTCTTTGTCAATAGTAGGTGCTCCTGTAGCTTCCTCAGGGATTCCAGAGTAATTCTGGTCATGGGTTTGCTGTAATGGCCTCCCACATGAGAATGTTCTGGATTGCTGAATTCCTTTTGAGCCTCTTGGGGAATGTTTGAGAGTAGAGGGAGAGATTTGGGTGTGGACAAGTGATTCTACTTAAAAACCAGAGGGGAACGAATATATAACCTGGAACATTCTGTAGGCAATTTTTAGTTCACTGGGAATCTGATAAACAGTCATTAGATTAGAAAGTATGATTTCGCTTATGTAACTTTTTTGAGAAGTGAGGTATTTATTTAGATGGATAAAGCTTCTCTCTAAAAGTCAAGCGCTCTTCTTGTCTAAGCCCATCTTTTAAGTGGAAATCAAAATGTTTTATGTTATTTCTAAATGGATCATGTACAATTTAAATGCTTCCAGATGATTCAGGGCGTCTATTTCTATTCTTTATACAATACTTCATTTTTTCTTTACCCCCTTCCATCATCCTGTCACTGCTGCCATTGTACCTGCCTCTAATCATCCCTTGAGGTTTCTGTGCTGTGGATGAGGAAGCTAGATACCTCGGCTTCTTAAGAATCTCATGTTACAGGTGAGCAAACAGACCATGAGGAGGAGCCGAGAGCCCCCGAGTAGTGGCTCCACTTGACAGCTGGGGCTTTGTACCAGATATTCAGGGTGTCCAAAAGCTGGGGCTTTGTACCAGATATTCAGGGTGTCCAAAAGCTGGGGCTTTGTACCAGATATTCGGGGTGTCCAGAAACCACGTTCAGGGCTCTGGCTAAGTATGCACAGGAAGCACACTGGAAGTTTGGCTTTTGGTCTGTTACTCTGTATCTTTTTTTCCAGTGGCAAACAGCTGTCTGTGGATAAGGCTGGGCTCCGCTGTGCACCAGTTATCCCTTGAAAAAGAGAAGTCAGGGAGCCGGCTTACATTTTTGTTACGGGTTAGGGCAGGGTATAAATAAGTGGTTTAAGAGTTTAGGATAAATGTAAAGTAAATTTAAGGTTTTGAAATTTTGACTTCTTTCTTCTGTGTAACATGGTCACTGGCCATGACTATGATCTTTCACTCTCTGGGCTCCCTTCCTAAAGGGTCTTTGGGATGGAGACTCTTGTCCCTGCCTGACATTGCTCTTCTGATCACTCCGGGGGAAGGGGTGGAGGGCTGTGTCGCATCGCATCTCTGCTCACAGTGCTTGCCAGTTAGTGTATAGACTAATTTCAACTCCTTGGAATGGCATTTGAAGCTCTCCGTGATCTGCGTCTGATCTATTTTTCCAGTCTTATCTGCCACCCACTCCCCTTTTGCACTCCCCTTTTGCAGTAGTGCAAAATCTGGGTCATTAGAGCCACCAGCTAAAATACAGGATGCCCAGTTAAATTTGAATTTGAGATATTTTTGTATAAATGTCTCATATAATATTTGGGATATACTTATATTAAGCTATTATTTGTTTACCCGAAATTCCTATTTAACTGAGCAGAATGTGTTTTTATTTGCTAATCTGACAACCCTGCTGGCAGTGGTGATGACAGCAGGGGCAGGGGGATTAGAGTCTGTTCTCTGCCTTCTGTGTGTCAGGCATCATGTCACTTATATTAATTTCACTATCTCGTTTAGTCCAAATCACGTCCAATCCCAGACCTTCTGAATCATGCTAGGCAATGGCCCTGGGAAACTGTGTATGTTTTATAAGCATCCCAGGCGATTCTTGTTCAAAGAGTCAGGTTCAGAAACACCGTGACCTAGACCAGTGCTTCTCAGAGGGAAATGCACAGACAAGCCCCCTGAGGGTGCAGGTTTTGGTACGGCACGCCTGGAGTGGGGCCTGAGCTGCTTCATGCCAACAAGCTCCCAGGTGATGCTAAAGCTGGTGCTTCTGAACCCCTTTGATCAGCACTGTCTTAGGTCCCCCAGCCATGAAGCAGCAGCATCCCCAACAACTGTGACCACGAAGGTTAGAAATGATATTACGATTTTAAACAATGGAGGGGGGACGATGATGTAAGTGGGAGTGTTTTCCTTATTCACCAACATACAGTAACATGCATCAAAAGGGAGCTTTCTGTGCCATTTTTGAGGAAAGGTTTTCTTTCCAAAAAGTGAATCTCATCCACAGCTGAGAGATGCACATTTGTTTTTTATTCCACTGCAAGGGGTATTGACTTCTGTACGCCAGTCTTCCTCCTATGCAGTGGGGGGCCTCACAGTCTCTGACCACATTTACAGCCCTGCATCCCAGAATGGACCCCAGCTGTGCAGGGCACAGTGTGACTCTGCTTTGTGGAAATCGTTTCTCAGTGCCAGAGCCGTGGTGATACAATTATGGTGTGACTCTGTCAGGTTTCTTTTCCCCTCCTATCTACATGAAATTAAATGGCTTTTCTGAGGGTAACTTGGTTTTCTCAGCAGAAACTAGTTAAATCAGAAATATTAAAACTACCACTGTGTTAAAAGAACTGAAAACTGGAAGAATTACCCAAAGTGCTCACAGAGACAAAAGAAAGTCCTGCGGGAATCAGTTCAGCCGTAACACACACCCCCAAAGGGAAGGCAGGCTTTGTATGTGAGAGGTGGCTGGCTTCTCACCGCCTTCTGTCTGTTTATTTAATTATCTGTTTATTTTTCTAATTAATAGATTGGAGATGTCTTTGTGAAATGCCACCTTTCAAAATTTAGCAGTTCTCACACGGAAAGAGCACCAGCAGGGGCTCATCCACTTCATTCATTCCCCCACTCCTTACTGAGTCCGGCGAGACACTGCACTCTGCTCTGTGACCGTCACAGAGGTCAGCCAGACAGAACCCTGTGCACGAGGCGGTTGTGTTCAGAGCGGCTGGGAACCAGGACCGAGAGATTCCTTCTGTTTGAGGGAGGCATGGACTTAGCCGAGGCTTCAGGAGGTGGTGGTGTTTGAGCCAGGCTCTGAACTGTGGTTAGAGTTTGGACTTTTTCAGAGATGAGGGTGGAGAAACGGCGCTTCTGAGGGAACAGACTGAGCGAAGGCACAGAGGCAGGACAGCCTTGGAATAGACTGTGGGTTGGTGTTGATGCAGTGGAACGTACACAGACGGGAACAGTTGGAAAGGTGCAGGGGTGAGGGGCTGGCTACCTCCTCCCAGAGAGCTTTATATGAGTGTATTCTGGTGTGGGTGGGGAGCCCTTGAGGAGGTAGCAGAGAATCCATGCTTCCAGAACTCTCATTCGGTAGACTGCTATGTTTGGAATGGATGGGAGTGGAGCAAGCTGGCAGTCAGTTAAGGTTCATTTGCATTTGAATGATCCAGCCAGTAGGTGGGTGAGGGCAGAGGGACTGTGGAGGAGAGGGTGTTTTCCAGTGAATTCCTGGACCTTCGCAACCGACTAGCCCTGGGAGCAAGGGAGAGGAACACATCACGTGGTACTGAGGCTTCACGCCCAGGTGTTGGGTTGGGTGGCAGTGCCTTAAATATAAATTGGAGTTCTGGGATTAGTGGGGAGGTGGGGAGAGCCAGTGTGTGGGAAGGAAGATGAGTTTGGTTACATGTACTGTGAGCACAAGAACTGAGTGTCTTATTCACACACTCCCCTTAGCGGGTAGCACAGAGCCTGGGTGGTAGGTGCCCAGTGAATTTCTGTGGAGTTTGAGGTGCCCACCAGGCTGCTCAGGAGAAACTGTCCAGGAGGGCATTCGGAAGTGGGTTCTGGGGCTTAATGGGGAAACAAGCCCTAGAAACGGGCCTCGGAGGGACCTTGAATAGAGATGCCGAGCCCATATGAGAAGATGGTGCGTTGGAGGGGAGAGCGTGAGGAAGAGGGGATGGCCCACGACAGATCTTTAGTGCGTGCTTCGGGGGTGAAAGGAGGAAAGTCAGAAAATAAATGGTGAAGGGTGGGAGAGGTCTCGGCTGCCTGGAGGCCACAAGAAGAAAGGGTCCCAGGACAGAGGAGTGGTCACAACTCAGAGCACTTCAGGGGGCCATGACTGAGGAGGGGACCTCAGGGACGGCAATGAGAAAACTCTTCCAGAGAGTGGATAGGACAGATGTCACATTAACTGCGAAACTGAATTTTAATGTATATTTTTAAAGGGAAGGAAGCAAATGGGTGTTAAGGTAGTGTGGTATATTTGTTTTGGCTCATACTTCTAATAACGTAATTATACCATTGATTGGAGCAGCTGAAAAAATATTCATCATCTTCTGCAAGGGAGAAATTACAGATTTGTAGCCATTATCTAATCCTTCTGTGTCATTATGTGCCAATAATCACATCCGGAATACATATAGGAGATAAATTGGCAGACCAGGAGAGGACTGGGTTAGCTGCTACTATCTCATTTTATTTATTTTTCCAAATTGAAAACTGTGTCAGTGACTGGCACCTCTGGTTTAACCATAAAATAAACTTTGTTGAAATGTTCGTGTTTAAGCTGACTAATAGCAATGATAAGTGGCGCAGAATTGCCCAGGGCAGGGGTGCGGAGGGGACAAGCAGCTCCCAGCTGACCACTCCCTTGGGGTGAGCTGACTCAATCAGCGTGTCCTGTAAGACCACACTACAACTCTACCCCCTGGGTTTCTGCTGATCAGTAAAGAAGCCTCGTGTCCCCCCCACCACTTCCCCACACTGGGCACACTGTGTTTATAATGCAGGGACCTGGGCATGTGGTGGTGGCTCCTGAAGACTCCTACTGCCCACCACACAGTGTGTAGGATCCCAGATCGTCTTTTCTCAGAGTCACAAGGCAATGCATTGATCCCCCAGAGATGCCATTTTCCTCCCTTGGGGAGAAATGTATTCTTATAGCTGTGACATGAGAGTGCATCCTGGATGGACTGCTGTGAAGCCCATGGGAAAGCCTAGGAGAGGCTAGGAGATTTCCAGGTTCTCCTCAGAGTGAGGAGGGTGCTTCCTCTGGCCCCTCGGAGTGTCCTGAGCTGCTGCAGTTTGGTAGCGTTCCCAGCACTTCCCCGGCTCGGATCCGGAAAGGAGGGGTGTCTTTCCCTAAGCTTCCTCATATCAAATGGATGGACTTGAGTCTGGAGGGTGAGCCCCGCAAAATGTTAACCACCCCGTCCTCCTGAAATTGTATCTTCCCGTGACCTCAGCAGCTCATCATGCTTGTGGATGTCTCTCAGCTCTGCCAATACTCCTTCTGCGTTCTTCTCTCTGCCCCCTAAAGAGGGTCTTCCCAACACTTAGCCCTTGGGGATTTGTTGTCTGTGTGAATTTGGTGACTCAGCTTGCCTTTCTTCATGCAGTCATTCCAGCAAACACGTATTTAGTGCCTTCTCTGTGCCAGGTTCCAGACAAGGTGCTGGAGTTGCAAAGATGTGATCCCTGCTCTCGGAGGCTGACAGGCCAGAGAGGGAGACAGACATGTGACAGATCAGGGTGCCTAATTGTTACAGATGCCACAACAGGGAGATTCATAAGAAGGGATGATTAGTGCTCTGAGAGATCGGGGCTGGAAAGATTTAACAGAGGCAGCCTAGGCTTTTCTGATGATTTCCAGGCCTGTGGCTTCAAATGTCTGGTTGTATATTCCTGTTAGGATGTGCAGGAAAGAAGCACAGGTTGGACAAAGGCTCCAGGCAAAGCTGGGTTTGAATCATAGATCTCTCATTTAGGCATTGTGTGACTTTGGGCAAGTTTCTTAAGCTCTCTGAGCTTCAGTTAACTAATCCGGAAAAAAAAAATAGTATCTTTATCTTGTAGTTTTGTTTTTTTAAAAAAAAAAAACAAAATGGTGATCATCGCTTTTCCAGAGTCTCTTATTCTCAGTTCCTGATCTGGTGGGTGTCGGCAAGCAGACAAGAATAAGTGTGGTGAAGACTTTCAGACTCTTAGTGACCTGCTTGCAGTCATGGATAACTTAAAGCTGACGTTAGGTGCCTTGAAATGTGTCTTCTGTCCTTGTACCAGGCAGCTGAAAATGGCGTACAGCCAGTTGGAATTACAAAATGTCACCTTAGAGAGTCGCTGCGAGGAGTAGAGACAGTGTATGAAAAGCACCTAGCACTAGAAGAGTACTAATAAACCCATCTCCCCATCATTGTCAACCTCTGCCCTAACAAATCTTTGAGTATGCAACACAGTGTTGTTAACGATATGCACCATGCTGTGCAGTTGCTCTCTAGGACTTACTCATCTTATGTAAGTGAAGCTATGTGCCCTTTGCCCAACACCTCCTCACATCCCTCCCCCGGCTGCTGGTAACCACCAGTTTACTCTCTGCTTCAATGAGTTTGGCTATTTCAGGTTCCTGATATAAGTGCGATTGTGTAGTATTTGTTCTTCCATGTCTGGCTTGTTTCACTTAGCACAATGTATTTCAGGTTCATTCATGTTGTAGCAAATGGCAGGATTTCTGTCTTTTTTAAGGCTGAATAATATCTCATTTCATGTACATACCACATTTTTTGAATCCATTCCTCTGTTGGTAGACGTTTAGGTTGTTTTCGTGTCTTTGCTATTGTCGATAATGCTGCAATGAACATGGGAGTGCAGGCACCTCTTAGAGATACTGATTGCAATGATTTGGGATATATACCCAGAAGAGGGTTTGCTGGGTCATATAGTAGTTCTATTTTTAACTTTTGAGGAACTTCCATTATGTTTTCCATAATGGCTATATCGGTTTACTTTCCTACAAGCAGTGTACAAAGGCTCCTTTTCCTCCACATCCTCACCCACATTTGTTTTCTTTTTCTTTCATAATAGCCATCCAAACAGGTGTGAGATGGTATCTCATTGTGGTTTCGATTTGTACTGCCCTGATGATTAGTGATGGTGAGCACCGTGTCAGGTACCTGCTGGCATTTGTATGTCCTTTTGGAGAAATGTCTATTTGGGTCTTTTGCCCTTTTTTAAAATCAACTTGTTTATTTATCTTTGCTATTGAGCTGTAGGAGTTCCTTATATATTTTATATATTAACTCTTTATCAGATACATGATTTGCAGATGTTTGACAAGGAGAAAATCTTGAAAGCAGCAAGAGAAAAGCAACTCACCACTTAAAGGGAGCAATCACTAAGGAAATAATTCAAAAAATGTGAGAAGTCATTAAAGAAATTTAAATGCTACATTAGAATATATTAACTTAATGCAAAAGAAAGGAATGAAGGTGGAATAGAGGGAGGAGAATACAAGAGACATAGGAAGCAAAAAGCAAAATAGCAAAAAAGTAAATGCAACTCTATCAATGGCATTAAATATTTATGAATTAAACAATCCAATCAAAAGGCAGAGATATCAGACAATAAAAAAAACAAGATCCAGGGGCCAGCCTCGTGGCATAGTGGTTATGTTTGTGCACTCTGCTTTGGCAGCCCCGGGTTTGCGGGTTTGGATCCTGGGCACAGACCTACACAATGCTCACCAAGCCATGCTGTGGCAGCATCCCACATACAAAATAGAGAAAGATTGGTACAGATGTTAGCTCAGGGACAATCTTCCTCACCAAAAAAAAGAAAAAACAAGATCCAGATTGACATCTGACTTCTTATCAGAAAGAGTGGAGGCCGCACACAGATCAATGGAACAGAATCGAGAGCCCGGAAATAAACCCACATGTCTACAGACAGCTAATTTTTGACAAGGGAGCCAAGAATGGAGAAAGGAAGGTCTCTTCAATAAATGGTGTTGGGAAAACTAGACAGCCACATGCAAAAGAATGAAGGTAGACCATTATCTTACATCATACACAAAAATTAACTCAAAAATGGATTAAAGACTTGAATGTAAGACCTGAAACCATAAAACTTCTGGAAGAAAACATAGGCAGTATGCTCTTTGACATTGGTCTTAGCAGCATATTTTCAAACACCGT
Organism: Equus caballus; assembly: GCF_041296265.1. NCBI lineage: Eukaryota > Metazoa > Chordata > Mammalia > Perissodactyla > Equidae > Equus > Equus caballus. The sequence continues at coordinate 104,479,903 of NC_091697.1, read as the reverse complement.
GTCTGACCAGGCAAGGGAAACAAAAGAAAAAATAAACAAATGGTACTACATCAGACTAAAAAGCTCTGCACAGCAAAGAAACCATCAAAAAAATTGAAAAAACAAGCTAACAACTGGGAGAAGATATTTGGAAACCATATATCTGATAAGTGGTTAATATCCAAAATATATAAAAAGCTCATGCATCTCAACAGCAAAGAAATAAACAACCCAATTAAAAAATGGGCAAAAAATCTGAAGAGACGTTTTTCCAAAGAAGATACACAGATGGTCAATAGGCACATAAAAAGATATTCAACATCACTGATTATTAGGGAAGTGCAAATCAAAACTTCAATGAGATATCACCTCACTCCCGTCAGAATGGCTATAATTAACAAGACAGGAAATAACAAGTGATGGGGAGGATGTGAAGAAAAGGGAACCCTCATACACTGTTGGTGGGGATGTATAATAGTGCAGCCACTATGGAAAACAGTATGGAGATTCCTCAAAAAATTAACAATAAAACTACTGTATGATCCAGCTATTCCACTACTAGGTATTTATCCAAAGATCATGGAAACATGAATGCGTAAAGATATATGTACCCCTATGTTCATTGCAGCATTATTAGTAATAGCCAAGTCTTGAAAACAACCAAAGTGCTTATCAAGTGGTGAATGGATAAAGAAGATGTAATATATATACACAATGGAATACTACTCAGCCATAAGAAATGATGAAATCCAGCCATTTGTGACCACATAGATGGACCTTGAGGGTATTATGCTAAGTGAAATAAGTCGGAGGGAGAAAGTCAAATAGTATATGATCTCACTCATAAGTAGAAGATAAAAACAGCAACAAACAATCACACAGAGACAGAGATTAGAGTGGTGGTTACCAGAGGGGAAAGGAAGAGGGAAGAGGTCAGAAGGGGTGACAGGGCACATGTGTGTGGTGATAGATTGTAATCAGTCTTCGGGTGGTGAACACAATGTAATCTACACAGCAATGGAAACATAATGATGTACACCTGAAATTTATGTAATGTTATAGACCAATGTTACCACAATAAAAAGTAGAAAAAGAAAAAAAAAGAAATGACAGAGGCCAGAGACAGTGGAACAACATATTCAAAGTACATAAATGAAAAACGTGTTAACCAAAAATCCTATATCCAGCAAAGCTGTCTTTCAAAAATGAAAGCAAAATACTGATAGTCCTAGATAAACAAAAGCAAAGAGAAGATTTGTTGATAACAGTCTGCCTTACAAGAAACACTAAGGCAAGTGCCTCAGGCTGAAAGCAAGTGATTTGAACCCACACGAGAAACACAAAGAGCACCAGTAAAAGTAATTTTAAAACATAGTAGAAATCCATATGTCTTCTCCTTTCTTCTCTAAACTGATTTAAAAAATAATTGTATAAAACTATATATATATAATATAATTTTGGACCTATAACTTATAGAAATGTAACATATTTGCCAATAACAGCACAAGGGATGTGCGTGGGACAAAGCCGTCTTGGGCTAAGAAAATGACTTCAGATGGTAACTCAAATTCACAAAAACAAACAATTCTTTACGAAACAGGTTCTTCACAAAAACAAAGCTCTTCTTTAAATGGTAGAATTCAGCAGTGAAGCCATATGGACCTGGGCTTTGCTTTGTGGGTAGTTTTTTTAGTTACTAATTCCTGTCTTTATTTTTATGGATCTAGTCATACTTTCTATTTCTTCTTGAGTCAGTTTTGGTAATTTGTCCTAGAATTAGCTTCAGATTTACACTAACTTGATGCCAGTGAGATATCGAAATGTTCCTCCTGTATAGCTCTATTCCCTTCCCCCTTTTTGGTGATATTGTTGTACGTATTACATGTATAACAAACCCAACATTGCATTTTTATAATTATTACATTATAGAATTTTATACTGGAGCTTCTAGCTAGGGCAGTTAAATTAGCAAAAGAAATAAAAGGCATCCAGATTGAAAAGAAGAAGTAAAATTACTCACAGATAACATGATCTTGTATGTAGAAAATCTTAAGGACTCCACTAAAAAACTATTAAAACTAATAAGAAAATTCAGCAAGTATATTAGTTTCCTAAAGCTACTGTAACAAAGTACCACAAACTGGGTGACTTAAAACACTAGAAATATACTTTCTCACAGTTATGGAGGCTAGAAGTCCAAACTCAAGGTGTTGGCAGTCCCTCTGAGACTCTGAGTAGAATCCTTCCCTGCCTCTTCTAGCTTCTGGTGCTCGTTGGCAATCCTTGGGGTTTCTTGGTTTGTAAATGCATCGTTCCAGTCTCTGCCTTCATCATCACACGGCCGTCTCTGTCCAGTGCGTCTCTCTCCTCTTCTTATAATGAAACCAGTCACATTGGATCAAGGGCCTACCCTACTCCAGTATGACCTCGTATTAACTAATTACAGCTGCGATGACCCTATTTCTAAATAAGTTGCATTTTGAGCTACTGGGAGACTTCAACATGTCCTTTTTTCAATATATATATTTTTAGGGGACACAATTCAACCCATAACAGCAAGGTTGCAGGATATAAGATTAATATACTAAAATTAATTTTATTTCTGTACACTACTAGGAACAATCTGAAAATGATATTAAGGAAACAATTCCATTTATGTAATTGCACCAAAAAGAATAAAATACTTAGGAATAAATTAAGCAAAGAAGTGTAAAACTTGTACACTAAGAACTAAAAAAATTGCTGAAAAAAAGAAAGAAAACCTAAATAAGTGGGAAAAAAAATCCCACATTCATGGATTAGAAGACAATATTGTTAAGATGGCCGTATTCCTCAAATTATGTACAGATTCAACACAATTGCTATTGAAATCTCAGCCGTCTTCCCTGTAGAACTTGACATACCAAATCTAAAATTCATATGGAATTTCGAGGGACCTAGAATAGCCAAAAAAATCTCAAAAAAGAACAGCAAATTATTTAATGAACTGTTACTTAAAATCTAGGAGGACTTACACTTCCAAATTTCAGAACTTACTACAAAACAACAGTGATGAAGACTGCGTGGTACTGGCACAAGCTTAGACATATGTATCAGTGAAATAGAATTCAGAGTCCATAAATAAACGTACATCTACGATTAACTGATTTTTGACAAGGGTGCCAAGACCATCCAATGTGGAAAGAATATCTTTTCAACAAAGGGTACTGGGACAACTGGATAGCTGCATGCAAAAGAGTGAAGAGGGCCCCTTGCCTCACACCATATACAAAGACTCACTGGAAGTGGAGCAAAGACTTAAATGTAGGAAGTAAAACTGTAGAACTCTTCAGAGAAAGTGAAATCTTCATGACTTGTGATTTGACAAAGGTTTCTTAGATATGACACCAAAACACAAACGACAAAAGAAAAAAAGTAAATTAGACTTTGTCAACATTAAACATAGCTATGCTTCAATGTACACCTTCATGAATGTGAAGACAACCCATAAAACGGGAGAAAATGTTTTCAAATCATATATCTTATAAAGGACTTGTGTCCAAATATTTAAAGAACACTTATAACTCAATAATAAGAAGACAAACAATCCAATTAAAATATGGGGAAAGCACTTGAATAGATGTTTCTCCAAAGAAGATTTCCAAATGACCAATAAGCACATGAAAAAATGCTCAACATCATCAGTCATAAGGAAATGTAAATCAAAACAAGATGAGAGAGATTTCACGCCCACTAGGATGGCTAGAATCAATAAGTCAGGTAATAGTAAATGTTGACAAGGGTTTGGAGAAACCAGAACCCTCATACATTGCTGATGGGAGCGTAAAATGGTGCAGCCACTTTGGTAAAAAGTCTGGCAGTTCCACACATGGGTAGTCATAGTTATCTTATGACCCAGCAATTCTACTTCTAGGTAGATACCCAAGAGAAATGAAAATCAAAATTCATACAAAAACTTGACATGAATGTTTATAACAATGTTATTGATAATAACTAAAAGGTATAACAACCTGAATGTCTGTAAACTGATGAATGGATAAATAAAATTTAGTGTATGCATACAGTGGAATATTACTTGACCATAAAAAGAGATGAATTACTGATTTATGCTGCAACCTGGATGAACCTTGAAAATATTATGCAAAATGAAATAAGCTGGTCACAAAAGACCACATACCATTCCGTTTATATGAAATGTCCAGAATAGGCAGATCTACAGAGATAAAAGGAGATTATGGGTTGTTTAGAGCTAAGGGGAATGAAAGAATGTGGGTGATAGCTAAAGGGTATGGGTTTTCTTTTTGAGGTGATGAAGCATTCTAAAATTGACTGTGGTAATGGTTGCACAAATCTGTGAATATACTAAAAACCACTGAATTTTATACCTCAAATGGGAGAATTGGATAGTGTGTGAATTATAGCTTAATAAAGCTGTTTTTAAAAAAGAGCAGACATGTCAGGTTGCTTGGAAAATTGACTGGCTTGCTTTGTAAAACCAGACCAAGTATATTTGTATATATTCCTTTTGTGCAGTGCCATTTTAATGACTATATGAAATCCAGGACGGAAACAAGAAAGTGGTGGGATCTTATCACCTGGTTCTCCCATTTTATTTTAAACCTGTTCCTCAGTTCGTTAGCTGTAGCCTACATTTTCCTGTCACTGATCATTTTACTCAGGCTATTTATAGTTTTTAGACTGATAGTCTTGGATAAGTTGGGCTTAGAAGGAAAAAAAAAAAAAAGCTGTTTCCAGAGTAATAAGCGCTATGAGCCAAGAGGTTAATAAGATTATAGGAACACCAGAGATAGAAAAACATTTCATTGGCATAGCGGTGGGAGGAGGTGCTGTCAGATAATGATGTTCTTGAGGCCATGCTAACTCTTTAGCCTTCATACAACTTTATATTATTTTCCCTGAAGTGTTCAATGAATGCTTCCAAGAAAATGGCTGTATATTTTATCATTGTTCTTATTTTTATGTAGTGATGTTAGAAATATTGCAGTTGACGTGAGCGACTGAGTAATTGTCTTTTAGCACCGACACTACTCTAGCTGTTCTCTAGAACGTGAAATGCAGGCGCTGGTCACTAGGGCGTCGGCTGGGGTCAGAGCCCAGGGTTTCTTCAGAGCTTTGTCCAGACTCGCCTGTGGAGTGAGAGGATTGTACCGGGGCTTTCCCAGCAGTCTTCTCAGCTCCCACCCTCTGTGATGCTGAGATTCTGTGCAAGAGGAATTCTCTCTCTGTGTCTGAAGCAGAAGAGAGTTGGTAAGTGTCCTGCCTGCATATCACACGGCTTCCCATCAGGTGACTGGATAGCAGTGCCATTTCTGGAGAGTGGCTGCCTTGTGTGGACTGAGCCCTGGACATTTCAGGGACGTGAAGTCTGACCTGCTGGACCCCGTCATTTCACCATGTGTGCCGGGGCTCCCTCCACCTCCTTCCCAGTCCGTCGTCCCGGGAGCAGTGCTTCCCAAACTAGATCCTGGGAGGTAGTGAAGTCTTTACTGTAGGACTTCTCAGCACCTTTAACATGCAAAATTGAGACAATTAATACAACATTGCCAAAGTGATTTGACTACAAAACCCTTTGTTCATGGAGCACATGGTAAAACGTCACTGACCTAGAGTTCAGAGGACCGTGGTTTAGAGGCCTCTGCCCTGGACACCTCTGCACCAGTGTCAAAATTCACCGTCTCCAGGAAGCCTTTTTGGGGTGCTCTGTGTTTATTCATCCTTGGGTCACCGCAGCCCGGCACAAAGCTACTATTCAAAAAATGTTTGTAGAATTAGTGATTGAGTGAACAAATGAAGGTATACGTGGAAGGCTATCCCCAGCTATTCGGTCTTCTAATCAATAGTTATGCATTAAGCTTGCATGAAATAAGTGAGCTCTGCTGTTAATGATTTTCCCCGTGAGTTTCAGGTTTGCGATCTGAAGGGTGCTGTCACCCCAGCCAGTCAATAACCCTCTCTAATGGGACCGTGTACCTGATTATGTTGTTGGCCTGACCTGCCCAGCTCCGCCTTGGCTCTCCATCAGCCCCGCAGTTGCAGCCTCACAAGCAGACATCCTTCTGCCCTTCAAGCTCTTTCTCTCATACAGGTCAAACGCTAAGAATTTCCATGCCGAAAACCAAGTTAGACTTAGGATAACCATCATTATAAATGTGTCTGCTGCAAGGCCAGCCCCTTCTTTGGACTCTCAAACCTCGTGCTTTCCTTCCTGTCCTAGGAAGGAGGAATGAACTAATGCATCTTCATTTTGATTTTCTGTAAACTCAGGCTCAGAGCATATGGGAGGAATCTCTACAAATGCAAAGAAAAACGCCTGGGGAGCCTCGAGTGAGGTTCAGCAGGGCAGACGCTGATGCTGGAAAGCTTCCTGCCGGCACGGTTGCCCTCAGTGCTTTCACCCTGCTGTCTTTGGAGAGCTGGGAAGATGTGGTCGCTCATATTTGCCCTTTCTCAGCAGATAAAGATGGGGATTGTCTACGCCTTAACTCAGCTGCCAAGTCAAAGTAGAAAAATCCAAACGCCTCCTTTCTTAAAGCCCTGGAAGTGCTCAAGTCATGTGAGAACAGTTATTTTTTTTTAAGGTGCCATGTTTCCTTTAAATATTCTCATGTTATTTGAGAACATTAAGGGTTATTTTACTGGCTTCTTTGATACCTTTCTGGAATGCATGAATTGTTAGAGAATTTCCCTGTTCCTTTTCCAGATGGTCTCAGGGTCATATTCCGCACGATAGTCGTGTAGGTTAGGGACTGCTGTTCATGTAAGAAGAAATTAATACTCAGCACAGTAGAATAAGAACTACGTGACAGAAAACAATTGCCACGAGAAAAGCCAGCCTGATTTGAGTGATGTGACACATTTAAATTGAATGTCATCTCCGTTTTATGTGCCCACTGTTTGAGTTCTGACAGCTGAAGACATAACACAGGTTAAATCATGTGACTTATCCAGTTTTGTTTGTTTTGTTTTTATATTTTTTTTAAATACCAGTGCTTTTTAAACTTGGCCCTAAATTCTATATGATATTTTCATTAAGAATTCCACACAAATGAGTTATGGTTTTGGCATTCTGCTTGTCATTTTTTGACCTTTCTTGGGGCATGCTGCTGCTAGGGATGGAACTCATGACCTTGCTATTGAGGAGATACATATATATATATATATTTCTTTGTAATAGTTTAAGATTTGTAGGAAGTTGAAAAAATAGTGTGAAGAATTCCTGTTTACCCTTCACCTGGCTTCCCCCAATGATAGTATCTTACAAAACCTTAGTATATTGTCAGACTGGGAAATTAGCATTGGTACAATTCTGTTAACTCAAATATAGACCTTATTTAGATTTCATCAGGGTTTTTTTACATCCACTCTTTTTTGGGGGTGGGGTATAGTTCTAATAAGTTGTATCACATACATAGATTTATATAACCTCATCATGCAGTCAGAGTCCAGCACTATTCCATCACCACGGAGAACCTGCCTCGTGTTCCCGCTTTATAGTCACACTGTCTCCCCAGCCCTAACCCCTGGCAGCCATTGATCTGTTCTCCATCTCCATATTTTGTCTTTTTGAGAATGTTATAGAAATGGACTCATACAGTATGTAACCTTTGAAATTGGCTTTTTTTTCACTCAGCCTAATGCCCTTGACATCCATCTGTGGTTGTGTGTATTAATCATTTGTTTCTATTTGTTGCTGAGTAGTATGAGTAGTACCTACTGAGGAGGGGGGATTTTGTTTGGTTTTTGTTAGGTGAAGACCAAAGTCAGAAAGATCAAGCCAATAGCTGAGTAGCTTCAGGAAATGGGGTGAGGCTAGGGGAAGGGGGAGGGGCATCAGGACAGACTGGGGTGGAAGGTGGCAATGGACTCGAGATCCAGAGAGAGAGAAGCCCAGCCCAGGACAGTGACAGCTGTGGCAGAGATGTGCCAAGGATCAAACTCACAGTCCAGCATTGTGTGTGGCCAGAAAGAAAGACTAGCAGAGGGAGGTAGGGGGCTAATAAATACCTAACGTCTCCTCCCCATCCCTGGCTACCCCAGGACCTCAAGCCCTGAGTCTCCTGATGCTGTGCCTGGCCTGTGACATCTTGTGTTGATATCACGCCCAGAATAGAAATGAAGACAAGGGGTAGGGGTGCGATACCCTCATGGACAAGAGTCTTAGGCATTTTTTCAAAGTGAGGGAAATCCTTTCAGTTGACTTAGCAGGTAATGATGAGCAGCAGCCCACATCCCTGCAGGATGGAGTCTGAGGTGATTTGGCTTGAATTCCAAAAGCTTTTAAAGGCAGAGAAGAGGGAAGAAGAAACTGGGCTTTTTAGTTCCAAGTTTATAATTAGAATCAACAAAGCCCTATTTCAGCAGTTAAATATCTTTGCTTAGCCCAGATCCATTCTAAAGTGATGGAAGGAACGGGACTCACGACAAATTAAAATAAAAGGCACCTTTGTAGAGGTCATCATTTGATATTACGGTAATAAATCCTACAAATATCTATGAGCTGGGGTCAAACCAATAGATAGCCGCACCTATGAAGTGCTGCCTCAGAACAGGATTCATTGTGGTGTTTTCCCCTCACCTTCAAGTCTGGGAATATGGTAGTGTGTGGGCCCCCATTTATGCTCCTTCCGCAAGACAGCAGAAATGATTCGGATTATGTTGACTGACAACAGAGCCCTGTTTATCATTCACAGACCTCACTCTCTTCAACACCACAGGCCCAAACTTTCTCCAGCAGAGCTCTTTTCCCATTTAAATAGAATCCAGTATTCAAGGTCAAGTTTGCCAGTGTAAAGGGTTCTTCTCCTCAGAGAGGATGCGTGGGCGTGGGGTTCCATAACACAGAAGGGCCCCTCTCTGCTTGATATACATGATGCAGAAGTAGAACATTGAGAGGAAGTCAAGCCCGGTCGATTCTATTCGAATGAGTTGTGCCCCACCCTTAGCCAACCCCTACCTGATTATATAGTGACCCTCTTCTGCAGAGCTCGAGGCATTTTCCCCATTGATCATGCCACTGAAAGGAAAACAGGTGGGGCTGACAATAAACAATGGCAATGCTGCCTGACAGGCACCTGATGGCAGCATGTGAACCACCCCTTCAGACACTGGCAAATTCACTTTATTGAATTCCATTCCTGGTACTGTTGTCAAACTAACTCTAGGACCATAGTAACTTTTCACTTTAAGTTTTTCGTCTGAAAAATGAGGGGTTTGACTCAATATCTCATATCCCTTCTAGCTCTGTATCCTCCTAGGCTTTGTGTCTTGGTGGCCTTGAATGTGACTGATTAGAATGAAGGGAAAAGCCCCAAGTTGCCGTGACTCTCTCCGAGTTGAGTGTGTGCATTTGTATGATTGTTGTGACCGTGAGGAAGACAGCATAGCTTGTCTTTACAAATGGGGAAGCCGGGGTACTAATGGAGGCAAGTGAAGAATGTAAGCCGTGGACCCCTTCTGTAGGTTTTACTGCGCACCAGAAACACTTCTTAGCACTTTACAGGATTTCACTCCTTTTATCTTAATAACAACCCTAAGAGGAAGGTGCTCTTATCCCTATTTTACAAATGATGAAACGGATGCCCAGAGAGGTTAATTAGTCGGTCCAAGGTCACCTGACTAGTAAGTGTCAGTCTGGATGGAAGGCGTGCAGTCCTGCTCCGTGGAGTGGCTGGGGGGGAAGAGTCTTCAGACCCAGGAATCGGAATCAAAATCTTTATCAACTGAGTTATTCCTAGGCTTTTTTTTAAAAATCCCAACCTAGAGGATGTACTTTACACCACTGTTTGGTCCGAAAATGGCATAGGAGAGACAGGAGCTCAGTGTGTGGGACAGAGAAAACTGCTTCTAATTTTGAGGCAGAATTCATGGAATCCACATTGACGGTATCCAGACCCATGATGAACGCCTGTTACACAGCCTCTAACTGTTTTCTCCTTACGATGAAAGGCAATCGTTTGTAAGTCCTGGATAGGATGTGGTGGGGAAAGGGTCCCTGAGTTTCCTGCATAAATGCTCAAGTGTCCACATGTCCTGGACCTCTTGACCCTGCACGTAAACCACGGACCTCTTCCAGGTAGACGCAGACTCCATGAGCCCAGAGTCACCTCTTCTGGGTCCTGACTCTCCTTTGCTGGAGGGTTCCTGCCGGTGCAGCCCTGTGGCCCGGACTCCAGACCTCTGCTCCCCACGACCCTACCTGTCACTCTCTGCATTAGCTGACTCACCACCCTGCTTGCCCAGCTGCAGGAGCTGTGACCCCTCCTGCCCACTGGAGCTACTCACCCTGGATCCCATCCTCGCCTTGGATCTGGGTCAGATAATAATGGCTAAAACTCCTTTATAGTCTGTATTCACATTGGCCAAAAACAAAAGCAGGCGAGCCAAAAAGCAGAAAGTATAAGAAGATTCTATAAAATTGTAGAAATGTTCATGTGTGACAGATCCATAAAGAGTAATTAAGAGAAAAAATATTCACTAAATTCCTCATCTCCTTTTGGAGATGGTGTCAGGCAGGGGGGTGGCGCTCTCTCCCCAAACACCCGGGGCCCTGTCCACACTTGGCCTTCCGGACGGGCGGGTCTCTCCTCGGCTTTTCCTGGGCCGCCTCCTGGCTCTCTCACAGCATGCTTTTGCCCTCATGATGCCCTGAGGTGAGTGCCTTTTCCCTCCCTTGTCAACCCTCCCCTCTCCTCCTAAATTACATTCTAATGAGTGTACACGGTAAAGTTCAGAGAACAAAGGTTCTCACCAATTTTCTCAGAAAATGTAAAACAGTCTCCCTTTTCTGAAAATAGATAGGCTCTGGGAGGTCTAGTGGTTCTGAAGTGATGTCCGGGACGCTCTAGGGATGAATTTAACCCTGAAGAGAAAACGCCCTGCTCTGCTCCTTTGTCGCTATGACCACCCGACAGACGCCGCGGCTTAATCAATTCTTCCGGTGTAACATTCATCTTGAGGAACTCATTGGCGCTAATGTAGCTGTGGCAAGTACTCTAGCAAGGCTCCCTCTATTTTTCACTCTTAATTAATGGACTGTTACTTAAAGTATTGCTGACTTAACTCCATTCCCACGTCAGGCGGTTCTACTAACTGGGCATGAAAGAAAAGTGTGACAAAATAAAACCATAAAATACATTTTATTGGGCAAAGTAGATGAAGAATGAACAATGATCCCATCAAACCCTTTAGGGGGATTCTGAATGTGTGCTACAAATGAATTAATCCAGGAACATGGGATGGGCAGTAGCTGGTGAGATTCAGCTAGTGATTCCATTTACAAGCATTCTGATCCCCAGAATTACTGTGGCAATATGATGGCTGTCATTCCAGTTTACTGCTGTGACAGGATTGGCTCAGATCTCTGTGACTAGTGTGTTGTACTTAGCGTCTAAACATGACATAATATTCAGAGGAAACTTCCTGGTTGGGGCTGAAAACTGTGGCAGGGTGGTGAAAAAGTAGGAATTAGGGGTATTACAAAGACTTAAGTAGGTCCGTTTTATCTCAAGCTTGTCAGTTAGGATTCTGTTTCTGAAGCTGAGAGAATGACTGGATCAAAGAAGATAGAGCAAAACTGGGAAGTCCCTCAGTAGCACCAGGGAATCCATCAACCGCAGCAAACCATTACCCGATTAGCAAAGGTGTGGGCGAATCCTGTATCGACTGAAGGTTGGCAATAATAGTGTCTCTAACTGGTTCCTTTACGTGGAACCAATTAACAAAGCTACCAGACACTGCTGATGCTGCTGGGAAAGCAGTCCTAGCAACGACAGCACATGGAATTTGAGGGCCTTCAGAAAGGTGGCACTAGCTGAATCAGCTTGCTAGGTGGCCAGATAATTTGTCTGGCTATGAAATCATGCTGGTGGAATAGTGGTGTTGATTTGTGGAGAAATGTTGTGGCTGGTAGGAAAGAAGTGGTTTTCCAAAAGAGAGTCAGAGATAAATTGTGGAGGGCTGGGTGGCAGCTGTTAGAAATCAGCTGCACAGGAGGGATACTGGTCAAAAAACCCTTGCTGACAAAAATGTTGATGTGACAATCAACCATCATCTCAACTCCTCCTTATGAAATTTACCTGTCTCTGGCGTTTATGTTGGCAATGGGAGGTAATAAGGAGAGAGCAAGATAATAGTGCACTTGTTCCATGAGGCCTGCCATTTGTGGCTCTGATGGAGCAGGAAGGAGAGATCTAGAATCCTCTTTGCCATACTGCCACCCTCCACTCCCACAGGGCCCAAGTAGAGAAGATGCTATAGACCGGGGGTCAGCAGACTTTTCCTGTGAAGGACGGATAGTGAATACTTAAGGCTTTTTGGGCCAACTCTGGTTTCTGTCACATATTCTTCCTTTTTATAACCCTTTTAAAATGTAAAAAACATCCTTAGCTTACCGTTCTTAGCAGTACAAAAACATAGTTTGTCAACCCCTGCTATAGATCTGTACGCTCTTGGTTACCAGCTAAGATATGTCTCCAAATTTGGATGTGGTCTCCTCCCCTGATGAGCTGGGCTCCTCTCCGTCTAGCCAAGGCCAGAGGCAGGCTCCAGCTGCCTGCTCCATTCCTTCTTCATCAGCACAAATGCTGAGACCCTGGTGATTGCTGTGCTGTGAGTGTGGAAGTCCTTTGTCTCAGAGCCAGGAGCCTCACGTCTTCCATGTGCATCCAGGAAACTGGCAGGCTAACTTAGCTTTCAAGCAAGGTGAAGTCTCATAGCTCTTGAGAGAAGCTAGAGGGAGAGAGGAAGGGAAAGGAGTGTAGGGGCAGGAGATGATACAAGAGAAAACACTACATGGGACGAGAGATGATCCAAATGAAGAGATCATGTCCCACCCCAGCTACACCGGCCTTATTTTTAAGCCTCCAAAGTTTCCATTTTGTCCTTTACAGAAAGAGTTCTTCCTTGTTGGATGACATGAGGGGGAGTCTTTGGCTCCCCCTAGAGGCTAGAGTTGGCCAAAGACAGTTAGGTACCAAAACACAGATTAACTCCTATTACCCTTTGTTATAAAACAAAAGGAAATCTGACTATGAGTAGATTTTACTCACATGGCCCAGGGATTAGGTATAAGAGAATTTGTCCTTTAAAGTAGGAGGATATATATATATATATATATATATATATATATATATATATATATAGTTTTAATTAAAAGTGCAGAGAGAAAATCGGATCTAACAAGTGCTAAACTTTCCCCACTTTCTAGACAACATCATGTGTGCCTGGATTTGCTGATGGGACAAATTTTTCTCTTTTTTTTTTGTGAGAAAGATTGGCCCTGAGCTAACATCTGTGCCAGTCTTCCTCTATTTTGCATGTGGGACACTGCCACATCGTGACTTGTTGAGTGGCGTGTAGGTCCGCGCCCAGGATCCGAACCTGTGGACATCTCTATTCTGTTCCATGTTAGAAATTCATTTAAGAGCCATGTTTTAGTAAATTAATATTCCTCTGTTAGCCCTTTTTCAGAGTGCGGTATTTCCAAAATATTGTTCCCACCATTTGGAGTTTTATACTAGTGGCTCCCAGTCTATTGGATTTTAAAGTCCAATTAAAAAAATGGGGAGGATTCACATAGGGGAGGCAACTTTTTATTTTACTAAGGAAGGTCATTTAAGAATAACAATAATTGCAACAACACGTACACTACTCTATACTCACTATCATTTCATAAAACAAAAGGCATGTTCACATCAAAATAATAGGGAGGACGTATCCTTAAACTTCCTTTAAATTGAATAAATTTATCTTTACATAAAAGGCATCTTATTTTCCTTGTTTTTCTCATTTCACTATAGGCTTGTGGACAGTTTCTCATGAAGCCTGTTCTGTAGATGAGCATTTGGGAATCACTCTTCTAGACAAGAGGTCTCAAGGATGCCATTTAACACCCTTTCTGGGGACACTCAAGATCTCGTGGTCAGAATTTCAGATTTACGTTACTTCCATCAATTACGTAGGTTTATGTGAGAGGTACTAGGGTTTGAGTTGAACCTCGTAGGTTAAATTCAAATTAAATTAGCTATGTTTTGCTGATTATTTAAAATGTGCCTAGAACAATATAGTCTCATGGAGTTTCAGAATAAGACGCCATAAGACATGGTGCCTACCGGGGGTCAAGTTGCAAACTGGTTGTAGAGAAAAGACTGATACATATGAAATATCAACAAAGAATACAAGTCAGAATGTGGATGAGAATGTGTAGAAGTTACTTGTGACAACAAGAGTAGTCTGGGGTGTCCTCACGAAGAGTGTGGAGGCAAAGTTCAAGGACAGAATTTGGAGGAAAAGCAAGAGAAGGTGCTCCAGGTCAAGTTAATTGAATAGGGATTCAGAGATGCCTGTGCTGTGTTTAGGGAACACTGACGAATCTGGAGGTGGGTGATTTTTAACATGCCTTGTCTTAGGATTTAGAGGTGAAAACAAAATGGATTCAGCATTCTTGTTTTGTTTTGAGCCATAATATAATAATTGATTAAAATTTCTACTTTTCCTTACTTTCAGAGCGATCACATTTTTTCCTTCCTAATCTGAGAAGCAGATGGCTACTGCTCATGCTAGGCACAAGTCATTTATAATCATAATAAGAATGATCAGCCGCTAGATACCAGCTTCAGTGCTGTGGGTCAGCACCTGAATATTGGGATGACCTTCCCTGAAATACCTCGGTGTACTTCTGACAGTTTGGGGTTGAGGAGCCCTTGCATTGATGCTTCATCACTAATGACAAAATATATCTCAAGTGTCAAGAAGTGCTGCCCTGAATTCACCTCGCCTTCGCCAGCACTGATGGGTTAGGACCAACATGCATTAGTCCGAGGCCCATCCCGATGTTTATTCACTCGGTACTCTGGGCTGCCAGCTTAGGGATCTACCTGTTTGGGGAAACCAAAGGTCATTGCTGGAGCATCCGAAATGGGCTGCTGATTTTTCTCTTCAGACATTTACTGGGATCTGTTATGATCCAGTCTGGTTTTATTGTGGTATCTGCCACCTAAACTTAAAAAAAAAACAGTAGCGACAAAAAAACTTACAGATAATTTCCCAAAAAAGGGGTCTTGGAGAGAATTTGTGTAGTCACTTTCCAGTCAGTATCGATCAAGCACCATGTGATCTTCGAGTCCATCTTCAGACCTGTTTGCCTGCTGTGCTCGGTCACATCCCCGGTCTCTGGAAACGGCCTGAGTTAAGCTGTAGGAGCCCTTCCCTCCAGGCCTTCTGCTGCTTAAAATATCAAAAGATGTAACATGGACTTAGTTCAAAGATTATTTTCTTGTTCTGTTCCTCTAAAATACCAGTCCCTTGTAGATTTTTATGCTTTATTTGTGCTGACATAAAAGAGATTTCTCTGGGGAAAAACAAATCCTTTTATTGCTTAAAGTTTTTCTACTTAAACTTGAGGAGATTAATAGATTTCTCATAAGCCTGTTTTTCATGCCCTTTCTGGAAATAAGACACATGATAGCACTGTTCTTCCAAAATAGCCCATTCTTTTGGGAGCAGAGCCCTGTTTATTTTTGCCCTATTGTATTTGTGGCTGTGGTTTCATGTCCATGTTCATATGCGTGATGTTTTTCTTCTGTCTTTTCTTCTGTCTTCACTGCTCCCCCGTGCTGGTGTGTTTGTTCTGGTTTTTCTTCTGGCCCAGCACCTTGTGCCCCTTTGGCCCTGTGAATTGCAGGGGTGCATAGCTACCCCCCGGCCCGCACGTCCCCATGGCCGCTCTGAGGGGTCTCGGGTCTCTGCTTGGTCAGGACTGCTGTGTGCAGAGTGCCCCTTGTGGGAAGGTCTCCCCGGGTCCCTGGGCTCCGGGCCACCTGAGCAGCCTTCCCTCCTCTCCGTTTCTTCTGAGGTGTTCTCTCCTGTGTCTGCACCCTCTTCCTGTCTCCTGGCCCACACTTCTCATCTCTGACTTCTTTTCCTTCTCTGAATGTGGCTGTTCCTCAAGGGCGGCTCCTCGGGTCTCTGTCCCGTCTTCCATTCATCCTGGCAGAGAAATCCCCTCTGTCTCAAGGCTCTCCACTGCCTTGCTGTGCAGCCGCCTCCCCAGCACGTCCTCCTCTTGTCCCCCACACCGGCCTCGGTGTTAAGCTCTGTCCTGCCTCTCAGACAAGCCGCTCTCCTGTTCAGTCACTACCTGCCTGCCCTCAGCACCGCTGCAGGCCAACTTCTCCTCGAAGCAGGGACTGAAACGACCACTCACAGGCCAAACCCGGCCCTCGGCCTGTTCCTGTAGACAGTTGACAGGGTCACAGCTGTGCCACTGGCTTCTGTGTCCTCCAGCTGTTTTCACGGTGCAGCGGCCGCGGCGGGCGGTTCGTGCAGTGCGAAGCCTGCATCTCGGGTGTTTATTGCTGGCCCTTCCGAGGAGGTTTGCCCTTCTTGTTCTCAAGTGTCCTGGTCTTTTCTCACTAGGGCTTTGATGGCGTCAGTCCCCCACTCAGGAACCCAGAAGTGGCTCCCCGTTGTCTCTGTAATTAATTTAAAACTTTCTTGGCTCCATATTTAAGGATTTTCTTACTTATGCAGCTTAATTCTCCTTCTCCACACGCCCCACCCCCACGCTACGCAGGCTCCTTGCTCTCCCACATTCCCGACCTCCTCGGGTTCATTCCTGCTCCAGACGTTTCTGGGGGCTGCTGTGTGTGTCTGAGAGTGAGCAAAAATGCCACCCTGCCTGTCCTCGTATGCATATTCTCCTTGTTTGTTTGAGGCTCAGCTCAAGCCCCGCTCCCGTCATGAAGCATTTCCTGACCATCAGCTGTATCGGTCATTGCTTTATTGATCTGGACGTGTCGCCTGTGCTGCCCTTCTGCCCTGTTCACAGACAGTGGGACGAGGGTTGCTGATGAGAACATCGTCCTCATTTGTTTGAGACCTTGGCCCTGTCAGAACTTCCTCAACTTGTATTCCTCTCCTTGTTAATTTTATTGTGACCTATCCCAAGCCAGAACCCTTGTGACCCTCGTGACCCAGAGTGTCCACGTCCGCTCTTTCTTGCTTCACCTTGGTTTACAGGCCCTGCGGACTCTGAGTGCTAGGAGCACCTCCGGGCTGTCCCTCTTCTCCAGGCCTGCTGCTCCCGTCCTGGGTCAGCTGCCATCATCGCTTCCCTGGGCTGCTGGAGTTACCTTCCCGGTGACGTTCCTGCAGCTGGCCTGCCTTCCAGGGCGGACCAGGCTGAGGAGAGCCAGGTGCCTGGAGCACAGAATTTAAGGAAGCCCTCACCCTCAGGGTCGTGCAAGTGCACAGTTGGCTCCCGGGACTGAGTGTTTCCTTAACTTGTGTGCTCCAGGCACCTGAGGCCTCGATTGCTTCACCCGGTCCCGGCCGCCCCTCTGTCCTACTCCCCTGAAGTTTATCCTCCGCGTGGTTGGTGAAACGACCTTTTCAGGTGTGGGTGATGTCCAGTCTGCTTTCTAGTTTCCCACAGGATGAAGTCCAAGGTTGACTCCTCCCTGCCTTCCAGCCTCATCTCTTGCTGTTCCCAGCCCACACACAAACTCCACATTCCACCCACCCTGAGCTACCTAGAGTCCCCTTTGTGTTGTGCTGTGACACACCCCCAAACCTGGAGCATGATCCTCTTCCCTCACTTGGGATTTTCCCCTCTTACCTAGAGGATTCTTATTCATTGTTCAAAACTCAGCACAACCCACCATTACCTTCTATGGGAAGCTTTCAGAATTCCCTGGAACTAATTAAGACACTCCTTCCTTTTTTCCCCTTAAGCATAATGTGCTCACCTTAATTATAGCATGTATTTCATTTTGTGGTAATTAATGTTTTGCACGTTTTTAATCTCCCAGGAAACCAAAGGTTCAAAGCCCCCAGCTTCATATTAGAATCGTTTGGGAAGCTTAAAAGTACTGTTGCCTGAGCTCCCCCGGGACCAGAATCTCTGGGGGTGACCTGGCAGCACCGTTCTTTTTCCTAAAGCTCCCCGGATGCTTCTAGTGTGCAGCCATTGTCTACAGCCACTGCCCTGGACCGACCGTGAGCTGCTTGAGAGGAAGGGCCGCATCCGTTTCACCTTTGTGGACCTCTCCTCCCTGCGCCACACTCTCCGTCCCCCCCACCCCCTCACCCCTTTCAAGATGCTGGCTCACAGCAGGAGCTCAACTAGGAGCTGCGGTGTTGTTGGTCACCTGCCTCGCTTGTTGGCTCAGTGATTGGGGTTACTGAAGGAAGGGGTCAGTCGGGTGCCACTTCTCGCCCTCAGCACAGGCCTTGGAGTGGGGAATGTTTGCAGAGACGGAGAGCCCACTGGTGTGGAACCGACCCATGGTATCAGTGGCACACGACAGAGTGGCTCGCTGTGGGGCTCTTGCTTCCTAAGACTCCTTCCTTTATTGCTTTGAACACCAGGCGGGCTGCAACTGCCCTTTTTGAGCCTGCGGAGCTGGATGTGCAAAAAATATTTTAGTATCTCTCCCCCTATCCAGTGGGCATGCTGTGTACTAGTCATTGGAGGAAAGATATTGGAGAAGAGACTGGCTTCCTTCTTACGACTCTCCTTCGGCAGCTGGCTCACTGGATCAGTGGAAGTGTCTTTGAGCCAGCAGAGGCTGTTTAGTGCCAGGTGGACTTCAGTAACAAGTAGTGATGTTGCTTGATGTGGCATTACCGCCTATACGAGTGGCTCCCTCCGTCTCTGCCTGGACCGACGGACTTAAATGTCAGACTTTCCAAATGTAAAAGTCAGAGATGTGCTGTCGACTGCATCTGATATTTACAGTTCTTTCTAGCAAAGGTGAGCTGACTTTTGTGGCAAATGTTCTCCATTGCAAATTAGAGGAGCTTTTTTTTTCATTTGTGCATATGCCTTTGATATTATTACCTCCTTTACTTTTCCTTTATTTTGCTTTTGTGGAAGTCCACGGATGCGTTTGAACACATAATGGCCCTTCCCTGGGGCTGCTAAAAATAGTGACTGGAAAAAGTGAGGCGTCGGTTTTAGGAGCAGCCTATTAATTATTTATTTAAACAGTTTCAAGTTGCAAAACAATAATTCTTTGAGATTTAAAAAAATGAGATTACTCTTCCAGTTCTGTTTCAGGTGGTTTCTCTCCAGAACTCGAGCTGAGGGAGGCCACAGCTGTAATTTCACCTTCTCCACCCTTCTAGAGCCCGCTCCCTTTCTTCCTGTTGTCTCTTTTCCATCGCCATTTTGTCCTCTCCTCTTCTCTCTTTCCCTCACACCAGCGGTGATGTTAGTTGCTGTTTCTTATTGAACAGCTGTGTTTCACATGGTGCTAAGTGCTTTATCCCATTTAACCCCATTATACAGAGAAGAAAATTGAGGCACAAAGAAATGAAGTCACTTACCCAGGATCAAACAGCTTGTGAATGGTAGAGCAAGGCTCCATGTGTTTCAGGAGCCTCGGCTCCTGCCTTTTTGGTGCTGACCCAAGGTTCAGAGTGGTAAGGGCTGGGGGAATGAAGAGGAAGGTTATTGCGTTTGGTTAAAAAGAGAAAAATTTCTCTTTCTCTCCCCACAACCCCATGGCTTTAATAATGGGTCCACTTCTCAGCACAGTCAGTGAAAGAATCCAGCAGAACAAGAACTGAACTTCAGATTTTATGAGATTTTTCTAATTCAGGCACAGAATTTGAAACCAGTAGTGACGGGAAATAGCAAATTGTAGATAAAGAGGGAGATGCTGCTACCTTCTTTGCATCGAGTGGGTGCAGGGGCAGCTGGGGAGGAACAGTGGTCCCTGGAGTCAGCCTTTATGGACTGTAGGGGGTCTGGCCAAGGGATGGCCACACTCAAAGCCAGCCATCTTGGCAGTCCTGGAGCAGTGCCCACAGAGCAGCAGCTGTGAAAGCTTCCACCTCACTGGGTGAGTGGGGAGGCTCCATGAGGGGCCAGCAAGTGATAGAGGTTCCCTCCCCCGACAGACAGAAGGAAAAGGTGGGGCCAGCTTTGCAGGGCTGACAGCACCTAACCCAGCCCCAGCATCTGACCGGGGAGGAAGCTGATAGACTGGCCTGACATCTACAACCAGTTAGAGGCAGACTGGATGTTTGGCCCTCACTTCAGGGGTTTGTCCGGTATACAGTGAAGAAAAAGGAATCTTTGAGGAAATGGGGGAGAGGGAGGTTGTGGGTGCTGGAACTGGTCCCCAGGAGGTGCTCATCTCGTTGTGGCTGTCGGTAATAGGATAGACCAGCTAGTGGGCATTGCTGACTGTTCCAGCGGCCATGCAACCTGATTTCTTTAAGCATAAAACATGTCTTCAGGGTCCCCTGAGGGAAGGTAGAAACCCCATTATCTAATTAAATGTAGACTGGTAATTGGTCAGTTAATGGAAAAGTTGGTAAAAGCAGGAAAACATGCAAAATATACATAGGGACTGAAACACTGTGTTTTAACATGTAAGGATGCATTCGCTTGGCCATCTTTGGCTGCAGGAGCAAGGACTTTCCTTTGAGTAGAGCTCTTTAGGCTGAAGTACCCCGTCATCTTTCTTGCATCACTCCAGCCATTATGTGACTTTGATTTTCAGTTTTAAGTTCTTTAAAGTGGAGTGAGGGCAATTAAAGACACATATGCCTCAGTCTGAGCACAGAATCTTGCATCTTTATGATTTTTCTCAGTCTTTTAGAGTTGTATTGCCCACATTTATTTAATAGCACAAATTTACTTTTGCAACTCGTCTTTCTTAAGTTAGTTTTCATGGAAGTAGTTCTCCTTCCTTTCACATTCATATTTCATTATTTATGTGGCTGATGTTTAATAAATACATAATTAATAACAAGCAGAACTGACATAAACAGGTTGGGAACAAACAGCAAGCCTAAGGCGCTGCTGGTAGAAACAGAAGGAAGATGGATGGTGAGTTCAAGGAACAGCCCTCAGTGCGTTTGTGGGTAGGTTGGTTAATCCACTGAGCTGGTTAGGTAAAAATTGGCTGAGTGGTTTTCTACTGTAGGTGTAACTCAAGTTTGTGGGAGAAAACCCTACCTTTGGGAAAATAAATTCACCTGCCTCTTTTGAAAGGAGTAATATCTAAAAAATCGTGAGCATAATTTAGGCAGTAAAGCATTTTTTCTTAGTTCTGTGAATACACTAGATCATCTTATATTATTCCTTTCAACAACCATTTCCAGAACTGTTACTATTTTTCTTAAAAGTTTATTTTTACTTAACTTTGACTTAAAAATCTGTTTTAACCTAAGAAAATCCCCTTATAAAAGGGGAGCACAATCGCCCCATGGAGATTATCACTGAATGCAGAATACCACCACGGAATGTTTTTCATTGAAAATCAATTTGTAAATAAATGGTGCAATGAATTATAGAGTAATGTGTTAGCCATGGATAACTATAGTGCCTAAAATAATTTTTAAAAACCTGTTGCCTAAAAATTAGTGTGAGAAAAACACTATATACCATTTGTTAAAATTGTTCTGTTTAGTTTCAATGTGATTTAAAATGGCGTTGGGGGAAAAGATGTGCCCCTTAGGGATTGTCAGAAAGAATCAAAAGCAACTTAGCAAAGAGACAGAATGGAAATGTGATATTTATCAGGGGAAACGAGGGTGTGATTAAATAAAACAGAATCAGCCCCATGTTAGAAAATACCGTCAAGGGAAAGTCGTGCCTGAGGCCTCGTTGGTCTTTATGAGAAGCCGGAGCCTGGGCTGTGGTGGGAGGAGTAGAGTGAGCCTTGGTTGTGTTTATTTCTCAGGCCGGGTTCAACCTTCTGAGGCCCAGCTGAACTAAAATCTTCATCAAATTCATGGACGGGTCGAGAATCAGAGGCTGGCCTCCCTCAGCGTTGGAGGGCTGCCTCCAGTCCTGAGCACGGCAGGTTGGAGGAGAGGCGCAGAGCTTCCAAGTGCACGGCTCAGGCTTGCCCTGTGGAGATAGATCTCCAGCTCCTGGAGGGAGATCTTGCTTGTTCTGTGTCTTTGGGATTAAAATACTCTGTAGCCTGCATCTCGTCCCCTCAAATGTGTATTAGACAAATACAAACGTTAAGTAAAAAAAGATGTATTAGAGAGGTTATGTGCTTTAATGGAAAAGCACACCAGCCTAACAGAGCTTTCCTAGGTGCACACAGATACCTAGGGATCTTGTTCAAATGCGGATTCTGAGTCAGGAGGTCTGGAGTGGGGCCTTAGGGTCTGCATTTCTAGAAAGCTCCCCCAGGGTGCCGGGACTGTTGGTCTAGGGGTCATACCCTGAGGAGCAAGGATCTAGAAGACATGATTTCAAGTACTGGCTTCCCACAGCCTCAGTTTTCCCACCTGTGAAATAAGGGACTTTGGACTAAACTACCTTTTAGTTCTAACCATGGAGAGGTGAGCAGAAGACTCTGGGCCGTGTGAACAGCGTATTCCTGCTCTGAGTTTTTCAGGACTCCTCACGGTAACACAGGGAAGACCAACGGACATATGAAAACAAACCAGGCATAAAATACAGTTGGTATTCGGACAATCCCGGAGCGTTTCCAGTTTTGTTCACATCATGCCTTGCCTACATTCAAAGGTTTGGCTTCAGTTAGATCACACGATCAACAAATGAACCTTGTAATTGTGCTGCTTGTCTCAAATAGGCTATTGGGTAGGCTTAGTTCTGCCCATAGCTTGCCCAATAGAACAGTCTAATTAGCAATAATAATCCAAGGTAGGCACAAGAGATTATTACCATTAGATCTGAAACATATTTTTAACCAGAGTAGAAGTGAAGGTAGAGCTTGATACTACATTTCTTTTTTCCTAAACCTGTCAGTTGTGGAGGACTTTCATACCACCTTGAAATCTTTCCTGTCCTTCAGAATCCTTTCAAATGTTCCTTTCTCAGTGAAACCAGCCCTGAAGCCACAGAATAGTAGCCCCCCCGCACCCCTCTGCTCCCGGTTACGCCTCCATCAGAGCGCGCACCTCATGGTTGGGCTCATTCACTTATATGCCTTGTCTCCCTCGCTGAATTATGAGCTCCTTACACCATCTTGATGGAGTAGAAAGAGAGTTCAGGGACTTGGAGCCCAGGTTCCTGAGTGCACAATTCAGCACTGTTCTGCCCTGGTCATATGTCCCCAGGAGGCCATGGAAGGTTCCAGCCTGGATGCCTTCCTCTGTAGTGGCGGTGATCAGATGGGGTTGTTGGGAGGGTTGCGTGAAATAACGGGTGTGAAGCTGCCTCCCTCCTCTCCTGGCTTCGAGTAGGCCTCGGATAAAGGTTTGCTAAGTTTTTCCTTCTCTGAAGTCATGATATCATGACTTATAAATCTTTATATCTCTGGCACTTCAGAAAAAGTCATGCCTAGTGGGTGCGCAATAAATTGTTTAAAGTTGAACTTCATATCCTCTCTTTTAAGGAGATTGGGGTGTATTTATTTTAGGCATAGAAATAATCCGAGGTGGACAAATAACTGGTTTGGTTTTCCCCTAATAGCTCATAGTGAATGCTCTTCTGAAATATATGAAATGTATTTTGAAGTAGTTATTAAAATTCTGACAGAGATTTATTTCTGGTTTGCTTAGTTTAGAAATCCTAAACACGGAGGAGAAAAGATAAACATTACACGGGGGAAAAAAAAACCTGTATTTAACAGAAAATTCCTATAGGGTATCCATTTTATATATTTCTATGTATAAACTTTCTGGAAGAATTAGAAAAAAATTGATAACACTTACCTTTGGGAAGTAGCAGACAAGGAGACTTTTCATTTTATACGTTTCTATGTGGTTGAATTTTTGGCCACGTAGGCATCCTTGGGCTTTTAAAATATGTCTATATTAGTAAGGAAATCCAGGGGAATTGAAGGATAGGCCATTTTTTATTTCACTCTTTTACATATTAAAACCCTTAATAAGCATTATTCTGAAGTTTTATTTTCAAGTGGCTTAAGTACAAGGTGCTGATGATAAATGAGGGTTTCTGCCCCTTGTCGAGTCACCACCATCACAGAAGGCAAGGGCGAGCTCATCTCGCTCGGCGTTCACTGCCTCTGAGCTGTGCGAAGCCCCCGGGTAGGGCTGCGTCCTCACACTGCTGCGGGGCGGGGGGCATCTGGCATCAGGCGTGAGCCCTGGAACTGCTGGAACATGGCTTCACACAGCGACGATCTGGCTTAGACGAGGCTACCGGTGACAGCCCAGAAGAACGGGAGTGACACAGAGCCCAGCCCAGCAGGAGCATCGTCCCTCTTGGCCCCCAAAAGCAGGAGAGTCGCCCTCCTGTGAAACATGGTGCCGGAGTCTGTTCTTTTCAGTGAGGTCGGATTTTCATTTCTCCTCTGGCGCCACCTGGCTGTTTTCAACACTCACCCCCCTGTCCCCACCAAGAGTCGGGACTGTGCCCATTTGGAGTGTCTGAGAACGACTAGCGCACTCTTGTCGCTGCTCGGGTAGGACGAAGCAGCATGCTCCCTGGCTCCCGTCTATCATTTTCTGCTACCTCGGACTTGGCTCTGATGCCGTGAGGGTGTGCCCGGGCAAAAGGCACCTCAGAGACGTTTGAGGGACTGCTCCCAATTCTAGGTGGCACCACCACACGGGGGCCTGGACAAACTGGGATGTTTTCACGGGAGAGCAGCCGGGATGGCTGGAGGAGTCATCACCACATCACACGAAGATCTGCTCACAGAGGGAGGCCCCACTCGCCTTTCTGTGGTCAGATCGTTCACATGTCTGTACCCCAGGTTCCTCACCAATGAGCGGGCCTCCACGGTGTTGACCCAAAGGGTTGTCGTGAGGATTAAATAAGTTAATTCCCACAGATGCTTAGAACTGGGAGTGGTTCGGCAAGTGCTGGTGACCATTCTTTGTTCCTAGGCTGGAGCGACAAGAAAGACTCCCAAGCTTTAGATTGCAGCAGCCCCGGGCCACTCCTGCTCTAAGGGGCTCGCTTTCTGATTTGCAGGTCTCTTTAAAGACACAGACA
This sequence comes from Equus caballus, assembly GCF_041296265.1. Lineage (NCBI taxonomy): Eukaryota > Metazoa > Chordata > Mammalia > Perissodactyla > Equidae > Equus > Equus caballus. The sequence continues at coordinate 104,455,005 of NC_091697.1, read as the reverse complement.
TTGTTATGAAGAAGCTTAGCTGCTCATTATTCTCCTGAGAAGCTGCGTGGCAAACCTGAGCCTTTCATGCTAGAAATGAGACATGCTACACATGCATTTCCTGGGCGAATCTCTCTGCTTTTGGAATTCCGTGGCCTCGTGCTCGTACAGTCTTTCAGTGGTCTTCTGGATGTGCACTGGGCCTCATGCTGTGAGGAATCTCTTTATTGGGGTGGATGATCTTTGCATGCTCAGCCCCATAGAGGAGAACATGCCATCCCCACCCCGACAAAGAATGACCACCCACCTCCTTGCAGTACCACAGTCAAACTGAAACAGCCTTTGTGTTGTCTTGCTGTGCAGTTGCTCCAGCATTCGCCGTTCACCGTAGCTGTCTGTGTTGGGCCATCTGCAAGGCAGCGTGCGTGTGTCATTGATGTGACGGTCACTGGACTTCGCCAGATGTTCTCCTTCTGGGTCTCATATTGATCCATTCACTGAATATTAAGCAAATGAATTTGGGCTGAATGTTTAAATAGAGTATTTCCCAACCTAATCTAAAAGCAAGAAATGAACCGGTGTTTTTTATCTTGTTGCTTAGATGCCGCTCAGTATCATAAATGTGCCTTTGAAAGGGACCGTTCAGATGGTGCTTCGGTGAAGCGAGCGAAAAAGCAGCAATGGATGAGAGATGTAGTAACAGCTTTTTTAACACCACATGCCGATCTAGCGACTTTCATTTACTAATGATGCCATTTCCCTTAGATATCGCCCACCCTTCAGACACCTCCCTGGAGGAGGGTTTGCCGTACCTAATATTATTTCATCCTGAGAAAGATTCTGGCTGGGGCTTTTGGGGCCTAGTTTTTTAGAAGAATCAAGGGAATTAAGAAATTCGAGTGTATGCTCACAGTGACACCAAGAGCGACATCTCTCTAACTCTCGATTTGCCGTTTGTTTCCCTTATGGAAGCAAAGCCAACCGTGATAAGGTTGATAATTCTCAAACTACTCACAGCTATTTCCCTTCTCTGCAGGCTCCTTAAGTTCCTGACTCAAAAAGAGGTTTTCTCTGGAGCAGAGTTTGAGACTATTTTAAGATTAACTCTCATAATCTCTAAACCAAATTTTCTTTCAGGAGGGACAACAGAGAAAGAACCCGTAGAATTCTCTAGAGGGTTCCTAAGGGTCTGGCCTTGGCCCAGGCCATCTGCTATAGGCAGAGATTAGAAACAGGTGGGGGGATCTGCATTGACCTGGGAGCCCTTGACTCAGTCTTCCATCTTGGCCTTGTCACGGTGCTAAGCTGGGCATTTGGACCGAAGGTGATGTGACCATGAGTCGCACTACAGGACTGCTCTGTGTGGACACTTCTGATGCCTGCCCTCTGCGGACCTATCCCGCCGAGGCTGGGGAGGACGTGACCGCTTGGTCTTTTGCTCTTGCCATTGGTCATGCAGCCAAAGGTCCCCACAGGGCTGACTTTCCAACTTGGAAGCTGACGCGTGTGTCCTGAAGGATATGTCTTTAAAGGAAGTTTTTCCCATGCAAAATGCTGGAATGTATTTTGTCTCTTGTTCATCTGCTGTTCGTGTGTCGTTTGCTCCCGATCTCTGACTTGTTTCTCTGTTTTCTGTGTGTTGCAGGCAGCATAGTGTACCTCGGGATGATGGTGGGGGCGTTCTTCTGGGGAGGCCTGGCGGACAAAGTGGGAAGGAAGCAGTCTCTTCTGATTTGCATGTCTGTCAACGGATTCTTTGCCTTCCTTTCTTCATTTGTCCAAGGTTATGGCTTCTTTCTCTTCTGTCGCTTGCTTTCTGGATTCGGGTAAGGTTTCTTCTTCATATTTTATAGTAATGTGTTTATTCTTCGTAATTCTATATGTTCTCCACTCTAGAAGACCTCGTTACCAAGAAATTATCCCTTACCATGTCTCCTTCCCTATCTTGATGTCACCCTTAGGAGCCACAATGCTGGTTCTTAGAAATATTATGATCAGCCTTTAAATCCAGAAGAGAAGGGAGCACACATCTGTGTTCTCGTGGATGATTCTTTCAGTGTTTTCCTTCTAGGAGATGAGGATTGTTTTAAGTGGAATGCTGTTTCTATGGCAGAGCACATTCATAAATGTATTTTTCTTCTGAAAATTTAATTTAAACAAGAAATGGCTGTGGTCCTCCCTATGGTGAACTCCTTAAAGATTCGGCCCATTCCAGTATGCTCTGAAGTCCAGGGTGAGAGTGTCCCAAGCAAATATTGTTTTGTTGATCTGTGTTAACAGCATATGTAACTAGGTGGGAAGCGTGCCTCTTGAGATGTAGTAGGTTCTTTTTGTTGAATTAACAGGAGATGCGCTATTAGGCAAATGCAATGGCACAGTACAGCCAGTGGTATAGTCACTTTTTTTAAAAGAGCTTGAAGCACTTATTACTATACTAAGTGAAGCCACAACTTGGGAAAACCTAATAGCTCATAGGAGAGCCCAAGAAACTCTGCTTTGATAAGGAAAAAAAAAATAGTAAAAATATAAAATTTCTGATTCATGCTTGAGAACTATATTTTCATTAGAGACATTGTTTATGAGGTGTCTAGCCTAAGATGAATCTATAGAAATAATATAAAATAAAATAAAATAAATGAAGAAAGGAAAGGAGACAGTGCTGGGTTATGAATTTGAGAACCGTATCAGTTGTGGTTGTTGATGGTATTGGTATCCAAACAGCAAAACGCAGTTTTACCAAAAGAGAAGGTCAAAGGACTGCACCATGCCCTTCTTAATTCCATATTGTGGTGCTTTAAAAATCAGAGCCAGGACGGACAGGAATATAAGGCATCGGAGAGAAAGACTGTGTAAGTGCGTTACTTCAAGACTATAAAGATTTCCCCTTGCAGACCGATGGATCACTTTTATAATTCGTTCAAAATATTTTAAAACTTTTATATCATCTTCTGCCACAAAATTTGTGCACATATTGAGATTGATGGGTTATCCACAGATTTTTCTAATCTTCTTTTTATCTTCTTATAGCTCCTCATATGTTACATTCTGCACACAGTGGGCACTTTGCGAGTATGTGACTCAGTTGCACAAATTTCAGGAGCTTTCCTCAGAGTGACGACATTCCAGTACACCATTCCAGGAAACCAAGAGGGTTGGAAAGTTTGGGAAAGCATAAAAATATTTTTTCCTTGGAAAAACACGTTCAGAATCAATCATTTGGCTTGTAATGATGGAGGAAGAGGGGACCTCGCTGCTCAGGGCTCTGTGTGGATTGGCTCCATACGCTGCTGACGTGGGGGGATAATTTGGATCATGGATTCAGGGGCTGCAGCAGACCCCTAATGTGTGAATTGAGATACCTGAGGAAGAACAGGTGTTATTTGGGGCTGTTTGTTAAAGGACCTTCTCAGTGCCTATAGGAGAAGAGATTCTTGCCACCAGAAAAGGCCAAGGCTGCTTTACTCTTTCTGCTACCTGTGTTATACCCCTAGCCTGTCAGGAGAAGGCCAGTAGCCTAAGTTCTGAACTTTCCAGTCCTTTCCATTTGCAATCTTATCCAGGAAATTTCAATGATATATCCACAGATTCGGAAGTGCTGACTGTGGTACGATTATGATGGCACTTTTAATTGCCAGTCTGGATTGTGACGTGGTCAACCCAAGTGACTGCAGGGAAAGGGCTGCTGTGGCGGCTGCCAAATACTCTACGCTAATGGGCTGTGCAGAAGCTAATTCAAGGGCAGGACGGAAGGAGAGACGCTTGGGTATATTCACGCTATCATCCTCTTCCATGTGGCAGACGAATCATCTTTAGCCAGCGGCTCAGGGCCGCTGACCTCTAAAGAACGTGATTTACCTGGCAAAGCCAGACTGCGTGTTGCTAACCCAGCCCGAGTCTGTAAACTGTGATACCAGAGGCTAACATGCAGTGCCTTTGGAAGTTGGCACAGGCCTGGGCTCCAGAAATCTAAGCCAAGCTGTCCCTGCCCTTCATGGTGGGGCCTTGGGAAGTCCCTCGGGCCCCCCGCCTGCTTCGTCTTTTGTAAAAGGGAGGTCCAGTCCTTTGCATTCCTCCCTTGGAGTGAGAGGATCAAGTGAGATGACTGATTAAAAGTGCCTGGCAGTGGAGGAAGTGTGGGACCATGTCAAGAAACGCTCCCCATGTGTGGCATTTCCTGCTCTCTGTTCTTCCTCCTGTTCATGGAGCTAAGCTGTCCGTGCTCATTGCCTCAGGGCAACAGCAGAGGGAGAGAGAGAAGGAGGCCTCTTTCTGGCTTTGAAATTTCAAGTCTTGCCCGTGAGGGAGACAGAAAGGACTCGTCATGGGGAAGAGACCTGGGAGAAAGCAGGGTGATAAAGTCGAGCATCCCTGCTTCTAGAACAGACGGAGCCTCCTGAGGCTGGGGCGGGGCCGGGGGACGGCGGGAGCTTACTCACCTGAGCCCAGGTGGCAAAAAACCCAGAGTGTTATGGGATCCAGCAGCTGAGGGGACCTGAGGGAAGAAGTTGTTAAGGAGAATGAGCAGTTATCTTTCTTCCTTGGCTGAGTTTACGGGCCACGTTACTGACCCGTAACGTGTGAGGTGCCACCCCCGACAGAGAGCTTTCTCAGCAGCTCTAGACTTCATCTGGACACCTGGTCTCTGAATCTCTGGGAAGTCTCAGCCAAGACTCTGTTTCTCCAATTCAACTCAAAACACACTTCAGCACCTGCTCTACCCCTGAGACGATGCTGGACAGTTCACAGATGTGGGTGAGGCTGGGCCCCAAGATGCTTCCCGGCTGGGCATGGAGGGAAGAACGGGCAGCTCCCCCATTCTCCACCTGCTGAGAACTAGTCACTCCCTGAAGAGGGAGAATGCTGGGGACTGCAAGGCTCCCTGGAAGAAGGAGAAAGCAGTGACACAATTGTGAATGAGCACTTAGAGGCTTGTCTTGTTTTTAAAGGCATATAATACTTAAACCCTTTCACTCCCATTACTTACGAACTCAGTATGCAAGCAACTGAAGTTTTGATATAGTCCCTTTTAACTTAAACATTCTTTATTAAAACTTAAGCCAAAGAGTTAAGACTTTCATCCTGGAGACCTTAAATAAGAGATCTTGTTATAGCTACTTAGCTAAGCAGCTGCCTCCATCCACGTCTGATCCACTTTTTAAGGTGGAGAAAACTAGATGACCAAGGAGATAAGGTTTCAGAATGTTGGGAATTTTTCTTTCGTGGGCCTCTGGTGCGCAGACCCATCAACACTCCACGTGTTTCCATGTGTTTCCGCGTGTCTCCCAGGAGCATCGCTCTCGCCATCCTTTCCACTTCTGAGGTTCTTCTCCCAGAGTCCTCAGCACTCACGACCTGTCCCAGTGGCTCCCATCACAGAAGCCTGTTTTGTTTTCTTGGGAGCACCTATCCATGCCTGAAAATACCTCCTTTTTATGTGGTTATTTCTCTCCTCCACCAGCATGTAAATTCCAAGAGAGAGGGGATTGACCAGACGGTTCTGTCTGCTCTTCACTGCTTAATGGCCCAAGACAAGGCAGTCGCTGTACAGGACACCGTCACAGTGGCAGTGGGAAGAGTCTGAGTCGCACGGACCTGTGGCATTGGCCTTATGTGATCGTGGTGTTCCTAGAAGTGAAATGGATTGGAAGTTTGCTAGAGTCTCGCTTGATCTAAGTGGAAGACTTCCAGGTCAAGTGAACAAAGTTTAACTTGAAGCATAAAAACAGAGAGCCGTGGCCCCTCAGTCAATTCCCAGACTTGAGCCAGTTTACACACCCAGAGCTCCCTGAATGGAGGCCAGGTCCCCTTGAGGAAGGAACCCCCGTACACCAATGAAAATTTATACCGTTCATCTTTCTCCCAGACTCCCCCAGGGGACCTATGGCCTTTCACCAGGGTAATTGTGCATGAAGGAAAAGGAGATAATCAGACTTTTTGAGGGTTACTAGGCACTAGGTCTGGACTGACAAGAATTCCAGGAGACCCCAATGTCACTGTCGTCCACCAGTCAGAGTAGGGGCTTATGGAGGTCTGGCCGTCAATGGAGTTTTAGCTCAGGTCCATCTCACAGTGGATCCGATGGGTCCGTGAGTCCATCCTGTGGTTATTTCCCAGTTCCGGAATGCATAATTCGAATAGACGTCACAAATGACAGAATCCCCACATTGGTGCAGCATCTGTCCACCAGTTCCATGCACTGGGAATTTCAGAGAAGGAAGAGAATTTCTGGGTCACAGTCCAAACCCTTCATTTTGCAGATTAAGGGTCAGTGATGGAGCCAGGAATGTCACAGCTAGGAGTTAAATTGCTATTAAGTCCTTTTGAACTAGCAACTCTGTAAACTGTGCATTCGGAATCTGCGGTTAAGATGCCTCTGTATTGATTTTACTGCAAATGCCACAGGTTTCTGTTGTTCTGTGTCGTTTCCTTGCTGAGGCACCACTAGCAGCACCGTGTTAGCCTCCTGTTTCTGCGTATAAGGGAGATGGGAAGGAGCTCTGGTGTCAGCCTGAGGTCTACCTGGGTTTATGGTTTCATTGCCTCTAAATGTGCTTTCCTCTTAATTCACCACACCAAGTCATGAGTATATCTTCTTAGAAGCATAAATATGTCCAGCTGCCATATTCCATGTGACTTTAAATATTTATCCACTACAAAGGATGCTTTTCCTGCCGGGGACAACTGTGTTTTGTGGGAGTGATGGATAGGGTACCACCCGTTGTTCATCTGTCTCTCACTTGCCTAAGTGATATCACACCAGGGAACAGACACTTCCCTCTCGTCTTTTGTTGCAGAAAATTAGAAAGATGGGCAATGGAGTTGACACCACTGATTCATTTTCATTTGCCGCAGAATTAAATTATTTGTTTCCAGTCACTGTTAATTATGGGAATGATGATGCTTCTGATGCTGGGCAATGTCAGCCTCGGGAGCTTCTCACTGAGGGCCTGGCACTGCTAAGCATGAAGGTCAGGAGAAAAATGTACCAGCAGCAGAAATTAAAATGAAATTTCACTGTGTCTGGGTATCGTAAGTGAACAAATAGTCATTTGTCCCTCTGCAAATGGAGCCTTGCAAATGCATACTTCGTATCTATTTGCAACATCCGTCCATGAGCTGTGTTGTTACAATAACCAGCCTGCCTTGGCTTTGTAGAAATGGTCACCATTCACTGGAATGCTTCAAAGTGTTTTATATGTAGCATCTTGTATATTCCCACAACTCTTTTATTATTAGGAATGCAAAAATATTATCCCTTTTTTAAATTAGAAAATTGAGGCACAGATCGATTAAGTGACTTCCACGTATTCAACAGACTCTCCCAGGTCTTCTGATTTTTAGTCTAAGTCTGAACTATAAGGTTCTCCCTTCAAAGTAGTCTTTCTCTTAAGATGTTTTACTTCCTTATCATGTTGGAAAAATGCAAACTCATTTTGAAATTTTCAAAAGTTTTAAAATGTGTTTTATCAAACCCCTATATGGTGCTTGCCCTGTGAGAGATGCTGTTAAACACTTTATAAATATTGACTCATTTAAACCTTGTAGTGACCCTATAAGGAAGATACTATTTATTATACCCATTTTATAGGTGAGGAAATTGAGGCATGGAGAGGTTAAGTAACTGTCTAAGGTCACACAGTAAATGTTGTAGTCATACCCAAGCAGTCTGAGCCCAAGCTCGTAACTACCAGGCTGTGCTGCCTCAGATTCGATGAGAAATGTCTCTGATTTCATACGACACAATGCCTGATACATGATAAGCACTAAATAAATGTTTTGAATAGGTCAGTTCAGGAAGATTTATGACACAGAGAATGGAATGGAAAGACCTTTCCCAATATGGAAAATGAGAGAACAGACTAAATTATCTTTAATCCAAAAATAATCGCAAACCAAATTATAAACAGTGAGTCAGTGTTTTCTTAGGTCTCTGTTGTCTGACAGGCCACATGTACCTCCAAGCACTTGAAATGTGGCCAAATTGAGATGTGCTGTAAATGCACAATACAGAGCACTGGATTTCAAAGATTTACCACATATAAAAGAAGGCAAAATATCTCATTAATAATTTTTATGTTGATTATGTGATAAAATGATAATATTTGGATATATTGGATTAACAGAATATATATTAAAATTAACTTCACTTTTTTTGCTTTGTTTTAATAGCTCTTGTAGAAAATTTAAAATTATATTTGAAACTCACGTTTTATTTCTATTGGAAAGCACTATCTTAGACAGTGCCCTTTACAAGAATTTCTGACATAAGGTTGACCTTTTAGACACACTATTTCCCAGTGCGCCCTTTGGCAAAGGTAGAGAGCAAAAGATCTTCCAGAGTTGCAATGTATAATTGTGAAAAATTAGCCATAGGCGCTCTAGAATTGACTCTGTGAGCTTCTGAGGGCAGGAACATGTGTTCTTCATGCCTGTACCTCCAGCAACTGGTGATGTGTCTGGCCCACAGTTTGGCTGGGTGAAGGGATGGATGGAGAGATGATGGATGGATGAGTAAATGGCAGGTTGGTGGGAGGGTGAGTGGAGGAATGGATGAGTAGATATATACAGCAAGTGGCTGGCAAAGTCTGCATGCTTTTGTCATCATTTCTTACACATCCCCATAATGAGCATCACCATCTTTACTCGTGACACCTCTTATGTGCTGTGGGAATGCATTCTTCCAGCTCTCTCAATAGCTAGATTAATTTTCTTTCCAGACAGCGTTAGAATCCTGACCTGTGACTATACCTTTTCCCCCAGGGCTCCAGGTCTGCTGCTGTGGATACAAAGACTTCCATAGGTTTGGCACTTAGGGCACCAACTCAAATGCAGACAAGGACTATGGGAATTGGGTCAAAGCTATGTTTTCTTAGAAACACAACTTTAGCCAAATTATATGTTTCCATCTCAATATTTTTAAAATAGTCAAGTTTTCTACCAAATATTCTATTCATAGTTTATATAATATTGAGAAAATAACAACTGCCCGTATCAAAGAATATTATTTTTTAAACTGGCTTTGGAGATTGGAAGACTAAAGCTACCTGCACACCCACCTTAGTGCTGTCGCTGGGGACAGGAGAGTCCCGTTCTTGATTTGATGATTGATTTGGTTGCCAGTAAGTGTTCTTTTCCTGTTTCCATCTGATCTCTCATAATAGACATGTGCCTTCTAATCAATACGGCACTCTCATTGTGCCAGCCCAACCCATTCAGACGCCGTCAGATCTGTGCTCTTTCCTCTAAGCCTCTGAGCAGCCTCCTCGGAGTCTGTGACAGTCGATTTAGTTTCATGAAAAGGAAGTCACTGAAAAATCCATCTTTGGGGCTGCTGCTTTAATTGTTTATTTCTGGGTCCAATTTAAAACATAATGAATTGGCTCCAAATCACTGTACAATTTGCCTGGCGGTTCAGTGTCTTCCTTCCTTTTTTGTTGATTCTGAGTGAGGATTAAAAGGATATTTTTTTGTGTGAGTTCATAGTCATTGTGATTCCTGCATAGACTACACCATTCAGTATTCTTTTTATAAACCTGTAATACTTGTCTTAATAAAAGCTGCCAGAGTCAGCTCTTGGTGGACTTTGCCCTCTGCTTATTTTCTGTGTGGATCACGTGGCTTCACAATGGTTATGCACCTTCCTCCTCAGTCCTGTTCTTGCCTCATGCACCACTTCCCGTGGGAGACAGGGGCCGAGGCCTGTTTGACAATCGCCTGGGGAAATAAGTTAGAAAGCAGAACAGAATTACTCAGTGGAATTCCTCCCCAGGACAAGAAGCCATCAAACATTCCGTAATTTCTCCCCTAAAATGTCATACTTCAAGCGAATTTAAGTACAATTAGCCTTTTTCGCTGCAGCCTCCCTCTGTCACTGCAGAAACCTGACCCCCTCCCCGTCTTTGCCTCTCAGCCAGCATGAAGCTGTGTGATGAGTGCAGGGACCCACGTGATCCGCCAGTCATCATCCGAACTGGGGTGATACCAGGAGGGCTGTGAAATCCGCAGGCCGTACACCAGGCAGGCTCCCAGCGCCTCCGTGAGGTTTGTGCAGACTAACACTCGGTGTTCTCCTTGGTCCTGCTGTGCTAACCTGATTTAGGTTACGTGTCTCATGTGCCCAACAGAGGAGAAATTTTGTCTGTAAATCTGACACACTGTTTGCCTTGTACAATATCTCATTTGTGAATTCATCCTAGATTATTGAGGAAAATAAATATGTTTCATGATATGTACTGGATGCCTGGAATTGAGTCAGACCTTTTGAGGTAGAGTGTGTGTGTGTGTGTGTGTGTGTTTTCCAACACGTGCACATGCACGTGCCATGGGGTGGAGGAGGGGTCCCAACTTATTCTAAGAATAGGGTTTAATGCAGTTCCTTTAGTCTACATTTCTATTATTAAAGCTGTAAAAACCTAAAATTAATGCTACTTAGGGAATAACTCCAACTCTGAAATTCCACATATCAACATTCTGTTTCATTTGTGTCAATTCCATTACTTTGAATCCAGCTAATCTTCTACCTACATAGAGTGGATTTCAATCGTGATTCCCTTTGTGCCTCCTATTACTAAGAATAATTAAGATCTGACCCTTTTTGACAGCTAATAAAATAGCTTAATCTCTTATCCTGAGAAAAATTCTTTATAAACCACCCTGATCTGATTGCTTCGTTTACGTAAATATTCCGTCAAAAATGAACTTGAGCAAATCTCAGCAGTAGCTAACTGATCGATGTCTAATGAACGATAGAAAGGTCTCCGGGTGAACTGGATTTAGAGATTGTTACCCATCAGTGATGTAAAGATAACCATTTTATGCCTTATGTTATGGACTTTTCGTATGAAACAAGTTACGTTTCCCATATTAAATCCCCATTGCAAGAGTTCGTCAGCCTCAGCACTGCTAATATTTGGGGTGGAGAATTCTTTGTTGTGAAGGACTGTCTCATATACTGTAGGATTTTTAGCAGCATCCCTAGCTTCTGCCCACTCTATGCCCATAGGACCCCCTGAGCTGTGACAACTGAAAATGTCTCCAGAATTGCCAAACGTCTGTCGGGAGAGGGGAGAGCAGCAGCCCCATTGAACAACCGCTGACACGTGGGCATTTGAGAACTGCCATTTAAATATTTCGTATCTCTTCCTGTATTCTCAGAAATTGTATCAGTATAATAAAACAAATAAGGAAATGTCTTAGCCCCTCATACAAAATATTGAGGTAGACTAATAATGGGAAACTTCCTTTTTTCTTTTTAACTTAGAAAATTTGGTGGGAGGGGTATGGCAACTAAGACATGGAGTGGTTCAAGAACCCTTTGGGGGCTCCCCCGCTCTCAGAAATTCCATTCCAGCGCGTCTGACTTCTCTTGAGGTCATACCGACCCAGGACATAAGACGTGTTTCTGTTCACTGAAATGTTGAGGCCGTCAGAACAGATGAACCAGGAGGCTCGAGTGCCACCTCCATCCCTGGAGAGTCCCTGTGAAATTCAGTTCTTCTGAGTGAACACTTAGTGCTCGTCCACTGGACCAAGTACTAGGATTCAAAGATGAACACAGTGTAGCCCTCACCTTCAAGGAGAACTTCGGTCAGCGTAAACAGGGATAAGCCCTCTCGTGGGGTAGGAAGTACTAGTCATGGTTGACATTACAGCACACTGCCGTGGTTTTTCTCTGCCTGAAGGACGTCACAGTTAGATGAGGAGGAATGTTTTCCCGGAAACGGATGGTCAACCCGCAATAAGATGTGAATGCTTGGCTTGTTTCGTAGGTCTCTGAGTCTGAAGCACTTTGCAAAGGATTTAAATAGATTCCTTCCCCGACTTTTCAGACTCATTTATCCCTTGACATTGCAGTCTGCTTTACAAACAGAGAGAGAGATCCATGCAAAAATAACCCCCTTAAAAAGAAGCACTCAATAAAAACCAGCTGGATGCTTAGAAGCCCCTAAAAGTTGGGATTCTCTTATGCAAGAGATTTGCACAAGATCAACTTGTGATTTGTTTAAAACTAACAGGCAAGTCTAGAGCCTTCCACCTGCCATCTTAGCCGCCCTGGAGTGCATTGATCTCGGTTCCGAGTGGCCTGACATATCTTGATGTGCGATTGAGCCGTCACGAAGTGTGAGTTACAGCTCCTACACACGGAATGGCCAGACTCCTGATGCGACAGTAATGAGACGTGAAAAGTCAGTCAAACCTGACTTGAGAAGGAAAGGCACAGATTAGGGCCCAGGGACTTGATGGTGCAGAGAAACAGACTTTTCATGTCAAAAGGAAAAAAAGAGTAGCGTTAAATGATTTATGACACAGACATTTTATTTCCCATTAAAATTGTGCATTGTAATGAAGCTGTTTTAAATCTGTCAAAACTTTGTTGAATTTTTTTATTTGACTAGCTGTCCATGGTGTGGGGTCCGCAAGAAGCCTGTGTGAGTCTGACGTGGTGAGGTGTGGAGCCAGCTCTGACCGCCCGCCACGTTCATTTGCTTCTTGTTTAGGGGTCTGGTTGATGGACTTGGACCTGGCTGGCTCCCTCTGGTGTCATGGCGCTAAGTGGCCATGTGCTGCAGCTGAAGCCGTCTGGTGTCATCTTCTAGGAACTTTAGGTAGAATGCTGCCTTCATAGCCAGAGGAACACATACGCATGCTTTCTCTTCATGGTTTTAGACTCTGAACAGCAACTCTCACTGAGAAACACACTGCAACTCATAATACATTTATATACATAAAAATATTTTTAAGTATATTTATATAAATATATATGTATACACACATACATATGTATATGATTATACATTATAAAAAATGTTTCTAACGGAGACAAAATTTTCATGAAATGATACTTATCTTTATTATTTGAGTTATACTCAAATATTTTATCTCTATTTCAATTTTTTAAATGCTGTTTACAGCTACTAAATTAATTTTGTAGCCCAGAGACTGGAAAACACTGGCCTGAGTGGTCACCTGTACCCCGCGGTAGATAACGACCGCCTCACTTCAAGCAGCGCGAGCACATGAAATGCAGCTGTATTTTGACCAACCAGCTGATGCCGAGTGACATCATGAATCCTGCAGTTCATTTGGGACAGCCAGTTTGCTACAGATGTGTCCTTTCTCTGAATTGCGTTTGCTAAGATCACTGCCAGCGCTTCTTTATCATATCAAAGGCTCTAAGGGAATCAGTTATTGCTAAATGGATAAATACGTGTTTTACTCCTTGACGTCAAGTTCACATAAAATGTCAAAAGCTGTTTACCTTACAGAAACCTGAACATAAAGAAATCAGTACTGCGGCCGGCCCCGTGGCTGAGTGGTTAGGTTCACAGGCTCGGCTTCGGCGGCTCAGGGTTTTGCCGGTTCAGATCCCGGGCATAGACATGGCACCGCTCATCAAGCCATGCTGAGGTGGCACCACACAGAGCACAGCCAGAGGGACTGACCTACAACTAGAATATACAGCTATGTACTGGGGGGCTTTAGGGAGAAGAAAGAAAAGAAAAGAAAACGATTGGCAACAGATGTTTGTTCAGGGCCAATCTTAAAAAGAAACCAGAAATCAGTACTTTTTAAAACTATATCACTGGGTATCGTCTCTACGCCTTGCTTATATTGTTGCACAACTTGTCAAAAAGTATTTATTTTGAGAATTGATATGTTGTTTGGAATGATAGTAAGTAATCTTTCCTCATGTTACCTGACTTTCTTAGGCAGTGCTGCTTAAAATTTGGGAGTCAAGACCTATTTGAGATCCTGATGAAATCTGTGGCCCGTCTCCTAGAAGGAACAAAGTTTTGATTCCATGGACCCTCCTTGGGGAACCTTACCCTGAGTGGAGGCGACCCTCTGTCATCTGCAGAGCTCGGCCAGCCTCTCTCATAATTACCCTGACTGAGGGAAGCACTGTGCCCCGTTCTGCTGAGATGTAAGCCAGCAGCTCCTTATTGGAGTCTCCCAGCGCCCCTTTCACAGGTCCTCATTCAGGATGACGTCTACTGGCTTGGGGCCAGAGCCACTCTAGGGAGCAGCTCCGCTGGTCCTGTCTTTGTCGACACGTCAGCCTGGTTGGGCTGCGGGACCAGCTGCTGTGGGGTAGCAGTGGCACAGTGCCGTCGTAGACCGCCTCCCAGAAGTGTTTGAAGCTATTTCCAAACTCGCCACATCATGGGGGACATAGCATAGTATTTCTTTTTAAAATATGTTAAATTAAAATATTCACGAGATCATACCAAATGTTGTAAATTTTGGTAAATAGCATGTAGAGGATTTAATCCTGAGCAGAATGCCCATTGGAATCTTAAGCTAAGCGCTAGAAATCCCATGACTAGGGCACCACTGCCACCTGTTGGTGACATAGCTTAATTGCAGGTTCCAGATTGGGCAGGGATAATAAGCCTGCGTTAAACACAGAGGCTCTGATGTTAGAAAATGTGTGTCCCTCCATATGCCGGGATAGAAAGAGAGCGTGTGATGTTCGAGCCTGCTTTGGCTCCTGCCTTTGTATCTCACGTGGGCTGTAGAGGCCCTGATCTCATGTGTTCTCTGTACCTCTCGGCAGGATTGGAGGAGCCATTCCCACCGTGTTCTCCTACTTTGCTGAAGTGCTGGCCCGAGAGAAGCGGGGCGAGCATCTGAGCTGGCTCTGCATGTTCTGGATGATTGGCGGCATCTACGCCTCTGCTATGGCCTGGGCCATCATCCCGCACTACGGTAAGAGGCTGGCCATGCAGCAGCCGGACGGGGCCTTGTTTTACCTCAGCCTCCATTCCATCCCTTTCCTCTCTTGTAAATGCTGGTGCGAGAACAGCACTGTCCTCACTGTGTTTCTCCCTTTTGTAATGCCTGGGACTTTTTCCCCCAGCACAGAGATGTGTATTAGGCAGCACTGTGCCAATGGTCCTTTATGAATCCTGTTGCATTTTGCTGTTTTGAAAGCCGTTGTTTTCATTGTTTTTCGATGTGCTATCAACTCTGGGGTCTCGTGCAGGTGGAGGTGAGAGGACACACAGGTCATAATTAACATATAAGGCAACATGACTTCCAGTTGTTCTTGGGGCTGTCATGCATCAGGCACACACAAGTGCCTTTGTTCACCCCCTCTGGGCCCAGTGCAAAGCTCAGCCCACGTCACCCCACCTCGTCAGCCCCACCCCGTCAGCCCAAAGCAACGCAGAACTGGGGGGAGGCCAGGAGGAATCCTGATGGTCCTGGACCGTCCATCTGCAAAACTTAAGAGGTGACTCTGCTGTCCTTCTCCCCACACCCCCTCCTCAGTTTCTCCCAGGTGCTCACTATTCCTGCCACCTCTGAGCACTTGACAGTTTCCTGTTTCTGAGCAGCTACCTAAAAGCCAGACGTCCCCACTTGCTTCACCTGCAGCTAGTGAAATGCAGGGAAAGGTTGATAGAATCCAGGAATTGAATTCACTGTATAAGGAAAGGGGAGGGGAGGTGTTCTGGTCACGTTTGTGTGTGTGTGTTTGTGTGTGTATGTGTGTATGACTGCAAACAGGCTGAAGTTTGCAAAACAGGAATACTGCATAAATTAAAACCACATGTGACTTCAAAAACTCACTCTTTGTTCTATCCAAAATCTAATAGATCTAAACAATTAGATTTCAAAAATCCCGTTTTTGCTTATTTTCTATTTTTCTGCTTTTGTTTCAGAACAGAGCAATTTTTCACTATAAAGCATTGTTCTGTTAGGGAACAACCTTTGGTATTCAGACGCATTGTAATTTGTTTTACCATACTGAGTTACAAAATTCTTGTTGTCACACTTTCTTTTAATAAACCTAAAAATTTGCATGGAAACCAAATTGTATATAGCAATAACAACAAAAAGAAGCCACAAGGAATTGGTTATTTGGACTGAAGAGCACTTTTCGTTGCCGGACATTTAAGTTGAGTTCCGAGTGCCAAGCTCAAGTGATGGGTTTCTCATGTTTAGATTCTTTGGTCACTCCTGGGCCAGAGATGCCCTCATCCAGGCAGTTACCTAAGTCCACCGTGAAGCTTGTCTTCTGCCACCATCCGAGGAATTAGAGGAGATGCACCTCCTTGGTGTGGGACCTCGGCCTCCCTCAGCACCTTCCTCTGCAGGGTGGCGTCTAACCCCCGGCCCACTCCACTGGCTGTTCCGAAGGGAAAAGCCATTTAGCTGCTGTGTAAGGAATTGTTTGTTAGGAACTATGTGAAAGGAGACAGAGAGGAGATGCACAGCCTGGGCCGGGTCCAGCCTTACCCAGCATCGCTCCCGGGGCTGCCGCTAGTCCATATGCATCCTGTGTGCAAATTAAATTAAGGTGCCTTGTCCAGGTGGGCACAGTGACAGTCTCACTGGCCATCTCTGCCGGGTACTCACAGGGCACAACCCGGCAACTTTACTCGGCAGCCGCATTCCTTCTGAGGCCAGCCTCGCTCTGTGTCTCAGCCTCTGATGACAGCACAGTTCTTTGGCTCCTGGGTGTATTGCTGTCCCCTTCCTGGTCCACCTTCCCATATATCTCAGAATATCTCCTCCTGGCCTTTCCAAACTCAAAACTCAGTCGGCTTCTGCAGTCCGTGCGTTCCCACCAGGCCTGGGCATGGCTTTTGTTTGGGGGTTTTCCTCACTGGGTATTCAGTTCCTCAGACTCCTGCCTTTCACACATCCCTACCCTTGAGCTGCGGGCGGCTCCAGATTTTGTCTCTGGCCTAGCCACCCATCCGTTGGTGGCTGACCCACAAAAAATTAGAATGATCCCCACCTTTATTTTTCTCAGGCACACATAAGATATTCTTGTTTATGGCAAAAAGGGCTGCCTAAACCATATAGAACTGGAAAGAGGGGAGGGTCATAAACAATGCATGGCAAGTTACAAAACCCATCACAGTACAACAAAATTACATGTATCTGAGGCTGACGTTAATTTCTGTGTTGAAGGGACCTTAAGGAATAGGGACCTGGTTAAGAAATCAGTAACGGCATATTAAAACCTTATGCCCATGCTTCACTGAAGGCTTTCCATGACCAGGGGTGTGGCAAAAACAGCAAATTATTACAATCAATTCTGTCTGTGTATTAAAACCAAGGGGGAAGAATTTTTAAATACCCTTGCTGAGTTCGTGGTTGCAACTCGAAGCATTTTAATTTTTTTAAAATAAAAGAGTTTAATTTAAAAAGTCCTGTGCTGAGGCACTGGGGGATGATGTTCTGTGTCTTGATGAGCCGGGGGGCAGGGGGTGGTCAGGGGTATGCATTTGTAAAAATTCATTAAGCTGGGTGCTTAAGATTTGTACACATCACTATATGGTCGTTACGCTTTCTCATAAACAATTTTTTTTTTTTAAAGATTGGCACCTGAGCTAACATCTGTTGCCAATCTTTTTTTTCCTTCTTCTCTCCAAAGCCCCCCAGTACATAGTTGTATATTCTAGTTGTGAGTGCCTCTGGCTGTGCTATGTGGGACGCCACCTCAGCATGGCCTGATGAACAGTGCCATGTCTGCGCCCAGGATCCGAACTGGCAAAACCCTGGGCTGCCGACGCGGAGTGTGCAAACTTAACCACTTGGCCACAGGGCTGGTCCCTCTCATAAAGGTGTTTCCTCCCTCCACCCCCTGAAAACGCCCATGCTTGGGTCCTACCCCAGATCAATCAAATCAGATTCTATGGGCTGGCGACTCAGCGTCGGTAGTTTCTAAAGCACCCCGGGAGGTTCTCACCTGCAGCCTGGTTTGACGTTCTTCAGCTCTCTACCTCTGCCAGTAGGTGATCTTGGAGCCCCTGGGATTTCCTCAGTGTATCCAGGGAGGGCTGTGAGTGGGACCAAGAGTGGAGCGAGCCTGACCTGCCTGGTTGACGTATGCAGTCAGTGTCTGAGTTTCAGTATTGTTGGGTTCATCCAGGCTAAAGTGCTTCCTGCCATCCGGTTTCGAATCACACTTAAAAAATAACTTTGACGTCTGGGTAGCTCTTCTTTTCCATGACACATCTTTTTACTTTACTTAAAATAGACGAGGGGCTAAAAGTCCGTCCACTTTCCCTGCAGCCTCTGAAAAAATAGTTTTCTATTTTCCCTCTGAAATTCTGCCGTGTATAAATGATGCTGCAGCCTGTAGAAACCACAACAGCATGCAGGTCCTTGCCCCTCCATCCTCTGTCATTCAGGAGACTTCTGAGCGCTGCCACCCAGACCTGTGCATTGAGTTTTCACCCAGCAAGGAAAGAATTCAGGGCATAATAAAGCGACTCATAGCCAGGTCCTGGCCCTTCTCACACCGGTAACAGCATTCGATCTGGAGAGAAGGAAGCAATAGTTGGCCTCCACATGGCAAGTATTTCCAATGATAAATGATGCACGGAGGCATGGTGAGAGAAGGTGCCTTTCCGTGGTCCTGGGTGTTGCCTTTCTGCATTTGTATGGAGCAGTCAGTGCTTGAAGCCCTGACCCTGATGCCGTGAGACTTGAGTTCTGGCTCCAGACAAGCTTGTGCTGCACAGCAGCCCTCGAGCTGGTCACTAAGGATGCTGGAGGGAAGCCTGGAAGGATTCTTATGAAGTTAGACGCCACACCAGGAGGGGTGTTTGGGGTGCTGCGGGGGCTGGCGAGTCAAGACATGGGCTGTGCCAGCGCCTCCTGATGGACAGTGGGGTCCACCTGGCCTGCCGAGGCCTGGTTTCTGTACCAGCATAG
The DNA here is from genome assembly GCF_041296265.1 of Equus caballus. NCBI lineage: Eukaryota > Metazoa > Chordata > Mammalia > Perissodactyla > Equidae > Equus > Equus caballus. The sequence goes on along the minus strand of NC_091697.1, from coordinate 104,436,351 downwards.
GAGAACGAGGTTCTGGACCTTCACATCACTGCTCTGGGGCTGAAAATTTCCCTGGAAGCAGGTGAAGGTTCCAGTGTAAAATCACCTCGCCGGCTCTGACGGACCTGAGGAGGCAGAGTATCGGAGGTCATCACACGGGCACCTTCCCTGCCTGCCACCTCCCTTGTGACCAGCTCCCTCCACTCAGGAGTTTCTGGGCTGTTTCTCCCCCTGTGGCAAAGGGGCAGTCCCCATAAAGAAGGAAAGCCCTGGCCTCAAAAACCAGGTGCCTGCAACTGCGGAGAGCAGGTGTTGACAAAGTGTGGGTCTTCTTGACCCCACACCCTTTCTCAAGTCCACAGTGGGCATTGGCTGCCGGTTCACAAAAGGACCAGTGCTGTGTCTGAGAACAGAGGGCGTGCCTCTCCCCCTCTCTCTCCCCTACTCCTAGTAATCAGGACACCTCAGCATTTAATGGCACCCAGGTGCCTCCAGGGGACAGTGGGTAGGGAGCTGCCTCACGGGCCCTCTCCCTCCGTGGCTGAGAGCGCTCATTCAGGCCCAGGCTTTGGAGCCGCTGCCAGGTTGCAGCGCTGTTGGCTCCCTTGAACCCTCTGCCATCCTTTTCCCTTTTAAATCTGCATACGCGTCAGAGGAGGTGTGCCCTGCTGGGAGTGTGACCGTGTGCAGCAAGGACATTCACTTAGCTAAGTGGGAAGTTTCTCGATTCAGAAGACCATCTCAGCTCTGAATGCCCCCAGCACCCGGGCTGCGCTCAGCGCTAGAGTGCCCCGGCCTCCCTGGGGGCTGCCTGTGCTGCAGACCCCACCGGGCCAAGCGGGGCGCCCATACAGCCCGAGACCACCCCCCACCCCTGCAGCCACGGTGAGATGTCTGCGCTTAAAAATACTCGTATTCCGAGGTTGTCTGAATTACTGGGATGTCTCTACTTCCTTTAGTTACGAGACATGTGAGGCTGATGAATTTCTTCTTCCTAATGGTGAAACCGGGGTGTGGAGGAGGGGAGAGCCCAGGGGCTGGCTGGCTGAAGGACACAGGGCAGGCTGTGTAGGTTTGTTAGTGAGAAGGAAGGTGCTGTGGCCAAAGGAAGGCAGGCGGTGTGAGCTGATGTCCAGTCTCAGCCCAGCTGCTTCCGGGTGGGTGAGCTTTGTCAAGCTTCTCATTCTCCCCCATGCCCCCACACACACCCACTCTCCTGGTCAGCACTGTGGTGGGGACGAGTGTAATGATCATGTGAGAGCACCAGTGCATAATTACTGCTCAGAAATGGTAGCTGTTATTGCTATGAGGTTCGTATCCTGCATCAGCCCTCCAAATTCTGTGAGCTCGGAGCTGCAGGAAAAGAGGGAGTAGCTGACTAAGGTGCATAAAATGTGCAAACGTCACCTGGAGGGTGAGAAGAACAGAGGAGTCAGAGGAAGGGAAAAATAGGATAAAAGTTAAGATAATGAGAGAATCAAGGAAAAAGTAATACTGTAAAACCTTGATTACAGGGAACCAATGAATCAGAACCTTCCATCTGTTTATTTGTTGGGTGAATTAATATTCGAAGGGCATATACTGGGTAAACACCCATCCTAAAGGCCAGCTGCCTCTCTCCCCAGGTGGAGGGAACCTGATGACCCTCGCCTGCTGGCATGCGTCCGCAGCCGACCCTGCGGTTATGGCAACAGCAGCAGGGTGGCCTACACCTGGACACGGGCGGCCGGCCCCATGCTTAACGGCATGGGCTTAGAAGGAAGACAGGCCCAGTTCCAAGCCAGCTCTGCCATTCTCTGGCTTTGTCACCTTTGGGACAGTTCCTTGGGCTCTCTGGTCCTCAGTTTCTTCATCTATAAAATGGGCATAATACCCCATAGGGTTGCTGTGTGAAGGGACTATGTACAAAAAGTGGTTACTCAGACCAGTCCTGAGCCAAATGTTCATTAAGTGTACTCTTTTTCTTTCCACAAATGGGGCTGAAGTTGAGGCGAGGCAAGGAAGAAGGAACTGGATGATGAAAAGACTTTACTCACCTTTTCCTAACCTTGTTTTCTCAGCTGTTAGCTTATCCTTTGAAGGTTGTAGAGAGGATAAAAAGGAGAAGGAACCTTTGAGGCATGCCAGAGTATTCTGCCTCCACTCCAGGGAGCCAGGGGAGGCCTAAAGGGAGAGCTGGGGTCCCCTCACCAGCCCAGCCAGAACAGGCAGGGGCCAGGAGCCAGGTTCCCCTGAGCCCTGCCTCCCAGCCTTGCCGTATTTCACTGAATGTCACAGCCCTGAAGATTTTATGCTCGACTGTCTGAGTAGGGCACTGCAAGGGGAATCAATTTTGTACATCCATGTACGCCAGCATGATCTCATAATTTGTCCATTTTAGGGTCAGCCGATCTTTTATTTCAATAGAATGACCCTTGGCTCAGACTTCCTTCACTCTGAGGTTCAGTTTTGCCCTCTCAGTAATAAGATAAATCAGCCCAAAATACCCAACAAGCAATGATGATAAAGTCTTTAAGGGCTTAAGAAATGGACGTGAGATGAAGAAGACATTATGTCTATGCGTATAGCTGCTTCTTTGAGTATGTCTCACTGTTCATGTGTTTCAGAAATCTCTGTTCTTAAGCACAGCCACAAGCCAGCCCTCCCACCCCCAGCCCTCCTGTCTCTGTCCTCATCCTAATTGTGTCCCCTGGGGAAGCGTGTTCATCAGCTAAGGTGCAGAGAGCTCCCCCGACCACTCCCAAAAGACGTGTCTCCTTCTTCAAGGGAGCAAGCATTCTGCAGGGTCTGCGAAGCGCTTTTCAACATCCTCACTCCAACCTTTGAGGTTTGAATAGTGAACGCAGAGGAGCTGCCTCTTCTGTCGTGCATGAAACCAGCTACCCCGGGGCTCAGGTCTTAACTCTTCCCTTCTGGCTCCCCAGAAAGGGAGAGGTGTCAGTCATTTGTTGGGGGCCTTCTGTGTCCCAGGCATTGTCCCAGGCAAGTTACCTCACACACATGATCTTAAGACAAGGAATGAGCTTTAGAAATATGGCAGCTTTCCTGCTCACGTGTGGCTGTGTGGGACTGCAGGCTGCTGTGCTCTGACACTGCTGGGCGACACTGCAGAGCTGGCATCTGTGATCCATCCCTTGGGTAGTCAGGTGGAGCCTACAGACCTCCATTCCGAGTAATGCTTTTAAATGCAGAAAGGGAAATAAATAAGATTATAAAGGAAACCAATTGTTTCAAAATACTGTTATCAAGATGCATTAGCATATTAAGTAACAACACCTATTGACAGGTGTAGTAGCTACTGTAATTTCAAAGTAGATGTGAGCGTAGAGGCTGAAGTCAACTTTTTTTTTTTAAGCCTAAGAAACTGCTGGACCCTAAAAATCTCCCCAGAATCCCACATTCCATCTTCACCCACTGTATGAATTAAGATTAGGATTGACTGGATATAAGAGCAAAAAGCAAATTAGCAGGCATGAGCAAGATACAAATTGGTTTTATGTCACATAAAAGAAGCCTGGAGGAAGACAGTCCAGGGCTGGGATGGTAGCGCCACAGTCATCATCAAAGGCCCCAGGTCCTTCTCTCACCATTCCTGGCACCTTCCAACCACGTTCTAGACAGCACAGAGCAGGAAGGTTGTGTAAGGTTATGTCTGTGCACCCAAGAATCTTCCTGAAAGTCCCACACAAAGCCACTTAAATCTCCTTGGCCAGAACTTCAACACCTGGCCACAAGAGGGTCCTGGAAATGTTCAGCCGTATTCTATTCCAAGCAGCAAGAAGAAAGCAAATCAGGGTAAAGTGGATCTTGAGAGACAACTGGCCGTCTCTGCTGCACCATCTCATTCTTCCTCTGGAAAATCTTCTAGGAATGTTCATGTGGTTTAAGTCTGTATCAGTCAGGTTTTGGATGCAAGTAACAGAGAGCAACTCTGGCTAACTTACCCAGAACAAGAATTTATTGGGAACATATTGAGTAGCTCACAGAGTGGTCGGGAACCATGCTCAGAAAAGGCCAGGAGCCGATCCGCGGGCGGAGCAAAATGGCGGGGTGAGCTGACCCGGGATTCTCTCCCCTCCAATATACAACAAAAGATTGGAAGAACTGAATTTCAGAAAATAAACATAATGCCAGCTCGTTAGAGACCTACAATACCAAGAAGGCGGAGATCATAACCTTGCTTACACCTTCGGAGGCGCCGGAACGGTAGGAGAGAACATCGCTCCCTCCCCCAGAGTCTGCCATCATTGCGGCGCGGGTCGGGAAGGAGCGGGGGAGGGGCCGCACGACCAGGGGGATCATCCAGGACTCCTGCGGCTGATTCAGTGGAGACCCGCTGATGGGGGGAAAGCTTCCGTCCACGGGGATCCCATAAATCAAGGGCATTGGGAGACCAGAGAACAGAACTGATCTGAACCCAGACCGGCCCGTGTGAGTAACAGACCCTCCCCCCCAACAAAGCCAGTGGGTGCAGGCATCTTGCCCCGAAGGCAGAGAGCTAACATGCCGCTCTTGGCCCCCATCTAGTGGCGACAGGCTGTAACTGCAACTGAATTCTACCACCATGCGAAAAAACCGCTCCTCTACCATCCAGCAATTTATAAAAGCCCCAGACCAGAAGGAAAACAATAAAAACACAGAATTAAGTCCTGAGGACTTGGAATTAGGTAAACTAAGTGATAATGAGTTCAGAGCAGCTATAATCAAAAAACTCAATGAGGTAGAGAGAAAGATAGAGAAACAAGCCGAGTTCTGGAGTTACTTCACAAAAGAGATTGAAATCATAAAGAAGAATCAAACAGAATTACTTGAGATGAAAAAACACAATGGACCAGATAAAACAGAATACGGATTCCCTGAATGCCCGTGTAGACAACCTAGAAGAGCAAATCAGCATAATCGAGGACAGACAGGCTGAATGGCACCAGACAGAGGAAGAAAGAGAACTAAGAATTTAAAAAAATGAGGAAAATCTCCAAGAGATAATGGATTCAATGAGGAGTAAGAACATAAGGATCATAGGAATTCCCGAGAATATGGAAAAGGAAAATGGAGCAGAAAGTGTGCTTAACGAAATTATTGAAGAGAACTTCCCAAATCTAGGGATCAACGGAGAAATGTCTGTAGAGGAGGGTTTTAGATCTCCTAGATTTGTCCATGTAAAAAGACCCACCGCAAGGCACATAATAGTAAAGTTGGCACATAGGAATGATAAGGAAAGAATACTCAGGGAAGTAAGAAAAAAAAAGAGAATAACCTATAAAGGAGCCCCTATCAGACTGTCAGCGGATTTCTCTACAGAAACCCTACAAGCTAGGAGAGAATGGAGTGATATATTCAAAGCTTTAAAGGATAAAAACCTTCAGCCAAGAATACTCTATCCAGCAAGAATTTCCTTCAGATATAAGGGAGAAATTAAATCTTTTCCAGATAAACAAAAGTTAAGGGAATTTGTAACTAAAAGCCCTCCATTACAAGAAATCCTCAAGAAGGCTCTCATACTTGAAAAAAGAAAAAAGGGAGAAAGGGGACACAATCCACAGACTAGGGAGACCGATGGATAGAACCAGAACAGGATAGCAAATATTCAATTATAGCATTAGGGTAAAAATAAGGAAACTACCAAAACAAGGACGATCTTAGCACTCTAACTACAAATTAATAAGATGAGTTGGAATAAAAAATGAAAATAATTATTTAGGAGGGGAAGAGCAAAGGGTCTAAATCAGTATTGGTCAAGTAAGTAAGAGACCACCAGAGAATAGACTATATTATACACGAGATTCTAAATACAGACTTCAAGGTAGACACTAAAATAAAGTACAGAACAGAGTCACAAGTCATAGATAAGGAAAAATCTAAGAAACCCAGCATAAGAAATTGCAGTATTAAATGGGTAGTCTAAAGCACACAGGAAAAGAAACACAGGAAAACAAGATAATGAGCGACAGATTGACAGCATTAAGTCCACATGCATCAATAATCACTCTCAATGTGAACGGATTGAACTCTCCAATAAAAAGACACAGAGTGGCAAAATGGATTAAAGAACAAGATCCAACAATTTGTTGCCTCCAGGAAACACACCTCAGCCCCAAGGACAAACACAGACTCAGGGTGAAGGGGTGGAAGACAATACTTCAAGCAAATAGCAAGGAAAAAAAGGCAGGTGTTGCAATTCTCATATCAGACCAAGTGGATTTCAAAATAAGACAGGTAAAGAGACACACAGAGGGACAATATATAATGATCAAAGGGACACTTCATCAAGAAGAAATAACGCTTATAAATATCTATGCACCCAACACAGGAGCACCAAGATTCATAAAGCAACTATTAGCAGACCTAAAGGAAGATGTTAAAAACAACACAATAATAGTAGGGGACCTCAACACCCCACTCACATCAATGGACAGATCATCCAGACAGAAAATCAACAAGGAAATAGTGGAGCTGAATGAAAAACTAAAACAATTGGACTTAATAGACATATATAGATCACTCCACCCTGAAGGAGCTGAATACACATCCTTCTCAAGTGCACATGGAACATTCTCTAGGATAGACCATATGTTGGGAAATAAGACAAGCCTCTACAAATTTAAAAAAATTGAAATAATAACAATCATCTTCTCAGATCATAGTGCTATAAGGCTAGAAATTAATTACAAGAAAAAAGCTGAGAAAGGCGCAAAGATGTGGAGACTAAACAACACACTACTGAACAAGCAATGCATCATTGAAGAAATTAAAGAAGAAATAAAAAAATACCTGGAAACAAATGAAAATGATAGCATGCCATACCAACTCATATGGGATACAGCAAAAGCTGTATTAAGAGGAAAATTCATTGCAATACAGGCACATCTTAACAAACAAGAAAAATCCCAAATAAGCAACCTTAAAGCACACCTAACTGAACTAGAGAAAAAAGAACAAATGAAGCCCAAAGTCAGCAGAAGGAGAGAAATAATAAAAATCAGAGCAGAAATAAATACTATTGAAACGAAAAAGGCAGTAGAAAGGATCAATGAGACAAAGAGCTGGTTTTTTGAGAAGATAAATAAAATTGACAAACCACTAGCCAGACTTACAAAGAAAAAAAGGGAGAAAGCTCAAATAAACAAAATCAGAAATGAGCGAGGAGAAATAACAACAGACTCTACAGAAATACAACAGATTATAAGAGAATACTACAAAAAACTATATGCCAACAGAATGGATAACCTAGAGGAAATGGATAAATTCCTGGACTCCTACAATCTCCCAAAGCTCACTCAAGAAGAGGCAGACAATTTGAACAGACCAATCACAAGGAAAGAGATTGAAACAGCAATCAAAAACATCCCAAAGAATAAAACCCCAGGACCAGATGGCTTTCCTGGGGAATTCTACCAAACTTTCAGAGAGGATTTAATACCTATCCTTTTCAAGCTATTCCGAAAAATTAGGGAAGATGGAACACTTCCTAACACATTCTATGAGGCCAACATCACGCTGATACCAAAACCTGACAAGAACACCACGAAAAAAGAGAACTACAGGCCAATATCACTGATGAACATAGATGCAAAAATTCTAAACAAAATTTTGGCAACCGGAATTCAGCAATTCATCAAAAGAATCATACATCAGGATCAGGTGGGATTCATACCAGGGACACAGGGATGGTTCAACATCCGCAAATCAATCAACGTGATACACCACATCAACAAACTGAGGAATAAAAACCACATGATCATCTCAATAGATGCAGAGAAGGCATTTGACAAGATCCAACAGCCATTTATGATAAAAACTCTGAACAAAATGGGCATAGAAGGAAACTACCTCAACATAATAAAGGCCATATACGACAAACCCATAGCCAACATCATACTCAATGGGCAAAAACTGAACCCCATCCCCCTGAAAACAGGAATGAGACAAGGATGCCCTCTATCACCACTCTTATTTAACATAGTACTGGAGGTCCTGGCCAGAGCAATCAGGCAAGAAAAAGGAATAAAAGGAATCCAAATAGGGAGGGAAGAAGTGAAACTCTCGCTGTTTGCAGACGACATGATCTTATATATAGAAAACCCCAAAGAATCCATTGGGAAACTATTAGAAGTAATCAACAACTACAGCAAAGTTGCAGGGTATAAAATCAATTTGCATAAATCAGTAGCATTTCTATACTCCAGTAATGAACCAACAGAAAAAGAACTCAAGAATACAATACCATTCACAATCGCAACAAAAAGAATAAAATACCTTGGGGTAAATTTAACTAAGGAAGTGAAGGACCTATATAATGAAAATTACAAGGCCTTTCTGAGAGAATTGGATGACGACATAAGGAGATGGAAAGACATTCCATGTACATGGATTGGAAGAATAAACATAGTTAAAATGTCCATTCTACCTAAAGCAATCTACAGATTTATTGCCATCCCAATCAGAATCCCAATGACATTCTTTACAGAATTAGAACAAAGAATCCTAAAATTCATATGGAGCAACAAAAGACCCCGAATTTCTAAAGCAATCCTGAGAAAAAAGAACAAAACGGGAGGCATCACAATCCCTGACTTCAAAACATACTACAAAGCTACAGTAATCAAAACAGCATGGTACTGGTACAAAAACAGGTGCACAGATCAGCGGAACAAAATTGAAAGCCCAGAAATAAAACCACACATCTATGGACAGCTTATCTTCGACAAAGGAGCTGAGGGCATACAATGGAGAAAAGAAAGTCTTTTCAACAAATGGTGCTGGGAAAACTGGAAAGCCACATGTAAAAGAATGAAAATTGACCATTCTTTTTCACCATTCACCAAAATAAACTCAAAATGGATTAAAGACCTAAAGGTGAGACCTGAAACCATAAGGCTTCTGGAAGAAAACGTAGGCAGTACACTCTTTGACATCAGTATTAAAAGGATCTTTTTGGACACCATGCCTTCTCAGAGAAGGAAAACAATAGAAAGAATAAACAAATGGGACTTCATCAGACTAAAGAGCTTCTTCAAGGCAAATGAAAACAGGATTGAAACAAAAAAACAACCCACTAACTGGGAAAAAATATTTGCAAGTCATATATCTGACAAAGGCTTAATATCCTTAATATATAAAGAACTCTTGCAACTCAATCACAAAACATCAAACAACCCAATCAAAAAATGGGCTGGAGACATGAACAGACATTTCTCCAAAGAAGATATACTGATGGCCAATAGGCACATGAAAAGATGCTCATCATCGCTGATCATCAGGGAAATGCAAATCAAAACTACACTAAGATATCACCTTACACCCGTTAGAATGACAAAAATATCTAAAACTAATAGCAACAAATGTTGGAGAGGTTGCAGAGAAAAAGGAACCCTCATACACTGCTGGTGGGAATGCAAACTGGTGCAGCCACTATGGAAAACAGTATGGAGATTCCTCAAAAAACTAAAAATAGAACTACCATACGATCCAGCCATCCCACTACTGGGTATTTATCCAAAGAGCCTGAAGTCAGCAATCCCAAAAGTCCTGTGCACCCCAATGTTTATTGCAGCACTGTTTACAATAGCCAAGACGTGGAAGCAACCTAAGTGCCCATCAACAGACGAATGGATAAAGAAGATGTGGTACATATATACAATGGAATACTACTCAGCTGCAAAACAGAACAAAATCATTCCATTTGCAATAACATGGATGGACCTTGAGAGAATTATGTTAAGTGAAATAAGCCAGCGAGAGAAAGATAATCTGTGTATGACTCCACTCATATGAGGAATTTAAAACTATGGACTAAGAACAGTTTAGTGGATACCAGGGGAAAGGTGGGGTGGGGGGTGGGCACAAAGGGTGAAGTGGTGCACCTACAACATGACTGACAAACATTAATGTACAGTTGAAATTTCACAAGATTGTAACCTATCAATAACTCAATAAAAAAAAAAAAAACTGAAAAAGAAAAAAAGAAAAGGCCAGGAGCCGAGGTGGCTGGCGTGGCCCATCAGCAAACTCAAATTTTAGCACCCAGACCCAAAAAACTCTTACTGTGCAAGAAAAATCAGCTCAAATTACACAGCTTCTGTTTCCAGTGTTCCAAGGAGCTTTTTGTATTGGTTCCATTGTTCTTCCAAGGTCACAGAGTTGTTTTCTACGCAAGCTGCAATTCTTGGGGCGCCACCTGCTGTTACAAGATCATAATTACCAACAGGTAACATTATAGACAGGGTGCCCCAGGCCCTCATTCAGACAAGGTGCTGAGCACACACTAATGTGAGTCACATGGAGAAGCTGGGCCCATATGCAGGTGGGGACAGCGTGGGCTAGTGTGGCCTTCTCATGTTGGTTTCAGATAAGGTGGGTACGGGGCTCTCAAGAGTCCTAGCCAATTTGAATCCTCTGCAGCATCTCAGCCAACTGGACGTCCCTGGTCCTCAGATCACGGTTGACTGGACCCCTGGGTCCTCCCCAAAGCAAACTTGAATCCCAGTCTCATTACCAGACCAGGTCTTCCATGAATCCCAGAGATCTTGATCTCCAGTAGAGATAGTAGCACCTGTATCTGCAACAAATACAACCAGACAAGCTGGTTTCATTTACTACAGATATAGGTCCCCGTTCCAAGAGCTGCTGACATTAGGGTTTGTCTTGAGAACAAATAGTGAATACATTTTATAATATAAATACTTCATTTAAAAAGTTAGTGACAATACCGAATGCTGGTGAGGTTGCAGAGAAAGTGGATGTCTCATGCATTGCTGGTGGGAATGCAAAATAGTGCAGCCACTCTGGAAAATAGTTTGCCAGTTTCTTTAAAAAACTAAACACGTCTAACATATGACCCACAATTGCGCTCCTAGGCATTTATCCCAGAGAAATGAGAATTTATGTCCACATAAAAACTTGTACATAATTATTCTTAACACCTTTTTTGGTAATAGCCCCAAACTGGAAACAACCAAAATGTCCTACAGTACCATAGAATGCTATTCAGCAATGAAAGGAGATGAACAATTGATACAACACCTTGTACGGTCCTCGAGGGCATTTTGCTGAGTGAAAAAAACAGTCTCAAAACGTATGCTTACATAACATTCTGGAAATGACAGCTATCGAGATGGGGAACAAATGAATGGTTGGCAGGGGTTAGAGGTGGTGAGAAGGGGAGCAGGTGTGACCATGGTGGGATGGCCCCTGGGAGGCCTTCGTGTTGATGGAGTCGTGTATGTCTCGATTGTGGAGGTGGTTGCGTAAATCCACACGTGTGATAAAATGACAGAACTATACACACACATCGTATCAGTCTGAATTCCCTGCTTCTCGTATTGTCCTCTAGGTGTCCCAGATCTAGCTATTTCTAACCATTGAGGGGAACAGGGTGAAGGGTACATGGGATCTCTCTAGACTATCTTTGCAAGTTTCTGTGACTCTCTAATTATTTTGAAATAAAAAGTACAAAAAATTGGTAATACCTTTCTTGAAGGGCATTTTTACTTATATCATCTTGTTTATTCTAAGAATCTTGGGAGCAAAAGCGACAACAGTAGGTGTTATTGCCACTCTTTGAATGGAGAACCTGTTGCATAGAAAGTTTGTCATTTCCCAAAGTGACACAGAAGATGGAAGATTAGAACTTGGAACCAGCCTTCTGATCCTCATTTCTGCAGAATGTCCTCCAGACATGGCAAAGCTAAGAAACATTCTCAAAGAGTGACACAGAGGTTGTTTGTAACCATCACAGTGGTCTCTACAGTGAGCGTAGGTGGCCCATGTGGCAGCTTGCCATCCCGCCTCTCTCTGGGTGATGCTGTCGCAGCCCCTCGCCAAGCAGTCTAAGCCCTAAGCCTCCATCATTTGCCATAAGAAAAACCAGTCGCACCCAGAATTCTGTAATTTTTAAAATTTTCTTTCTGCAAATGTCCTAAGAGACAGTAGAGATTTTTACATCACGTGCCTTATAACTCACAACTTCCTAAGTGCTTGTTTGACATTAGTGTTTTCTTCAAAGGCTACATTCTGTCGTCTCTCTCCCGTCCCCACACAGCATGCCACCTCACGGGCCTGTCCCCTTCCTCTAGGAATCTGACTGCATTGCCCGCCCCACTCCCCTTTCTTATGCAGAGACGTGCAGCTCTGCCCAGCTTCCCACTCCAGACTTGCACACCCCGCCTGTGTTAGTCTGCTGTGATTGGGTGGCTCAAACAACAGAGATGTATTTTCTCCCAGTTCTCATACTGGGAAGTCCAAGATCAAGGTGCCAGTCAGTTTGGTTTCTGGTTGGGGCTCTCTTCCTGGCCCTCCCTCCCTCCCTCTCTCTCTCTCTCTTCTTCTTCTTCTATCCTATTAGGGACCCACCCTTATGACCTAATTTAACCTTAATTGCTTCTTAAAAATTCTGTCTCCAGATACAGTCACACTGGGGGTTAGGGCTTAAACATGAATTTTGGGGAGACTCAATTCAGTCCATAGCACCACGCTCTGTGAGCTTAGCAAATATAGGGTCCTCAGTCATCAGAAGCACCCCCTCCCCCAACCCTGTGAAGGCATTGGAAGTTATTTTTTCTAGTGTTTTCCTTGAGATACCTTCTGCAAACCTAGCCCTGAAACACTGATCTTTTTTCTCTCTTAAATATGGTCTTATGATGTCCTTATGGTTCCATAAGGACTGTCCATCTCATTTCTCTGACCATTTCTATATTCTGAACTAGACAAAATGCATGTGTGTGTGTGTGTTTTTTGAAAAGAACTGTTGTGAAAATACCCCTGCTGGGCTGCATTCATCATTAACCTAATTGGATCCTTCATCCAGGGCTCACAATTAGCACCATCACCAAGTCTTGATGACTAGCTGCCGTGCTTCTGAATTAACTTTCACCTGGATGGACATAAAAATCGTCGTCTTCTAAAATGTTCCTTTTTGAGCATATGACCATTCCCCAGATTTCCATCAATGATATTGAACTGGCTTAGAGGGCGAGAGATAGTGACAGTTTTGTGGAAAGGTAGAGAAGGCTTCCCTGGTATCTGAGGGCGCAGGCTAAAGACCCTGGATGTCATTTTTCTTTCATATGCCTGGTAGGAGCCCCAAAAGCAATACTCCCTTCACTTGTCCAGATTGTGAAGATGGAAGGTTGTAGAGCTGCTCATTTGTTTTTTTGTTTGTTTGTTTTTTTACTGAGGAAGCTTCGCCAGGAGCTAACATCTGTGCCAATCTTCCTCTATTTTGTATGTGGATCACTGCCACAGCATGGCTTGATGAGCGGTCTGTAGGTCTGTGCCCAGGATCCAAACCCAGGCCACCAAAGCGGAGCGGGCAAACTTAACCACTAGGCCACAGTGCCAGCCCCCTGCCCATTTATTTTTCACAAGCGCAAAATTCTTTCGTTTGTAAAGAGTAAGCCAAACTTTAATTTTTACATAACCTACCAGCAGAGGCATTGGTGTGGAATGAGCTAGAAGTCCCTATTCTCTTGTGAGCTGATTTAGTGCTTAGATTTTATGCAGCTGTCTCTCTATCAAAATGGAGCTTAGATTTGCTCTGAGTTGCTTTTAGAGGGTCTCAAGGCAATCCCAGTTAAAGACCCAGGGTGTGGCATCTTAGCAGATGTGGCCATTGAGCACAGCTGGACCACCCTGCAGACACGTATGTCACTAATTCCATCAGATGCACGGTTAAAGCCTAGAATAGAGCCGTGGAAGAACAGACTGTTAAACAGGACAGTTGGAGGTTGAAAGCATAGTGGGGGAATCTCATTATGCAAGTAAGTAATTCCTAAAGGCATCCTTCTCAAGTTTGGAAGTGCCCGATCTTTTTTGTAACGTTGGAGCCTGTCTCCACTTGAGGACAGAGTAAATTGCATTGTCCACTTATTCCCATCCTCACACTCACCTCTCAGTGAGCTCTTTAGCTGTGCTGCCCATCACGCTGTGGAACGTACGAGACAAAAGGCAGCCATGATCGTGGGCAGGATGCTTGCAAAGAGATTGGAAACAGTGAGCCTGAGAACCGTGTGGTGGGGACATAGCTTGCTTGGGCTCTAAATCTGGCAGAATTAAAGTGGGTGAAATCTGACAAAAGAACACAATGTGTGCTAGTTGTGGGATGGTTACTGCAATCTTAATGAGATGAGCCGTCCTAACACTCATATGAAATTCTACAAAAGACATCACCACTAAGCAAATGGAAATTGAGCCTTCATCTAAATTACTTGATGAGGTGTAACATTTGGGTGTAGCAAACATTTTTTGGGCGTCTGCTCTGTGCCTGGCCCCATGCTGGAAGCCGGAGATGCTCTTCGGCTAAGGTAGGAGTGTGGAGAAACATCCAGTCTCGGCTAGCAGTGAAGAGCCCTGAATCCAAGCTTTGCTGTTCATCTTCCCTGTTTCAGCCTACAGGCAGCACCCCTTTCTCAGATCCTGTGATGGATTTGGGAGTGCAGCCTTGCGGGGGCCACTTTCAATTCCACCGTGTTCTTTAACATACAAACGGTGTTTTGAGCCAGATGGAGAGAGCTCCACAGCCTGGCGGGTTGGTGGAGGACTGGGAGGAGTGGGGCAAGAAGGGAAGAGGAGTTGTGAAGAGTCAGACGAGTTGTGGTTTCATTTGACTTGACACTTTAAGACCGAGATGGCCAACTTAACTATCTGAGTGACCAAGCAGGTGATATAAATAAGTGAAGCTGGTGAGAAGGACAACTGAAGCAGCTGAGAGAGTCTGCGCCCTCTCTGGAGGACTGGCAGCCGCTCAGCTGCCACAGATGGAGCCATGCAGCTATTGAAGCCCCGTGTGGCCGGATCTGATCTACCAGGAGAAGGCAGAATTCTGGATATTTATATGAAGTCTCTCCAATTCTTAATCTACCAATTTTTAATTTTATCCTTATAGAGATATAATCCACATGGGTGGTAGGCAGAATAATGATTCCTCCTCAAAGATGTCCACGTCCTAACCCCCAGAACCTGTGAATATGTGAGGTTACATGGCAAGGGGGAGTTAAGGTTGCAGGTAGAATTGAGGCTGCTAATAAGCTGACCTTAAAACAGGGATATTATGGGTTATCTGGCGGACTCAATTGAATCACAAGCGTCCTTAAAAGCAGAAGATGGAGTGGGAAGAGAGAACCAGAGAAGTGGGAGTATGGGTGAGACTCAGCGTGGTGTTGCCAGCTTTAAAGACAGAAGAAGAGGGCCGTGAGCCAAGGAATGTGGGCAGTCTCGAGAAGCTGGGAAAGGCAGGGAAGCAGATTCTCCTCAAGTCTCCATAAGGAACAGCTCTGTGGACACGTTGCTTTTAGTGCAATGAGATTCATTTTGGTCTGCTAACCTCCAAACTGTAAGATAATAAATTTGTGTGGTTCTTAAGCCGCTAAGCATGCGGTGATTAGTTACAGAGCAATAGGAAATGAATACAACAGACAATAAAATTCACCAGTTTTAAGTGATGAGATTTGACAAAGATATACAATTTAATTACCACCTCAATCAAGATATGGAGCATTTCCATCACTAAAATGTTCGTTCTGCTCCTTCACAGGCCATTCCTTCTCACCATGCTCGCCGAGGCATTCGCTCATGCCCTTCTTGTGCCCAGTGCACGCCTCTGCCCTTATTTGGGGGCCAGGATTTTTAGAATTTTCTTCATAGCTTCAATTAAAAATTTCCTGAGTGCTCGAAGCAACTTCTGGACTCTTTAAGGCCAAGTCTTTGTCATCTTTGTGACCTCCATGATGCCAAGCACAATGCCTGACCCAGCCTAGCCAGAATGAGCGTTTTGTTGAATTGAGTCCCAGAGCCGTGTAACGAATAACCTGGTTAGGGATGGTAGACCCCTGCACGCATCTGATCCAAGACAAAGTGCTCCCAGTTCTAATCAGTGTTATTGAATAAGCTTGTGCTGTGAGGTTATTTTTTTCCTTTGTGAATCAGCATTTTTAGGAACAAGTTCCTATCCTGGCGGTGGTTTTGCCTGATGGGGCTTGAAGAGGAGGAACTCGTTTCTTCCATCACCTTCCACTTACATCAGACCTCTGTGGGCGCTGCTGCTTACCATAGCGGAATTATCAGTAGCTCTCACATGACCTGAGGTTTTGTCATGGCTAAGCTTCTGCTACATTATTGTAATTGAAAGTGGTTCTCAAGCTTTTGGGTTGTTGTTCTTTCTCTCTCTCTCTCCCTTTTATTGTCTGGCCCATGACTCACATTCCGATTTCAGAGTGTGGTGTCGGGGCCTTTGCAGGCTGCTGAAGGGGTCCAGACTGTTGCATTTATTCAAAGTGTCAGGTGTTTGTTCGACACGGCGCCATCAGGGAGAGTTTCCCTGCTATTAGGAATCGATTCCAGCTAAATCAGATCCACGTGGGCATTTCCCAAAGGAAAGCCTGTCACCATGGCAAGGGTTCGAAGAGTGACAGGGCAGAAGATGGCCTCTGTGACTCAGAGTTTGTGGCTCACAGCAGAGGAACCTCACAGTGGACAGGCTTTGGGAAATCGGAGAGTTGACTGTCACGCTGAGGCGGCTGCCTCATGCTGCACTCCCGGAGGACTGGGCAGCAGAGTGCGGAGGATCGGAAAATCCAGAACTGAGCAGCTGGAAAGTAGAGGCAAGAAAACCATCAGTTTGCCTCCAGACTTCCGTGGTTTTCCATTTGAGGCTGAGGTCATTCTCCCAGGGGGAATGGGAGGAACTGAGAGGTGGGAGCAGGGCGGAAACAGTCCCTCACTCACCTCCTCGGTGAAAGATTTGGTGTCAGTCTTTTTACTAACATTTCATGAGCAAATATTATGTGCCATACCCTGTTCTGAGAAGTGAACATATATTAATTTTTACGAGTATCCCATGAAGAAGTACTATGACTGTCTACATTTTACAGGTGAGGAAACTGACACCCAGAGGAGTTAAGTGACTTGCCCAAGGTCACCAAGCTAGTAAAGTGGAGGAGCAGGAATTCGGAGCCATGCAGCATGCCTTCAGACCCCACACTCTTAGTGGCTTCACTGTGTTGTTTCCCATTCTACTAGACTGACACCCAAGAAGCCACTTGGACCCACTCTGGCTCATGCCCAGCTTTCCATCAAAAACTCTCCAAATTCAGTGGCAATGCCTCTCCTCTCCCTTCTCCTTCTTTTCCAGGATAGATCTTCCAAATGGCCTAGCCAGGAGAGCAGGGAAATTTCTAGAACCAATATTTGCATAAACTGCAGCTGAAAATGGAAACCCCATTGATACCTGCCCAGCCCGCCCCCACCCCCTGTGTCTGCTAGGCTGAGGACCACCATCCTGGTGGGAGAAGGCAGTTGGCACTCAGCCCCTCATCCGACTTTGCAGTGCCATTCATTGCTTCAGAGCCTGAGGGTCTCTTAGGACGAATAAGCTTTGCTCCCAGCTTTCAAGTCCCTTCCTTCCTTCAGGCGGGACGTTAGAAATGAGTAGGAGAGTAGTGAAATAGACAAAGACCAACTGCTCCTTCCAGGCACTGAGCACAGGCTCTTGACGGCTTATTTCAACTTGGACTTGGGATGCACGCCCTCCAGGATCCAGGCTGATGTGTGGTTAGCCCCTACCTTTTCCTGTTTAGAGAGGGCAAGACAGTGCCCGGCAGAGGAGATGGGAGGTGTGTTGAGCGGTGATGCATGTGGACAGCGCCCACAATCCCGTGGGGGCCAAATGGCAAGAGACAAGCCGGCCCTCCTCTTCAAAGCCACGCTGAGGCTGGGGCCTCAATGACTAAAGACTGAAAGTGGGGCCCCGGCCCTGTGGTGCAGTGGTTAAAGTCCCACGCACTCAGCTTCAGCAGCCCAGGTTCAATCCTGGATGTGGACCTACTACCACATGTTGTGGCGGTGTCCCACATACAAAAAAATAGAGGAGGATTGGCACAGATGTTAGCTCAGGGTAGATCTTCCTCAGCAAAAAGAAAAAAAAAAAAGAAAAACAAAGTGAGGAGAAGGATGAGGTTTGGGGTGGGGAGCCTTGAACTGGGATTCTTCTGAAGTATGTACGGAGGGTACACTGGTACAGTCATTCTGGAGAACCATCAGATGATGCTGGTCAAATGTATCAATATGCACACTGACCTGGCAGACTCCATCCCTGGTAAATTCCTGGAGAAATTCATGTGTCGACCCATAGAGGCCATGTCTAAGGGGGGTCGCAGCAATGTTGCCTGTGAAAGGAGGCGGTTGGAGCCATCTGTCCATCACCAGAGGAATGGGTGTGCAGAAGGTAGTGGGATCCTTTGCCTCAATTAGAAACCACAATGGCAACTCAATCCATCATAAAACAACGCCGAGTGAAAAGAGTGAGAAAAAAGTGAAGACTCTCCCATGTTGCCGTTATGTAAGCGAGAAGACACCACTTACAAGAGTTTTATTCAAATTCAAATTTACAATTAAAACACATTTACTATGGGGGTGGGGGTGGAGGGCATGAGAGTGGGGAACGTTGGTAAAAGGGGCAATCAAGATGCACTTTATTTGCACGGTGCTGTTGACAGTGTGGTGGTGGGAGGGTCATTCATTCAGCCCTCCACACCAAATGTTGAAAAGAAAAAAATGTCAAGGATTTTGTTGGAGTTTGTTTTAATTACTCATTTCCTACGCATTTTCTGAGCATAAGATATGTGAGGAGCAGAGATGAAGTAACACAAGAATCCTGGAGTAAGAGTCAGAGGCTGACTTTCTTACTTCTGCCCCCTTGCCCTCGGGTTCTCCAAGCCTCAGTCCCCAACACTCGTGCACGAGAAAATGTTTACTGCCCCTTCTTTCCAACAGAACGTGCTGAGGTCCTACGGCAGGTAGCTTGTAAAGGCTGAGGGATGGATTAGGAGCTCCCTGCTTGAAATTTCTCTCCGATGCAGGAATCTGCGGCGTTAACTAGCACCTGTGAAGATAGTGGCACGTTACCGCCAAGTTCCCAGCACCTGTCTTCAGCTCAGCCATTCTCTTCTGCCCTCAAAGTCACAGGTGTCCGTGTACTGGTGCCGCTGCAGCTCAGGGCTGGTCTTCTGTCTTCCGGTCTTGGGAAGTTTGTTATTGAAATAACTTGTATGTCACAACGATGAAACTGCAGTAATTCAGCAGCTGGAGGGACGAGCTCTCTCGGGAAGGCTTCTGTATGTACAATTCTTCTAAACAAATGCTGCTGTGCATTGTTATCAGCCACGATGTAAATGGACATATCTGATTGTGTGAGTGTAACGTGTTATCCAACAAATATTTAAATTTAACGGAGCCAGTAATTTAGAAGCACCTGCTATATGTTTCTAGAACTGCCTAGCCACAGTAATTTAGTATTTGCTCTTTTGGCCTCCAACAAAATTAAGCGTATTTATCAAAAATTCACACTGAGTAATAACGTCCCTATTATACCAATTTATGCATGTTTCTGAAGAAAATTATGATTCTGATTCTAAAGCACAATTCCAAATAGCACACTCATTTCATCAAACAGTACAGCATATTCAAGTCTTGTCTGCAATGGTCTTACATGAAAGGTACAGCAGATTTTCAGAGGAAGAGTTATTTGGGGTTTTTAACTCAAAAAGAATCAAATGCTTTGTGTCTGTGGTGCTGTGATTTCCAGGCTGGAGGGATCGAAAGCGGCAGGTTTTATTCTGATATATTGTTCTGCTTCCTCAATAAAGCTGTGGTTTGAGCAGCAAATAGCAGCCTGATTTCAGGCTTCTGTTTTCATTGGTCGCCCGTAGCATCACTGCCACCAGCCTAAGACACAAGCGCCCTGGCCCTCGGTAAGAGCATCATAAATCACAGTTTTATTTTAGGGAAAAGGGTATTGATTTGCTCCCCCCGCCTTCTCCCTCTGGTGCAGGCTTTAGTGAGAAATTGAAGCTTCCTCTATGCAGGCCATTATAGCCAATCCAAAGGGCGGCCTCTGCTTACCTGATTTATAGTGAAAGGTGATGGGGTGCGTGATTTCACACTGCTGCTCCTGCAGTGACTGTAATCAAGAGATAAAAGCGAGAGCAGCTACACGTGCTGGCCAGGCTGCGGCAGACCCATCCACCGCATTGCCTGGGATGGGGACGTTTGATCAGTTTACATGGAAGAGCTAACATAGGTAAATGGCAATGCATTCATGTTTCCTTTTGTTTTTAAAGCCAGCTCACATTCAGATTTTTCCATGGTTATTAATTTGGCCTTTGAGGATCAAATCACCTAAGTGTGATGTAAGTAATATTTTTCGTAAAAGAGTCACAAAGAAGACCAAACAAAGGGAGATTTATCCATGGAGAAAAGGGGGGGGAGGGGAAGTAAATAAATTGGTGATGAGACATTTAATGATATCTTCAAAGACACAAAGTCAAGGAATAAATGGACATCCTTCGGAAACTGCAGAGTGCCATAAATTGTCTTGGCAAGTAAATTAGACTTCATTAGCTTTTCTTCCTGTTAATATTATGGATTTTTCTAAGATGTGGCATACATTGCTATAGAGTATAAAGGGAAACGCAGCAAAGCTTTCTGTATTCTAGGCCTGAGAGAAAATATTTCAAAGTTGGGACAATTGTAATATGATGCTAAATATATTTATGAAAGGAAAGATTGAAATTCCAAAGAAAAATAATAAAAATCTAGTCACTATAAAATTTTAAATACAGGGACTGGCCCTGTGGCCAAGCTCACGCACTCCACTTTGGCGGCCCAGGGTCTCCCTGGTTCGGATCCTGGGCATGGACGTGGCACCGCTCGTCAGGCCATGCTGAGCCGGCGTCCCACATAGCACAACCAGAGGCACTCACAACTAGCATATGCAGCTGTGTACTGGGGGGCTTTGGGGAGAAGAAGGAAAAAAAAAACAGAAAAAAGAAAATTGGCAACAGATGTTAGC
Organism: Equus caballus; assembly: GCF_041296265.1. Taxonomy (NCBI): domain Eukaryota; kingdom Metazoa; phylum Chordata; class Mammalia; order Perissodactyla; family Equidae; genus Equus; species Equus caballus. The sequence goes on along the minus strand of NC_091697.1, from coordinate 104,415,530 downwards.
TCAGGTGCCAGTCTTTAAAAAAAAAATTTAAATACAAACAGTACTATAATGGGAGTGTTTGCAATATGGCAGAAACTCAGGACACAAAATCTTGTCATTGAGGTGTATTGTGAGAGCTTATTTTGAAAACTTCAAGCTATCAATTTACATGGCACTTGCTAGTGCAGAAGATGAATTAAGATGAAAAAATAATAAACATAATAGAACATCTGACCCGTTTTCAGATCTAGAGAAAACACCATGATTTTACAAATCCCCATTTGTTTCTTTTCTGTTTAGCTCATAGATACATTTAGTATATTTCTTTGTGTCTTCTACCAGTGAGCGTGTCTCCTCTTGCATCTAAACTGATTAAAGTGGGGAAGAAACAGTTGGTGACATGAGCTGTCCCTCCCCTCCCACATCTTGTATGCAAATAAAGCATTTGTATATTTTAGAAGACAAAATGATCTCCATCTAGAAACTGCATGCTTCAGGGGCAGTGGCGGGTCTCGTGTTCTCTTACCGAGAAATAAATCACTCGCCTCCGCTGAGCCATGTTTCCTCTAGGATGAAATGAGGTCCCTTCTTGGTGGCAGATGCTCCACTCACCACATCAGCAGCATGGTTTTTACCAAAGGCTTTCACTATAATTCCTTATTATCAAATAAAACGGACACTGTGGCTCAGTGACTAGTGCACACACGTTACTTCTGAGCTTCAGAATGCTTTATCTCTTTCAGTTAAGTTTTTAAAATGAAAGTATCATTTGTCCATAGTCCTAAAAATCAAACACCACTAAGAGATTATAACAAAAAATAGCAGTTTGCTGCCGCTCCGTTATCCCCCTCGTCCATTCCTTCTCAGGGTCAACTGCTCTCAACGCTTAGAGTTGTTCCCTCTGTATTTGCCTCCTTTTTCCTAAATTTTGTGGATACACCATTTTTCCCTTGATTTAACTATGATACACACTGTCTTTTGACCAGCATGGATATTGAGAATGTGTTCTTACCTCCTTAGCTGACCTCCGATTTCTCCTTCTCCTGTGTTCTCAGTACAGTTAACTCACAATGTTTGGTTAAATCAGTAGTTAGAATTTACATCAGTCTGATTCCTGCCGAGCCAAGTAGTGTTTTGTGAGCATGATATTTTTCCTGTAACTTTTACTTTTCCTGGAATTGATAATTATATTGTTTTCATTTGCCTGGTTTTCCATATATGTTTCACAAATTCTTTCCACATCTACAGCCTCTCAGTATAGTTTCCAACCCTCTGAAATGTATTCGATGACCTGTCGTTTCCACTACTTTTTACTGAAGATGTTCCTCCCGGCGTCCTGCGTCCTTCTGTTTCTTGGGTCTGCTGCGCACTTGTCGTCCTGGCACTCTCCTCACTGCTGAGTTTGAGCCCCTTTTTCCAGGACCCGTGGACCTTTTGATTTGCACCCTTTTCTCTTTGGTGTTTTTTTTTTTTTTTTTTTTTTGGTCCTTATTGTACCATTTAGTAGATTGATAGTATGGCCAGGAATAGAATTCTCGGTTGGAAATAATTTTGCCTCGGAATGTGTAAAGATATCGCTCCACTACGGCCAGCATCCAGTGTTGCTGATAAATCTGATGCCTCCTGATTCCCTTGGCTCTGTATATGACCTGTATGTATTTCTGGTGTGAGTTCTTCTCTTTATCCTTGGTGTCATGATCATAATATGCCTTCATGTGCCTCTTTTTTCTCACTTTCTTGGGACTTACTGAGCCTTTTCAATTTGAGGGCTTATGTCCCTCAGTCCTGGGGAATTTCCTCGTATCAGTTTTTTTCAATGATTACCTCCCACCACTGTCTGTTCTCACTTTCTGGACCATCTGTCTGTGGGGTGTTGAACCACCTGGATGGATTCACTAATATTTTGATCTCCTCTTTCCTGCTGTCCCTTTCTTTGTCTTTTTGTTCTGCTTTCTAGGAGCTCTCTTCAACTCTATCTTCAACCATTCTATGGAGTTTTCATTTCTTCTCTTACTATTTTTTTAAATTATTAAGAAATCTATGTGTGTTTTGCCCCTTTTTATGCAACCTTGTCTTGTTTCCTGGCTCTATTATATTCTCCTGCATCTCTGAGGGTAGTGGCTATGGCATTTGGTAGGGAAGCGGGGTGAGCAGTGGTTTTTTTCCTGCGTTGTCTGTTCCTGAGCTGCTTTTTTCTCTTTTGGTGTCTTTCGTGTTGGACCCTTTCCTGAGCTATCTGGAGATCTTCAGTTCTCTGTCTATTCATACTTAAGAGTCAAGCACTAGAAATCTGACTGAGAATTCTGTGAATAACAGGAGGTTGTTGACCAGGGGTGGAGTTGGTGGGCGGGGAGTGGCTCAGAGGAGCACGTTCTGGCAACAGGCAGTCTCTTTCATCAGAAGCCCCCTAACTGTCAGAATCTGTTTGTCTGTTCCTCTGAGACTCTGTATTTTCAGCAGAGATGCTTGGGCATCTCCACCACAGCATAAAGGTGAGGCCTATGTGGGGAAGAGGATGCCATGCTTCCGTGCCAGCCAAAGCCGGCATTCCTCTTCGCACCTCCCACCCCAAACTGAGCAGTGAGATTAAGCAGCAGTTGTGTGATGAATTCTGCCTGAAGCAGATGCATTTTGTTCCCTGGTCCACATCCCCGGTCCCCGGATATCAGTGCAGTGTAGACAGATGTACACATCGCCCATGTTCCACCTCAGGCACCGCTGAGGATCTCTGACTTCTAGCCTTGGAACTCTCTCCAAAGACCACTCAGCCCCGCACAGATTCAGCCCTAAAATTCGAGGGAGGTAACTCCTCAGGGTCAGCCCTCAACGGATAGGTAACAGAATGTGGCGCATAACTGCCTTAGCCTCACGTCCTATGGAGGGACCTTTCTGTGACACATTCTGCAGAGTTCCTTAGAGGGTCCCCAGTGAGACTGAGCTCCCATTGCCCCCGAGGTAGCCAGTTGAGTAATGCACTCTTCATGTGTGTTTTCCCTCCCTCCCTCTCTCTGCCTGCTCCTTCACACCTGTGTTCTGGCTCACCTCACAAGGAAACTGCCTGCACCCAAGTCCTTGTCTCGGGCCCTTTTTGGGGGAAACCAAACTATAACATTGCTTCTAAATGTAGGATTTTGAGATGCTACAATTACTTTAAAGAAGTAATACGTAAAGCTAAAATGACCAAATTTTTTAAAAACTGTATTAATCCTCATAATGACCCTACCAGTAGATGCCAAATAAATATATTAAATATCTCCACTGCTTATTAAAAATGCAGATGCCCAGACCCCACTCCAATTTGTACTTTCAATAAGGGACCTTGGTGATTCCGAGGAGGATGGTGCGTGGACCACACTTTAAGAAGTATTGGCCTTGGGGCTTCAAGTTGGACACACTTGCTTTTCTTGGTGAAGAAACAGAAGGCTCTGAGGTCATGCAGAGAGCGGCTGCAGAGCTGGAATTCAAACACAGGTGCGACTGTCTTGCGGCCACGCTCTGCACTGACCCTCTCCATGACCTTGGAGCATTTTGTTTCTTCATCGAAAAAATGAAGATGGCGGCATCCTCTCGTTGGGTCCTCACTAGAATTAAATAAGAGGACCTGTGTAAAGTGCTTGGTGCAGAGTGGGGCAGCGTGGCAGGCACTCAATAAATGAGAGCAGTGTATGTGTATAGGTATGAGACGTTTGTACTATAGAAATGCACTAGATTGAGAAAACACACATTTCTAAAACTGTAATTGGTCCATCGGGCCCCTGCAGACCTCCAGTGAAGGACTCCACAAGGGCTCTCTCATGTCGATTCCACAGTCAGCAGACACTGAAGGGGTTTTATTACCTGATGCAGCTGAAAGACTCCCCTCTAAGGCTCTCTTGGCTGAGTCCAGGACAAGGTCTAGGAGCAAAGAGACGGTCCTGCCTGAGCACATTGTGGGCTCGCTGTGGCACTTCTGACTGGGAAGACAGACTCTTTAAAAAGATGATGGTTTTCAATTTGTAGTAAGGTACACAGCAGGTTCCAGGTTTATCTCATCCTTGTTTCCTGCTGCACACACCCTGGGAGGGTCAATAAATTGCCGTTCACTGCTGCTGAAGCCTCCTAATTGCTCTCTGATGCCTCTTTGTGCCCTCTGGTCTGTTCTCAGCGAGGCAACCAGAGGGATCCGAGAGATGGAGGTCCATCCTGCCATTTCCTCCTCGCGACCACAGTGTCTTCCATCACTCGTCCACGTCCTTGTCTTGGCCCCCCCGGCCCTCCTCTCGGGTCCCTGCCTTGCCTCCCATCCTACCACTCGCTCTCTCGCTCATGGTGCTCCAGCCACACTGGCCTTGCTCTGCTGTGTACATGCCAAGCACGTTTCCCTTTCGGTGTGTGTGTACGTGCCGTCCCCTCTCTGGAATGTTCTTCCCTCAGGTAGGGACTGACTTCTCACCACATTCAGGTCTCTGCTCTTTGGCGCGGCCTTCCGTGACCACTTGACCTAAGTTAGCAAAACCATTCGCAGCCTGGGTCTCTGTCCCCTCACACTGACTTAGATCGTGCCTCCATCGTGGCGTCTCCAGCTAGAATGAAACCCCGTGAGGGCAGGAGCTGTGTCTCATGCTGCTCCGTCCCCGGGCCTGGAATGGGACTGGCGCGGTAGGCTGTCCAAAACTGTATGTGGAATGAATGTACGTGAAGTATTTGTAGATGGGGGACTTACCCACATGTAGAATGTCTTGCTCATTTGACAAATGTTTATACACTAAACATAGTGTCAAGGTCAAAGATAAGGGAGACCTAGTCCATGCTTTCAAAGAGTCCAAGTCCGGGGGCCGGCCCTGTGGCCGAGTGGTTAAGTTCATGCGCTGCGCTTTAGGGGCCCAGGGTTTCACTGGTTAGGATCCTGGGTGCAGACATGGCACTGCTCCTCAGACCATGCTGAGGCAGCGTCCCACATGCCACAACGAGAAGGACCCACAACTAAAATATACAACTGTGTGCTGGGGGGATTTGGGGAGAAAAAGCAGAAAAGAAAAAGAAAAAAAAAAAGAGTCCCAGTCCAGCACAGCACCGTCCCATAGAAATACAATGTGAGCCACGTATGTAGTCTTCACTTTCCCAGTAGCCACATTAAAAAGTAAAAAACATACAATTAATTTTAATAACTTACTGAAATTTGTTTAGCCTAATGTCCAAAAATATTATCATTTCAACATGCAACTGATATACAAAAACGAGATTTTGCATTCTTTTTGATACTAAGTCTTCGAATCTGAGGTGTGGTTTACAGCACATCTCAACTTGGATGCAAGTTTTCGTTGGGGATGCTTGCTCTGTATTTAGATTTCATAAAGTTTACAGCTGAAAAAAGATTCACACCCACATCGTTCCAAACATACTCAATAGTTTTCTAATAACTGGATCGTGTCAGTTTTTTAATTTGAATTCATTAAAATTAAAACTTCGAATTCAGTTTCTCAGTCACACTAGCCACATTTTAAGGGCTCAGTAGCCACATGTGGTTAGCGGCTGCCATGTTGGACAGCACAGATCTAGTGGGACAGGTAAGGTATATGAATGTGGAGAGTGAACATGTTCACAAAGAGTTCACATTAAGAAGAGATCCAGTGGCTGGCCCCATGGTGTCGTGGTTAAGTTTGCGAGCTCTGCTTCAGCAGCCCAGGGTTTACGGGTTCAGATCCTAGGTGTGGACCTACATACTGCTCATCAAGCCATGCTGTGGCAGCGTCCCACGTACAAAATAGAGGAAGATTGGCACAGATTTTAGCTCAGGGCTAATCTTCCTCACCAAAAAAAGAAAAAGTCTGTGTGCTAATTGAAATTGTGAGCAATTCCTAGCTGGCTCAGGGTGCTGTGTGATTTATGGGCATCTGATCTAAAGATACTTAAAGGATGGAATTATGTGAGCCAGGAAGAGAGATGTGATTAATCAAAGAAGACAATTTACTAAATGGCCCACTAAAACACTGCAGTAAAAACTGAAAAAAGGACTCTGGTTCCATCCGTGAGGCAAGGGAGGGGTGTGCTTGTGTGTTCAAGATAAAATGTACACACAGTGTGTAAAAGGATATTTTCCAACACACAGAGATTGTGGGTGGGGGATTTTCAAGGGTACATATTTATCTTTTAGGTTTGCTCACACTGTGTCTACCACCATCGGCAAATATCAGGCTCCTAACTCCACGTTTGCATCACGAGAGCTCCTGGGTGTTTGGGGAATGGCTACCAGAAAAAGCAATTCCTTTTATTTATACTTAAGGCCCCCGTGTGAGTCTCAGACTTCCTATTTTGCTGAGGATTCCCTCACTTTCCTTGCACCATGAGGCCTGTGGTTCCCTTTGCCAAACTTACTGGCACTGAGAAACCAGGATGCAAGTCACAATTTCCTGGTGTTTATCTACAGAGAACAATGACGATCAATGATCTGCCTTGAATAATCGTTGATTTGTGCCATCAGGGTTCAGCGAGTCTTGTGTTTCTCCTGCCCAGGTGACTGTCTTATTTATTGTGGAATACCTCCCTCTGACAGGCACCTAGACATATTTTTTCAGTTCGCGGCCGACTGTCAAAACAACTGGTCAAATTCAGTCCTTTCAGGAGAAAAATCTGCCTGACTCATCGTTGAGACTGTGTAAACGGGTATCTTCCGGGTGCGTGCTCCACAAATCCTAAACAGCAACACAGACACACACACACACACACACAAACACGACCACTCACAGGCACTTGTATTTTCCACCCTAATGCCACCTACCTGTGCCAGCAAAATGCTTTTAAAAATTGGAGGCTTAGTTAGTGAAAGACCCGCAGAACTGGGACCCGTGGATGGATGGGACGGATGGAGGCTACAGAGAGAGTCAAGAGGCAGGTTTACTTTTCCTTTGAGTCTACCTAGCAAGGAATGGTTAGAAATTAATTATTTGCTGAGAGGTGTATCGATCACCTTTACAGAAAGGAAATTGAAGAACCAGATCCTAAAAATCAGAAACTCAGACTCTTTTAATGCCAGTGTCCCAATTTCCTCATTGGTAAGATGGGTGCCAGTGATGCTGACACACCTTGAAAAGGGATTCCCTAATAATCAGGGTAATGCTAAAGATGAGAGGAAATAACCCAGTCAGAGCAATGATCTGTCGTATGACCTGCTGTGTGCAACAGATATGACCCTGAAATTTTGCAGGTAAATACGGTAACGGAGCAACGTTGTCCCGTGGGTGTGCGCTGTGGTCGTTTGTGCGCCCCTCGTTCACCCACCACGTTCACTCCTTATCAATCTGTAATTGTCACTCACGTAAAACTACGTCTGGGGGTAGCAGTGGATACTATGAAGTGTGGAAGAGAAGTGCAATAACATTACACTGAGCACAGCTCATCTTCTCCGGTGAGATGATTGCTTAGTATCTGTGTGCTTGTTTCAAAGGCGCGTTGTTGCTGCTGCACTGCCTCTCCCTCCTTCCCACTGGTGCACCCCAGCGCAGAAGCTGACCTAAACACTGTTCCATTCCAAAAAGGGGACAGGTACAACGTCTGGGAACTGGGTCGCTTCTAAAAATCTGAGAAGAAAAGTTGGCAATCTGTACCCTTGAATTTTGAATTTTGTCAGAATTTTTTTAAATTGTGGACCCAAAGTAGTTTTTCTTTTCATATTAAAACTGAAAATGGTCAAACCACCCAAAGTCCCCCACAGTGCCATTATCCTTAGCTTCTGAGATTAAATTTGAAAATCAGAGCCTGCATGTGTATTGGTACTTTATAAGTAAGTACGTAATAAAGCATGAAATTCAAGCAGGACTCAGCCTGCCCCTCCCTGCCAGTGGGGCATCGAGGACAGTGATTATTAAGTGCCTGGAAGAAGAGAAGCGAGGCCATATTGAAGGGAGAAAATTAATTACCCAAACTCGATATTTCTTGGTTCAGAGCTACCGATGGTAAAGTTCTGTTCACGTCCTGTTCACCTTAAAAATGCTACAGACCGCCCATATTCTTAAGGGAAGAACACACCGTGTGTCCTTCGGCCTGCCACACTCTCGTTTTGTCAGATGACTGCCAGCAGTCACTCAAGTGCCTGGCAGGCGTGTGTGTGACGCAGTTGTCTGGTTTGCTAGCGCTGCCATAACAGAATACCATGCACTGTGTGGCTTAAGTAACAGAAATGTTTCTCACAATTCTGGAGGCTAGAAGTCTGAGTTCAAGGTGTTGGCAGGTCTGGTTTCCTCTGAGGCTCCCTCCTTGTCTCATAGATGACCACCGCCACGCTTGTCCTCACATGGTCAAACCTGTCTGGGTTGCCTGTGTTCACATCTCCCCTTTCTTCTAAGAACACGGGTCACACTGGATTCGGGCTCACCCTAATGTCTCCATTTTAACTTAGTTACCTCTTTAAAAGCCCCATCTCCAAATGTAGTCACATTCTGGGGGACAGGGCTCAGGGCATTTTTGGGAGACACAGTTCAGAACTAACAGCGGCCATCTTTCCAGCCCTGTGTGTTTGGTAAATAATTGTTGAATGACTAAATGAAGATGTGTTAACCAGAAGTTCTACGCTAAGAAGAAAGAGCAGGTATTAGGAGCAAAAGTGTGGCAATGCTGTGGCTGAGAAAATAGCAAACTGTTTTTTAAAAATAGTTATATCACTATCAAACCTGGAGAAAAACAAAATCCTAGATCAGCCATAAAGAGCCGAGGGGAGAGGCCCTGGGGAGTCCGTCTCTGAGGGACGCAGGTGAAAGTGCGCCTGCAGAGCTCCACTATCGCGTCCACATGTTTCCTCACTCGGGGGCCATGGAGCGGTTAACAGCTGTTCCGAGTTTATGCAAATGTTAAGTCGGAAGCTCCCGAAATGGATTTTGTTTACTCTAGAGTCCATTCTTATTTTTAACACGCACACAGGAAATGTCTTATGCCGGATGACAAATATTTATCAACTTTACATTCCCCTCGTATTCACAAAGTTGAAAAAAACGCCATGGGAAGTAAAGTGGAAAGATGCATGACACAGTCCCATTATCTAATAAATATTCAATGTTGGCTTTGAAAAATATTGTAACATTTTAATTTAAAGCCGGTTGGGTAGCATTTTAGTATAATCTGAGGCTTTTGAATAATTGCCTTAACACTAGAAGCTGCTTTTTTTTGATTGGTAAGATGACTAGTTTTATATCTTTAATGAAAGTATGTTTGTCTGGTTATTAAGAAGTCCCTTTGTACAGATTTCTCTATGATAAGACAGTGTGAGAATGTCGCTTACTCTGCTATTACGAAAATGGCAGGCAGAGGTGTCGCGGATGCACACGGCTGCGTTTGTGTGTGGTGTCAGAGGTAGCTCTGAGCCAGACCGGATGGAAGACACTGCAGAACCGTGAGGTGGATGAATCTCGCGGGTCTCGACCCACTCAACTATACAGCAGCTCGATTCTGTGCCTCGGTCCTCGCAGTGAGATGTCCTGCATGGTGTCGGCTCGGTGTTAACCCTCCGTGGGCGACTGCGGCATTTGCTCCACAATTGGAACACTTTATTCCAAACACTTGGTTTGCAGAGTGAGCTTCTGTTCTCTTTCAAAGTCACTTCCTCCAAAAAGCAGAAATCAGGTGTGAAGATAAAATGATTGATGACTTTAGTTCTTTGTGTCCCGTGATTCAAGTTACCTCCGTGGTAAAGCGACGTCAACAGATGTCCATCTCTGCCGCACTCTCCACTCTGTTCTTTCGGCTGCTGCTTTGTTCCGGCTCCCGCTGTTCTTCAAACGTCCGCCACTTGCAGGATAGGCTGTCTTCAGTGGGGCCCCCGTCCGTTACTCATGTCGGAGAATGCAGCCATTCTCCCAAGTGGACATAGCGCTCCTTTCTTCCAGACAAGTGGGGAAGGGCGCTTCAGAAGTACTGGATGCTGCGGGGGGCTGGATGCTGTTTCCACAGGATGCTTGTGTAGCGCAAAGGGAGTGACGTGAAATGGCAGCAACAGCGTGACACCGGTGTCCTCAAGAAGAGAGGCGAGCTTTCAGTCAGAGCGCCTCGGAGAGGCCGACTTTAACATGGTCTCTTCAAAATATAAAGAGGTTTTTGTTAACAGCATATGTAAGAACCAAAAATCAAATAATAGCATGTTAGGCATTCTATTTCTAAACTAGTTAGGTTTGGACTTCTCTTGATATATTTGAAGAAGTTTAACAACTGTACCTACCATTGATGTAGAATTTTACAGTTTACAAAGCATTTTTACCTCCATTACTTCATTCAAGCCTCCAGACAATTCCAAAGCTTCTTCGTTGTCTTACTGTTATTATCATTAGAGGGGATTATTATTATTAGAGGAAACTGCAGTTCAGAAAGCATGAGTGCCTGGCACAGAGTCCATGAGGTGGCAGAAGGCCGCTCCAGAGCCGCTTGGCCTTCAGATAGGGTATGCCAGCTCACTGTCCAAGGAGGGCATGTGCACTGAGAGTTTTGAGAAAGCCGACGTTAAGAAGCTCCACTGCCATGAGCACTCTCTCCTCAAATTCACCCACCTGAGCACACATCCTTCTCCTCAAAAAGAGAGGTGTAAGGCTCCCCAGCATCCTCAGCTGGTCCCCTCGAGACTCTGGGTAAGGGGGCAATTCAAAACGATGGTGTGGGTGGTGGGAAAGTAAATGACTCTAATGGGCAAGTAATAGATGCTTTTGCAGTCAGGTGGTTTCCAGTGTTTGCTTTTACAAACCTGAAGGAGGATCTAATCAGGTAAGCTGGTAGATCATTAACAATGGTTGATAGTGTTGGGGAGGAAGAATTTTTCCTCTACCCTTCTGAGTTCTTCTGGCAGGTCTAAGTATTAAGCTGACGTGAGACAGATTAACAGGGAAAATAAAATTGAATTTTGTATGTACAGGAACCCCAAGGATATGAGGTTCCCCGACAGTCGGGCAGTTGGGGTTTTTATGGCACCCTGAGCTAAGGAGAAAGGGGCAGGGGTCTGGGATTTCCAAGGGAAGGAAGACAATTCACAGGAAGAATGAATAGAGTAAATGTTTGGTAAACAGATGCTTCCTGGGCCATCCAGAGACACTGGGACCCAGAAAGGGCTTTGATCCAAGAGGCCCTGCTGAGTTCCCCCAGGCAACCATTCCACACTAGCTGGCATGCTTTGTGGATCTCTCTGGTGGTGGCTCTTCCTCCTGAAACAGGCTCTTTCTCTAAATTCTTTTAGGCAGTTAAGGAGGAAGTAAAAGACAAACTTCCTCACTCCAAAGAGACATATTTTGGGGGGGAAACCTTGCTCCCCATAATAGATGACTAAGAGGACTTGGAGTTCACAGAATTGAATGATGTGGCTAAAAATAAAACTCCCTCCATTCACACTTAATTAGATGAATAAGAATTAATGCTAAACTATCTCATTTTAGCAATAAGTAATATTCACCCATGGATGCGTGAACCAATTGGGAAAAAAAACCCCTCCATTTCATGTTATTAAAAGTTTATTTATGGGGCTGGCCCCGTGGCCGAGTGGTTAAGTTCGCGCGCTCCGCTGCAGGCGGCCCAGTGTTTCGTTGGTTCGAATCCTGGGCGCGGACATGGCACTGCTCATCAAGCCACGCTGAGGCAGCGTCCCACATACCACAACTAGAAGAATCCACAACGAAGAATATACAACTATGTACCAGGGGGCTTTGGGGAGAAAAAGGAAATAATAAAATCTTTAAAAAAAAAAGTTTATTTATAAACTTTTATAATAAAACTTTATTTTTTAGTTTAAAAATTGTCACAGACTTACAAGGTATGTAATACAGTTTGTTATATTGATCAATTGTGTAGCAATAGCTCAATCAATGTAATGTTCTTTATCACTTAGAAAGCTTGTGGTCACAGGATATTGTTTTGCATTTTAAATTTAGAACCTATGTTTGCAGAGAAGTATAATAGGTTGATCAATAAAATCATGAATACGCATAAAAATATACTTACATTAGGTTAGAATTCTGTTGGGAAAGTGGAATGGAATTTCAAGTTCAGGGAGAAAAGGGGATCATGTAAAATTTCCTTTTAATCAAGAGTTTGTCCCTGCGGTTAAATGGCTAATGATGGTCCAAATTGCTGTGGTATTTAGATTCCACTGGCTCCATCTTAAAGAGTGACATCACTGTTTTTTTTAAGGTTGCCATTACTTACAATATGCAGGAAATTTTACCCTTACAATAGATACATCCAGAGCTAAGATGAAAATGTAAATATCAATTTAGAAGGGAGGGGCATGGTTTCTCACAATTCTTTAGAATGAGATGAGCATAAAGTTCAGCTCCACGTTCATCCCTGACCCCCTAACACTGAATGAGCTGCAGACAGCCCCAGAGAGTTGAATGTCTCTGGGACTGTTCTCTTCCTTTTCCCACCACATCTCCTCCCATCCCCCAAAAGTTTTACCATGCTTACCATGAGGAGTTATCTTTGTGAACCAAATGTTTCTTAGTTTTTATCACAGTGATGTGATTGTAATAAGAAACATATATTTGGTCTTCTACCCCATTCCTGGCACAGAGCTCCTAAAATCCTTGGAATTTCCTAAGGGACATGAGTGCTAAGGGTGTCTTTTGTTATGCTAATGAAGTGACTTGGAAAACACCTTAGGATGGGGGCTGGTTGCCAGTGGGGTCAACCTTATGACTGGAACTTTCAGTTCCACCCCAGACTCCACCTCCCCTTCTCCAAAGGGGAAAGAGGCAGGAGAGTGAGTACAACCACCAGTAGTCAATGATTTAATCAGTCCTGCCTACGTAGTAATGAAACTGCCATAAAAACCGAAAGGAGCTCCGAACCCTTTCCCCACACCTTGCCCTCTGCATTTCTTCCCTCTGGCTGTTCCTGAGTTATAGCCTTTGTAATAAACCAGTAATCTGGCAAATAGAATATTTCTCTGAGTTCTGTGAGCTACTCTAGCAAATTAATTATTCTAACCCAAGGAGGGAGTCGGAACCTCTCATCTGTAGCTGGCCAGTCAGTCAGAAGCACAGGTGACACTGCGATTGGCATCTGAAGTGTGTGGGGGAGGGCGTTTTTGTGGGACTGAGCCCTTGACCTGTGGGATCTGATGCTGTCTCTGGGTAGATAGTGTCAGCATCGGGTTGAACTGTAGGACACCCAGCTGGTGGCTGAGAATGGCCTGGATATGTGGGGAAACACACCTCCCCTCTTTGGAATTGGTGTCAGAATCTTTAATCACCAAGTCGAAATCTTTATGTTTTACCTACAGGCATAATTTAATTTAGAAACAATTCTCGTATATTATAAAAATAAAAAATGACTTTCTTCCTCCCTCAAGATGAACAATTACTACAGAATATTCTCATTGATTTTTTAAAACATCTGAACTGCTTCGCTCAACAGCTTTGGCAGGAGGGAGAAACGTGAGGCCACTCCAGCTCCAACTCCAGCCAGCGGGCAGCATAGCAGCACCAGCACACCCTGCTCTTTCTTTCATGCCTCCAGAGTGTCCTGCAAGCGGGTTCTGAGAAGCCCAGCTGGAGTGAGACATACGCCAGAATTACTCCAACCTCCGTGTTTAGCTTTATGATGTCTCTGTTTTCATCTCACTCTTTCAGCCTTTACGAACTGGCTGTTTTCTATGGAAATTTCCAGGTATATAAGGTCAGGTCTGACACAGATATGTCCGAATATCCAATGTGAAATATGCGGCTTGCCCGAAGGTACTATGAAGCAAGAGTCATTTTCCAAAATCTTAGTGAATGAAGCTCCTACTTTTCCTAGGACTCTCACTAAATCTTCCCCAGCTTAATTAAATACTAATAATGGTACTAAATCCAAAATGTTAATTATGTTTATCTCTGGGTAATGCAGCTTGGGGTGATTTGCTTTTTTCAAAATTATATTCTGTAGTGTTTGAATTTGCCACATAAGCATGTATTGCTTTTATAACCCGGAAACAACAGCAAAACTGCTATTTGAGGTAAAGGGAAATGATCAAAGGAATCCTAGGCAGGTGAGGTGACTCGCATCGCCCCCTTTCCAGCTGATGCCACACAAATGGGACTCTCGGGGTCGATTTTTGTTCATTTTGTAAGGCCACCCCTCCCCACGCCCAGTGGATTTTAGTTTGTCTACAGTTTGTAATGCTCACTTGTCAGGAAATTCTCTGCTGACCAAAGATTTCGAGCTTTTCCCTATCCTTCGGGACGAGAAAGAACAGCTGTTCAATATAATACTCATTGTCACTCAGTATCATTCAAGGCCATTATTAAGCTTTGTGGGTCTCTCCACTAATTCTGAATAAGTCAACGTGACCAGAGATTTTTTTCTGATACAAGAAAGCTTTTTTCCTGCAGGAATTGTCAGAAGCATAATGCTTTGCCTCTTAAGATATGTTTCCAGCTCCATCTCTCCTGTTTAATCTGTTTTCCCAGACAAGGATTCATGAATGTATTCTGCTCTACTCCCCTTATAATTACAGGAAGTGGTTTGGATCCAGGATCAGCGGGTCTGTGCCCATCTTCCCGGGCCATCCATTTCTCCCCTGCACTGGTCCTGGCCTCCTCTGACCCAGCACGGCCATGGTGTCCCTTTCCTCACTCCTGGTTTTAGAGCAAGGATTCCTACTTCTGTCCTTACTGAGAGCTGGGAGTTGCCCTGGGCCCACGTTCTAGCTTAGATCTGTGTCCATGTGGCTAGGCTTTCCCTTGCTCTGATCCCAGATTGGGGGCTGGTTTCCAGTAACCCTTCCATCTGCAGCATCATGCCCAGAGGGACCAGTGCCCTCACCCGGTGAGATCTTTATCAGGGGGTCATGTGAGGCCACCTCCAGCTCGTCCCTGGAGTCCTGCTGAGCCGCTGGGCCACGGGAGGATGGGAGGACGGATTGCCTCCCTTCAGCCCCTCATCTCTGAAGCCACCTCCTGACCTCACTGTCGCGCTCCCTGAGGCTGCTCTGTGCTCTGGGCTCCCGACCCGGTCCCCGGCCCTCCAGCTGGGTATTTCCCCTGGGGGGTGCCTTGCCAGGGCGAATTTAGGGGTGCAGAGGCTGACCTAGAGCGCGAGTGGGTGAGAGCGCTGGAGGGAGGAGACGGCGCAGCAGCCCCGGTCGCCCCTGTTTGAGGACAGGCACGGCTTCCCCGGGATGCTCCAGGCAAAGGCACCGGGGAGAGGCTTCGCGGGCGCCCGCGTGTGTCTCGTGAGCCCAGGGCGCCCCCCGGTGTCGGGGAGGGGCAGTCGCGGCTCCCCGCTTCTTCAACGCCCTGGGGTGGACCAGAGCGAGGTGGTTAGCTTCCTGCCAGAAGCTTCTCCTGCCTTTGTCACCTCTGGAAATTCAGTCTGTCAGAGGGCATGGGAGGTATTTTTTAAAAACTCACTTTGGTTTGCCTTTGTGCAAACTGGATTCTGATTGAAAGAGAGCCCTTTCCACGAGATTCATTTCCTGGCCAGACTCCCGGCTGCTCTCTGATCTTTTTTTAATCTGCCTCCCTTTTAAAGTGTCATCATACTTATCTCTTCGAGACCTTTATGAAACTAGCAAACACGGGCCAGTTCCCTTCTTCACGGTGCTCTCGGAGGGCAAAGGTATTTCTAAACAGACTCGACCAGCGAGTTCCTCCCCGTTATCAGACTTCTGTCTCTAAAATTGCTCTCGACCTTCCACCGGCCTCCTGCCGAGTGAAAATGACTGCTAGACTTCTGAACACCTTCTCTCGTCTTCCTCTGGATCAAAGCAGCCTGACTTTGTTTATGCAGACGGGTGCCCGGCTGCACGGCACACCGACCTCCACAAGCCTTCTGTGGGCTCCACACTTCGCTGGTTAAGCAGAGAAATTCCTTGCTTTTCCTACTTACTTATTAATCTTATTAATTAACATATAATCTTAGTCATTAATCTCACAATTATTGCTGCCTCTGGGGTGGAATAGTCTCGTGTGTGTGCGTGTGTGTGTGTGTGTGCACGCATGTGTGTTTGTGTGTAAGAAGTTTGGCTGTGAGCGATATGGTAGGAGGTGAAGTACTCATTGAGGTCACAAAAGTCAGGAGGACCTGTTCTGGGGCTTGAACCTTTAGAAACACTGACTGCACCCCTAACCCTTCTGTGGGCTGCAAGGTGGTTAAGCCGGAGGGAATTTGTATTTACGTTGTCTAGATGGCTGCTCGAGACCATTCCAGGCTGCGTGGTCGTGTTATCACAGGGGCAGCTGCCTCAGGAAGTCTCCCTTTGGAAGGAGGCATGGCCCCAGCTTCCTTTGCTCTCCAGGGCTGGGAACTCCCCCATTAGAGTTACCTTAGTCCCAGAAAGCTTGGCCAGGAAGGTGGAGGGAGCTCCAGGATGGAACCTGGGCCCTGCCTGGCCTTGGGTCACCTCTGCTGTGAGGAGCAAAAGAATGTCATCTGTTCGGATGCAGCCAGCTGAAAGAGCGCTAAGCCCCAAGCAATATAACTTGAATGCATACAAATCAGGCGAGTTTGTGAAGAATCTAGTCTGTGCCTGGAGTTCTGGGATAGTGTTGGTGATGTAATCTGCTACTGTTGGCTGACCACTCTTTCTAAATTGGGGTCATAATTTACATCTGAAAAGATGCAAGGATCTTGAGTGTACAGTTCAATGGATTTTGACTATTGTATACACCCATGTAACCACCACCCAAATCAGATAATAGAATATTTCCATCTCCCCAGAAAGTTCCCTCATACCTATCACGGGTCAGTCTCTCCATTCCCCACCCCAGAGGCAATCACTGTTCTCATTTCTATCACCAAAGATTAGTTCTGCCCATTCTTTTTTTTTTTTTGCTGAGGAAGATTCGCCCTGAGCTAACACCTGTGCCAATCTTCCTCTGTTTTGTATGTAGGTTGATGATGGTGTATGTCTGTGCCTGGGTACCAAACCTGGGCTGCCAAAGCAGAGCACGCAGAACTCAACCACTATGCCACGGGGCCAGCCCGTAGTTCTGCCCAATCTTAAACTTTGTATAAGTAAAGTATTTATTTATGAATGCTGCAAAACCTTCTTTCTTCTTCCAGTCAGCATAATGTTTTAGAAATTTATCCATGTTGTTGCAAGTATCAGTAGTTCATTCCTTTTATTATAAAATAGTGTCCCATTATGTAGCTACACCATATATGTTCCTCCATTCTCCTATTGATCGACGTTTGGGTTGCTTCCAATCTGGGGTGGGTTTGTTTGGGGGAGAAGGGTTAATTTTTCACTTTTTTCTTTTTTCTTTTTCTCCCTAAAGCCCCCTGGTACATAGTTGTATATTATTAGTTGTGGGTTCTTCTAGTGTGGCATGTGGGACGCTGCCTCAGCGTGGCCTGATGAGCAGTGCCATGTCCGCGCCCTGGATCCGAATGAGCAAAACCCTGGGCCGCCAAAGCGGAGTGCCTGAACTTAACTACTCTGCCAAGGGGCCGGCCCCGATTTTTCACTTTTGGAAAGGCTGCTCTCTGATCATTCTTACACGCGTCTTTTGAGCAGCCTCGGCTCTGCTTATGTTTTCGTTCCTCTTGGATAAATGCCCAGGAGTAGCATTTGAGGGTCACAGGGTAGGTGTATGTTTAACTTTATAGGAAACTGCCAGTTCTCTAAACATGTACCATTTTACACTCCCACCAGAAATGCGTGAGAGTTCCGGTTGCCCCACATCCTGGGCAGCACTAGGTGGGTGTGGACTGGCACCTCGTTGTGGTTTTAATTTGCATTTCTCTGAAGACTAATGATGTAGAACAATGGTAACTCAATATTAAGGCTGATTTCTTAAATCTTCCCTTTTTTTAATCTACAAAATGGGGTTAGCAGGGTCCCAGTGGAGCATCAGCTGAGTGTATTTTCTGAGCACGTCTGAAAGGCTGTTCAGTGAGCCCCTAAGGATTCTTCCTGAGGAGGAGCCACCTGGGGGAGAAGGACACTGAGGAGGAGAGAGTCAGAGAAGAGAAGGGCTGTTGGAGGTCGTACTGCTCCTGTCCCCTCAGGTTTTAGCTCAACCTTTTTTAGGAAGAGCACCGGTGAGAGGGAACTGCAAGTGAGCTAAAGAAGATGTCTTGGAAAGAGAGATATGGATCCAGAGAAGTGACCCTTTCATGTGGGCCCTGAGGGTTCATAGGAATTTTCCAAGCGGATAATAGGGATGAGAAGAAAAGGGCCTGAGCTGAGGCATAAACGGTGTCATGGCGAGGGCCATGCACACGGAGAAAGCAATAGATGAAGGTTTCTTACGGTATGGATGTACCACAGCCGCATGGGGACCACCTCGGTGCTTGTTAAGATGCAGATTCCTGGGCCCCACCCCAACCCTCCTAAAGGGGCGTTTCTAGTAACAGGGGCTGGGAAGATGCCTTTTCAACAGGATCCCCTTGTCATTCCATTGCCCACAAAGTGCAGTGGAGAGCGTGACTGAGCTAGAACGGGGAGCATGTGGTTGGAGATGAGTGTGGGGCCCAGTTGCAAAGGGCCTTGTACTCCAGGCAGCTGTTTCAGTGGGGAGGCCGAGGGGGGCAGCTGGAGGGCAGGTTCTGGAGAGGTGGGAGGGGAGGGGATGCTGTGGCTGCAGTGAAGCATTTCGTTGTTGGTGTGGTTTCACTGAGCCGTCCTCCAGGAGACCAGATAGGTCACTCGCAGGGGGTCGGAGAAGAGATCTGAAGGAGAGAAGACGAGGTGAGTTGTCACGGACGGAGGGTATGAGTGCCCAGAGAAGTTGGTGAACTTTGGTGATCGTGGGGTCCGTGCACGAAGATAGATGGGAAAGGAGAGGTGGCCTCCGGGAGGCAGGAGCTGGGAGGGACGGAAGAGAATGCGCACCTCCCAGACTTCTAGGTGCAGGTCTCGGGGAGCCCAGAGTGGGCCCTCCTGCTGATTCCCACAGCTCTATTGGACACGGGTTGAAGGCAGGTGCTTTTACGGAGGGTGCCAAGTCCCCATTCCTGAGGATTGGCAGGGAATTTTAAGAGCACACCTCCCTGTCCTTATGAAACAAGAACACAAATGCTTTAGGAGATAGATGCTTATTCCCCTTTTTTGTGGTAATAACTGTTTATAAGCTGCGAGGGTTAGCAGAAAGCGTTTGGTGGGGAATGCTACACTCTCCCAAAAGCACAGGGGGAAAATGTTCCTGTTCTTCTTATTGTGTGCCACCTTTCTTGTTCTTTAGGATGCATTTAAAAGCAAAAAGGAGAAAAATGGCAACCCCATATAGATCAATTTTATAGCAAAAAAAAATCAAAAGAGCTTATAACTTAATAAGAAAAACTAACACAGAAACAAAATGCATTCATGCAGGAATGAAATCTCAAGTCTTCTGAAAGTGTTTCCAAACCTCTGTTTGAACACAAGCTTCCACGTTCCCTCACTAGCTCTGTTAACTCTGAGTACTGGTGACATAGACGTGCACGGTGACTAGTGTACAGCAGGATCTCTCCTCCTGGCACTGTTGACATTTAGGGCTGGCTAATTCTCTGGGGGCGGAGGAGCTGTGCTGTGCATCCTAAGATCTTTAGCAGCATCTCTGGCCTCTGCCCACTAGATGTCAGCAGTCACCCTCCTCCCCCAAGCTCATGACACTCAACAATGTCTCCAGACATGGCCACATGTCTTCTGGGGGTAGTTATCACATCTAGCAAATAAAAATACAGGGTGCCTCGTTAAATATGAATTTCAGATAAACGACAAATAATCGTTTAGTGTAAGTATGTCCCAAATACTGCCTGGGACATATTAACACTAAAATTTTTTAAGGTCAGATTTAGCTGGTGGCCTGTATTTTAGCTGGCCACCCCACCAGGGGGTGGGAAGTGGGCAACAGGATTGTTGGTGCATTAAACGAGCCGATGCGTGTGAGGTGCCTGGCGCATGATGGGCGTGCTATAAATACTCCAGCAATCTGCCACAGGCCTTGAATCCACGCCACCTGTGTCCCTGCTGGAGGCTGCACTTGGTACTCAGAGCTTCACATCCTTTACGAAAACTGTGAGCAGAGCGGGAGGAGAACAGGAGCCCAGTGTGAATCTGTGAGAGCTGGGAACCAGCGCGCCAGTCAAAGCTGGTTCTGTAGCCGCCTCTGCTGGAACACCCGTCTGCTTGTGCTCTTGTGCATTGTTACTCTGGGCTCCCTGAGTTATTAAATCATTTCTCCCAAGTGGCAGGGAGAGAAGGTGATAGTGAATGAAAACCTCTGCATCTGTCCCAGACTCGGTCACCCTGGGTTTGATTTTTCTGGCGCCATGGCCGCTCCCCGGGATGCTCCAGGACCAATCGCTTCCTCAGTCGGTAGCAGCTAGGAACTTCTTTCTAGGCCAAGATTAATGACCCAAGCCGTCAGCCTTTCCGAGAGCAAAGGGGAAATTTAACTCTGGGTAAACGCCTGACATTTTGCAACAAAGGGGAAGGGGTGGGTGGTAGCATTTGTGTGTCTCCCGCAGGGTCACAAATCTGGGATGGGCAAAAGTGAATTGGGTCTCCGCCAACAGCTGGACTGGCTTGAGCTCCTACGTTTCATCTTCAGACAATCCGAATGAAACGTGCTCTACAAACGTAGTATGAGAGTGCCCCTTTGAGTTACACGTCAGCTTATTAACTCTCGAGAGTTTCATTTTTCCAAAAGGAAGTTCACTTTGTGTAGGGGAAGCATGGGGCTTGTCCGTGAGAAGATACATTCATTGCTCTGGGGGAGCCCTTTCCTGTCTAGCTGTCGGCGAGATGTAACATCAGAAGCTGGGAAAATGGGGACATGTTGGTCAAAGGGTACAAACTCTCAGTTATAAGGTGAATAAGTTCTGAGGATCTAATGTGGCTATAGTTCTGTATGTGTCGTGGTGACTATCGTTAATAATTCTGTATTGTATGCTTAAAATTGACTGAGAATAGATCTTGGGTGTTCTCTCCACACCAAAAATAAGTGAGATGATGTATGTGTGGAGTAACTTGATTGCGGTGATCTTTCAGAAGGTGTACATGTATCAGATGATCACATTGTACACCTTAGATATATACAATTTTTATTTGTCAATTATACCTTAGTAAAGCTGGAAAAAAAACCCAAAAGTGGACCACATGCTTGTTGTGAAACAAGTTCCAATATATTTCAAAAAACTACCAAGGATGTGCTCTTACCACAAGGAAATTAGGCTAGAAATTAGTTACCAAAAAAACAGAAAAGGCCGGCCCAGTGGCCCAGTGGTTAAGTTTGCGCACTCCGCTTCAGTGGCCTGGGGTTGGCCAATTCAGATCCTGGGTGCAGACGTACACACCACTCATCAGGCCACGCTGTGGCAGCATCCCACATATAAAGTAGAGGAAGATGGGCACGACTGTTAGCTCAGGGCCAGCCTTGATCTTGCTCAAGCAAAAAGAGGAAGACTGGTAACAGACGTTAGCTCAGGGCCAATGTTCCTCACACACACACAAAAAGACAAAAAAAAAAAAGAAAGAAAGACTAACTCCATAAATTTGGAAATTAGGAAATATAATAATGTCTCCAGAATATCCGTTTTGAATGTGTTAGGCAAACTGTCTGGTTTTACAAGCATCCAAGAGTGGGCTCTTTATTGATCAGTTACATAAGCGTTTGTTGAGTGACTGTTCTTCGCCATGTTTTGCACTAAAGATGAATAAGACGCGGCCCCTGCCCTCCAGGAGCCGACTTGGAGGTCGTTCTCTATAGTGTCCTTTCTCTGCGTCAGCACTGTGCTGAGGGCTGTGGGAATTCACAGGATACTGAGATAGCTCAGTCGGGGACAGAAATACCTTTCAATGTGTCCAGAAGAATCTACAGAGAATGTTCCTTTCTACTAGCTTAACAGAGGACTGAAGGTTAGGACTTCTCCAAATTGACGAGGGTGGGGAGTGGTCAAGATGTTACACAGCAGGTAGCAAACAGTGGAAGGAGGGACTTGTGAGGAATGAGGCTGGAGAGAGAGGCAGGAGCCAGGTCTCGGAGGGCCTTGTGGCCACACTAAAGATCCTGGACTCGATCCTGAAGGGCCATGGAGAACGACTGAAAGGTTTTAAGCTAGTGAGTGACGTGATCCGGTTTTTATTATGGAAAGATCTCTCAAAGGTACGTGAGGGAAGGACCAGACTAGGCGGATTGGAAGCTGGAAGCTCTACTAAAGAGAAGTGATATTAGGATTATTCAACAACAGGGCATTGCCAGTCAGAAGAGGATGGCCGGAGTGCTGGAGCCCTGTCCCTGAGGCCCCTGCTGGGCCAGGCACTGGACGGCGGAGGGATCCAGGGCTGGGGGCTCAGGACACTGACTGTGACATGCGTACTTCAGGACTCCATCCAGACCCATGCCTGCTGCAGATCAGCCATATAGGACGAGCCAGGGAGGGTGACAAGGGCCAAGACTAAAGCAGAGATGGAGAAAAAGGAGCAGGTTTGGGAGAAGTACAGAAAATAGAATTGCATTCCTCAGTGATGGACCGGACGTAGGGGAGGAAGAGAGTAGAGGCTGACTTCCACTTTTCTGGAAGGCTGTGAGGAAGGTGGAGTGTCTCCCCTGGGCTGGGGCCTTTTGGAAGCATCTGGTGACAGTAAACGTCAGGAACTTGAGATGACCTGAAGGCTTTTCTCTGGGTTGGGTTGCACTGGATACGAGTGAGCAATATCTGGCTACGGGCTGGTAGAGCCGACCTCTCCAAAGTCGTATTTCCATCCCTGTACTAGGAAGGAGGGGGTGGTGTCCCCTCCCTTGAGGCACAAGGCCCAGAAACCAGCACTTCCAGGTCATTGTGCTGGCGTGTATTTCCCAGCCCATTAGAAGGAATTTCTTTGACATAAATGACAAAACTCTAAGGGTCATTTGGGGCCTGAATCATGAGCTAAGCAGCTGTTTCACTTGTCAAGTGTTAAGTGATTTGTTCTGGATCAGAGGCTACAAGGCAAGAAAAACAGCAGGTAGAGAGGTCAGTAGTTAGTGGAGTAGTTAGAGTAGTTAGTGGAGTAGTTAGAGTAGTTAGTGGAGCCCTGTGGGCGCGACCTTTGGCATCAGCAACAAGAGCGCTCGGGCTGACCTCTGTTGTCATAACACTGGGATATTACAGCCCCCTCTTTCTCCCCACCCCAGGAAAAGGTCTTTCACCTAAGAATGGATTCCGTTAGCACTTGTGTGCTGTATCATTAAAAATCTTCTGGGAATGCACCCAGAGCTTTTGTTGATCTTGAGCAAGAACTTGTTGAGGCCAGGTACAAAGAACAAAAAGAAATCTGGATCTGGAATAGAATAGAGACCATGAGGTTGTTTGGAGCCCTGTTAAGAAAAAAGGTATTTTAAGGACAGCTACTCTGAAAGCCAATGAACTGTGTTGCTAATATAAAGAATAAGTATTATTTTGCTCACTTGTGTCAAACCTGCCTGCAGTTTGCAAGTTTGTTTTGTTTAATTTTGAAAGTATTCCATTTCTTACCATGGATCTATACTCAAGAGAGAGTTTCTTGTGGCCTCCTCTGGTCCAGACACAAGATCTTAGAATCAGAGAGAACCTTAGCCCTGGAATGGGTTTTAGAGTCTGTTCGTCCAACTTTCTACCTAATATAAGAATTCCCAATATTTAGTTTTGTTTGCTTTTCAGTTTCCTGAGACTATACCTTTTCACAAAATGAACCTAATTGGTTTTTTGTTATTCATCCATGGACATCAGCTTATGTGAGAGTTTATATATTAATATGATTCTGCCAACCTTTATACAGTTCATTTTAAATAAATATTTATGTGAGTAAAAGAGAAAGAAAGTTAATGTGTACCTATATAAATATGCTATAAGATAATAAATATGAATATATACATTGTGTATTTATAGAGTAATGAGCTGCCTTTACATGCATTTATGACATAAGCTTCATTTGTGTGTGGTTGAAATGTGACTATCCTATAGGCTATTGTAGTGTGTATTTGTATAAAAATATTTGATAAAATTTTAATTGACCTACATTATCATAATATTAATACTATATTGTTGTCTGTTTACAAAAGAAAATCCCAAAGGACCTTTGTTTGAAACAGACACACATGCATGCACATTTTATGCTGCCAGCTTTTTTCAGACCCTCAGACTTGTGATCTCTCTCCGTGGAGCTTCAGAAGTTCCATGCTTGAATGAGTCTTACATGCTTGCACCAGGAACTCTTTCTGGAAAGCTTCTCTCATTCACTCTTTTTATATTTGACGTACTCATAAAAGATATTCCAGAAAAAAATGACCCTGAAAAATGAGCCCATGAATTTCTGAGTTTGAAAATCTACCAGGAAATTTCCTTCTTTGAAAGCATATTTGGAGTCAGAAGTCAGACTCAGGAATCAGAGGCCAAATGTGACTTCCTTTTGCTGTTGGCCGCTCACTCTGTGCATTCCAAATGGTGGGACCAGAGCTTGGAAACAGAAGTAGAGAAACAGCAGGAAAGGTCAGCTTGTTGCTTGGACCTGCTCTTAGAGAGAGAGGCCTGACTACTGCAGGTACTTGGAATGTAACCCTGGGACCCTCTCCCAGGGATGTATCGTTGCAATTGAGTTGGCTCTCGCTTCTTGAAGGCATGATGATGTGCTGCAGGCAGAGCCCTGCCAATTGTTTTATGGTGACTGTTCTGTGTATCACTATTGGCAATAGGCTTACACAGTTGTGGCTCAGGATGCAACTGGCCTCTGCCCCGAGAATCCGAAATCAGAGTATGACTGGAGTTACGAATTTAAAGATTACAGCTCTGTGAATATTGTTTTCCTTCCCACCCAGAGACCCGAGGTAGCCTCTGGCACTTGCTCGTTGCTGTCCATAAATGAGCACTGTAGCATCGATGTTTAGATTCGTCCCAATCAGAATTAACGTTAGTTTAGTTCTGAAATTTGTACGGATGCTGCGTAGCGTCTCATGATCACTTCAATTTCCGTATCCTCTCTCTTTTTCCATCAGATCTTTGACTTCAGAAAAATGATAGGCTTGCAACTCTTTGAAAAGTTTTTTTTTACCCCTTTTGAGTAAAAAATAATACAAGGCGATACAAAACTCAGAAATTAAAGAAAATATGCAAAAAGTGGAAGTCCTCTGTTACTGCTCAGCCTCTACCTGAGTAACCATTTAAAATAATTTAGTGTGTTTCCTCCCTTTTGTTTTCTAGATATAATGATATGTTTTATGTGCATATAAAAAAGGGAATCACTACTATTTACACTGTTTTGAAAAGAGGTTTTTTCACTGCAATGTAACTTGTGCAGTTTCCACATCGGTTTAGAAACATCTCCCTCATTCTTTGCCAGTAGTTAAATGGTATTCCTATTGCATGGCTGCACCATAGTTTATTTGACTAGTCCCCTCATCCTTGCTTTCTTTTTTTCTCTTTTTCACAAATGAGATGGAGGTGAAACTCTCTGCTGTTGCCAGCAGCAGGGCCTGTGCAGCTGCCCCTGGTTCAGTCTCACGGAGTCGCAGATGGTACGAGATGCATGACAACCTGAGTTTCTAGCCAAGGATTAATGTCTCCTGCTCACGAGATAGCGTTTATATTTCAAACCAGTGACTTGTTGACAGGATACAATTTTATTTCTGTAGGAATAAAATCAGAAATTCATCTGATCATTGTTCCCTTCCTCAGCTTGTGGGCCACTTGAAAAAATGGATTTTGAACCACTTTTCCAAAGAGAATTTTAGTTGGCTATGTGCCTTGTGAGTGAAGACCACTGACAAATAAAAATAGGTGGTTTACTTCTCAGCTATTGAAAACTGATCTCACCTATCATATTGATTTCTTAATATTAATATTTTAGAGCATTGGATCATAATATCACAAAGCTGCCAACCAAATTTTGATCAGTAAGGGAGGTGCTAGTCCACCAGCACACCCGGGACAGCGCCAAGAAGAGACCATGAAGGCCAGCATTCTTCTGCCTGCCCCACATACTGCTGCCTTAGCACCTTGAAAGATTTCAGACCGTCAGGCACGTGGGCTGGCAGCTGGGTTCTGCAGCACAGAGCACGTCAGCGTGAGTCTGGTCAATGGCCTTGATCGTCATGCAAGCCGCAGCATGCCCTGATCAGTGCCACGCTGAGGGCCGCTGTGCAGGAGCTGCTTTCTGTAATTCCCTAATTGAGGGCCTTCCCTGCATGGAATTTGCGTTACGTGTAGACAAATCCCTCAGTATGACATTTTAATGGATATTTTTAACAAAGTCCAAAAAACAATTAGAACCACCGCCTACACAACATCTTTTTTTTTTAAGACAAAAGGCGTGATGCCAACATAAAGGGCTCATTTAGGAGAATCCATTTTACTAAGTGCAGATGAGCATCCTGAAGCAACAACCGCTTCCCCGCTTGCATGTGGCTTGTTTCACATTCTCGTCCTTCACTCCATGTTGATGTCTCCACTTCCTGATGTTTGTGGCTTAAGGTTTTATGTCACTCTCAAGTTCAAATTTAAGCCATCTTGAAATGGAGCTGGGGAGGGGTCCCAGGAATTCTTGGCTGGGTGGTTATGGTGGTCAGTGTCTCCTTCCTTCATTCTTTTATTCGGTTAGAATCCAAATAATGGTATTTTAGTTTTACAGAGCTTCTGCAGGGTCATTTCTTAAGACCCTCCCTGTGTCTGCCCCTCATTCAGGCCACAGAATATCATCCATCAGGCTTTGACATCCCCCCCACCCCAGGGGGGCACATCCTAAAAGGGAGTTCGACGCTACTCCCCTGTGACTGGCGCACATAGGCACTCAGTAAAAGTATGATTGAATGGACGAAAAGTAAATCAAGATGTCACTAGGCATTAGGGAAATGCAATGAAAACCTATTAGAATGGCCAAAAGTTTGAAAGGAGAACTGACCAAAGAGTGGGGTAAGGACATGAAGCGGCTGGAACTGTCATATACCACTGGTGGGAATGTAAAATGGTACAGCCACTGTGGAAAATAGTTTGGCAGTTTCTTATAAAGCTGAACTTATACTTATCATTTGACTCAAATAACCCACTGCCTAGGTAGTTACCCAAGAGAAAAGGAAGGCTTTGAGACACACCAAAACCTGTCTGAAGTGTTGATGACAGCGTTATTTATAATCCCCTAAAACTGGGAAAGATCTAACTGTCCTTCAACTGGTGACTTGGTAAACCAACTGTGACATCTCTGCACGATGGAATGCTACTCAGCAATGAAAAGGAGCAGACTATTAATACGAGCAAGAATCTGCATGGATGCGTTATGCTCAGTGTAAGAAGCCAGATTCAAAAAGCTGTGTACGGTATGATTTCGTTTATTTGACATTCTGGAAAAGGCAAAACTGTAGGGGTTTTTTTGCCAGCTGGAGGCTCTGCGGTGCTGTGGCAATGGGGAGGAGTGGGCGGCTTTGAGACGTGTTTTAGAGATGGAACTTGCTGAGAGATGGGACATTGAGGGTAGTGAGGGGAAAAAGAGGAATCAAGGATGAGGTCTTGATTTTGGACATGAATATCTGGGTGGCTGGCAGTGTGTTGTTTGCTAAAATAGGGAAGATTGAGGGAGAAACAAGAGTTTTCTTTGGTAGCTAGGCAGGAAATCAAAAGTTCTGTTTTGCACACAGTACCTTTGAGAAGCCCCTCAGGCATCTCTGTGAAGATGTGAACAGGCAGGTAGAGAGAGGTTTCCTGGAGCTCTGGGAAGAAAAGGGCTATATTTCAGAAACAATGACACACACACACGCACACCAAGCAAGGGCCCAGAAGACAGACTTCACAGCTAATGAAGTAGAGAAGGCTGTGAACAGTATTGAATAGGCTAAACTTCAGCTGCTGCACAGAAGAATCTAGGCCTGAAGAAACGCCCTTCTAGGCTGGGGGGAGCGAGACTCTGGACCAGCTAGATTCTACGTGTAATCCAGTTTCCTCTGTAGGCTGAAAACTGCCAGACAGGAATCACATGGCCATCAGTCTCTCCCCGATGGATGTGATGTTCCAGAGAAGTAAGAGTGAAGGGCAACATTTGTAAGACCAGCTGTCAAGAGGGAGCCTGAAGTCCTTGGAGAGGCATCTGGGGAAGTCCGAGCAAAAGCCTGCGGTTTCATAGAGAAGAGCTGACATTCTCCGATTTAATTTCTATCAGTCAAGTTAGCACTAGAGCTATGACTATAAAGAGGAGGGTGTTGCTTTCCTATGGCTGCTGTAACAGGTCTCCGCAAACTGACTGGTTTAAACAATGCAAATTTATTATTTTCCATTC
Organism: Equus caballus; assembly: GCF_041296265.1. Lineage (NCBI taxonomy): Eukaryota > Metazoa > Chordata > Mammalia > Perissodactyla > Equidae > Equus > Equus caballus. Next base: position 104,387,422 of record NC_091697.1, on the reverse strand, counting down.
TGGAGGTCAGAAGTCTCTGTGGGTTGGCAGGGCCTCTGGAGGCTTGTTCTGGATGCTCGAAGGGAGAATACATGTCTTCGCCTTTTCCAGCTTCTATAAGCCGCCCACAGACCTTGGCTTGTGGACCCTTCCTCCATCTTCAAAGGCAGCACCGTAGCATCTTCGAATCTCTCTCCAGTCTGAGCTCTGCTTTGCTCAGCACATCTCCTTTTCTCGCTCTGACCCTCCTGACTCTCTCTCTTTCCTTTATAGACTCTCATCCTTATGCTGGGCCCAACCATATAAAATGGGATAATTGCTTTATCTCAAGATCCTTAACTTAATCACGCCTGCAAAGTCCCTTTGCCGTGTGAGGTCACACAGTCACAGGTTCTGGGCACTAGGATGAGGACGTCTTTGGGTGGGGAGGGAGCATTATCCTGTCGACCACAAGAAACTTCCTGCTCTGTCCACTAGTGTGACTTTCTCCTTGGTTAAATAACTCATCCTATTTTTGTTTGTAAAACTGCACCGTCTGAACTAATTTGTTTCAGCGGAGGCCCTGGAGCCCGTCTCCTCTCTCGTCTTTGCTCTTTCCCCCGGTGCTGTGCAGTAGCCTGAAATTTACAACATTGCAGTTGCTTAACTCAGCCGTCTTAAGCTTTTCTTTTCCATCCACTGTGTAAGATAATAGGTTATAGACCTTTTAAAACAGAAGTTCTATATATGAAGCTCTCAGATCCAATGTGAAATGAACAAGGTGTGTTTTCTCTGTTCCATCACAAAATTTCTCTGCGTTGTGGATATTTGAGACTTTTGATTTTCTGCTACTTAAAATATTGAGAGTAGACGGCCCCTCCTAAAGTTTATGATATAGCGACTTTAGCGATCCACATAATCCTTGTGTATCAAATTCCCAGAAAAATGTTTGTTAATCTAAGATTGATACAGCGTGTCATTGATGTTTACATCATTTGTCAGCAAGGTCTGTGTCCAAGAGTGAGTGTGCATAAACGTGAGGCCGCACGTGGCATAAGATGCTGCCTCGAATCCTGGTGGAGAAGATTCAGATATATAACTTGAGCTTGTTGCCTTGAGGAAGTTATGTCACCTCCAGAATCTCACTTGGCTCCTGTGTACATAAGGAATAATACTACTGCTCTCCTGGGGATGGGGTGTAGACTACCTGACTTTCGTTTACAAAAAGCCTGATGAATACCAAGCATTGCCAAAAATTAAAATTTTGCCCCCCATAGTTCATCTATGCCTCTGTAAATCTCCTCTCTGTTTTCAATTAGGTTTGATATGCCTCATTATTTCTCATTTAGAATCATGTTTGAATTTTGCTTTCAACCATTTTGTATTCATTTAAATATTGGCTTTCTTTTAGTTCTTGAAGAGATTTCTATTTGCATGCTCTTAGGCTTGTTTTTTATATTATGATAGAAATACTATTTAGAAATTTAAAATTTTCTCCGTCTATTGTATGACATGTGCATGTAGAGAGATACCACAACTGCCAATCCTTAATAATTGTACTGGTCAGGATGCTGGCAGGAAACCTGTGACATCCTCAGGAGAGGTCATTGAAAGTGGAGGGCTGCCCCAGTGGCGTAGTAGTTAAGTTCGTGTGCTCCACTTCAGTGGCCCAGGGTTCGCAGGGTCAGATCCAAGGTGTGGACATAGCACCACTCTTCAAGCCATGCTGCGGCAGTGTCCCACATAAAATAGAGGAAGATTGGCACAGATGTTAGCTCAGAGACAATCTTCGTCAATCAAAAAGAGGAATGTTTGCGACAGATGTTAGCTCAAGGCCAATCTTCCTCACACACAGACAAAAGAGTTATGTGGAAAAGTTAAGAGAAACCAAGAAGGAATAATAAAGCGCCTCAGAGCTAGGACCACGAAGGCATCCTGTGCCCACCTGTGCCTCAAAGGGCAAGAGCAGGGAGGGATTGCCAGGACCTGCCAGGAGCTGTGGCTGTAGGAGAAGCTTCCGGGAGATGGGCACACCCACCGTCAAACCTCCACCCAGCCAGAGGGAGGGAGGAGGACAACAAGGAGAACAAACGTCCCCAGCTCTGCTCCCACCCTCTGCTCTCCTGCCAGCACTTCCTCTATTCAGACCAACAGAAGCCAGTGGGTGAGGGAGCCCGTTGATGGGTCCACAGAGATCTGTTTCCTGGCACACGGCAGGGTGGAGAGACCTGGGGACTGATCCAGAGGCTCAAACAGAAGATCCTCAGCACAGTGGCCTTCTGGAAAAATATCCTCCCCAATTAATTTCTGTTGGCCTTTGGCATTTGGTTGTATAGAAACGTACATGCACCCTCATCCTTAGGCGCTGACCCCTTTGGTCCCAAGCACCTTTCTCAGCACTGCTCTCTCTGGTCTTGAAGGAGAGCCGGTCACTGTGGCTAAGCCCAGATCAGATCATTCTTCTGTGGGTAGTAAGATTTGACTAATAAACTCGCAGTGTAGACACCCAGGTGACTGTGGAGTCCTCGCTTTCACAGCCGCAGCCTGGGCGGCGCCCTCGCTCACTCTGCCCGTCCTCCTTTCCAGGATGGAGCTTCAGCATGGGGTCGGCCTACCAGTTCCACAGCTGGCGTGTGTTCGTGATCGTCTGCGCGCTCCCCTGCGTCTGCTCGGTGGTGGCCCTCACGTTCATGCCTGAGAGCCCGAGGTTCCTGTTGGAGGTAACGCTGGTTCTTACAAACACTTGAGGAAGCCACACACATTGGAAAGAGCTCCTTGCTAATTCTAGGAACGCGTGTCTACCCCCTTGGGAGGAGCATTTTTCTTTCGTCCTCTGGAGCTATGCAGGATTTGGTTTCACGGAGACGGGTTTCCAACAAGCAGCCTGTGGAAAAGCTGCCTGGTGGCCAGAGAGCACTACTGTTCCGCCTCTAGCAAGTAACTTTTTGCTCAATGAAGAGAACAGGGCTTATTGTCTTATATATGAAATTTTACTATCCAGGGGTGCTATTTCTCGTTATAGGCACATCTGTTGACCTGCTAATGTAGTCAAGATATTCAAGTGGTCAGTATGTTCCAGGGGGACCTACCTCAATGCATTTGCACAATTACACCCAAGCTGATCTGAAAATACAAGATAATTATGAGAAAATCAGGGCATGAGTATTTCACCTCCTAGCAGTTCACTTTCCTTCACTGTCTACTCATGTTTCTCAGATTGGAAAGCACGATGAAGCTTGGATGATTCTGAAGTTAATTCATGACACCAACATGAGAGCACGGGGCCAGTCTGAGAAGGTTTTCACGGTGAGTACCACTCTTCAGCACGTCCTCTATGCCAGGGGTGGGGAAACTTTTTCTGGGAAGGCCAGGTTGTAAATTCTTCTCTCTCTGCACCGCTGCACTCATCTTTCAGCGTCTCGTACTTGCCATTTTACATAAGCTGCCACTGCTGTTGTCTGTGCTGTTCCCTCTGCGTGCAAAGTTCTTCCATCCTCTAGTTACAAAGTTTATTCTCAATGGGAAAACCAGTCTGAATTTATGAAAATTGGATGCATGGAATTTTTTGGAAGGAACAATGGTTTTTAAATCTTTCAATATATACAGCATACAATTAGACAAAAAGCGTTTTGTCCAAAATAGGTTTAAGGGCATATGCAGTATGGGGACATAAGTAAGATCTTCAGTATCTTCTAAATAATATCAATTATAGTCCTTAAAATATGTGAAATAGTCCCTGATTGAACAGTCCCCTTGATATCTTATTTATCCATTTCATTTTTATTTAGGAAACAAATTTTTAGTAATGTAAAGATAGACTTGACTTTGGCATCTATCCAAATTATCACATTCTTAATTGGCAAAATTTTTATGCAGCATGATGGAGAAATGACGATCAGTAATAAACGTCCTCCATTGAGGACCTGGAAGCCTTTGAGTAGGCCCTTCTTTTGAGTGGATGCACAATAGAGAAGAATGTTTTTAAATTAAAGGATCACGAGGCTGGAGGAATCTTGAGACCTCACCTATATGCTCAGTGTCACTTGTCCTTCCCAGCCAGGTGAGGATAGGCCGTCTTCCAAGGACTGCTGAGAAGGCGTTTCTGTAGGGCCTCATTGTCCTGCTTGCCTGCTTTTTCTCCCAGAAGGTTCGAGTTATCAAGTCCACTCATGGTCATCCACATTAGTGTTATTATATAAAGGTTAGGCGGGAATAGGTGGGAATGCTCCAAAAGAATTGGATAATCTCAAAGTCCTTTATAGTGTGACTTTCAAGGTCATTGCATGACTCCACCAGGACAAATCTGTTCTCTCCCTTGATTCATCTCCAGTGCCGTGAATTCGCAGGCTTTCCTTCAAGGTCTCTTTTTTTAAGCTCTTCGTTCTGTGCCCCTACCTTAAATCTTGTTTTTCAGGGCTTTGTTTTCAGCTAACTTCTTTTTAACCTTACACACTCTCCTTTGCTGCTCTCAGCTACTTCCTGCACCTCTCTCTCCTGATGGGCAAGTCTCCTGAGCTCCAGACATGCATGTTGAAGGGCTTTGCTACCATCCTTCTATGTACTACGAGCCCTTCAAATTCTGAATTTCTAAATCTGAACTTATCGCCATAACAGTCTCCAACCCTCTTCCTTGTCCTAAATTCTGTCAGCAAGCACCACCAGCCCTACCTGAACCAGAGCCCTGAAAACATCCTATTTCTTTCTTTCCTTTATCTCCATTGTATCCAAGAAATCACTGTGTCTATTATTCTCCATCCTAAATATCACTCATCATTGTCCCTTACTTTCCACCCTCACTGCCACCGATTTGGTTCAGTCCTCATTACTCACTTCCCTCTGCCCTTGGACTATTCTTCATGGATCTCAAGCTCTCTATAGTTTCCCAAAACACTGTTTTTACTAACACCTCTGGTCATTGGCACATGGTATTCCTCCCGCTTGGAATGCCCTCCGAGTAGTTTACACACACTGCCAATGACATACTTCTCCATAAGCCCCAGCTCAAATTCCGCAGTCCGTGAAGCCTTCTCTGTCACTCCCAGGTCTGCTTGGGTGTTCCAAACGGCACGTCTCTCCCATCTTGACACAGACTTCCAGTGGGGAACTTTTCCTTTGTATGGTTCTTTCTTGGAGGTTGGGATGTTGTACATTTGCATCTCCAGGGTCCGGTGCCACGTCCGGCACCCCAAGGGGCCACTGCATGAAGGAACAAACGGACACTGGTGAGTGGAGAAGGGGAAGCCTCCCAGAAGGAAGATGTTGAGTGATAAGAACACCCTTGTGATTAAAAAAAATATCTGAAGTGTCACAAAATAATGCTGCGTGGATTATTTTGAGGTCACTCTATTTGGAATCCCATATTGAACTCAGACATTATTTTCATTAAATGCAGACATCTTTGTTAAGATAGCCAGGAAGAGGCTACTGCTCACCTGGTATGAGCTGAAAGATACCGAGGGTCCCCTAAACACCTCTGTCAAAAGCCAGCCTTGGTACCTAGATTCTTGCAATAGAACTACCGCTTTGCATATTGGCAGAATCTTCAGAAAAATCTGTTCAAAAGTGATCCCTGGCAGGGGTAACGTATGCACACTTCTGTGTCCTCTCTGAGATTTATCAAAAGCAGGTAAATGCTGACTAACAGGGTAAGATGGGACAGGTCCTCTTTTCAGGCTTCATTCTCTGTGTTGAAGACATGGCTTCTCCTGGCCCTTGGTTCTTTTCTTAGCCAAGGGAGGCTAGCTGAAGTCAGCATGCAGCTTTTCACGGGGAGCCTCCATCACTTATTCCCCTTTTGATTGCTGAAGAGTCAGTGTTGACCCTTTCAACCCAAGCTCATTCCCTGGGCCTTGCGTCGTGGCCCCTGGTGGGCATTTGCTGAGCAGTCTCTGTGCTTAGGCTGAGGCAGGAGGAGGCAAGAGTCAGAGTGATGCTCTAAGAGTGAAAGTTCGATGGGAGGGCTTTCAGAACTGTGTTCAGGGGCCAGATCCATCAGGTAAGTAGGTTCCAAAGAAGTGTGTACAGTCACTTTAGTCCAAGCAAAGTAATTCTTGATCCAGAAGCTCATCTCTCTGGATGTCCTGTCTGCTGGTGTGCCTTTGTAGTGATGGTTCAGAGAGGGTCATTTCAGCTTCTTCTTGTTCCATTACTCTTTGCTCTTCCTCGTTTCTCTGCTTCCCCATCCGTCGTTCTTTATTCAGTTCTTTTAGGTTCTGTGGGGGTCTGTCTATTTACAGCAATGGTCTTATATATGTAGGGAGTGATTAGCAAATACCTACTTCCTTTTTGGTGGAGTCAGTTTCCGCTCCTTTAAAAACAAACGGTAAGCCTAAACTCAGCAACTTCAGAGAAGAGAACTCGGCACTTTCTCTGTCTTGCTCTTTACAGGTAAACAGAATCAAAACTCCAAAGCAAATAGATGAGCTGATTGAAATTGAGAGTGACACAGGAACGTGGTACAGGAGGTGTTTTGTACGGATCCGCACAGAACTGTATGGGGTAAGTAACAAACCCGCCCTGGCTCGCGGGCCCGCTTACTGCGTTTATGGTTAGTCAGAAGCAGCGTTGACTGAACCAGTTCTATGAATGTGGTTCTTCCCCCTTCTGCCCGGGACACCTGACTCCTGGAACAGGACCAGGTAATAGGAGCTCCTTGGGAGCAGCACAGTAGCCAAGACATTCCGTCTTGGGAAAGGGAAGGCGTTAGGCAAGGAGTCTTGGCAGTGACGGGTGCACTGAAGTCTTGAGTTACTCTATCTATTGGCCTCCAGGAAGCCGATAAATGAAAATTCCAGTATTTGGTTTCCTGTAGCCTTTAGCTTTTACATTTTAAGTTCAAATGAATCCAGCCCAAAGAAAATTAAACTTTTTTATAATTTGTTGGAGGGAGGGTGGGGAGTGGGGTTGACTTGATAACAGCATAAGAAAACTAACTCTCCAATATTTCACAGATTTGGTTGACGTTTATGAGATGTTTCAACTACCCAGTCAGGGAAAACACAATAAAGCTTGCAATCGTTTGGTTCACCCTGTCCTTTGGGTAAGTGACATTTAAATTCTTGGTGAGCGAAATCTTTAAATTTCCACACCCTAACTCCCAATCACACTGCTTTCTTTTCTTATACGGTTTGATGCAGTTAACCTTCTAGGAAAGAATTTTTTTCAGCTTAGATATGCTGATAGTTATGGTTTTTATAAACCAATTATTGTATTTATCTTGTCATACAGCTGGGGTGAAACCAATAGTATTTGGAAAGTCCCATGAGACCCTGGGTGGCTTGTCTCCATGACTCCCCCCGCTGCTCCCGTCTGCTCGGCCAGCCTCACGGGCCTCTGTGCTGTCCCTGAACGTGCAGGAACCCTTCCCTTGTCAGGCCCTCATGCTGCCCCTGGCTTGTTGACTTGCCTCCTTGGAGACGTCCCTCAGATGTCACCTTCTCAGTGACACCTTCCCGAAGCACCTTTTTTAAATCACAGCCTCTTAGCACTCCCCATCCCCTTCTCAGTTTATTATTCTCTTCAGCACCTTCCATCTTCTAATAGGAAAAAGCTTATTTATTCTGGAAAGAATGGAGCTCTGTCTCATGTCTGGAAGCTCTGAGAGAACAAGAATCGTAAACTGTTTTGTTCACCAATGTATATCCCTGGCACATAATAAGTGCTCGATAAATAGTGAGCTGGTGAAGAAAACCACCATATGTGTGCTCTAAGGATAAAGGAGGTAGGGAGAACATTTCAGAACTTTGTTTGCTAATAGTTGATACAGTCACTTTAGAATATGTGAGCACCACTCCATTTTTGCCTAATTTTCTATTTAAAAAGGCAGTTAGCTAGTACCCCACACTTTCAAGTCACTAGGCTCTTGGTGCCTCGTAGAGCCTAAGATCGATGCAGCAACTCCGTCTCTTACCATCCCTAAATTAAAGCAGGTAGTGGTCAGAGATGACCCATCTTTCCTGGTGCTGGGAGGGGCGACAAAGGGGAGATGGGAAGGTGGGGGCAGGAGACCTAAGAGCCGGTTCCGCTGTGTGACTTGGGGACACTACCAGGTTTTCGTTTCCTATTTCTAAATTGAGACAGCTCATTTAGAAGATGTAAAGTAACTCCCACTTAGGTTCTAGAAAACCCATTAATCCGTGAAGGAAGAGAGGGCTGAAAATTAACACGTGTAAGTGCCTGCTACGTGCTGAACACTGGCCCAGGTTCCGAGATGAGCGAGACGAAAGTCCTCCTCTAAGATGTGACGATTTACAGGCTAAGGATGATCTGGTTTGTTATTTTGTTTACTTATCTGTTATTGACCACATTTTAACCTTTATGATTTCCCTCTAACATCCCTGAAACCTCAAACAGTGCCTGAAATGTTTGCTGAATAAATGAAAATTAGCTGCCACTCCTCCGCATCGTTGAGAGGGATGTTCCAGGGTGGCGTGCTTCCCTCATTGTTGCCATTTTTAAAGATTTTGTCCTATGCATGTAACGAGAGCAATGCGATGGATGTTGCATCCCTGAGTTATTTCTTATTCCGTGGCCACCATGCACATTCCCGCAGTAGTTAATTCATGGTCTCAGAAGAGAAGGGGTTGGAATCTGTGGACTCCTGAGGCAGAGATGTTTCAGGAATCCTGATGGCAGTGATGGGGATAAAAACTACGGAGTCTTTTGAGCACTCACTATGTGCTAGGTACATTGCAGCCCATTTAATCCGAGCAGCCACCCAGGAAGGTGGATACGATCATCATTCTGATGTTTGAGACGTGGTCACTGAGGCCAAGATGCCCCCGGCTGGTAAGCGGCCAGGCCAGGATTTGCACCTGGCGTGTCCACCTGCAAAGGCTGTGCTCACGACCACTGCTTTCCCCGTGTAACCCAGCGTAACTGGGGATAAACTTGCGTGGGCATCAGAAGGATCACCTGCAGGACGCCCCCCCCAGAGGCTCTGATTCAGCAGGTGTGCGTGGGACCTGAGGGTGTGCATTTCTCACAAGGTCCCAGGGGATGCTGACGCTGCTGGTCCAGGGACCCCACCTCGGGAACCACCAGTTTCGAGCAGCAGTGTCAATAGAAATATAATGTGAGCCACATGTCATTTTTTAAAAATTTTTTTGTGAGGAATATTGGCTCTGAGCTAACATCTGTTGCCATTCTTCCTCTTTTTGCTTGAGGAAGATTGTCACTGAGCTAACATCTGTACCAAGATTCCTCTATTTTATGTGGGAGACTACCACAGCATGGCTTGATGAGCAGCGCTAGGTTCACCCCCAGGATCCAAACCTGCAAACCCCGGGCGGCCGAAGTGGAGCATGCAAACTTAACCACTACGCCACTGGGCCAGCCACTAAAGAAGGATGTTATTTTTTTTGCTTTTTGGGGTTTTTTTTCCGAGGAAGATTAGCCCTGAGGAACATCCATTACCAATCCTCCTCCTTTTTTGCTAAGGAAGATTGGCCTTGAGCTAACATCCATGCCTACCTTCCTCTACTTTGTATGTGGGATGCCTGCCACAACATGGCTTGATAAGCAGTGTGTATGTAGGTCTGTGCCTGGAATCTGAACTGGCAAACCTCAGGCCTCTGAAGTGGAGTGCGCAGACTTAACCACTGCACCACCAGACTGGCCCTCACATGTGTCATTTTAAGTTTTCTGGCAGCCACACTAAAAAAGAAAAGTAAAAGGAAACAGGTGAAATTAATTTTAATAATATATTTTATTTTACTCATTATGTCCAAGATATTATTTCAACATATAATCAGTATAAAATGGTTAATTTCTATTGACTTAATTTTTCATTCTTTTTTTCGTAAGTCTTCAGATTTGGTATTTTATACTTATTGCACATCTCCTTCAGACTAGCCACCTTTCAGCTGCTCAGGAGCCACTGTGGTTGGTGGCCGCTGTCCTAGAGAGCACAGGAGAGTGACTGAGCTGACACCTGTCACAATAACTCATTAGAGGTCAAGAGGCAAAAGTGGAAATGACCTGGATTTTCAGATAATAACCTAAGGGCCCTTTTCCCAACCTTGAGCCACTTTGAGAAATGAGGCTGTACCCCCAGGCTAGCAGTATCGGGGGAGTGTGGGAATCCAGAAGGAGTCTCCATTAGTAAAGAGGTCGTTCTTTAAGGGCCCCCACGGTTTTTCCACCCCGGGGTTTGTACCAGCAGACCAGGAGACGGGGTTCCCCCGTGCAGCCTGGGCGATAAGAAAAACGTTGGGGCCAGGTGCCATGTGTTGGCCTAGGATGGGATTCTTAGGGATGTCCCTTCCCACAGGAAGCATCAGGAATTACATACCTGGCTCTGCAGGTAACCCCAGACCATCCATCTAGCTTGATCTTTACAAATTTAACCGTCGGGTGAGGGGGCAGTGCCGATGGCTGTCTGATGCTTCATCGTGTTACAGGGGGCCAGTCAGGACCAGAAGTCCTTCTCCAGAACTGCCAGCTCTGAGAGGGGCAGGGAGCCGCGCGTTGCTGCTGGTGCGCTTGCACCTTTACAGACTCACGTTTCTTTGTCTTTGCAGGTACTATGGATTGTCTGTTTGGTTCCCTGATGTCATCAAACACCTGCAGGCAGTCTCCTTGCCAATGAGAGATGTGCCAAGAGAGAGATATGCAAATTTTACGATTAACTTTACCATGCAAAATCAGATTCATACTGGAATGGAATACGACAATGGCAGGTCCAGAAACCTTGAAATAACTTAAATTTGCTATGAAAGTCAGTTACAGAGGAATAAAGAGTATGTGAGAATAAGATGGGTTATAGCGTTTTTTGGTTCAGAGAAGAAATCTAAGGTATAATTTGATGCCTGTCTTCTGTTCCTGAAAAAGGGGACTACTTTTCAGAATTCTTTCCTTCTCCCTGAAGCAGAATCAAGAATTGGAGTTAAATCGTATCAGGAAGAATTTCAATTAGAGAGCAGGAATGAGCCCCCAAAGTTAAGGGCTTTGAAAATATGGAATAAGTTAGCAAAGGCCTTTTTTGAGTGTGGAATCTGGAATGCCTCTTGACGAGGAGAGAAAACTGGCTCAGGCAGGTGGTTCTGGTTCATTCTTTTAGAAAGAGAAACGGATAGACAAGGGGTTGTTTCTATCCATTGCTTGTTGTCTGAGTGAGTAATTGCTGATATCAGTTCCTGAAGCTTACATCATTCCTAGGAAACTGTCCCAATTTCAGAAGTGATAAAAGTAAAAATCTAAAATAATTCAACAAAGTTTCCCAGGGAAAAAACCAGTTTGAAAGATGAAAAAGAGTTCTGTGGGATGCTTATGATTTGTGTAATGAAAAGGAGGGTCACCAACCAGGAGATCATTGTTTGAATTGCAGTTGACTTGGGCGCCAGTCCTTATCCAGGCCACACAGGGTCCCCTTCGCTCTCCCACAGAAAATACTGACTCGAATCTGTGCTTGCTTTCCACAGAAATGGTCAAGTCAAGTGCTCTGTAACTCTAGGCTAAAAATTTACCTCATTTATTTAAAAAAGTATTGTTACTCCATTAGAAATTTCTAATGTATGTTTGTGTCTCTGACAGTCATGTTTTTAATAATATTGGTTAAAGTTCTAAGCTGGATATTCAGCCAGCCATCATTAAGGAATTTTTTTGTTTTTGAGGAAGATTAGCCCTGAGCTAACATTTGCTGCCAATCCTCCTCTTTTTGCTGAGGAAGACTGGACCTGAGCTAACATCTGTGCCCATCTTCCTCTACTTTCTATGTGGGCTGCCTACCACAGCATGGCTTGCCAAGCCGTGCCATGTCCGCACCCAGGATCTGAACTGGCGAACCCCAGGCTGCCGAAGCAGAATGTACACACTTAGCTGCTGCACCACTGGGCCGGCCCCGAGAAATTTTTTACATTAGCAATATAATGATTAATAATTTTAATAGTATTAAAATCCTTGTAAAACATGTACTTTCAGTTTAGAAGGTGATAGAATTTTTTTTTTTGTCTTCCGGGGAAATTTGCAATACCAGTAGCTAACTCATTTTTTACAAATAGCTTTCCTATTCCACATCATAAAATGGCAACTCTTTGTGTGCTGATATGGAATAACCTCAGAGGCGGGCTATTATCAGGAGATAGTGAAGTGTAGAATAGTGTGTCTCTAGAACCTAGATCCAGAATGCTCTGGAAAGAGCACATGAGAAACTGACAGCAGTGGTCATCTCTGGGCAAAAGAGCTGGATGGCTTTAGGATGGTGGAAAGAGACTTGTTTTTTCCTTTTCCACGTTTTGAATTTTATACCATATGTATTCTGTGTATATATTATCCATTAAAAAAAAATAAAATAGTTTCCCCTTTCTAAATTCAGGTCCATTTCAGAAAATTGATAATCTTCTTAAAATGTGCCATTATTTACCCTCCTTTGGTGGGTAAATTTACAGATGCTTCTACTCTTGGCCAGGAGTAGGGGTTGAAATAAGATGATTTTTTAAGGTGGTTGGTCTGTTAGGCCACAGTGTGCTTGGAACTGACAAATGCTGTCAGGTGTTAGGGCAAGAACGATTTTGCACGTACTCAACAGGGCATTGCTTTTAAGTCAGCCAGCTCACTCACCTGGGAGATCAGTCCCTTTCTGCCCCTAATTAGAGTGGTATTTGCTATAATAACTTCTTCCTCAGTCGAACAAGCATTTTCCTCTCAGTGACTGGCTAAGTACACATTCATAGTCTCTTAATAAATTACCGAGACACGTTGATGAATATTTACCCCTGTCTCCTGGGAGTCCCTATCAACACGGACAGATCTGAATCGCAGACTCCTCTAAGACATTGGGATCATTGTGACTGTTGTCATCTTCACCACCTAGAACCCCCCTGCAGCACCCAAAAATGTGTCTGAGCAGGTTTCACCATTCTGCACGTTTCCAAAAATTAGCAGAGCCCTCATCCTTCTGCTTGGTTCAAGGAATACCTGTAGGCTGTAAGAAGAAAAACGTTCTTGGAAATGAGTATGACCTGTGAGTTTTCTTGGCCCCTGAGTCAATCGTTCCCCACATAAATGAAGCAGAATTCTCACATCCTCTCTTCAGCGTAATTGCAAGTCCCTGTACTGGAATGAAGAAGCCTTGGGTTTTCAGCTTAGGAAACAGACTTTCATGAAAAGTGAGCATGGGAGCACGTCCTCAAGTTAGAGCTGTTAAGCCCAGGTAGAGAATTTTCAAATAAAGGTGTATGTGAAGGAACAAGAGGATAGGATTGGAAAGTAAAGAGTCGATAGCCACAGTGTCTCCAAACTCTCTCCCTCCAATTGCACACCCCACAAAGGCTTTGACCGACATTGCAAAAAGCTGAATGAAGTTATCTCGAATGCCACCTCTCCTTCTGTGTAAAATAATATTGGTGAGCAATGAGAGAGCCAAAAGCAATGAGGAAAAGCTAAGAGCTTAGAAAACCCAGGAGCCAATGTCCTTCATAACTAAGAGAGTCCATAGTGGGGCATCACATCTCTAAACCTGTTTGACTTAGCTTTGAACCCTGATGGACACAGTCATTGATACGAATTTTTTGTGTGTTGGACAGATTCCTAGGAATCAAGTTCAAATCTATAACTTTCAAAGATTCGGTTTTTAAGTCCTGCACCTTTGAGGATGTGACTTCAGTTAACACCTACTTCAAGAACTGCACGTTTATTGATACTGTCTTTGACAACACAGGTAGGTGTGCTATGTAGCCCTGCCAGGGATCTCTTCCAAAGACCCAGTTCTTGGCAGAACCGTGACCCCATGTGATGGTGTGGGCAGAGGCTTGTGGGGAGTGCAGATGGAGCGTACGTGAATGGAGTCCTCAATCAGGGTGGATCAAAGTGAAACTTGTATTATTTATCTTTGTCAGGTTTACTGCAAATGGAACTTGCTGAAGTTCAAAGTTGAAAAAAAAATCCTTTGGTGAATAATTTTTAAAGCAAAGAATTAGCCTATAGTTTGTTTATTTTGATAATCCTGGTTTCAAAATCTGGTGTTTGCTTAAGTGAGCATGCCTGAACCAGTTACCCGAGATGGACAACATGTGGCCAGGCTCAGTCAGATACAGGTTTTCCGTCCAGCCCATTTAGTGGAGTCTGGAAAACTCACCAGGGAAAAAAAGGAAGGGAAACAAACATTGAACACCTTCTGTAAGCTGGTTCCGACTCTAGGTCAGTAGACATTCATTATCTCGTTGAGTTTTCACAAGAGCTGGGGCTTGGAAAAGTAAGCAATTTGGCCACATTCATAGAACTAGTAACAGCGGATATTTGAACCAGGTTTATCTGATTGCAAAGCCCCCCGCTTCCCCACCCCCACACGTTGGTCTGTCTGTCCTGTGAGTCCAGAATAACAGCCTGACACTCATAGGAGTATCAGCCTATCCTGATGCCAGCCCGGCCATGTTGGTGCTCAGACAGGAGCCCACTCGGCTCAGCTTCAGATGAGAATGGAGCCCGGCGTCTTCGGGTTTTTTCAAATGGTACTATCACTGACTTCTAACCTATTCAGCCTCAGAAGACCAACTCTTGAGGCGGATCTTGACAATAACAGTTTTGATTCTCACTGCCTTTTAGCAGAACCCGTCATCGTCTGCAGGCCTTTCTTGAATTAGATCCAAGTTCAAGAGAAATAGCAGCAGTGAATGCTGGTGACCTTCCAGTGAGACTGACTCTTGTTCCTCTGCAGGTTCCTCCACTTAGACCTTAACTTACAGTTTCAGTCTCAAGGACCTAAGGAAAGTCCTGTTCCTTCTCTGTGCCTCAGAGTCCCATAAAATGGCAATAATAAGACTGATTCATGCACATTTTGGAATTGTAGTGTGGAAGCTATTAATATTATAATGGTGGTCCTTATGTAACATGATAATTAGAACAAAGTAGCATCGTAAAGGAGTAAGCAAGTAATATGATGAGCAATGGCCAACTGTAAGAAATCAGAAGATAACTGGGCTCTCTAGTTTATTCCTTTATTTGACAAAGGTGTGCCTTCATTCAGCTTCTTTGTAACATGAGGTCCTGGACCAGACCCCGTGCTTTGGCCAGGCCCTGAAGCCCTGAAGGAGTCTATGATACCATGATGCTTCTCTGAATTCTGGGCACGCTTTCTTACACTAGTGCACAACTGTGAAGAGCTTGACGAATTGTCCTTCTTTGTGTCCACAGATTTTGAGCCATATAAATTCATTGATAGCAAATTTCACAACTGCTCATTTTTTCGCAACAAGACGGGATGCCAGATTACCTTTGATGATGACTATAGTGCCTACTGGATTTATTTTGTCAACTTCCTGGGGACACTGGCGGTGTTGCCAGGGAACATCGTGTCTGCTCTCCTGATGGACAGAATTGGGCGCTTAACAATGCTAGGTATGTGCCTGCTTCCACGTAAAAAAAAAGAGCTGCCCCTGCAGTCTAGAGGGAGCCTGTTTCCCACTGTACTCCCTGCCCCCTTAGGGATTTGCATCCCCTGGAGATGAGGAGAAATCCCTTAAGACCTTTCACTAGGACTAAATTTTAGTGAAAATTATGTCTAATTGCATTTCATTTGAGCAGCTTCCATGAGTGAGCAGACTGAAAAACTAATTATGTGCGACTAATGGATATTTTCCCACTTAAGTAGCTGAATAATTAATGATATGCATGTCATGCTTGCTGTGTTCAGAAGGCAGTCAGAGAGACAACCTTCAAATAGGTGAGCACACCTGTCCCTGAGCTTTACGGAGCCCAGGCTGCAGCTTTCCCTTGAGACTGGGGTTTGCTGGGAGATCTCAAAGATGCTAGGCTGCTTGCTCTGCCAGGATGGCGGGAATCATTGCAGCCTTTGTTGGCTTCGTTGGCAGGTGGCTCTATGGTACTTTCTGGGATCAGCTGTTTCTTCCTTTGGTTCGGCACCAGCGAATCCATGATGATAGGCATGCTGTGTCTGTACAACGGCTTGACCATCTCAGCCTGGAACTCTCTTGATGTGGTCACAGTGGAACTGTACCCCACGGACCGGAGGTATGTTGAAATGGGCCCCCAGGAATAGGAGCTCTGAGCCCCGTAACACCACTGAGAAGTTACAGAAAATAAGCCAAACTATCATTTCCCCAAGAAAGTAAAAATCCAAAAAATATCTGGTTTATGAAGTTGTAGGTTCCACTCATATATTTTAAAAAGAAAATGTAGGGGAATATACTTGCTAGCAGGAGTGAATAGGGCACTGAACCAATGAAGGAATCTAATTGTGTCCATGGCTTAATATGTTGGGTAACAACATGAGGAAGCTGTAACGAGGCTGTGAGGGGTGGGTTTAACAGCCTCCCTTGGCTCTCACTTTGAGCCACTGACCAGCCCTGAGAAGCTCCTTACCTTACGTTTGCAAGCATCTGCATGAGCTCTGCATTCAGCAACCACGAAGAGGTCTCCAGAACCTACCTCTTGACCTTCCTGGTCTGTTGGAGGAAAGCCCAAAACTTCTCCAGGTACCTAAAAAAGATTTCTACTAGACGAAAATTATGCATCTGGTCCCAAAATGGAGACACAAGAGACTTTGCACCATATATCAGAGAAAGGGCTGGAATGTAGGGTTTTGGGGTGGAGCTTCAGCAGCTGGATCATTAAAAGAATAGAAGCCCTGAGTGAAGACGAATGGTCTTGCCCTCTTTTGTTTTGCGTGTGCTCTGTCTCCATGGAAGCCCTCCGATGAGGATGGGCTCAGTGTTCTCTGCAATTTGAATGGAGGAGGGTTTTTTTCTAGGACTGGGCAGCGACTTTGGGGACATCCATTTTCGACTGATCCTGCGTCTCTCCTCTTGCTTATTGGCCCCAGTGGAGAACCTTCTCTGCCTATCCAGACGCTCTAACTTCTGTTTCTTCTTCACGAACATCTCTTAGTGAGCTTACAGGAGTCTGTCGGTTCTCCCGTATCCATCTGTCTGCAGAACGTCTGAAACTCTTATGGACGCCTGCTATCGAACGTTCTAATCCAGACCTCAGTAACCTCCTGTTGAACACTTAGGCACTGAAAGGAACCAGACACCCCATGTACAGAATCTCTTTCATTCGTTCAACAAGCATTAGTTCTCTTTTGTGGGCAAGCTCCTAGGGTGGATGCCACGGGCCTTGGGATGAGGGTGCTCCCCAAAGCAAGATTAAGACTCTGCAGCTTTCATTGAGCTTCCTTTCCTCAACCTCTTCTGTAAACAGCACCCAGATGTGGATTAAACTCTACATTTAAGATAAACCTCTCGTGTTAAAGCAAGGCTATGTCACAGGCTGCTACCTTTTTGTTTGACATTTGAGAGTTTGATGCAATTTTAGATGAATCGGCTACTTATCCCTCTGCCATAAGGAATGGAAGGAGGAGTATTCTCCTATGGAAAAACCTGGCTTAAAAACAACACAAAACACAGCACAAATTGTGCAGGTCCGTCCTCTGAGAAACATGGACCCGCTGTTTCTGTTGTCGGGAAAGTTAAACATCAACTAAGAGAAACACAGGAGCAGCTGTTTGTGTTGGCTCAGGTCTTCTGAGAGGCAGAGGACCAGATGGGATTAAACACGCCCAGGTTTTATCAGAGGAGGTGTCTGCATGAGAGAAGACGAGAGGGAGGTGGAGTCTGGAGAGCCAGCGCAAGCCGAGCCTGAGCCCCATGAAGGGGCAGAAGGGCCCCAGCCCACCAGCAGTCTAAGGAGGTTTGGCAAGGCTGGTGGGGGCTGACAGTGTCAGCTTCAGAGGAGTCCTGCCTGTCCCGGGAACCAGGCTGCCGTAGTATTCCTGCCACGTTCAGTTACCGGGGCAGCAAAACACGGTAATGAATTTCAGGTGCAGCGCGGGGCCATGACCCGGAGGTCCACGAGATGCGTTCCCACTGCAGCCACGCTGTTGCTGGCGACGTTCTCAAGTGCATAAGCAGACGTCTTCGGACAACGTGCAGGAGGTCACTTCCTTCTGTCATGGAGAGAGGACGTGTCGTCCGGAGCAGCGTTGCCAGGGCCCTGGTGAATTAGCGAGTACCCCACTCTGTTCCAGGCTCAGGCCTTCTCCTCCATCTCTGCCGTGTTCCTCTGGGTCACTGAGGAAGTCTCCGCTGCCCTCTGGCTCAGCTGTCGGAGGAAATCCCCAGCTGTTTCGTGGGCAGGGGCCCCACCGCCTCTTCTCCCCATGGAGGCAGACCAGAATACGTGTTGACAAGAATTCTGGTTAGAGGCTGTGACTTTTCATGATTGAATTTCAGCACTGCCAGCTCCCTGCCCAGTTTCTAGAATCTGTCCTTAATGATCAGAAGAGGACACTCTGATTCCAGGCCTCAAGCTAAAACGTGGCCTCCTGAGTCATTTAGCAGCCCGCTCTTATCAAGATCCCAGTCCACTGATTATCTTTGGGGAACATCATTTGAGTATAGTCCAAGCACCATGAGAGTTATGACACTGGAAAGCCACCCTTGTCAACCACATTATGGATTTTACCTTTAATGTCACACCTTTGACTTTTACTGGGGGTTACGTTTGCGTTCACTGTAGAAACACCAGTGAGGACGGGACACTGCCCATTATGGCGCCCCTTTCCCCGTCTGCAGAGTCCACCACCGAGTGTGCGGGGAGTGCCAGGGCCCCCCGAGGAGCTGCTCTGTCCCTCCATTTCTCCGATGAGAACGGGTCACCCTTCCCTGTTCCTTCTCTGTTGTGCAGTCCAGAGGCGGAGGGCCTATGTCTGTGCCAAACCCGCACGGTCCAGGTTACTGCTCCACTCCTCCTCCTCCTCATCTGCCCCCTGTCATTCCTATTTTATTAATTTTGTGTCTTTTATAAGCTACCCTAAATCGTTTCATAAAGAGGCAGGAAATTTTGAAATTAAAGTTACATGTACTTACTCATTGAGCAGCACTTTTCTGTGCCTAAAATATGAAGCAAAACTACAACCATAAACACTTTTTGTAAGGGAAAGCTCTGTTTTCTCCCTCTGCTCTCGACACTTCACTTCTGGCCGCCAAATGTGCGGGATTTTGCCGTGCCAAAGAATTCTCTAATTCACAGCAGACACAACAGTTTAGCTCAATTCTGACACTGTCTCCCTGGAGATGGCATCACATCCCGCAGGGGAAGGACTCAGTCCACAAGACTGCCCCCACTTCAGATGCCAAACGCAAGTCAGTTCTCACCTGTACTTCTGACCAACCAGCTATGAACTGGAGTTCCCCTGACTCCCTCCTTGGGTTCAACAATTTGCTAGAACAGTGCACAGAACTCAGGGAAACATTTACTTATGTTTACCAACTTATTATAAAAGGATGCAACTCAGGAACAGCCAGATGGAAGAGAAGAGAAGCACAGGGCTGGGTATGGTATGGTATAGTGCCCTCCCGACACTTCTGCATGTTCACCAACCTGGAGCTCATGGAATCTTGTTGTTTGAGAGTTTTTATAGAGCTTAATCTCCAGCCCTACCCAGCGCTTCCTGCTTCCAATTCTCTATCACTTGCTGTTTCAAGTGACCAGCCTCAGCCTGAGGCTATCTAGGGGCTCTGCTCAAGTCGCCTCAGTAACATAAACTCAGGTGTGACTGAAAGGGGCTCCTTCTGAATACCTCAACACATTCCTATCACTCAGGTTTTAGGAGCTCTGTGCTGGGAACCAGGGACAAAGACCAAATATGTTTCTTAGAGCACACTTTTCCATTGTGTGAATGTCACTACCATTCTTCTATCCTCAAACCCTCGGCGTCAAAGATTAAGCATAACATAACGATGCTAGAGTCTTAAACAGGTGCCCAGTGACATTTCAGCATTTCCTCCAGTTTAGAAAGATCATGGTCAGTGACTGGCACGTGATCGTTTGAGGGGCACAGAAAGGAGCAGAAGGACCCTAAGAAGCAGCTTTACCTACTTCGAAGACTCGTTGTGAGAACTCTGGGCTGGGAGTACATCCCCATGGATTATTTTAGTGGGGTCCTTGTAAGGTGCAACTTGTTTATGGAGAGGTGGGGGAATCAGTTCCTTGGAATGGAAGCTTAGGGAAGATTTGTAGTGTATTCTGTGATATTCTCTGACACCAAATATGTGGTGTCTTTTCAATTCTCCAATCAATTCACCAATCAATTCTCCAATTCTGATGCTATCTACCTGGAGTTAGCATCAGATCCCACAAGTTAGATGGCCTAGTCCCACAAGACTGCCCCTGCTTTAGATGCCAACTGCAAATGGGGTGCCCAGGCTACTCACACTTCTGGCAGCCAGCTGCAAATTCAGGAATTCCCACAGCCCCCCAACAGGTTTGATAATTTACAAGAATGACTCGTAGAATGCAGGAAAATGCTACACTTACTATTACAGTTTCTTATAAAAGATATAAATGAACAGGCCAGATGAAGAAGTACCTAGGGCATGGTCTGGAAGAGTCCTGAGTACAGGAGCCTCTGTCCCCATGGAGTGAGGGTGCACCACCCTCAGCATGTGGATGGATTCACCAGTCCGGAAGCTCTCTAGATCTATGGAGGTTTCATTACATGTGCGTGATTGATTAAATCATTGGCCATTGGTGATTGAACTCAGTCTCCTCCTGTCCCCTCCGCAGAGGTGGGGGGGTGGTCACTGAAAGTCCCAACCCTGTAATGATGTGGCTGGTTTTTGTGGAAACCAGCCCCCAGAAGCTCTCTAGGAGCCCTTCAAATTAAAGCAATGATAATATGTAGTTTTCTGTTATTATGCAGAAAAGTCAAGATTTTAAAGATTGATAGAATTCAGTGGTAAGTGCAGTGGGTGAGGATGGAATTACTGCTCAGAGACTGTTGTGGGAATTCTAAAAACAGGTACAACATTTTTTAGAAGCGAATCTAGCAATCTCAATGTTTTTCCCTAGCTGCTTTCAGAGGATTTCTTGGTGTGGATTTCTTTGGATTATCATATTTTTGGACTCGTTGGCTTCTTGAATCTGTAGGTTTATGTCTCTTGCTAAATTGGGGAGGTTTTCAGCCATTATTTATTTGAATACTTTTCTCCTGCGTGAACTCCAGTCACGTAAGTATTAGATCTTTTGTTACAGTCCCACAGGTCCCTGATGCTCTGTTAATTTGTTCTCAGTCTATCAGCTCTATGTTTTTCAGACTGGAGAATTTCTATCTTCTGTCTTCCAATTCACTGATTCCTTCCACTGACTCCTCCTTTCTGCTGTTGAGCCCAATCACTGAACTTTTTATTTTGGTTGTTGTATTTTCCAGTTCTAAAATTTCTATTTGGTTCTTCTTTATGTTTTCTATTTCTTTACTGAGGCCTTCTGTTTTTTCATGATGCTTTCTATATTTCATATGTTTCAAATGCATTCATAATTGCTCATTGGAACGTTATCATCATGACTACTACTTAAATCTTTGTCAGATAATGCTAACATCTCTGTTTTCTCAGTGTTGGCATCTATTAATTGTCTTTTCTCGTTCTGTTTGAGATCTTCATATGAGTGATATTCGTTTGAAAGCAGTCATTTTCTTCTTATGTTATGAGGCTTTGGATCTCATTTAAACCTTTAGTTTTGGTTGGCTTTCCTAGACTCCTCTCTGGGAGGAGAAGGGGGTGCATTGCCTTGTTATTGCCAGGTGGAGGTAGATGTCCACTTCCCCACTGGGCCTCCATTGACACCTGAGAGGGGATATCCTTGTTACTGCTGGGCAGGGGTGGGAGTCCAGGCTCCCCTCATGATCACAGATACCATGCAGGAGAGCTCATTACTGGCCAGCCAGGATGCAAGTCCCACCTCCCTACTCAGCCTTCCCTGACACCACCCCAAGGGTGATGCTGAGGCCCCTCTTTACAGTTTCGTGAGGGTGGAAGTCTAGGCTCTCCACTTGGCCTTTACTGGTGCAGCTGGCAGTTGGACTCTAGTTTTTTCTGGTGTTTGGAGGAGAGACATTATTGTCTAAACATTTTCTGTCTTGCTACGCTGCCCCTATCCTGGTCCTTTGGCTACAGAGAGCAAGCTTTTGTTGGGGCTTTAAAAAATCCGTACCTGTTCCTGTTTCCACATTGCCAGCTTCTTCAGGTCCAAGTCTGAGATCTATAAGAAAACACAGGGAGCTCACCATTCCCATGATCCCTAGCTGCTCTGCCTTTTTTCTCTGTCTTTCAGAGTCTCCTTATATTTGTTTCATAATGTTCAGAATTTTTAGCTCTACTTAGTGGGAAGAATAAGAAAGTCTGTCTACTCTATCTCGATTTGAATTTTAATATTGTTCATTTATTTACTCAACTTTTTTTGAGTGCCTGTGATACAACCATGAATAAGCCATTTGTCACAGAGCTTAAGGACAGTGAACATCAAGTGCAACATGTTGTGGTCAGGGTTATTGGGAAGGAAGTCCATGGTTCTGAAAGCAGAAGAGAGGGCTTCTTGGAAGAAGTGACATCTGAGCTGAGACCTGAAGAATAGTAGATGATAGCCAGGCAGAGAGACAGAGAAAGAGTATTTCAATCAGAGGAAGTACCACCTGGAAAGCTCTGGAAGCAAAAGAGTTGCCAGAATTAAGCAAGGAACAGATCACGAAGGATCTTGTGAATTGCATTAGTCTATGGCTGTGGGGAGCCTTTGAGATGTTTTAGGGAGAAGTGACAAGGTCATGGGCTAGAGAACTCACTCAGTGGCCAGAAAGGAGGCAAGGAGACTAGTTAGGACACTGAAGATGGTGATGTGGACTAGAAAATATAGGCAGGAAGATTCAACATGTTCACAGATATTTAGAGAATAAGCAAAACTGGGTGCTTGATTAGATGTTGGGGCGAGGAAAGAGATCATCAAAGGTGATCCCAGTTTCTACTTGTGTAATTGAGTGGATGGCGATGGCAGTTTTGAGACTGGGACACAGGAAAAGGAGTAGGTTTGGGCTGGGGTTGGGGAGATAATGAGCTCCATTTTGGACATGTTGGGTTTTCATGTTAACTGGCATAGTCTGATAGGCATTTGAATATTTACGTTTGGATGCAGAAAGACACCTGAGGTGGAAATAGAGCATTCATTATCTAATGCATTAAACAAGTGATTCTGGACTATGTATCATGTGGCAGGAACTGTTCTGGTCCCTGGGATACAGCGGTGAACAGAACAGAAAGCCCTGGCTTGATGCAGCTTGCATTCTAGTTTGGAGAAGACAGTCAGTAACAATTAGATAAGTAAAGTAGCTATAATGTATCAGATGGTGCTAAGTGCTACAGAAAAATAAAGGTACATGGGGGCATAGAGAGTACTGGGGCCAGGGGAGTTGTCATTTTTAATAGGATTGTCTAAGAATGTGCACCTGCAAAGGTGACATTTGAGCAAAGACCCAGGAAGATACTTGGGAAGAGAACATTCATAGCAGAGGCAACAGCAAGTGCAAAGAGCCTGAGGTTTGAGTGCAGGAGGCCAGTTGAAGGAGGGGAAAGAAGCCTGTCAGACTGGAGCAGCATAAGCAGGTAGACGTAAGAGGTGATAGGGTCAGAGTGGACACCGAAAGGACTTTGGTCTTCATGCTGAGTGACATGAAAATCTATTGGAGTGTTTGGGGCAGAGGATGACGTGATCTGATTTACGTGTAAAAGGAGAACTGGCTTTTGTGTTTAAAATCTTTTATAGAAGATCTGAGGTGGAATCAGGGAGACCAATTAAGAGTCCACTGAAATAATTGTGGCAAGATATAATGGTGCCAGTGGACATGGTGAGAATTTGTTCGATTCTGAAAATATGTTGAACACCAACAGGCATTGTTGAAAGATTGGATGTGAGGTGTGAGGGGGGAAAGGATATTCAAATGACTTCAAGGTTTTGGACCAGAGGCACTGAATGGCTGGAACTGCCTTTGCTGAAATGGGGAAGATTGTGGGAGGAGGAAGTTAAGGAGGAGTTGAGAGCTTAGTTTTGTTCAAGTTTGAGATGCTATTAAATCTCCAAGTGGAGATGCCAAGTAGGCATGTGTGATACCAGAGTTCAGAGGCGAGATCTAGGTGCGGGGGATACATTCTGAGAAATGCGTCATTAGGCAATTTGGTTGTGCAAACATCAAAGAGTGTACTTAGACAAACCTAGATGGTATAGCTAATACACACCTATGCTGAACGGTACTAATCTTATGGGACCACTGTCGTATATGTGGTCCATCATTGATCAAAACTGCATTATGTGACGCATGACCGTATATAGATGTAATTTAAAGTCATGATGGTGGATGAGACCACCAAAAGACAAAGTGTAGGTAAGAGGGGTGTTCTGAGGACTCACTCCTGAGATACTTGAAAATTCAGAGGTCAAGTTGATGAGGAGAACCCAGGAGAGCAGATTGAGAAGGAGCATCCAGTGAGCTAAAGAAGATCAGGCGTTAGGTCCTGGAAGCCAAGGGGAGAAAGGAGTTCAAGGAGGAGGGAGTCATCAGCTGTAATAGATGCTGCTGATGGATCAGAAAGATGAGGGAAATTTACTACTAGTATTGGAGGTTACACAGCAACTACATTGCTGGCCCTGGGTAAAGATGGGGGCCTGCTCACGGGCATCAAGGCAAAAGCCCAGTGGCCAGACCCGCAATCAAGGCAGCAGCTGATCCTGAGGCAGGCCTGGGCTTGACACTCCCTTGGGGTTCAATTGACTTCTGAGCCCCAGGCAGGGCTGAATGTGCAAGCAGGAGATAATGGCCACACTGTAAAGATAGGAGGCCCATAGGGACCCTTAGGAAGTGTGTGCATCTTCATGTTTGAAGACAACCAGCCATCCTGTTGTTATTTCACACTCTTGTGCCATGACTCTCCTGGAAACTGGGCTAGTACCAGTATGCAGAGATCAGGCGGTAGGTTAGAGAGACCTGGGGGTAGTTCAACTCAAAGGAAATAGGAACAGAGGTCCACAGAGGAATAACGTATCTGAGAAGGAGAGAGTCGAGTCTGGGGTGAATCCTTCAAGGGAAGAAGGTCCAGAGTTACCTCAGACCTGGAATAAGAAGGCATAGGCTGCAGGGTTAGGATACCAGGCCAGGAGACAAGGGTTCAATGGGCTGGAAACTCAGGCCAAGAGAGTAGAGACCAAAAAGCCAGCCCATAAACGAGTGGTCAGGATAACAAGGAGGTGTCATGACCTGCAAAAATGGGGCTTGATGCTGAGGAAGGGCTTTGCAAGTTAGAATTCTCTGTAAACTCTACAGTTAGGACATTAGGATGATAATAGCTTGCAGTTGGTCCTCAACAGTGTTCACTGGACTGACTTCTGCCCAGGGGCAGAGGCAAGGTGGCAGAACTAACTGCGGTGGGAACTGTGGGAGAGGAAGGTGACTCTGTTCATGCACTCACCCTGGCCCACCGTCTCCCTCTTGATCCTCTGCCTTCCTCCCAACTCTGCGGAAACTGCTGGGGCTTCCTGCCAAGGCCAGTTTCCCAATGGGAAGGGCCCACCACAGTGATTGCAGCTGAGTGGTCCATGCAGTGCTCTTCTCCCTGGACTCGGAATTCTGACACACGACCTTGAAGGAGTGAGGAAGACTTGCAATTCTGCAGGGGTCAGTGGAGTGAAGTGGGAAGACAGAAAGTCACATGGTTACAAGGCCTTTCTGAGAGAATCGGATGACGACATAAGGAGATGGAAAGACATTCCATGCACATGGATTGGAAGAATAAACATAGTTAAAATGTCCATTCTACCTAAAGCAATCTACAGATTCAACGCCATCCCAATCAGAATCCCAATGACATTCTTTACAGAATTAGAACAAAGAATCCTAAAATTCATATGGGGCAACAAAAGACCCCGAATTTCTAAAGCAGTCCTGAGAAAAAAGAACAAAACGGGAGGCATCACAATCCCTGACTTCAAAACATACTATGAAGCTACAGTAATCACAACAGCATGGTACTGGTACAAAAACAGGTGCACAGATCAATGGAACAGAATTGAAAGCCCAGAAATAAAACCACACATCTATGGGCAGCTTATCTTCGACAAAGGAGCTGAGGGCATACAATGGAGAAAAGAAAGTCTTTTCAACAAATGGTGCTGGGAAAACTGGAAAGCCACATGTAAAAGAATGAAAATTGACCATTCTTTTTCACCATTCACCAAAATAAACTCAAAATGGATCAAAGACCTAAAGGTAAGACCTAAAACCATAAGGCTTCTAGAAGAAAACGTAGGCAGTACACTCTTTGACATCGTATTAAAAGGATCTTTTCGGACTCCATGTCTTCTCAGAGAAGGGAAACAATAGAAAGAATAAACAAATGAGACTTCATCACACTAAAGAGCTTCTTCAAGGCAAATGAAAACAGGATTGAAACAAAAAAACAACCCACTAACTGGGAAAAAATATTTGCAAGTCACATATCTGACAAAGGGTTAATATCCATAATATATAAAGAACTCTCACAATTCAACAACAAAAAATCAAACAACCCAATCAAAAAATGGGCTGGAGACATGAACAGACATTTCTCCAAAGAAGATATACGGATGGCCAATAGGCACATGAAAAGATGCTCATCATCGCTGATCATCAGGGAAATGCAAATCAAAACTACACTAAGATATCACTTTACACCCATTAGAATGACAAAAATATCTAAAACTAATAGTAACAAATGTTGGAGAGGTTGTGGAGAAAAAGGAACCCTTATACACTGCTGGTGGGAATGCAAACTGGTGCAGCCACTATGGAAAACAGTATGGAGATTCCTCAAAAAATTACAATAGAACTACCATACAATCCAGCTGTCCCACTACTGGGTATTTATCCAAAGAGCTTGAAGTCAGCAATCCCAAAAGTCCTATGCACCCCAATGTTCATTGCAGCGTTATTTACAATAGCCAAGACATGGAAGCAACCTAAGTGTCCATCAACAGATGAATGGATAAAGAAGATGTGGTACATATATACAATGGAATACTACTCAGCTGCAAAACAGAACAAACTCATTCCATTTGCAACAACATAGATGGACCTTGAGGGAATTATGTTAAGTGAAATAAGCCAGTTAGAGAAGGATAATCTCTGTATGACTCCACACATATGAAGAATTTAAAAATGTGGACTAAGAACGGTTTAGTGGATACCAGGGGAAAGGTGGGGTGGGGGGTAGGCACAAAGGGTGAAGTGGTGCACCTACAACATGACTGACAAACATTAATGTACAACTGAAATTTCACAAGACTGTAACCTATCATTAACTCAGTAAAAAAAAAGGAAAGTCACATAGTTACAGTCGGGTATTTGTCCTTGAGGCTGGGACGGGTACCAAGACTGGGAAGACAGGATTGCTTCGAGAAGCATTATAAGGGAAGAGATGAAGAGCAGAGCAAAATGATAGATCTTTGAAGTTTGGGCATTATTGAATATGCAAGTCATTGTATAGTATTTTGATCATTTCTACATCAGCCCTACACACAGCAGCCTCTCTTCTGTGTCAAAAATAAGCAGGGAGCAGGGCCGGCCTGGTGGTACAGTGGTTAAGTTCACATGTTCCACTTTGGCAGCCCGGGGTTTGCCAGTTCGGATCCCAGGTGTGGACCTACACACTGCTTGTCAAGCCATGCTGTGGCAGGTGTCCCACATATAAAGTAGAGGAAGATGGGCATGGATGTTAGCTCAGGGCCAGTCTTCCTCAGCAAAAAGAGGAGGATTGGCAGCAGATGTTAGCTCAGGGCTAATCCTCCTCAAAAAAAATAATAAAATAAGCAGGGAGCCTGTTATACGTAATGTAGATAATGGGCAACTGATAAAAGTGTGAGATTCTCCTGCTAGATGGGAGTATGAATGTGCCGCTGTGCCAGAGATAGAACAGATTCCCCAGCTTGCCAGAAATCTGGAAGGGAGCCCCACCCATCTAACCCACTGGTCCAGGGGAAGCTTCCTTTGTCCTTCATTTCTCCAGGTCAGGCCCTGCCACCAAGTGAATTGCTTTCAGCCTCCTTTAGGAATAGAACTCGGAGATGCCAACAGAAGATTCGTTCTGTTTATTGCGTTCAGTCAGTGCTGGTTGGCGTCCCACTCCCTAATTATAACTAGGAGAAAAATAATAATTTTTCCTTCATCTCTTGGAATCTTCAAAGAGTAAAGAATGTGAAACGATAGGTTGACCTGGATTTATCCACCATTTATTGACCCCATCCTTCACCTCCCTTCTTTTTCTCCCCTTCTTGGTCAAGATTTTAAACCCCCTGAAAGTCGTAAACATCACCCACCTCATGTACCAGGACACGTGCTCTGGCTCATTTTGGTTCTCAGTTCTGGCCTGCGTGTCCTTCTGCATCCAGGCAGTGACTTCCTGCTGCCACACTGTGGGCGTGGCGGAGCTCCACTGCTCACACTTCCTGTGTCCTTGGGCCCAGTAGTCATTTTCCCCTCCTCCATGGAGCTCAGGGCAAGGAGCTCCTACCTTGTAAGCTGGCCTGCTGCCCTGCGCAGAACCCCTCAGCCCGGCAGGCCTGACTCAGGAATTCTCTCAGCACCATGCTCCTGCCTTTCTCGGGCCACTGGCTGCCTCTTCCCTTCCCCCTTACACATGCATAGTTTCAGACATGACCTCAGAAAGGATTTGAAAGTAAAGCCCTGATTGTTCCCACCTGCTATTCTCTGCTGGTCCTGGGCAGCTGCTGCCGTCACCCAGCGCTGAGGGATGGTCCTCTTCCTTCATGAACTGAAGTCAAAACATCTGTCCAGAATTAACCAGCCTAAGCCCCTCCTCTCAGGACTGTTTTGTTTAGACAGAGAAGTTGCCTATTCCCTCCCCACACTCCATCCTGAAGGTCTTTAATCCTGGATCTCTCACTGACCAGCTGTGTGACCTTGGGGGAGCCACTCAGCATAACTGTGCCTCCGTTGTTTGCGATATAAAATGAGGAGATGCTACATCTGTGGTCATGAAAATAAAGACCTCACTTATTTTATTTTTTGAAGATTTTGAGATGAAGGAATCTTTCCTTAACTATCTTATCTAACCAACCTGTATGCCTTCCATGTCCCTTCACCTGCTTCATTTTATATGTTTGTATTTCATGTGACCTGAGCCCCTCTGGCTGTTCAGCAAAGGTCAGATCCTTTTTGTCTCTGGCCGTCAGAAGTGGAGAGTGTGGGATGGGAGCCTGTGTCCCCTTCACCCACCACCCCACCCCAGTGGCAGCCAATCCTACCAGACATGCACATGGGCACAAAAACAGTCATCCAGCCTGTTCTTGACTCCAGGGAGTCCAGCTCCCTGCCTTTGGATACCGAACAAGCCCTCGCATGAGGGCCGTGGACATCATGGAAGTGCTGATAGCAGGACCACCAGACTTGGGGCTGGCCAGACAGCAGAGTGCACCTTTAAGTATCAGGGTGCAGGACCAGTGGCCTCTAGAATCTGGAGTCTATGCTAAGGGTACCGTTTGAGGTTGCTGGGCTTGGAGGATGCTTGTCCATCCATCGTGCTTAGGGCAGAACATTCTTTCCAATCAACTGCATAGCAACCACTCATGTCACTAATGACAAATTGTCTCTGTGTTCATTCCCAAACCCTCTCGTGCAGACTTCTAGAACTGTATTTAAAGCCCCACATAGCCATCTCTGGCCTGTTGATTCATGATTGACATGTTTTAAATTCTATGGGTATAGAGACAACTTCTTTTCATACTTTTTATACTTTTAAAGCAAATTTACCACCAGACCACGTGATGGTAGGAGGTAAGGGTGCACATTTATTTGTTTCCTCTCTTCTCCCTCCACCAGAACGGGAGCTCTTGAGGGCAGGACTTTGTTTTCCTTATTTACTACCGTAAGTCCAGGTGAATGGGTGAATGAATAAATGAGAAAGAAAGAAAGAAAGATGCTTTTCAAAATTCAGCTGGTTGTGGGCTGTAGTTTTGCTTTCTGTGTGGGGCCCAGCCCCACTCTCCAGGGTGAGCTATGGGGACCAGTATGAGTGAGCAGGCCTTGCTCTTCAGCTCCCTCTCGCTGCCCTCCGTTTCCCTCTTCCACTCCTGCCATCCAGCCTGTGACATGCGATCCTTCCTGTGTCAGCGCCCCCTTCCCCATAAAGCACTGCCTCTTGGAAGCCCTCTTCCTCCACCCTCCCATTCTCCATCAATAGTGTGGAGACCTGAACTCAGCTGCTGGCTCTGCCAGAAAAGGGCGGGGTGTAACTTCTTTTTTTTTTTTTTTGAGGAAGATTAGCCCTGAGCTAACTACTGCCTATCCTCTTTTTGCTGAGGAAGAATGGCCCTGAGCTAACATCCATGCCTATCTTCCTCTACTTTATATGTGGGATGCCTACCACAGCATGGCTTTTGCCAAGCGGTGCCATGTCTGCTCCCGGATCCGAACCTTAACAATGGGCCGCCGAGAAGCGGAACGTGCGCTGGCCCTGAGGGTATAACTTTATAACCTTTCTGGGACATGGCTTCCTCCTCTGAGAAATGAAGGGTGAGCCGGCTCTGTGCTGAGTGTTTAGGTGACCTCACTTAACCCTATTTAATCCTCACTGCCAGTCCTACAAGAGTAGGGAACTTTACTCCATTTTCAGGGGAGGATAGCGAGGCTCAGAGAGGGGCAGTAACTTGCCCCCATCGCTTAGCCTCAAACCCAGATGTGTGACTGCACGGGCCACTCCCTGCAAAAGCTCACCTGGCAATTGGGATCTGCAGCCACGTTCATGAGCCACGGCCTCAGGTGACCTCCAGGCTGCCTCCCAGTGCTCACGTTCACTCTGTGATTACTCACCCTGGGCCAGGTGCTCACTTCCCAGCTCGCTTTATCAGATAAATGATAAGACACAAAGCCTTCCATTATTACCTGCCTGTGGATATTTGCATTTCAACAGGAACAAGCAACAGGAAGACCCTTGTTGGCGGTGGGGGCGGGAGGGAGATGAGGGGCTGCTCTGGCCAAGGATTCCTCTCGGCCCACCAGCCCCAGGTAAGTCCTTCTCCACGTGTGTGAGTAAGGACAGCCCTGCTTGCAGGAGTGTAGGTTGCCCAGGTTAAGGAGGAGAAACAGCCCACACGCATACACTCACCACCTACTTGGACAAGACAAACTTTCTCTTTCTTTGAAGATCCGAAAGCAATTGAATTCAGTCTTTTCTGACTTAAGAATGTGAAATTTGGGTTTTTTCCTCTGAAAAAACAAGGTGATAGTCTGGCATCAATAAACAAACATGGCCCAACTAATGCCCATTAAAAGGCTCATGACAGAAGTCTCCCTCTAACACATTTTGAAAACATTGGGAAATTCCTTAGTTCGTTTCACAAGTTTTGTATGCAGTCCTGAAAGGGGTTATGTGAGTGAGTGTAAAAGCCACACAGCCCATCCAGAGATGTGGCGGGACCTAAGTCAGGCTAAATCCAGATAGGAGATCCCTGAGATTGGTACAGCCATCCCTTAGAGGGGAGCAGGAGGGAGGGGCTCTGCCCGGAGTCAGATAACAAGAGTTGGAAGAGAAGGAAATGATTCAGCTTAGGTGAGAAAATGATTGCCTCTGGTGAGAATGAGCTGGGTAAAGCAGAGTTAACAGGAGTGCTTAAGAGCTGGAGCAGGGAGAGGAGGAGGCTGGGTGAGGCCTTTGGACAGGATTCCTCTCGTCTTCATGCCCTCGGCCTCCCCCACCACATCGTAACCATTCTCCGCGGCTGTGTTGCACTGCCTGGTGCTCCCTAATGAGCACGTCCAAACCAAGGAGGTCTTCTACAGGATGGTGCTCATTGCAATACCGTTTATGTTCCCCCAGATTTGGAAAGCTCCTAATTATCCAACGGTATGGTTACAGAAATAACAGTTATATGCTCAACCGTTTCATTTTAAACAAAACGTAAACAACATGGTGTTGCTGAACAAGGTTCACTTTTGCCCCTCGCCCAGAAAGCCAAGAACCAAGACGACGAGGTTGCAGCAGAGAGAGGGTTTAATCACAAGGCAGCCAAGTGAGGAAACGGGAGAGCGAGTCTCAAATCCGCCCCTCCGAAAATGAGGACTCAGGCATATTTATGGGGTTTGGGGCAAGGTGGTCTCAAGTGTGGAGATAGGTGATTGGAGGTGAGGAGAGGTGAGGTAATTGGTGAGCTGCACAAGCGTAGTCAGACCCCATGCCTCTTCATAGGATGCATGTTCACAAAATGGCGACGTTAGCATGATCTGAGGGTGGAGTTTTTAGCCTCCTGACGTCAAACGGTCCCTAACGGGGCATCTGTGTGGGCCCAGTTGATGGGTTGGTGGTCTCAACCCGCCTGAAGTGGACAAGGGGTCCTAATTCCTGAAAAGCAGCTCCCACACCCATTGCCATGGTGACCAGGCTCCAGGGAGATGTTATCTATAGGAGCCTACAGGGAGTCAGATAGCATATTGCCTCAGCAGCACAGTTAACTATGGGCGAGGAAATAAATAAAAACGATAATCAGTAATAGCAAAAAAAGAAAAACCTTTAGTTACTAGTATGTAATCATCAGTGGCTAAGTGTTTACCTGTTTCAACTGGCTCTGAGAAGCCATCCCTCAACTGCCCCCAACCCTGGCCTGAGGTCACTTCCCATCCTCTGTGTGCAATCCCCCCATCAGCCATAGTCCAGGTGGGTGTCTTTATCGCTGCACCCAACAGGTCATGTTATCTTGCTCTCTTCACATCTGTCTTAGTGCAAAAGGGGACTTCATCTTACTCATTTTGGGGTCCCTGTGCCTAGCACAGTGCTTTACATAACAGATGCTTAAAGAGTGACTGTTAAATGAGTACACGCCTAGGAGAATGTGTTAATTAGGACAATGTTAAGGACCAATTTGCTTATTAGACAAATATTCAAGGGGCTTTTAGTGCTCTTGGCATTGCAGTCCGATAGCTCAGATGGAGTCTATGTTAAAATAGCTTTTTTTCAGTTAACCTGGGAACCTGGCCATCATTGGTAATACTGTTTCTGTGAGAAAAATAAAAGTCATTCTGTTTTTAAATAGCCATCTTCCAGATGAATCTTAGGTCACAGTGTATTCCTGATTTAAGGACGGCCTGCACTTTCCAAAATGCCCCACGCTGAGTAGTTTCTACCCATGATTTGACTGAGTTGGCCAGAAAAAGTTCCTTTCCAAAAATTGGGCCTAGACACAGAGAAGGCTCACATTTTACCCTTTACTAGGTAAATTCCGTGAGCTGAGTCTGGATGTACACATTTCAGTCCTTTTCAAAATATAGAATTTAATTTTTTTTCCCTAACAGTTTCATCGGTCACCGAGGCAGATATTTCGGCCAATGTTTAAAACAACGGCTAGTCCTGGCGTGGTGCCAGAGTGTGCCAGGCATTGCTGAGTGCTGCTATTATTCAGTGTCCCTTTCTTCTTCCCAGGAGCCTCAAAAAACCCACAGCTGATCCTGTACTAAAGTCAGAAAAAGCAAATAAGAGGCTGGACATGAGGGCAAAACTATCTTCACTCTATCCAGAGAGGAGCCAGCGGTTTCCTTTTCCTGGCCACCAATTAACATAAAATTATATAAATGAACTAGAACTCGCTGAATTGTGAGGGCCCTGCAAAAAGAGCCACAGCGCTGAGCAAACCAGCTCCCTGCACCAGTATCCACTTCTCAGACGGGAGTTAACAGTTAACGGTGCAGGGAGAAGGGCCGGTGGATGGGAACAGGGCTGCTGCAGCCACAGGGCACTGTCTGGGAAAAGAATTTGCATTGAAAAGATTTAAATAGATAGGGTTAGCAAGAACTGAAAACAAAGGATTCTGGCTGGAGAGGCGGAGGAACGGGGATGAAGTTTATAGAAAGACAATAGATCGTGTCATTCTCTCTCTTCGGTGCTTGTTGGTTCAGAGAAGGCATGGAACATCTTTGGTCCAAACAAGAATGCAGTACCCTGTCCCGCTGCTGAGCAGTCAGCAGGCGGGGCCTCTGCGTGCTCTGAGCTCCCCACCCTCCAGGGACTTTAGGAGCACAAGGTGACTTGTGCTTTCTTGTGTCTGGAGAAGTAATGGCCTTCCTTTAAGAGCAAGGGAATAAAGGAGCTAAAAGCTTGTTTGTTTTATAAACAGATAACCCCCAAGGGAGAGCCACTTTGAGAATGATTTTTCTAATACAGCTGTGCCTCCAACGCATAGAAAACTAAAACTTCCAGCTGCAAGTATTTGAAGAAATAATTTAGTTATCCAAGGAAAGGACAGTCACAATTTCTCGAATGCCGACACCAATTTAAGGAGCCTATGTGCTCTGCATCCACACTAGATTTTCATCTGAAAAACTGCCTCTGCTTGGTAAATGAAAACGGAGATTCTTAGGAAATAAGGACTTCATGGTCTTTTTAGAAGCTTCAGATCCCAGATGCTGCTGATGGGTCTTAGTGCTGCGCAGAAGCTCAGGCAGTCGTCCGTTCCTCCGTTACAGTTTCCATAATAAGAGATAGCCGCTGGCATTTTATACCATTCTGTTATCCCAGAGGTTTATGGTTCGGGAAAATACAGTTATTTTAACCCAGGTATAAATTCTGTGCGGGTCATTCTGCAGTTTCAGCCTTGAGAGACGTCTTCACACAGAAGAATGTTTTCCTTTCTCTTATCAGCAACACGCACACAAGCCATTTCTCCCGGAACAAGACAGCTTATCTTGCTACCATAAGATGTATTTGGTAATTTATGACTCTAGAATCTAGAAACTAAAATGTAGTTTAAAAAAATTGAAAGAAGCCAATCTGAAAAGGCTACAACGGTATGATTCCAATTGTGTGACATTCTGGAAAAGGCAAAACTATGGAGACAGTAAAAGATGAGTGGTTGCCAGAGGTTAGGGTGGAGAGAAGGAGGGATGACTGCGGACTGCGGGGCAGGGAAACTGGCCTTCTGTAGGATCCTGTGACGGTGGAGACACTGTGCATTTCTCAGCCCACAGAATATGCAACACAGAGAGTGAACCCTAGTGTAAGCTAAGGACTTCAGTTGATGATAATTGGTTAATATTGGCTCATCAATTGTAACAAATGTGCCACACTGAGATGTTAATAATACGGGTGGGGACGAGGGGGTATATGGGAACCCTCTTTACTTTTCACTCGATTCTTTTTGGAAACCTAAAACTGCTCCACAAAGTCTATTAATTAAAAAAAACGGCAGGTCATCCTCCTGGCATCATCTCCATGGAGGCGGGGGAGGAGGGGATGGTGACGTCCTTCTGTGGTACCCAACATGTGGCCTCAAGCAATTGCGTGGTTATCGGTGTATGAAATCTCCTTATCTTTCTGGTGGTCCTTGTTATTACTAGTTTCCATGTTTAAAAACAAACCAAAAAGAAGAAGAATACAGAATTAGCTTCCCCTCTTCTCAAGAAGTTCCTGTTTCTCAGTCAGAGGTTCCCTTACACCCCTTCCAGAATCAAAGAGCCGGCAACTTTGCGGCACCGCAGAACCTGCTGGCTCCACCTTCTAGGTGTCTTGGCCAGAAAGAAAGTCAGCGCTTGCTGCTCCCTTTCGGGTCTGATCTTACCAGAGAAATCATTGGTCCTGCGCTAACCACAGGCCAGTTCCTGCGGCGCAGGAGGAATGCGTATTCCTTTCCTATGGTGCGGGCAGGGGCATGGCTGGATAACAACCACGATAAACGTCTACAATTGTAGCAGATATCACTAGGGACAACACAAGTATTGGTGAATCGTTGTTATGACAATCCAAGAGAAACCACACTTACAAGTTTACAAATCAAAGAAAGATGTGCACGAAATGCTGCATTTTACAGCGTGTGAAATGCATTTCCCTCTGGAGGGGGGAGAATGTATCCAGCAATTACCTGGCATTGAGTGTGCCTTTAATACACACGTGTACCCAGTGACAGACAAAAACGGTGAACCGGCATAAAGGCAGAGGAAATTCACATCATCGTCTCATGATGTCAGTGGTATAGGTACTCCCTGAACAAGACGAAGTTCCCTACCAAGAAGACCACAGGAAAGGCACATTCAACACACGTGAAGATAGCAAAATATTTCTTTTCCAAAGACTGTCATCAGAAATGGGATGTGTCTCATTTATGTACTACCTGCACATCTTAACTGCTAGCAGAGTACGCCAAGATCTCTCTAGGCCTACAGTCGGATTCTTCTCTATAAGATTTTCTTGGACTTAATTTCTCACATAGAACTCTGAGGAGCAGAGAAGAAATGTTGCACCAGCTCGTTGGTGAGCTGCCCAGGCTGGTGTCCGGTCCTTCCTGCTGCCAAAAAGTTTGGGAAGAGATACGATGGTTCACCTCCACGGTACCAGAGAGAGGCGGAATGCAACCCAGGCACCCTTGATTTTCTCTGAAAATCCCATGGGCTTTTGCTATTTAAAACCTTGCACATTAATTAAGCTAAGAGGAAATAAGGGCGTATAAAAAAAATCTAAAGAAATATATTGTCATACATTTTAATTTAACTCTGCAAGAGAAGAGAGACTTTTTTTGCTCTGCAATTTCCTTTCCTTTTCTGTTCGTGATAAATCAGAACACATGGGCATAATAAGAATCAGTCGAGGTGGTGAGAAAGTCAGCAGAGGGCTGAAGGAACCCTTCCTTCAGCTTTTTGAAGTACCAAAAGCTGGGGTTCTCAACCTCCAGAGGTGCCCACGAGCATTTGTTTATTTACTCTAATGATGCACACAACAATCTACTTGCAGATCACTGAAAATCACCATGTAGGATGCTTGTGTCTGAAGGTGGAATCTTGGAAGTCACTTTCTCAACCTTGTCTGTCTCTCTCTCTTTTGCAGGGCAACAGGCTTTGGCTTCTTGAATGCCCTATGCAAAGCAGCAACCGTCCTTGGAAACCTAATCTTCGGCTCCCTGGTCAGCATCACTAAAGCCATCCCCATCCTGCTGGCCTCCACCGTGCTTGTGTGCGGAGGACTGGTGGGGTTGCGCCTGCCGGACACACGAACCCAGGTCTTGATGTAACGGGAAAAAAGCCATCCGTCCTGTGTTTCTTTCTCCTGCCCTGTGTCAACCCTCCCGACTGACTCAAGGCTTCAGATGTTTCAACTATAAAAAGGTGGTCAAATATCAGAACGCTAACTCTTGCTGTGACTAAAATTCAGATGCATGCATGTCTTGCCCCTTCAATGTGATTTTGCACATTTTTTTTAACGCATTGATATTTTTCCTAACTGCGATGCTACTGCCTCCCAGGAATCAATGGAAGCATTTTTTCAAATGTTCTAGTCAGCCGGGCCTCCCTAAGCTTCTGCTCAGTGAAGGTTCAGAAGCTCAGAAGAGGACTGTGCTGCCGTAAGAAATAGATCCTGCTCCTGTTTCAACATCCACAGGAAATCTAAGTTGGCATATAATTGTATTTGTGCTGAGGAGAGGGATTCCTTTTTTTTTTTTTTCAAACAGAGTGATATTTCCTGTTTACTTAGAAAAGGATACCCAGCAATTCTTGCTGTGACAGCAGGGCCTTTCAAAGAAAACCATGTGGTACCAAACAGAGCTGGGTGGGGCTCTTTCAGGCATGACAATTGAGGTGACTCCGCTAACAAGAAAAATAAAGGCTGTGCACTTCGCTGCAAAGATCTGAGTGAGCTGCATAAGCAAGATTTCTGCCGGAAAGCCCAATTAAACTTCTAAAAAATAGGAGGAAAAGGGACCGTCAGTGTCTGTGATTGTGGCATGTGGATCAGAATGTCAGAAAATCAGATCAGAGAAAGAGAGCTTCTGCCTCCATTTACCCCGCGTCTCCCCACCTCCCCCAGCTGCCGCTCGTCTTGCCAGAGAGCAGGTGCAAGGAAAGAAAGCCACCTTCTAAAACCTGGGTCTGCCTACCTGGTCCCGCCGGCCATCCAGACTCTCTCCAGTCCAGAGACTGTCAGTCATCTGAGTTATACATTGCAAGTTAGGAAGAAATTCACACCTAAAGCCATTTGGAAATGCAAAATGATACCTCGAGGGTACCACTTTCCTGAGGAACAGTGCCCCCGGGTAGTTGATATTGGACTTTCTGGCTGGCATCACTGAAGTGGGTCCCGTTCCTCCAGTTTCCGCTGGGCTGGGGCACTGGGCACTGTGTTCCTGGCTGCCGGCTCTGTGTGAAATCACAGCCTGCCATTCTCCAAGGGCCCCTCTAGCAGACAACGGCAGCATCTCCTGGTGGGTTTTGGCTGCTCATTTTACCTCTGAATCTGCCGGGCCTGGAAGAGAGAGGTCAGCAGGACATTCCCACGGGCTGGCAGCTCCGTGACCTTCTCACCCCTCGGGCCTGCCCCTCCTCCAAGCTTGTCCTTTTTACTCATCTTCTTTGAAATTGGCAGCCTCCTTGTAGACTTGCAGTGATGACCAGCAGCCAGGAATAAATCCCATATCAAAACATTCCTTTTTTACTCTCTGTCCTGTTAGAGGGTTATCTTCATTACTTATTATAGGCATTTCCAGCAGGCCACAGCCCTGGGGCCTCGGGGAGGGGACTGCCTTTGTTTGCAGTAGTCATTACATCCAAAGATGTCTTAACCCCAGAGGCCACTCTGCCTCCCTGCTCCCCCCACCCCACCCCGCAGTGATCCTCCTGGAGCTCCAGACTGCAGGGTTCAGATTCCCTGAAAAGCTGCTTTCATTAACATAAGCTATTAATCACCTCCCCCTTAAAGTAGTTCGAGTCTGTAGAGGGGGCAGCCTGGGGTGGGGGGCTGGCAGGAAGAAGGTGCTTCCCTGGGGACACAGGCTCAGAGCCAGAACATCAGGAAAGTTCAAGCCAAAAGCTACAAAGGTGGCAGGAAGAAGGAAACTCAATAAAAACTAGATGAGATCTATGAGACTGATATCAGCAAAGCAGGGAAGAAACAGAACCTGCCCTCCTCCCCTGCCCTGCCCCGCCTGCCCCCTCCTGTGATTTATTGGAGGACAAAGATGGCAGTCAGACAACCCAAGAAGGTACCCTTCTGTTACTCCTCTTCCATAGGTATTTGTTCCCCACCTACCTACCCCTTGATTTATCTTGTTAAAAAAGACCTATCTGGGGACCTGAGCAGGTTTTTCTAGTTGAACGTAGCACGCGCAGTGATAACCGCAGACGTGGGATGTGTGTCCCCGTCAAGCCATTCAACAGAAGATAGAAATGGGCACGGAGGCCGCTCTTGAGCCTTCCATGATGGTTAACTTTGCTCCCTGGGCCACCTTACTTTGAGAAATGTCTGTTGTGGCTCTAAATGCATAAAATATCTCCCAAGCTGCAGAGCGCAGTGTACACGGAATTTTGCTCGCACGCTGAGTTGGGTCAGAATAGGAGGAACCAGCAGAACCCCACCTCCTGAGACCTGCCAGCGTGCCTCTCCAGAAGGGCTTTTCTTGGCCTTCTTGTCACCTAATCCGAGCCCCCCAGGTGGCCCAAGAGGGGTCTATTCTAATTTCCTGGACAGTCTGTGGTCACAAACCTTCTTGGTCACCACCTCTTCCACCTTCCGTGCAGTTTTCTCTGCCTCCCCCATGTTGCTCCCATCACCCTGATTCCCTACGAGAGAGCTCAGGTTGTTCCCAAATATGTGGTGTGGCCTGTCTGGCTTGTCCTGGGTTGGCTGGAGTAAGACACAGCCGTGCGAGTAAACAGAAACTCTCAGTTCTATCCGAATGGCAACTGGCACAGGACATGCAACCAGCCTCCCGTTTCATCCACAGTGGAAGGAAAACGCGAGTACGTGCAAAGAGAGAGCCTAGGGGACAGTCCCACTTGCTCCGATATCTCTAACTCCCTTTCTGTCTAAAATTTCCTCACAGCTCTTTGGAATCCATCCAGAATGCTCCTGAATCCTTTTATTATCGCTGGGTCCTCTCAGTAGGAAAAAAAACTCAGCTGCTCTAAACTGTAAATCCTGTACCACATTACACCCCAAGTAATGGGTCTTACAGCACCCAGCTCGCCTTCAACCCTGCTGCCTTGGAAGCCAAACCCAGCAGCCAGGGATCATGTGACACCCAGAGAGAAGATGGAAGGGTCCTAGGCCAAGCTCCACCACCAGCCAACAGAGACCCAGATCTTGCTGGGGAGAATGGAGGGCACTGAACATCTCTGGTCCTCAGTTTCCCCGTCTGTTGAGCATAGACTTGCAACTAGTGCAAGATTCTAGAGGATCTTCATGAAAATGGCTTCATCTTATTAACTACCTTCTTCTGATGCTAACCTCATCTTTACAAGGGCCAAGTAGGTTTAGTTTAGAAACTGAAAAATTAGGAAATAGGCAAGCATGCAGGAGCTCAGAAAGTGGTTTGGGAAGCCCCTGTGGAGTAGTCCAGAGAACACAGTTCCTGTGATGTTTGTGCTGCCAGCTTTTTAGGATCCTGAGCATCATCTCCGTTCCACACTGGCTTGACAGTTATCATTGCCTGCCCAGGAAAGGGACCCCCTCCCACCCCCCGCCAGCAGATACACACGGTTAGAAGACTCTCTGATCGCAGTACTATTGCAAAGGCCGTGTCTTGGAGCTCCCCGGACTCTCTACCCCGTTTTACTCTTGAAACGTGGTCTTTAGTAGACGGAGGCCGTCAGAAACAGTCTTTTAAGTGATTTCACCAAAGTTGGCAAATGCACCTTTATTTACAAATCTCATGAAATCAGAGTTCAGGTTTGCACCAAAAACTGCTTAGCCACTTCTCTGAGTGTCTTGAGATATCAAGGGAGAGATGGGAAAGGTAGTGACAGAAGAGAGGGTCTAAGACATCATTGAGAAGGTTCCAGAGAAGAGATTCAGGCACAGCGAGACTTTCTAAGCCCTGGGATCATTTTAAAAGCATTCCACGGGAACACCTTCTGATTGCCTCTGCCAACAAAAATAGAATATGATATTCTCCATTTTTTTCTGTTTAATATCAAAATGGCCTTTACCTATTTTTTCAATAAAACAACTCACCTGTATATGCATTACAGGCTCTGAAGCCGGAATGTCTGAATTTGGCCTTCACCTGGTATCACAGAAAGACAACTGGTTAGTGGTTAAGGTGTATATTGGCTGTATTTGGGTTTCCTTTAACCCCATGACATGCTGACCTTAGTCCACTTACCAGACCTACAAAAACACCTGTCACGTTGCAACAACAAAAAGCACTCGGCACAGGAGGGCACTCTGAAGTGGACGGTACATTTCCTACAGTTTTTGTGTCTGCCAAGCGAAGTGTATTTTGAGTAAAGCTTCTCCCGTATTCTGTGTAATGTAGTCAAAGAAAACTGTCGGCGTCTCCTGGATGTGTTGTGTGTCCCTCATCATTCCAGGCAAGGAGGACAGCTCTCCATGGCACGTTCTCTTCCTCCAACTCCTGACCATTCCTGCATCGACAGTCTCACCACGGCCGGGGTTTCCTCAGTCTTTCTCGAACATTACCTAGAGCCAGTTCAGTCATCGGGATTTGGAGTTATGAGGATGCTGTTCATGGTCTGTTTAGGCCGTTGTTTACGGCTGTCAGGGCGGGGCCAGGGAGGCAGCTGGGCAGAGGCTTCCCCCATCTCCTGTTGGCTTGTGGAATTCTTCCAGAAGCATTTGAGGAGCGCCTCCCTGCGCTGGGCTGAGGCTCTGTGCTGTCAGCAGGTCGTCCACCCTTAAATGGGGGCAGGGGAAACAGGAAGTGAAAGAGAAACCCTCCATGATGGGGGCCTCATGCTGACCCCATTACATGTTGAAACCCCCTCCCCACAAACACAAAGTGTTATTTTTCCAAATTTAAGAGAAGTAATAGCCTGTGATGGGCAGTGCAGGAGCTACTCAGAAATTGGGAAATCTTTGACAGGAGGAGAAAGCCCCCAAACTGCTTGGCCTCTGTTGGAGGGACGGCTAGCCAGTCCTTGGAAACTGAGAAAAATGGAGCCACACGTGTGCAATTTCTGTAAAAGTCTCAACAGGAAATCCCACGAAGGTACGATTCAAGGAGGAGAATCAGCAGCCCTATAAAGACAGCCCCAGTTTTATACAGATTTTCATTTTTAAAGTCCCCATTTCTTCCGAGATGTTCTTTTTATGGCCTGAAACTCAAGGTGGGGGGCTGGCGGGTCTGTTCCCAAGCCGGCAGCCCTGGCACTTCCCCTCCCTCCCTCCTGAGTGGAGTCAGCACTTCCCTCGTCCCTCTGCTGCTGCCCTTTCCCCCGGCCCCAGCTTGCTGGGGTTCCCTCTCTGATTGCAGAGACGTGTGACCGAGTCCACTGTCTCTGCCGATCTCCTCAGGCAGCTTGTCCCCTCGACCCTCAGCAGATAAGCCACCCAGAAAACAGGTTCTGACAGTCAGTAGCAGGAGATTTTCAGATTTCAGTTTAAAACCAGTGCATGGTTGTCACAAGGTGTCTGGAAGCTGCAAAAGATCTTCGGGGTTCTGGGGCCTGAGGGGAGGCAGAGCAGAGAGAGGGCGCTTGGCACTGACCCTCCACGGTCCCCTCTGAGAGCCCACGGCGCTCTCCTCCTTACCTCCTCCGGGCGGTACACACTCCCATCCTCTCCCCTCTATTCTTCTTCCTCCTCTCCTCCTCTCATCACCTCTTGACTCTAGCAGTGTGCAAAAGCAAGGCCGAACTTTGCTGGGGCATTTGGGAGTCAAGAATGTGCCGCCCCTGCCTGCAGTGGAGGCCCAGAGGGCGGAGGACACGTTGGATGGGAGGGGGTGCAGGGCTGTGAGCTCTAGACTGGTGGCTTTGACACAGCTCCCTGTGCTGGGCTAGGTTTCCAGCTGCTTCTCAACTCCGCTGGGGGATGGGATGGGCACCACTGGCGTGAAATCAGAGAGGCTCGTTTCTGGGGCAGAAGTCTGAGAGCATTTGACTCCTGAAACATGAGGAAGCTGCAGCGAGGTTCTTGGAAGTCATCGACTGTGGGAGGTGGACCCACTCCCCCAGGCCTACAGAGGGTCCTCCTTGGTGCTGAAGGCTGGGTGCTGTCCATTCAGATTTAAATGCTGTAATTGCAGAGGTTGTCCCCTCTCCGCCTACCCTACCACCTTCCATGTCCCCTTAGAGCCCAGAGTGCCCAGAACGAGGAGGAGAAAGCAGCTCTCAGCCCTCTGTTCGGACTCAGACAGGGTTTCACAGCAAGCCAGTGGCCTACCCTAGAAGCAGGGACGTGGGGTCCTAAGCAGCCTGGAGAGTGACTGGCCGAGGCTGCTCACAGGGGCCAAAGCCATCGAACGCCAGCGATGTGCTGGAACAAGCTCACACCAGTTCATCAGGGCCAACTGTTTCAGGAATTTTGTGAGCCAGTTGAGAAACACAGCCGCTATAAAAATTAAATTGTGTAAACTTAGAATTAAATACATTTAAAAACAAAGATAATAAATATTCAAAACTCATCCCTTTCTGATTACTTACTCCCTTTTAGTATTATCGATGCCTTGGAGTTAATGTATGCCTGCTGGGTCTGTATGGTAGAAATGCTGTACAATGGTGTGCTGCTGTGCACATCTTCCCAACTTTGGGTTCGGTGACATCACATCTGTAGCTTGAAATCGGCCGTGATGAGAGTATTTGTACCATGGCAATCCACAAGCTCTACAAATCAGGCTCCTCCCCCCAGACGGCTGTTCATCGTTTGCCTGCACACGGCCGCCTAAAACCCTGACCAGTACGTGGCTCCCACTGCAAAGACCTAGG
Source organism: Equus caballus (assembly GCF_041296265.1). Taxonomy (NCBI): domain Eukaryota; kingdom Metazoa; phylum Chordata; class Mammalia; order Perissodactyla; family Equidae; genus Equus; species Equus caballus. The sequence continues at coordinate 104,344,005 of NC_091697.1, read as the reverse complement.
CCAAACCCAGTTAAGTCCGGTGGGTTTGCAGTCAGCGTTGCCCATAAGCCCGAGGGAAGGAAAGACTTAGCAAGCTCAACCTCACATCAGAACACAAAGGCTTTCTTTCTCCCTTTGTATCCACTCAGCATAGGACCCACCTTCAGGGAGAATGTGCAGTAAATTGGCCGTTAGGCTATGTAAACAAAAATAAACTCGTTTGAAGTCACGAAGTGTCTCCCCTCTCACCCCAAGTAGGCGTCCAGGAGGGAAACTCCTTCCTTACCTTTGACAGTCCCCAGGCCTGCCTGGATGGAACCGGAGAGATTGGCTTCATCTCGTTTCCACCACTATTGTGATGGGTTTATTGTACTGAGTCTGTGTCCTAAATCAAACAGAAGAAAGAAGAAGTGTTCTTTCTTGATCTGTGCTCTCGTAGCGTCCAGAATGCCGTAATGCAGCCTCACCCTGATCAGGACCGTGTTGAACAGATCCTGTGTCCTTCACCAATGTCTAGATACTGTGGACAAGGTCCTAGAAGAGCTTTTGTTTCCGGTGAAGCTCCATTTGGACCCACGCTAACCCGCAATCCTCTTCTTTGCACTGAGAGCTTGGCAGTGGGCCTGTCCTTGGTTTTGACGTTTGGGCGTTTTGCTTTATTTTGTCTTGTTTCTTTTCTGTTTTTACTGCTCTGTAAGACCTCCTGCTGTGAATGTTCCAGTTACCCCGATTGTACCGTATCTGTGTGCTGCATGTGTGAACTCCAATAAGTTCTGTTTCAGGTTTCTGGAGTTTTCATCCTAAGTACAACTGGTCCTGTTGTGAACTCATCTTTCTGGTATGCTCCTCTGTGTCTGATTCCCGATTGCCAAAATGTTTGACCAAGCGTGTTTTAACAAATGTCGCGAGACAGCCATGCGTCTCCTTGTGAAAGGGCATGCACCGTGCAGGACGCCCTGTGTGCAGCGGAAAGCTATCAAATGTGGAAGTGTGTACACATTTATACGCCAGATACCTAATATTCATGTAACAGCTGCAAAGATATTTAATGTACATCAGATTAATAAAAGAGCATTTTTTGCTCCATTATATTCAAATAAAGACTGCTGTGTGACTGACTTCCCTTCCAAGCACGAATGGATCCTTAAAAAATAAGTCCTTTCTTTATGTCCTCGGTCATAAAGAAAACCTGTTTCCCTTGACTCAGACTTATGTGAATTGTTTCTGTGGGCTGGCGTGTCATGGGCATTGAGGTATCGTTGATATTGCAGGAACACTTTCCAATTGTTAGCCAGGACCATTGGGAAGAAAACGTTTGTGGGGGTGTTTGTGGCAAAGCAGATGCTCGAGTTCTTTTGTCCTAGAACAGGAACAGCGAACACATTGTTATGTGGCACATTAACTCCTGCTGATCGGTAGTGGCTGCTTGCAGCATTCGTTTCAGAAGAAAGATGAGAAAAGTGCTGTATTTTATAGCATTGGCATTGGAGGCAGAAATGCAGGCTGCCTGCCATGGATTTGCTAATCCCAAAACAATACTTCGATTGCATTTAACAGAAGACTCAGCTTCAGATATCTTTACTAATGAAGGGAATTGTTGCTTCGCAGAACAAAGGAGGTAGGACAGTCCCAAGGCTGGTTATGACATGCCGCATCACTGAAGACCCACGTTCTTTCCGTGTTTTAGATCAGCCATCCTCAGCTACTGGCTTTTGTCCCCTTATGGGCATGGGATGGTTCCAGCAATTCTAAGCATTAGATCCTCACAAGAGAACCCAAGGGCCAGCAGAGGGACTATCCCCTCCTTATGACACTTTCTAAGACCGAGGGGAACGTTCCAGACTCCTCCAGCAGACTTCCCCCTATGTCTCACTGGCTGGATTTGCATCATTTGCCTACTCCTAAACCAGTGACTAGGTTTAGGAGAGTAATTATATTCTAAATAATTATTGTAACTGGCTTACACTAATCAAGATTCACCTCTCCCCAGAGACCCTGGGAGCAGCTCGCTCTCCCCTGAAGCGCACGGCTTCTGACTGCCTGGACACGACTGGGGCCACGTGAGCCGGGAAGGGGAAGGTAGCTATTGAGCAAGCAGGTAAAGCCGGCCCCGAGCTCTAGAACTGTGCTAAGACTGTAGCCACGTGTAGCTATTCATATTTACAGTGAAAATAGCCAGAATGGAATTAAGAATTCAGTGCCTCAGTCACACTCAACCACATTTCAGGTGCTCAATTACCACGTGAGTAGTGGCTATCCTATGGGACAGCGCAGATACAGGACATTTCATCCTCACGGGAAGTTCTGTTGAGTAGCGCTACCCTATAGGCTGTGCAGTCACTCCCTCTGCAGGCTGTTCTTTCTCTCTGCCCTGGTACCCCTCCACTCTCTCCACCGCACCCCCGCATATCCTCTCATTTTGCTGTAGCAACTTTGTTCCACCTTTTCCCTCCCCCAGCAGACTGGAAATACCCAGCCTATCACCCCATATAGGCCTTCACCCTTTCTCCAGGCCCCCGCCCACCAGATCCAGAACCTATTCAGTATTTAGGAAAAGTTACCATCTGCCCCCTTCCCTTTCCTTCCTGGTTCGTGATGAGGATCTACCATGAGGGAAAAGACGACTCCGCAGGCTGCAAAACCCTAGTAGCGTCAGGGGTGACGGCAAGCGTGGGAACTCACCAGAAGATGCTGGGCTGCAGATGCATTTGGTAAGGATCATTGTGAGGTCTGAGGGAGCATCCACAGGCCTGGCCCAGAACAATGGCTGAAAAACCCCAAATGTGAAATTCCTAGCCATCCATGTGTTAAGCAAGCCAACATCAGTTTTCAAGGAATATCTTTTCCTGCTTATAGACACTGGTGAGATGAACTCGCTGTCCTTATCTATATTAATTTGCTAGGGCTGCCAGAACAAGCACTGCAGACTGGAACGAACTTAGACAACAGAAACTTATTTTCTCACGATTCTGGAGTCTAGAAGTCCAAGACCAGATGCAGAAAGGGTTGGTTTCCTCTGAGCCCTCCTCCTTGGCCTTAGACTGCTGTCTTCTCCCTGGGTCTCACATGGTCTTCTCTTGGTGTCTGTCTGTGTCTTAATCTCCTCTCCTAATAAGGGCACCAGTCATGGGATTAGGACCCACCCTAATGACCTCGTTTGAACTTAATCACCTCTTTAAAACCCTCTCTCCAAATGCAATCACATGCTGAGATTCTGGGGCTTGGGACTTCAACACATGAATTTCTAGGGAACACAATTCAGTCCATAACATTATCCCAAATGCTACTCATTTTATTGTGTGTATGTATTGTGTGCAGAATTGTATTGTGTGTCTATACTGTATACAGAATGGGATTGACTGTGCCTGTGGTCACATGGGAGAGTAGCACAGGCTGTGTGTATGTGTTCACTCTTGTGTGTGCTGTCATTCAGAGGGGGACATAGACAGAGGTCGAGAAATAACCCTTGGGCCCTGTGCTCATAAACCAGGGGCAGAACTCTGGGGGACATCCCAGGGCAGGCTAGCCGGGCGACGAGGCCTGTGGCAGGCTGTTCTTGGATCGGTGACTCTGCCTTCTTCAGCCTCTCTGCTTATTCGAATTCCAAATGAGACCTTGCTCATGCTGTACAGTCATTTTCTTTAACTTTGAAGTCGATGGGGGCTTCATTCCTTGCCCTGGACCACAGCCTCTGAGCAAAGCAGCCCCTCTTTGGGCCTGTCCCCGCTGAAGCTTCCTCCAAGACCGTGACCAGCTTGCGCCCCAGCTGGCTGGGAGGGGAGCCGGGGAGAGGAGCGTTCCTGGAGCCTGGGTGGACCACGTCAGCCTGTCACTACCGCCGTCCCTTTGTTCCGTGGGGACAGCAGATGCACCGTCGTCTCCTGTAATTTGCAGTCCAGACACCAGGTGGAGAAGTGAAAACCACAAAGGCAACATGTTCCTGAGGCCAAGGCAGGCTCAGTCCTGCGTCCCCAGACCTCCTGGGGGCCAGAATGAATGAAGTGGTGTGGTCGGGCTGCCGGAGGACACGGTAAGCTCCAACCCTGACTCTAAGTGCACCAGGGGCCGCCAGTCGTGTTTCTGTGTCCGCTGCCCAGGAGCCCTTGGGGAGACAGAACATACCTCATGTGAAGCAGCCCCGCTCCCTCACACCCGCTCACATCTGCATCTTTGCTCCTAGGGTGGCGCCAAAAATGCCCATTGGGCTGGGATGTTCAAGGAAATCTCATCAGTAAGTTCAGTTAGAGATGGACCTGTGCGGAGAGCCTCTGCACATGACAAAGGCCAAGCAATTTCTGAATTGCCCCTGCCCCTCTTTTGGTCTTGTCGACATCGGACGTGCCCCACTTCAGGCTGCTGGCGTCCCTCTCTCGGGAGCTTCGTTGTGCTGTCGCACCCTTGTCAGCCTCCTGCCCAGCTGGAGGATGCCCGCAGCCTCCCATCTACACCTGTGGCAATTCCTGAAGTGCTGGAGCTCAGGCTTTTCCAGACCTCAAGACCCCCTTTCTCTGTCCACACTGAGGACAGTGAACCTGCCGATGCAGGAGGTGGAACATCACCCTTGCTGAGAGCACGAGTTGGGCAGACTCAGTTCCAGGTTGGGGGGCCCTCTTTAAGAAAAAGATACAAAATTATAAACAAAAAGTTAGCTACAAAAGTGGCTATTTAGAATGAGAAAAGAAACCTCCACAATTTACAAATTTTTAAAAACTGACAAATTTCACAGAGTATACCAAAATCCAGAAAAATAATATAATATTTTTATTAACTGCCTGACACACCTCTATAATTTTTTTCCTATATTTTTTGGCTGCATGCTCTCTGATTGCCTCTTTATATGACGACAGTTTTGTGATATTATTGTCTATAGAGAGAATAGACAGATAAAAATTGGTTTTGATCACTAATGGGTTTTCTTGAAAGTTGCCTGTTTCTTCTCCACTTCACACATACTTCCTGCACTGAAGACACAGGCCACATTCCTATTTGCGGTCCTATCTCTGGTTCTGTGCGTTCGGGTCACGAGGCCAGGTGAGTGGGCAAGGTGGGCAGCAGAGTTTTTCTGGAAGGCATTCATTCCTTCAGTGGGACGGCCAGCAATAACGTCACAATCGAAGGGTGATTGAGAACTGTGTCAATATATCCCACCAAACCCAAACTGAATATGTCCCTGACTCAGATTCCTCTTAGCCAGATGCCCAGAATGCCCAGCTCACACAACACCAGGGCAAGTTTGAGGGAGGGAAGACGAAGAGAAAAGAAATGGCAACTAAGGATACAATCTATTAATTTTGCAATTTGTTTTTAGTTTTGCACGTTTTTAGAGAACATATGACCATGTGAACACATTGCCAGCGCCCTCCCAGTGCCTCGGAGGGGACTCGTGTGGGTGGGGGCTCTGAGGCCTAAGCTCCATTAGCTTCCTGGGAAACGTCCTCTGAGGTGTGAAGTCACACAGATGCGGGTTTGAATCCTGAAGCAGCTGTGGGGGCATAGAGGAGCCAAAATTAGTCTTCTGAGTGTCCTTTTCTGCGACTATACCTTAGAAATGATGATAGTTTGCATTTCACTGGGGATTGTAAGTATCGAGAAAATGTATATGAAGAGCTTGGCACTGCGGCTGGCACATGAGTCCTCGGTAAGTGGCAGCCACCATGACTAGCATGATCGGCTCCAATGTGCTCCTGGAGGCAGGTCTGCGATCCTTTCACCTGGGGATGCTGAGACGCAGTGATCACAGAGCCACCTCCCCTTGGAGTACGCAAACGGGTGCAGTCCTGACATTGTCTAGTTCTCACAAGACTACTTACAGGACCAGGTGACCTCCACCTTCTCTTGTCATAGGTGTTGCCTGGGCCTGTGGTGACCCCAGCAGCAACTCCAAGTGACTCATCCACAGCCCCCAAACCCAGCTCTGGTTCCGTGTCCCACAAAGGCAGCCTGCACAGTGCCCTTCCCAGGTGCCCAGATTCCAGCTCTGTGGAGGGCCTCTGCCACCAGGAAGGGAAAGCAGAAGTGGTGGCCCACAGGCCCCGATATGGGGACCTCACTGCCTCCAGCAGTCACCGAGCATCCAGTGCAGGGCTTGGCGGACCTGGTGCACCGCATCAAGGGTTGCTTCTTCCTCTGGTTGCAGGGCTTTGCCCTTCATCCTGCTGGATCCGAGAAGCTCCAGACACAGAACAGTTGTGCAAGTCTTTCCCAGGTGCAGCTGTGGTGGCTCACGCCCGGAAGAGCCTTGCTTCCTTTGGACTAAGAAAAAGATCAAAGAGCCACTGTGCCCAGCAGCCCAAGCTAACAAAGCAGAGGTGGAGGGAATGGATAGCTTGCAGGGAAGAAGGCACATGGAAAGCCAAGTGCGACACTTGTCTGGAGCCCAGCATTGTGCTAGGCCCCACAGGGGGCACTTTGGAGGTAGGAAAAGAGGCACAGCACCACTAGGAGTCAGAAGCTTGGTCTCTAGACTCAGTCAGACCTGAGTTCAAAGCCCGGCTCCTCCACTCGTAGGCTTTGTGGTCCAAGGCAAGTCCATTAACCTCCCTGAGCCTCGATTCCTCATCTCTAATACAGAGATGCTTGTATCCCCATTTGAAAGGACTGAATGATATAATGCAAGTGCTTACACACTCTTTAATGATGTCTTTTGATGCACACAAGTTCCTAATTTTAATGTAGTCTAATTTATCAACCTTTCCGTTTTAGGTTAGTGCTTTGAGGATCATATAAAAGAAATCTCTGTCTACCCCAAGGTCACGACGACATTCTTCTCTCCTAGCTGCTCTGTTGTTTTTCATTTCACAGTTAGATCTACATTCAGGGCCAGCCCTGGTGGCCCAGTGGTTAAGTTCGGCACGCTCTGCTTTGGCGGCCTGGGTTCAGTTCCTGGGTGCAGACCTATGTCACTCGTCTTTCAGTGGCCATGTTGTGATGGCAGCTCACGCACAAAATAGAGGAAGTTTGGCAACAGATGTTAGGCCAGGGTGAATCTTCCTCAGCAAAAATATAAAATAAAATCTACATTCAGCTGGAGTTCATTTTTGTGTATCTTTAGTATTCATCAGATCAAAGACACCACTGACAGAGTGAGAGGGCAGGTCACGGAGAAGATATTGGCCATTCAAATAACCAGTGAAGCCCTTTTATCCAGAACAGATGAAGAACTCCTACAAGTCAGTATGAAAAAAACAGCTCAAGAGAAAAGGAGCAAAGACTTCAAAGGAAATGTCACAAAATGTCCAGAAGAACATGGCCATGGAACACATGATAATCTCAGGAATCATCAGGGAAATGCAAATAAAACCATGTTAGATACCACTAAATACCCCCCGAGAATGGCTAGAATGTAAAAGACCGAGAATACCAAGTGTTGACAAGGAGTTGTCACCAAGGAACCACCTGGGAAAAGTGTGTGGAAATGTCGGCTGAAGCTGGGTTACAGTCAGCCCTCTGTATCTGTGGTTCAGCATCCACGGATTCAACCAACTGCAGATCGAAAGGCCTGCGATGGTTGTGTCGGTACTGAACATGTATAGACTTTTTTTTCTTGTCATTATCCCCTAAACAATACAGTGTAGCAACTATTCACATAGCATTTATACTGTATTAGGTATTATAAGTAATCTACAGATGACAAAGTGTACACGAGGATGTGTGTAGGTTGTATGCAAAAACGTTACCATTTTATATAAGGAACTTGAGCATCCGCGGATTTTGGTATCTGGGGCGGGGGTCCTGGAACCAGTCCCCTGAGGATACCAAGGGGACGATGGTATACGTATCGCGCAGTCCAGAATTCCTCTCCCTGGTATATGCCTGATGGCAATGTTCGCATGTGTGCACCAAAAGACGTGTCCAAGAATGTTTGTAGCAGCCAGTGCCGAATAGAGGTCAGCCCAGGGAAACACTGCCTTCCCCAGATCACCCTATCCTCACTCAGTGACCATCGCACCATGGGTTACTTCCCTCCCGATCTTCTTTCTGGCATTCATACATCCTCCTGAACTCCTTATATATATGCTGACTTCTCCCTGTTTGCCAGCATTTTTATGATTCCTTCTAAAGTGGATTTCACTCCAGTTTCCTAAACAAGTATGATTTTAAATGTCAAGGTCACCGAAGAAAATTCAGAAAAGGCAACTTGCCCTTAATTGGTTACAAAGGAAATTAATCTCTATGGGAGAGGGACATTCTCTTTTCCAAGACTTCTTTATGATACAATGGCAGCCACTGGGTGAGCTCCGTCTACGAGGGTTGGTGCTTTACAAACATTATTTTTATTATTATTTTTTTCTTGGTAGCAACCTTTTATTGAATTCTTACATGACTCGAGCTTTTTAAAAAGCCAACATAATTGACAATTGGGTTCTCCCTCTAAAGGTTGAGTATGGATGCTGGAGCCAAATTTTCTGGATCTCTTTCCTGGCTCTGTCACTTCTGGCTGGATGACCTCAGGCAAGTTGCTTAACTGCTCTGGGCCTCAGTTTTTTCATCAATAAAAAAGAATAGTGACTACCTCTTAAGATTGTTGAGTTCATGTAAAGAGCTTAGAACAATGCCAGGCACACAGTAAGCTTTCAATAAATGTAAGCTGTTGTTACCAAAGGCATGCATATTTTCAGCAATTTGGTTTAAACTGTCAGAAAATGACTGACTAGGAAAAATCCTTGGAAGTCTTGGCTCTTGATAAGAATACTTAGAAAGAGAGAGATTCTTAGCCTTCATTTCAGTCGCCACATTCTTTCATCTTCACACACTGTGAAGCAGCGTATCAGACATTCCAGACTAAAGACTTGCTTTAGCTGGTGCGAGTCAGACAACATTTGCACGCCCAGCAGCCAGAAAGCAGCTTTATGTTGACAGTGCAATGCAAGAGCGTGCGCTTCCTGCTGGGGTTCTGGCGCTAGCTTCCAGTTTGTGGAATGAAGGAGACGTTTTATCTCCTTTGTCTTGAGCTGTTTTGTGAGCTGTTTGTTTAAAATGGTGCAAGAATTAACCACAAATCTGCATGGCCTGAGTCACTACTCCCCGTTTGCACCCTCCGTGCATGCCCTTCTCCTCTCTAAGGGCATGCAGCTGCTGGAGGAAAGATGTGGAGAGAGATTTCCCTCGTGTCTGCCGGCGCTGGTCGGCCTTCCTCCTCCAGAAGCAGCGGAGGGAAGGAGAGGCAGAAGGCAGAGTGGGGATGGGGGATATGGGGGCTCTTCAAGGAGGGTACGTGAAGAGCAGCCCTTTCCTGGGCCCCAGAGGGTGGGACCTCCTGCTGAGATTCTAATGAACGCAGAGGCCACGTTTTGTGGTCTCATTTTCCAGTGTGAAATCCTTCGTGCAGGACGGCTTGAGCAATGACATCCAGATGAGCTGCCGAGATCCAGAGACTCCGGATTGCTGATTGTTGCAAGTCTGTTCATTAATTCACTAAAAAATAATGACTGTGGGCACCAACAGGAAATAAGTCAGCACAGTCCTCCCTGTCTCCAAGGAGACAGTTATACATTACAATGGGGGATGACAGGCAATAAACAAGTTAACAAGTAAATTAGCAGGACTAACACACGGAACACAAAGCAGGTGACCCATCCTCTGCTAGGAGCTGCTTTAGGACTGACGGCCGGCGAAGCCCTTTCTGAAGAGATGACCACTAACCTGAACGACGAGAACAGGTCTCCAAGCTCAGTCTGGACTAGATAGTGTTTTGCTTTGAAACTCTATAAATCGGGGCACCCCTCCCCCCACAAGGAGACCGCTACAAAATTAGTCTCTTGGCAGCCTCGGGAAGAGGGTGGGGACTGTCAGGTCAGGGAACTTTCTAGACGCTGCCCCAGTTGAAACGGCAGCTTACAGCTCCAGTGGCCCCCGGGAGAGAGCCGCCCCATCGGGGAGCCTGTCTGTAGTACGGATGCTAGAACCCTGACCCAGAGCGCCTTGCTGACCCCCGCTCCAGCGACGGCGCAAGCAGACCCAGCCTGGAGGACTCCGGTTGCGTGTCCCCACCGTTGCACGGCGTGCTCAGCGCCTGCGGACAGCCCTGTCCCTTTGAGCAGCAGCACACAGGGATGGGACTTCACAGGTGGTAAACCTCAGCGTAAAAAAATCTGACACGTAACACAACAGAAACAGAAATTAAAGATCTGTGAAGAACCTAAGCAACTCCGCCCAATGCCAATGCTGACGGGATGACAGATGTCCTGTATCCCTCCCAGTTCTCTTTTGGTCCTTGTTAACAGGCAGCCATAACTTTTCCATAATTTTGATCAGCATAAATACCCAAGTCTGTATCTTGCTTTTTCCACTTTATGTTTTTCCTATAGTACATTTCCGTTTATTACTGTTGTTCCCATGTCATTTTAACAGCTTTATAGAATCTGAGCACGTTGACACTCATTGCTTATTTTTGCTAATCCTCATTCCATTTTTGAGGATTAGGATTGTTTGAAATTTTCGCATGTGTTATACGAGGCCCGGCTAAGGATGTTTTGGTAGACCTGGGTTTTTTCCCCCTTTTGCCTCAAAAATATTCCACAAAGTGAAGGGACCAGGTCAACGGGTGCGGCTGTTTCGTAGCTCTTGTTAAACGTCCTAGGTGGCTTTCAGGAAAGACCAGCCGTTTATGGGCCCGGCCGCAGTGGGGGTGGGCCTCTCTTCTTAGCTCTGCTTCTAAACTGGGCTTTATCCACCTCAAGAGATAAAATCGTTGCAAACAATTTGAAGGAATGCTTTGTTTGGTAAAAAAAATTCTCAGAGCCATCCTTTGACCCCACTGGTAGGTCACTAACCCGGCTCCTCCACAAACAGACCACGCTGCGCCCTGCCTTGCTTTGCTGTGCTGTGCCCTCCTCTGAAATGTCTTCCCAGACACCGGCGTGGCTCGCTTCCTTCCTTCTGCCTCTGCTCAGTAAAATCTTGACAGAGAGGCCTTCCCCCTTCCCTCTGCCCACAGCACCCTCCGCCCACCCTCTCGCTCGCCGCTGAACTCGGTCACACTCATCACCGCCTGACATAATTTGCACCTTTTCTACTTCTGTAGATATTATCTGTGTTCCTCCTCTAGAACCTGCACTTCACGAGAACAGACTGCCTCTTCTGTTCTCTTCTCTGTTCCCAACACCTGGAAGATGGCGCAAACACAATGAATGTTCAAGAACCATTGTCAAATGAGTGAGTGAGTGAATGAGTGTCTGATTACATCATTCGTTGCTTAGCATTCTGAAGTCAGTGCTGGAAACTTGCGCTGGGCTCATTGGTGGGATCGTAAAGGTTTGCTGGTCGTGGGTTCTTAACTTTAGTGAAACTTACGAGTCCTCCCCCCACCCCCCCACCCCCGGCAAAATGTAATCTAGTGTGTAGTTTCTGGGGATTTTGACCTGCTGAAGTTCTCAGGGGGTCTAGACATCTCAACCTTAGTACTACTCTCCGGTGATTACAGTGTGACTCAGAAACCATAAATGGTGGGCCCTACAAACCAAACTTGTTTTATTTTGGCCTTGTCGATGCAAATACTCCACAACCAACCTATAAGTCAAAACTGGGGTGAGTTTATTATGAGCCAAAGTGGGATTATAACCCAGGAAGCCCTTAGAGGACGTTCCAGAGAAGCATGGGTTTCAGTACAGTCTTATATCTTTTTAGAACAAAGAAGACACATTAAACACACCCAAGATACATTTTCAAAGAGGTATTCAATTGCAAATTAGCAGGTCAACATGACCCTGAAGCCAGGAAAGGGACTAATCCAGGCGTTACCAATAGGGTGTTGTTACCAATAGGGTGCAGGAAGGGGAGTGTGCCTTCTTTACCTCAAGAGACATTCCTTACTTTAATGGATAAGCAGATGGACAATGTGTGTTTGATAGGCCATGAGTCAGGCTTTCTAGTTCAACCTGAACAGTTTTGAACTTGAATAGTTACTCCATGTACCTCAATATGTGCAAATCTCTTGTCAGCCTATACAAGATGGACTAGCACAGGGTTTTTAACAGTTTTGGGGGCTGGCCTGGTGGTGCAGTGGTTAAGTGCGCACGTTCCACTTTGGCGGCTCGGGGTTCACCAGTTGGGATCCTGGGTGTGCACATGGTACCGCTCGTCGAGCCATGCTGTGGTAGGTGTCCCACATATAAAGTAGAGGAAGATGGGCACAGATGTTAGCTCAGGGCCAGTCTTCCTTAGCAAAAAGGAGGATTGGCATCAGATGTTAGCTCAGGGCTAATCTTCCTCAAAAAATAAATAAATAAAAATAAAAGTTTTGAATTAGTTGCCCCCAAATCAGGAAATTTCATTATAAAATAAGCCATTGGGATGTAATGTTGAGCATAGTCAATAACGGCAATAACTTTGTACGGTAACAGGTGGTAACTAGACTTGCTGTGTGACCATTTCATAATGGCTATAAACGTCGAATCACTAAGTTGTACACCTGAAACAGATGTGACGTTGAATGTCAACTATGCGTCAATGAAGAAAAAGAAAACAATCAAGTTTCACAAAAGAAAAACAATGTGTATTTCTCAATGCTCTTGAAAATTCGGGAGACCTGGCAGCACTTAGCCCACGTTCCTTACTGCAGATGAGCAATAGCAGCCCCGGAAGGGTCCTGTCCTCTTCAGGTCACCCCAGGACCCCCTGCTCCCTGCCGCTTCTCTGGCTTTGAAGCTGAGTGTTGGTGACCATTGATCGTTGGGCCCACACTGCCGTATCTCTTAAACCTGAGTTGAGGAAAACGAAATTGCCCTCTGCCTCTGTTTTCTTAAGCCAGGTCCACTTCACGACTTGATGTTACGTGCCTGGCCACTGCAGGACTTTGACTTGAGACCCCTTATCTAACTCAACCGTAAATCATACAGTTGAGGGAACTAGGCCCAAGCTTCCACGGGCGCTGACTTGAACTCAGGTCTCCTGACTCAGTGCTCTTCCCACCACACTGCCTTCTCAGCTGAATAAACAGCCAAGAAACTCACAGTGTCGCTGGAAACCTTGGACACCTGCAAATCTATCAGAATTGACCAAACTTTTCTAGGTCATCTCCATATGCCAGCCGCGTGCTCAGAGACACCCAAGCATCACTTGACCTGTGAATGAACAAACCAATGAATGAATCTGTTTCCAAATTATAGTTTAATCTGGGGAAACGTAAGATTTATTTAAAAGCCACTTTTCACTACCAACTGAAGGTATAATTTTGTCTCTGACCGCTCATCTTTATTTCGGTGGAATAAATTCTGCCCTATGCAACACACAGCTGTAGCCCACTGCATGAGGTCGGCGCATGGCGCCCTGAGTGGGCATTAGCAGCTCCGTCTTCCAGAGACCTTACCCTAATGTGCTCATTTGACGTTAAACACCGCAGGCGCCTTTAAATTCCCCACAGCTCAAGTTTCAAGTCATCAAAGCTCATGATTTGTCCTGATTCCAAAAGATAAGAAGCAGGTGACCTGAGCAGCTGGTGCTGGGGACTGCTGCAGAGGAGGCTGCATTTCTTTCTGTCTGACCGTTGATGCGAACCAGGCCAGACGAGCCCTGGTTCTGTTCTGAAAATCCATTCCTCTCTGTCGCCAGCTGAGCATTGCCTCTCTCTGGGGAATTAGTCTGCATTCTGACCAGTGGCAATGTTTTGCCCTAGAGTAATAAATGAGAGCCACTTGACCTTTCTAAGAAAAGTGATTATCATTGTTATAGCATAATTTTAAAAAGCATTTCCTCCTGAATATTTATATCATCCAACCCGGAGGACACTAAACATCACTCCTAGTGGCTCCTATATCTGTTTTCTTCTTTTTTAGCCATTGATGTCCTGTTTTTAGCTAGATACATAGCCACAGAATAAATACCACATTTCCCAACTTCCCTTGTGGACAGAAGTGGCCAAATGTCTAAGTTCTAGCTGAGTGGATATAAGTAGAAGTGTCGTGTATAACTTCTGGAAAGGTCAGGCTGCCTGGAACGTGGGCATGATGGCTGGATCTCAAGCAGTCATTTCAGACCATGGGGTTGAAGCCAAATTAAGGATGGCAGAGCAAGAGGGTAGAAGAAGCTTGACTTCTTAATGATGGTGGAGTTTTCTGTCATTTTCAGCTGAGTCTAATGCTAATTAAAGCAACTAAAAGTTGGTCAAGAAGACGGAAAGTCATTTTTGATAAGTAGGCAGTTAATTATATTTAAAGATTGGTGCATAAAACCATTTTTCACCATTTCCAATGAGACACTCTCACTTCTGCATTATGGATATGTGAAAATGATATTTCCCTTTCTTTGTATGTAAATAAATACTTAAAAATTTTTATAGCAATTTTTATTTTGGGGGGTATGATTGACATATGACATTATATTAGATATAATTGACATATGACATATTTCAGATGTACAACATAATGATTCAATATTTGTGTGTATTGCAAAATGATCACCACAATAAATCTAGTTAACATCTATCACCATATATAGTTATAAGTTTTTTCCTGTGATGAGAACTGTGATGAGATTTATTCTCCTAGCAACTTTCAAAAATGCAATACAGTATTATTAACTACAGTCAACATGCTGACATTGTATCCTCGTGACTTATTTATCTTATAACTGGAAGTTTGTACCTTTTGATCCTTTTCACCCATTTCACCCACTCCCCATCCACTGCCCACCCAACCCCTGCCTCTGGCAACCATCAAGCTGTTCTATCTATGAGCTTGGTTTTTTTGTTTGTTTGTTTTTAGATTCCACGTATAAGCGAGATCATATAGTATTTGTCTTTCTCTGACTTCTTTCACTTAGCATAATGCCCTCAAGGTCAAGCCACGTTGTTGCAAATGGCAGGATTTCCTTCTTTTTTATGGCTGAATAATATTCCTGTGTGTGTGTGTGTGTGTGTGTGTGTGTGTGTGTGTGTAGAGAGAGAGAGAGAGAGAGAGCACATTTTCTTTATTCATCCTTCGATGGACACTTAGGTTGTTTCCATATCTTGGCTATTGTAAATAGTGCTGCAGTGAACGCAAGGGTGCATATATCTTTTCAAGTTAGTGTTTTCATTTTCTTCAGAGGAATACCCAGAAGTAGAATGGCTGGATCGTATGGTAGTTCTAGTTTTAATTTTTTGAGGAAGCTCCATACTGTTTCCTATAGTGGCTGCACCAATTTACATCCCCACCAACAGTGCACAAGGGCTCCCTTTTCTCCACATCCTCACAAACACTTATTTCTTGTCTTTTTGATAATAGCCATTCTAACAATCTGTATGTCTTCTTTGGAAAAATGTCTATTCAGATCCTCTGCCCATTCTTTAATTGGATTATTTGTTCTTTTTCTATTGAGTTGTATGAGTTGTTACATATTTTGGATATTAACGCCTCATCAGATACACGATTTGCAAAACTCATCATCTCTTATGCTGACCGTGGACACATTAAGCTCCAATCCTGGGATTTGTCCCTGGGAATTCCAAAAGGGAAGGGTAGACCACTCTTAGACACAGGTGGTCATCACTGGGTAATGCTAACGCCACGTTCTGAAATGGTTTAGGTAAATACATTGCTCTCCCTTTCAAAGTGAAAAGTTTTGAAGTAAATTCCTTCTGCCCCACCCTGTTTCTGAATTACCAGTTTCAGTCATATTCACGAGTTATTAAAGCTAATAGAACCTCATAATATAATACCAAATGTAGATAATTAAAATATGGTCAAGCAAAAATAAATTGTTAGTAGACTTTGAGAAACTTGGCGAAGTTACGCAATCTGAAAATGTTTCTTTCTTTCTTGCTCCTTCATAGTTGCCTTCTGTAAGAGGTGGGATACAAAAAACCCAGCCAAAACACAGAGACTCAACCCTGCAGAGATCCAGACAGGGCGGAGGTCTGTCCTCTCTCAGGGAATGGAGTGGAGGAGGATGCGAGCAGCGGCAGAGTAGTTCTGCTTCGCGAGGTTGCTCAGGGTCCCAGGTTCCTGGGCCCGAGGCTGTGGCCCCTGTCCACCTGGTGAGAGCAGACTCCCCACACATCAAAATTCTGGCTGGAGGGAGGAGGAAAGAGGAGAGCACATGCCCAGTCATTTTAATGACGAAACTCAGAAGTAGCACCCAACACTTCCGTTCAGAGCTACTGGGCACACACGGCAGCAGAGGAGGCTGTGAACGTGGTGGATTGCTGGGAAGGCAGGGCCTAGCCAAACATCCGTACCAGGGAAGAAGGGGAGAGGGATTTCAGGGAGAACTAGCCAGCTTCCACACCTTCTCACTGGTCTCCTGCCCCTGTCTAGCCACTCCAGTCTGTTCTCCGCACTTTTCTAAGATTCGAGCCTGATTGTGGCCCTCCCCCATTTCAAGTTCCTGATGGCACTCGATGGCCTTCAGGGGACAGTTCACATCCTTTGCTGGAAGCACCAGCTCCTCCACAGTGCCCCGGCCTGCCTCCTCGGCCTGTTTTCCCCTGCTCCCTAACGTTAGGGCTGCCAGTTAGCAATTAATAATACGGACACTGGTTAAATTTGCTTGGCATCTACTTTTTCTCAAAAATGACTTGTGGTTTATCTGAAATTCGAATTAACTGGGCAGCCTGTATTTTTATCTGGCAATCCTGCGTGACATTCATGGTTCCTCTGGTCATAATGGAAGACGCATGTTTTCGATTTCCGAGCAGGTGCCGCCATCTCAGCCTATGCTGTGCCCTTGGCCTAAAAAGCCTTTCCCCCGATCCTTAATTAATCTGCTTAATTCCAACTCGTCCTTCAAACTCGGGTCAAGGGGCATCTTTTCTAGGAAATTGTCCTTGACCATCAGCAGGTGGCCCCTGAAATCTGGTTTACCTGCCTCTCCTTTGCGTTCTTATGACACCAGTTCACACGTCTAGAAAAGCAGTTGTCGTAGCTTCGTAGTCATTAAGGCTCTTGTCTGATTCCTCTTCTCAACTACAAACCTCTCGAGAACAATTTCAACTTTAAGACTGTGTGTCCCCCACACAGTAGGCATTGCATACATGTATTCGAATGAATGAACGAGGCAGCACAGCATAGCATAACTGATCAGGGCCGTGGGAGGGAGACCAGGGTTGGGATGCTGATTCTGTCTCTACCTGCTGTCAGACGGGGTCAGGCGTACCTTCCTCTTAGGGGTGTCCTAAGGACAACTGATATCTTGCCTGCACACAGCAGGTCCTCAGCGATATTAGTATCCTTTCTCGCTCCACCTGGTGCTGAATGTTATTAGCGGGTTCAGGGCTGGTCCTCAAGGGAAATATCAATGTCCACATGGATGACCTCCCCCGCTCAGCAGTGAGGAGTGCTGGTGAGACCCCAGGCAGGACGGCGGAGCCTGCGTCTCAACGAATAAAAGAGTGGACGCTCACTTAGGCAGAGAACACTTGCAAGGATCTTCAAACACAGCTTTCTCTTCTCAGTATTGAATACGTTATACTTGTTTAACCACTGAGTTATTTTTAATGCTAAAAACATAAGTGGAAAGAAAACTGGTAGGAAACAGGCAAAGCTAGAAAAACTTTGATTCTAAGGCTGTGACCCAAACAATTGGTGGAAAAGTGAGAAATCAACCCGCTGTTTCACTTACATAACATAGCCCACTTCATGAGTCCGGCTCTCCAGCGGTAAGAAGCAGGACCTGGAGGAGGGTGAGGCTTGTTGTTGGGCACATGGGGCAATGGGAAGACAGGACCCTCGGCCCCAAGGCCAAGCCTCAGGGAGATGGAACTATGCTTTGGGGACCGGAAGACCCTCAGCAACAGGCATTTGGGGCCTCCCACTCAAGGGTTTCACCATTACTTTGTCCAGGCAACTCTCTGCCTCTGTTTCTGCTATTGACTGACCGTGTCTGATGCCTCATATTCAAATGCCCCAAGAGAGACATTCTCATTGGGTTGCCCATCAAAGCTTTTGCAACAGGCCAATTCACAGTTCACTGACCAGCTTATAGACTGGCTTCTCTGGGATCAGGCACCCACCTTGGACTAATGGACTTGGCCAGGGTGACAGGCTACATGGCCAAATTTCTAAATGGACTCTGGACATGACAGACAATCAGATGATCGTTTGTCTATTTGCTTACGAGCTGGTAAAACCATTTGTCATGCAGAGTTGGGGGAAGAGAAGGTCATTTGTCTGTCAAATGCTGGATTTGGGAGGGAGTGAAGAGCAAAGCTTGTTCTATTTCCCCTCAAAATGTGTTTCATGTCTCTCACTGGTTCCACCTCCTTCTCTTCAGTTCAGCCATACTCGACTTCTTCTTCTTTGTTTTTTTCCAAATCCCAATCTCTCTCTCTCTCTGCCCTTCCCCCCTCCTCCCTCTGTCTCTACCTCTATCTCTGTCTCTCCCCAGGAACTACAAATATGTATCTTCCTCTGTCTGGAACTCTTTCTACACCCTCTCAACCCGGCAGGCCAAGTCCAGTTTCCCCTGTTATAAGCTCCACTAGTACCTTGTACTTGTTCTTTCATAAAATTCCTTGAGTTTATAGTTATTTGTTTGATATCTGTCCTCCTTGTTGACAGAAGCTCGATGCGGGTGGAAATTTCTGTCTCGTTCCTGACGTTTCCTTAATATCTGGTCTAGCTCCTAACACTTAGTGAAACTTCATAGATGTTCATGGAATGGAGGAGCTTTTGTTATCATGCTATCTGGACAGAATGCTGTTCATTTAAGAAAAATGTAGGAACCCCAGCAATCCCAGTGTTGAGCAGAACCAAAATCAAATGTGTGTGAGTTACACCAGCGACAGTAGAGAAATTGGTCTCACCTCTGGGCAGCTGGGAGGCTCTCCTGGTGTGTCCTTGGGAAATGATTCGGGATAGTAAGTGGCTGGCAGGTGGGTGGGGAGGGGCCAGGCCCTGTGTCGGATCAAGTAACAGACAAGTGGGGGGCAGGGGTGCCTCGGTTCCTCCACCTGCCCACCACGCCCCTTCTGACCCCCGCCTCGCCCCCAGCCTGCCTCAGAGGAGCCACTGCAGGCCACCCTGGAACAGCAAACACGGGATTTTGTTTGCTGACTTGGCTTAGCAACAAGGCCTCTCTCTGACCTTCTCCCTGCACAGGAATAAAGGGAAAGGGCACCTGTAAAGGGAGTTGCACAGGTTTCCCGTATGTATTGCCACACTTTAAAGGGAACACCTCGGGGCCGGCCCCGAGGCTAAGTGTTTAAGTTCATGCGCTCTGCTGCAGCGGCCCAGGGTTTCGCCAGATTGAATCCTGGACGTGGACATGGCACCACTCATCAGACCACGCTGGGGCAGCATCCCACGTGCCACAACTAGAAGGACCCACAACTAAGAATATGTAACTATGTACTGGGGGGCTTTGGGGAGAAAAAGGAAAAAATAAAATCTTTTAAAAAAAAGAGAACATCTCAGTCAAGCATCACTGCTTGGACCGGGAGAGGACGTGGACCCCAGCTCCACCCTTGGCACTTTCACCCCACAGGGAGTGAGGTCCCTACCGGTCACCTGGAGGCCCTGCTGGGCAAGGGCTCAGCTGCTGCTGGGGCTGTGTTGTCTGGAGCCTTGGCTGAAGGGGGCAGAGACCACCTCCCCCACCCCAGGTTGCCTTAGTTAATGGCAAGCTGCTTTTAAGATGCACAGAGAACCTAGGAGGAAGGAGCCAGCCACAGAGCGGGCCTTCGTGGCCCCTGGACAGCATTCAGGACAGAGGTGCAGCTCTCGCATCTCCACCACTTTCCAGAATCGTTCTCAGGGATGACCAACAGGAGTTCCCCCACCATCAAGATGACTCGGCTTTTCTCTGTCTCCACTTTCGTTCCTTCTGTCCCTGCTGACTAATTCTCTCTACTACCCTCCTCTCCGTCTCAAACTTCAAATGCCTTTCCTCTGTGGCCCCTTCAGTCCCATCCTACTGTCAGCTTCCCTCTCCATGTCTCACAGACTCCCTAACGTCAGGGTCCGAGGGGTTCAGCCTGTCACCGTGACAAAGCTCTCACGCCATTACCCAAGCCATGGGAAGCTGCCACTGGGTTAGGGGCCAGTTCCTGGCTCAATCAAGTGTAACTGAAGCCACATGTGCAGAGTCTCATGGTAGAAACCATTCATTCATTGGGCAAACGGCACTTCTGATATGCTGGGCTTCATCCAGCATGGAGAACATAGCAATGAAATCAAAGTAGCACAGGCCTCTGCCTCCGCGAGCTGTGCATTCCACTGGAGGCTGAGAGGACTGGCCAGCGACAAACTAAAAACACGCAGGACAGGTGTTGACTTGTGATGGAGAAAAACAAAGTCAGAGGGCGGACAGGGAGTGCCTGGAGCAGGGGTGGGCTGGAGGCAGTGCGTCAGTTTCAAATCAGATGGTCAGGAAGGTGGACGTGAGAGCATGACATTTGTGTCATTAAGGACATAAAGGAAGTAGGAAGTCCAAGGGGGAAGCTTCTTGGGGCTCTGGCATGGTGGACATGACAAGGCTTCTGGAGGCAGGGCGTGTCACTTGGGACCAGCATCATGGGGAAGCCCTGCCCTCTAGGGCCTCATGGATGACAGGGCTATGCCCCCATAAGGTATAGAGTGCAGGATGGGAGGCTGGCCTAAGTCCCAGAAGGACCAGAGCCCAGGGATGTGTGAAGAGGGAAGCAGATTGCAGGCCCCCACGCTGTCTGCGCCTGTCCCTGAGCTCCCAAAGCCTTGCCACGGGCGCAAGGATGCACGGACTTCCAAGTAGGAGTGCTTGACTTCCGTGGGCCTTGACTTTAGAGTCACCCAGAGGGCTTGTTAAGACATTGGGATTGGCGGGCCCATGGCTGCAGGTCTGGCTCAGCAGGTCTCGGGGGCTCGAGGACTGACATCCCTAGCACTGATCCAGGAGCTGCTGCGGCAGCCCATCCACCCTGCTCCAGGAGCACTGCGCCCGTCTGCCCTCTCCTCACTCCCAGTGCCACCAGGTCTGCCCTTTCTCTTCCCTTGGTCTGCCATAGCCTGCTTCCTCTTCTAGTTTCCCTTCAAAGCCCAACTAGGAGCCACTTCCTGCAGAAACCTTCACTGACTCTCCAAGGCGAGACCCGTGGCGCCCTCCTCTGAGTGTTTCCCCTGAGATTCTCATGACATCTACTTCCCACATTCACATCTATCTGCCTTTCGGGATTGTAAGCGCTTGAGGACAATTTCTCCACTTCCTACGCTCTGCTCTGTGTTGAACACCCCTGTCCGAGACTCTCAGGTTCGTCCCTGAGTTTGTAAGAGGAAGGCCCTGCAGGGACAGCCCCCTCCTCCCCGGCTCCCTCCCCATCTGAAGCCCATCTCACCCCAGCTCCTGGCTCCCTGAACTTCCCGGGTCCGGCAGGTCCAGACCCGCTGTTGTGACAACATCTGGCCATGGAGGAAGTTGAAATTCTTTCTCTGACAAAGCAGATGCAGTTTGAAGTTTTAAGAATCTCCAGGATAGTAAAGCATGGGTGGTTGGGCCTGCAGGTCGGGAGACCCCCTGAGAGTGTTTTGACTCTCCCTCTGTGGCCAGCTGAGTGGCCTTGGGCAAGTCACTGGCCCCTTCGTGTGTCAAGGAGGGAAGCGGACTAGATGATTTCTGAGGTCCTTTCCAGCTCTCAATGTCCAAGATTACTGAATCCGAGTTCATCTAGATGCTAAGCAAAGACACCCAGACTTCTAGCATGCGAGTGCCAGGTCTGGTGGGAAATTTGTGCTGCTTACAAGCTGTTTCCTAGTTTTATCTTTGCATGTGGCGTCATAGGCACTCGGTGGAGCTTGCAGGTGAGTCGTAGATCCAGGTGGCTGCAGAGGGAAATGGCAGAACTAACTTGTAACACAGAGAAAGGTGCATAGACAACAGTTTGATGGTAACATCACCACTAGGTGACTTTCAGCAAATTGTTCAACATCTCTGAGCCTCAGTTTCCTCATCTGTGAAATGAGAGCGAAAACAGTGTCTACCTTACAGGATTACTATGAGAACTAACGGAGAATAGCGAATCAGGTGCCCAGCACAGCACAGACGTTCAGCCGTAGTAGCTCCCAGGGCTCCCTCGGGATCCTCGCAGTCCATCTCTGCTGCCAGGTTGGGCCCTAAATGAGGAAAACATTTGGAACTCTGAACCCCAAAGCCCTCTGATGAAATTCTGGTCTCTCTTACGGCCTTGCTGGTCACGCGATCATTCTATTTATGTTTATTGAGCTTTTACTGAGCACCAGACATGATGAAAAGAATAAGTACAGATAATCGAGACACAGTCCCTGTCCTCGAGGATCAGGAGGTGTGTTTTAGTTAGAGACATAGACTAATCAACAACTGTGACGTGGCAGGATGAATGCTACCAGGGTGAGCACTGAGTCTAAGCACTTAGGAGAGCTCAGAGGAGACTTCCTGGCCAGGTGGCATCCAAGTTGATTCTACAAGGATGAGGAGGATTGGCCCAGCTACGTTGTGGCAGGGAAGGGAATTCTGGGGAAAGGAGAAATGAGCCTGGAGAGGTGAGCAGGATCATATCACCAAAGGTCTGTGTCCTGCAGTATGGAGTTTGGTCTTTAACTTAGGAGCAATGCAGGGGCACTGCAGGGTTTTAAGCAGGGGAGTGGCAGGGTCAGTTTTGTACTCATGAAGATCCCTCTGACAGCTGTGTCGAGAACTGATAAACAGGAGGTAGGGGAGGATGGCAAAACTCTAAGAGGAGGGGGCAGTCTAGACAGCACTGTGCTCATCCAAAATGATGATGGATGAAGGGGGTGACAATGGAGAGAAGTGGAGGAATTTGAGAGGTGTTTACAGGCTTCCGTCTATAAGACTTAGCAGTGAATTGGATGACAAAGTGACAGGGAGGGAGGAATCAAGAATGATGCCTAGGTTTCCGGCCCAGGCACCTGAATGGATGCTAATGTCACCAACTGAGACAGTGAACACAGGAGGGCAGGTGCAGATTCGGGGTGGCGCAAGGGGTGAAATCAGTCTTAGGAGAGATAGGGCGTGTGCCAGCACCTCAGGTCTTCCTTGCTCCACACCCAGGGAGCCCTGCCCTGCCCGTCACCCAGTGGTCTCTGACACGTGCCGTCGGTCCTCAGTGTCCCCCAGCCAGCTGGTGAATTACTTCTTCCATTTAGTGGGACCGCCTTGAACAAAGAGTTGGCCTTGGCTAAGTGGCTCTCTGTGCTTCAGGTTTCTCATCTGCAAATGGAGATATTCAACCTCAGAGAGTGATGGTGACGGTTAAATGAAACATGTGAACACGTACAGAATAGTGCCGGGCACACGGATGCTGGCTACGATGTCGGCTCGCCTCTTCCTAGCCCCGGCTGTGCTCACGGACACCGAGCCTCCCTGGAGTGTGCCGGGGCTCGGCCTGCCACAGCGGGCTCCTGTTTCTTCCCCTTTCAAAGCCGACTGCTCTTTTCAGCTGTCCGTTACATTCCTATTTCCGGTTTTCTGTTCTTTTGCAAAATCAAAGATAATAAACAAGCTGTGTGATCTAGTGTGGGAAGTCCCCAAATTGCTCAGCACTTAAAAAAATTCCTGGCCCCACCAATAAGCAGAATCTCTAGGATGTGGGGCCATGGAGTCTGTATTTTTGACACTGTCTGGTGAAAAGAACACTGAATTTGTAGTGAGTAGAAGCGGGTTTGAGTCCTGGTTCTACATTTACGTGGGAGACTCGGGCACCTCTCTGAGCTTCTGTTTCCTCATGTATAAAACGAGGGCAGTAGGCCTGCTCACAGAGCTACTAGGAAGAGCAGATAAGACAGCAAGGGCGAGGCCTCTGAAAGCAGTGCCGGGCTCTGCAGGACGTAAGACACTCTCGCTTGCTCTGAACGGGGTAGGGTGCCAGCCCAGGTCTCATTTGACAACTGAGCCCTCAGACACTCCCAGGGAGATGGTTTTCCAGAATCTGCCAGCACAACAGTTGTACATCACTAAGAAGAATTTTATAACATCTATTATCATGTATTACATGTCATCCCCATAAAAGGAAGTGGGATGTGTCTTAGTTAAATCCATATGCTCACCACCCCCTCTGTGGGGGTAATACTTGTTTTTAATCTGCCTTCAACTGACTTCGGCCAGTTTCAAAGGAAAACACTCTCAGTCTGGCGTCTGAAGAACTCCAGTCCAGCCCTCCAGGGTTTCATTAGTTTTTATGGGATGTCTTAGCCCCTGGCCCCGGCACCACATCGAGGCATCTTCATAAAGCGGCCCCTCCCTCAGGCGCCCCCCACCCCAGGAGCCTGCCGCCATCCCCCTGTGAAGGGTGTGGGTCTTCTCCCGTGAAGGGCTTCTCCCCGCTCCTTCAGCGCGCTGGTGTTTTTCGCTGTGAGCACAGTGGCCCGTCAGTCGTGCCCCACGCTACCCCATCGCGGCCCTGAGACCGCCAGGGGAACTTAAAGAACCCATAGACGGGGGAAGCGCCAGCCAAATATGCTGTGAGTATGGTTCCTGAGATCACAGCCAAAGGCAGGCCGCCCTCCTGCCTCAGAAACCCACTGCTTTCCAGGTACGAGATGGTCCATCCCTAGCCTCTTTGAACTTGAATCCTATCATTCTCAGATCTGTGCCTATTTTGGTGTTAAATCTTTTTTTCTCCATAATCTGGGGTTTGAAGGCTACACCCAGGGGTTCCTTACAGAGAAGAAGAACTCTGTTCTGTCCCCAGGGAACTCTAAACTCTTGGGGTGCCTCCATTTCTCTTTCACACATGTTTATCTCATATTTGCTGACTGCAGCCCTCCCTCACAGCACCGGTGTTAGTGGAATGATCAGTCATTGGTTCAATCAAATCAACCTGTAGGTGTGTACTCCCTAGGGGTAGAGCTTTCTTTCTTTTGCTTGTTTGTGTTTATTTTTATGTTTTTAAATTGACAGTGATGACATTCTAGCTCCAGAGTTCTCCCTCGGCAGACGGTCCAACCATTTCTTTCTGGTGCCTGTGTCATTTGCTCTGGGCCAGCCATCCTCTCGGCCACTGGTGCAACCGGTGCCCAGACCTGGGAGGGGGCAGTGGAGGACTGAGGGAGCCCCAGAAGCTCAGGCCCTCCGTCCATCATGGGCCTTCAGGAGCCAGCGGGAAGAGGGAAGCAGACGAATGTTCCAGTGTGGTGGGACGAGCCTTCCTTGTTGAATATTTAGACTTTAAATTTAATAGCTTTTCCAGTGTTTGTTTGAGAGAGCCTGTTTTCAGATTCAAGGGCAGCCACTCCAAACGGGGGTCTTCGGTGAGGGATGAAATCCAAAACACCTGATCGCTCAGCCCCCCGCCGAGTGGTGTGATGTCATCCCTAGCTTAAACCGCCACCCCCCACCCCCATGGCTCCCATCTCCTTTAGGAGGAAATCCAACGTCCTCCACCAGCTGCCCAGCCTCCACCACTAATTAACTCTGGACCTCGCCGTGTCCAGCCACGCCGGCCTGAGGCTTCTGCGTTCTCTGAGGCCCCTGTCTGGACACTGTCCCTCCTTCACAGCTCCCTTTTCTGCTTCAGGCCTCACACTCACATCTCACCTACTTAGACATTGTCTCCAGCCACTGGGTGTGGAGCAGCCTGGAGTAGGAGCCTGAGGCCAGGGCACAGGCCTGTCCTTGTCACCTTTGCCTCTCTCTCTCTATTTCCTCCAAAACCCCACTAAGAGCCACTGCTCAGGTCCCCATTGCACTTCACCTCACCCCACAACTCAGCTGGTTTCCCCCAAAGTCTGCCAAACATTCTTCCATTTCCTTCTTTTCCCTCCTTCCTCTGTCCTCAGTAAAATAATCTTTCCCTGTGCCCCGTCCCTCCAGGATGCAGCATGGGGGTAAGAACCGGGGTGCGGGAGATGTAAGCACATTCAGCAAATCCTGAGGGCCCATGTGGTCCAGGTAATGTGCTGGGCCCAGGTCGACCACAGGGTTTGAATCCTAGCTTTTCAGCTTACTACCAGGTATAAACCCTGGACAACTGTCCTAGCTTCTCAGAACCTTGGGCTTCTCACTTAAAATGGGGCTAGTAAAGTCTACTGGGATGATTAATTTTACATGTGAACTTGGCCAGGCCACAGTACCCAGAGGTTTGGTCACACATTATTCTGGGTGTTTCTGGGAGGGTGTTTTTGGATGAGAGGAACATTTAAATTGGTGGACTTGAGTAAAGCAGATTGCCCTCCATAATGTGGGTGGGCCTCATCCAATCAGTTGAAGGCATGGATAGAGCAAAAGACTGACTTCCCCAAGCAAGAAGGAGTCCTGGCAGCTGGCGGCCTTCAGACTTGAACCATGACACCAGCTCTTCCCTGTCCTGGCCCACCCTGCAGTGGACTTGCCAGCCTCCATACCCATGGAGCGAATTCCCTAAAATAAATCTCTCCCTCTATGTATGTACACATCCTACTGGTTCTGTTTCTCTGGCCAACCCCAAACTAATACATTTACCTGGCGGGATTTTATAAGATTCATTATCACCAATAATTCCTCCTATTTCTTGAGTGTTGACAGCATGCCACCCCCCCCCCCCCTTTGCTAAGCGTTTACCATACAGTATCTGATTTAATCCTGACCACAAGCTTATGAGCTGCTGCTATTGTCACCCCCTGTGCACAGGGAGAAAACGGGTCCTTAGACTAAGTCACTCAGCTCGTAAAGGGTGGAACCACAGTGTGTGTTTTAACCACCACCCTCACAACCTCTCAGCTGAGTCCTCACCAACGGCTGTTCCATTTGCCTAGGAAATGTTCTCTTCCACTCCCACCCCAAAATCACTGAAGCGTGCATTCACTTAATTCACGTTTTTGATTTTTGAAGAGAGGAGTTTTTTGTTTTTTGGTTCTTGTTGGCATCATCTGATTCCATGTTACCCAGGAGCTTCTAGGAGAGGGACTGGGGACAGGAGGGTCTGACTGCATTCCTCAGAGCACCCCACATAGACTCGCCCCAGGGTCCCAGGTCTGCCCCCCCTGCAGAGCCCCGTTCGTTCCCTGCCTCCACCTACACGCCGGAGGCAGCCCTGTCTCTCAGGCTGGGATTGCTTCCTGGAAATCAGACCCTCTGGTCCCCTCCAGTGACAATGTCATCGTTCATCCCTGCAGAATTTCTAAGTCCCCCCGTTTCATGGGGGAGCAAACTGGCTTGAGGGTGGAGTTTGTGGCAGAGAAAGACGTGTGCGTGACCGGTTACCTGGACTTTGTCCCTTTGTCCCGTGGCAAACCTGTCCTCTGAAGGCTCATTTTACTGATAAGCTTGAGCACTGAACAAGCCGCCCGGATGGCCTGCTTCCAGCGTGGCAGAAGGTGGGAGCTGCGGCTTGCAGGGTGCCGTGGGTGCGGGGCGGCTGCCACAGAAATGCCGCCCAGCCGTCACCGCTAGGTTTAATCCTGTCCGCCGACGTTGCGGGAGGCGGGGGCCCTGGTCTGCTCTGGGGGAGGCCGTGAGTCCTCCCCTAAAGGTTGGTTCTCCTGGCTTGCCATGCTAGTGCATGTTTTCCCCAAAAATTACATTTATCCATGAACAAAGTCTTCTTTTTAAGTTGGAAAGAGAAGGACCAAAGAAAGTTTTTCTTAAAAATAATTAAACAGGTCTCTTAGGGCAGGTAATGTGCAATTTTCTCACATGCGATTTAGGACGGGTTGTACAAAAGCAGGTTTCTTTTCTGATCTCCCCGTAGCATTTTGTTAAGAGCTTTGCTGCACTCTCTCTTGACATTCCCCAACCCCAGGAAGTGGGTATTGCTTGACAGATGGCACAGTGGCTGGAGGGACACAGGCACCTGCCCAGGGTCACTTGGCTATAAGTAACATAATTGCTACTCCAGACTGTGCTGGCAAAGGAGTCTGGCCAAGAGTGCTGTCTTGGCCCATTTGGGGAGGGCTTATGACCCTGATAATCTGCTTCTGCTGGGAAGTGTGCCTGAAAGGGATGCCGAAGAACCGAGGAAGATGTCTGCCTTCTTTACCTGAATTCATTCATTCACTCATTCATTCAACAAGCATGAATTGAGCCCTTACACTGTGTGTCAACATGTTCTAGATGCTAGAAATAGGACATAGTTCTTGTCTGGGCAAACACTGGGTTGATATTGTGTAGAAACCAAATGCCAAATTCAGCAAAACCTTCTGCAAAGGGTCTATTTTTCTCTTCATCTAAAAACTCACAGCACTGGTTTTGGCTAAGAAATGTTCTTATTCCTACAGCTTCTGACCTTGTTTGGCTAACATCGGCTGTTATTAATCCTTTCCAAACTCCATGCCTTCTTAACCGAGCTAGACTATGGATTCCTTGAGAGCGGAGGTTAGGCACTCACCAGCCACTCAACAAATGTGCTCTGACTTCATACAAGTCATTCCTGATACCTGATAATCTCCCTACAGAATCAAGATGCTCACAATGAAGCAAATTGGCCATTTTATTTTTAAGCAGTGAATTTGCAGGCCCTCAGTTTTTCCATCACTTTTTTTCCTCCTAGATCTAAATCTGGGCTGTGAATCCGTGTGTAGACTGATAATAGATTATATAACTTGAAATTAAGCTCATTAAATCTCCTGTTCTCGCAAACCTAGGCAAATTAGCCATGTTTGCCAGGGACCCTGGAACTTTAAGAACTTGCTTCCCAATCTCTGTTCTCTTTCTCTCATTCGCTCTTCCTCTCTCGCCTCCTTCCCTTGCTGTCTCTCAGATCACATGATTTTTCCACACTCATCCGGTAACTTCTGGGCTGGGAACAAAGGCTGGGGGATATGAGGGAAGTCATTGCCTGTTGTTCCTGAGGGTTCCCAGGCCCCTGCCATGTTCTCGTTTAAACATAAGACTTGTTAAGTACTTCCTAAAGCTAGAAGTTTGGAGAAGGGGAAGGAAAAGCTGTAGGAACTAAACCAGCTGCCAGTCTGGTGATCATAGAACAGAACCATATAGGGCCAGCCACGGGGGAGGGGAAAAGGCAGGAGTGAAATTATAGGTAAATGAGCTCCCTGTGCCCTGGGCTGCCAGGCTGGTGCCGTCCTGCCTTGGCCGCCCTCCAGCCTGGTTTGACCTTGGAGCTGTACCTGCAGGGCAAGGGAGGAGCAACGTGTTTCCCTAAGCAGTGGCTGACCCTTTGCCAGGAGGCCTGGCGCCCCATTGGCATCACAGGTGGCTCCGATGGGTTCATCTTGCGCTTGATTCCCAGTCAAGGCTGGCCTGGCCCGGAAGGAGGCCCTGAGAGAAGTTCCTTGCTGGGACATCTGGAGGTGGCTGTGGGGGTGGGGAGGCCTCCTCTCCTTTCCTGGGACAGCTCTGGGGAGGGCTGTAACTGCTCCACCACCCTACCACCTAGTTAGAGATCTCAAATCTCGGGTGGGTCCCCTCTCAAGAAGGGACAGAAACCCCCTAGGCTGGCACAACAGGCAGATCACCTGTACCAAAATCTCTTTCCACCCGGCCTATTGCCTGATCTAAAATTCGCACCACCATACAGACTCTTTCCAGCAGGTCCAGAAAACTCCTGTGAGGATGGTGTCATTCGAGAGTGTAAGATTTAAGCGTGTGAAACTGTCCAGTTTGTGGATGCCGCCTGGAAGACAGCAGGGCTTTGAGAGGCAGAGCAGGGCTCCGCGGGGGAAGTCTGAGCGCACAGCTGGGTTAGAAAAGTCTGCAGCCCCAGTTGCTCATAGATGCTGGGGCGGCAGGTAGAGCAGGGGAGGAGGAGGCTGTGAGGCAGGCACGGGCAGGCAGGGAGCCCCGGGCGGTGGCGGCAGGGCCTGCGGGCTCTGTCTGACCTGGGGGTTGGGTCCCGTGTAAAAAGGCAGCACCGAAGGTCATAGACCATTGTTGCTGCCTGGGAATGTGGGCCCCACTGGCCAGGTTTCTGTTTTCTGGTCTTTGGATGTTTTTTTTAGGAGAAGGGAGAAAACAACCAGCTCTTTTACATGTTGGCAACTAGTTTGATTATTTTTAAACACTGCGTGGGCCTGCACAGTACAAGCTAAATGACATATCTGTGGGCCCCGTAAGGCTACCAGGAAATGGTGAAGGAGGAGTCTGCCCAGGGCCATGTCTGCTTCCAGGGACAGCTCTTTCCAGCTCGAATGCATAATGTAAAATTATCTAACCCGCAGGAGGCCCTTCTTAGCAATCAAACCCATTCAAGCCAAGAGCCAAGTGCAACATTGTCGGCTTCCTTACACCTCAGATCCATACCTTGACCCTGAAAACGGTTCAATCCATTCTTTTCTCTTTTTCCTCTCCTTCCAGCTCCAAAGAACTAAGATGCAAAGCCTTCCCAGGAACGTTTCTCTGGAGAGGCCCCAGTTAACTCTAGATGAGACCTTTGCCTCCTGGTCACTAGTCAAGAATGTTCCAGGTGGATCCCCAAGCCAGCAACACTTTGACCTTGGACAAAAATCCCTGAATGACCTTGGGCCAGGCACTTAGCCTATCTGATTTCCTTCTTTTGCTCACTAAGAAAAACTTTTGTAGTGGGAAAAAAGCACAAAACCAAGGATATCTGATCATTCATCTTCCAGCCACGTTGTGCCTCAGTTTCCTCCTCTAAAAAATTAGTGGAACAGGCCTGAGGCCCTTGGGGGCCAAGGGTCTCTAATAGCCTTCTCCTCGTGGAGCTCAGGAATGCCCTCTGGCAAAAGTGTGAAATAGTTGACGTTTGAATTCTGTGAGCTCCATCCCACCACACTTGCCTGATGCCCTCCTGCTGAACTCTGAGCGCCTCCCCCCCCATTGCCAGACACTTGACTGAGTAAAAAGCCTGGTTATTATACCAAGTGATATAGCAAGGTATATGTATACATACATATAAAGAGAGAGAATATTATGTACATATGAATATCACTTGTACCAAAAATGACAAGATGAATTTGTGCTTTTTTAAAAAAGGTTCAGAATGTCCTCATAGCTGATTTTAGAGACCACATCCAGGACTCCCATGCCAAATGCCATTATGTGTCTAGTGTTTGGAACTATCTGCTCGTCCTGACTTGGAAGCAAGTTTATTTATTCAGCATAAAAGGAAGTATTTGAACTCACTCACAGAGTGTGAGTCTCTGCAACTTTTAAAAGCAGCAAGACCGGACAGACGACTTTGAGGCCTTTGGAGACGACTTTTGAGAGACATATTTCTCTGTTCTGAATACCACCTTGCTACCTTAACTGGACAATTATAGCTATCCAAGAGCTCAGCGTTAAAAAGGACATGCATTTTAGTTAATAAAGATAACATATTTAAATGATAAAAATGAGCCTTTTTCCCCCCTAAAATTCCCGTCTATTGCCTTCTTCATTCGGTTAGTTAGTTTTGAAACACTCTTGTGAAACTAACCATGTAAACAATGTTTTTATGAATATCACAAGATCATCCAGGTGAACAGAACAACTTTCCCCATCCCACTCTGACTACTTTGCCTGGGTTATTTAGACCCAGCTGGCCTTTTGGAATAACAGTTTTGCAAAAAAACGTAATAATAATAGGGCAAGAGCAGAATGGAACTGCAAGCTGCTGTAGGGCACGGCGCCTGGTTTACAGCCTTTCTTTCCAGCCACCTCAACATTTAGCATGGAGTCCCCCATCAAGGAGGTGTCAGAGAAATTGTCAAACATGCAGAGGAATTGAACAGCAGAGAAGTCCAGGTACTGCTTAAGTACAGGATGCATGAGAATTAAAATCAAACAGCAGGCAGGCAGGACAGCTGCCCACAAGCCCAGCTCCAGTGACTCCCGCCCCGGGCAGAGGGCGCAGCCATCCTTCCGCATCTCAGCGAGTCTCATCGGTTGTTTTGAAGCACCTCTCCCAGTGACCCTTCAGGGCACAGTTTCACAGGGTTCCTAACTCATCTTCCTCTAGGTGACTATTTGGCTCTCCTACCCTCAGGTGAAGAAGCTAAATGATTCTCTTAAAGCCCCTCCCGGCTGCTTCTTTTCTTCCAAGCAGGTAATCGTTTTGAACACTTCCCTCTGGAGTCTCCCCTCATCCTTATGGCCTTCCATTAATCATTTAGAAGCTGCGAATGGAGGAAGGACATGGCACAGTAAATTCTGTCAAAGCTCTCTTCTTCTAAGCCAGCGAGTGGAAACCAGCATGGCACTCTGCCCCAGACAGTTTCGTTGAAGCTACCCTCAGCTCAGCACCTCCTCTGACCCTGAGGGTTTTTCTTTTTCTATTCTTAGGCATAACCCGTCATTCCCCCACCTATATTTATACAGCTTGGGTTTTTCCTGATTCCTCTCTTTTGCCCTGGTCCCTAGACTGTGGAGCGATTAGAATGTGTGGATGTCACTTTTGCTCCCTGTTGTGGTTCCTGGAGCTGGAGCTGCTGCTGTGTGAACCGCTGTTACAAGGTTTCCTCCAGCTGAATTCATTCTTACCACATGGTCCTGTCCACAGTGGGCAGCTCCTAAGAAAGACAAAACCATAATTTCGTTTTGTTTCATGAGACTATTTCTAGAGGTTGAACTGGTTGGCTTGTTGGAATGAACGACCTTGCATTGAAAGCATGGAAGTGACTTTCCAAGAGGCTCCAAGGTGCTTTTTCCTTCTCAGAAATGTCACGCTTGACTCTCTCTCTGAATTCCAACCAATATTTTATATAATTCTGCTATGCTGGTGTTCTGTTCTTTTCTGGGTAGGAGATATTGCAATGCAAGTACTTGTTAATTTTCTGCTGCATCCAGACGCTGTTTGAATGTATGGTCATTCACCAAATATGGGATATTACTGAACTTCTCCTTCACAATGGCGCTCATTGGCATCAAAGACCCAGGGACAGGCAAGAAATTGATTTTAGGACCCCAATTTGAGGGAGGCAAGTGATAGAGAATGCACTGAGAAGTTGATTTTGGAAAGAATTGAGATTGAAGTTATTCATTTATTTGACAAACATTTATTGGGTTCCTACTGTATACAAGGCACTCGATGTACAAGCAACGAGCAAAACTGGAGAGCTGTTAAAGCAGAACAACAGATGATTTATTAAGAGCACCAAGTCGTGGAGACCCAAGAACTCTTTGAGGAAGAAATGAAAATTACCTGGAAATAGTAATTTTATATATTGGCTCTTCCCTTTCCTTTTCATTAAAAAAAAATGTCCTAACGTAGGTTTCTTTCCATTACTGAAAGAAATTGACAATGACATAAAGAGATGGAAAGAGATTCCATGCACGTGGATTGGAAGAATAAACATAGTTAAAATGTCCATAATACCCAAAGCAACCTACAGATTCAATGCAACCCCAATGAGAATCCCAATGACATTCTTCATGGAAATAGAACAAAGAATCCCAAAATTCATTTGGGACAACCAAAGACCCTAAGTTGCTAAGGCAATCTTGAGAAAAAAGAACAAAGCTGGAGGCATCACAATCCCTGACTTCAAAATGTACTACAAAGCCATAGTGACCAAAACAGTGTGGTGCTGGTACAAAAAGAGGCACACAGATCAATGGAACAGAACTGAAAGCCCAGAAATAAAACTGCACATCTATGGACAGCTAATCTTCGACAAAGGTGCCAAGAACATAGGATGGAGAAAAGATAGTCTCTTCAATAAATGGTGTTGGGAAAACTGGACAGCCACATGCAAAAAAATGAAAGTAGACCATTATCTCACACCATCCACAAAAATAAACTCAAAATGGATCAAAGACTTGAAGATAAGTCCTGAAACCATAAAACTCCTGGAAGACAATATAGGTAGTATACTCTTTGACATGGAACTTAAAAGGATCTTTTTGAATACCATGTCTTCTTAGACAAGGGAAATAAAAGAAAGAATAAACAAGTGGGAATTCATCAGACTAAAGAGCTTCCGCAAGGCAAAAGAAACCAGGACCAAAACAAAGAGACAACCCACAAATTGGGAGAAAATACTTGCAAATCATATATCTGACAAGGGGTTAATCTCCATAATATATAAGGAACTCACACAACTGAACAATAAAAAAACAAACAGCCTGATCAAAAAATGGGCAGAGGAGATGAACAGACATTTTTCCAAAGAAGATATACAGGTGGTCAATAAACACATGAAAAGATGTTCAACATCACTCATCATCAGGGAAATGTAAGTCAAAACTACACTAAGATACTACCTTATGCCTGTTAAAATGGCTATAATCACTAAGACTAAAAACAACAAATGTTGGAGAGGGTGTGGAGAGAAGGGAACACTCACACACTGCTAGTGGGAATGCGAACTGGTGCAGCCACTATGGAAGACAGCATGGAGATTCCTCAAAAAACTAAAAATAAAATACCGTATGACCCAACTATCCCACTACTGGGTATCTACCCAAACAACTTGAAATCAACAATCCAAATAACATATGCACCCCTATGTTCATTGCAGCACTGTTCACAATAGCCGAGACATGGAAACAATCCAAGTGCACATAGAATGATGATTGGATAAAGAAGATGTAGTATATATATATATATATATATATATATATATATACACACAATGGAATACTACTCAGCCACAAAAAAAAGACAAATTCATCCCATCTCCAACAACTTGGAAGGACCTGGAGGGAATCATGCTAAGCGAAATAAGCCAGACTGAGACAGACAAACACCAGATGATTTCACTCATATGTGGAATGTGAACAAACACATGGACAAAGAAAACAGTTCAGTGGTTACCAGGGGAAGGGGGGTGGGGGGTGGGCACAAGGGGTGCAGGGGCGCACTTATGTGGTGACAGACAAGAAATAATGTACAACTGAAATCTCACATTGATGTAAACTATTATGAACTCAATAAAAAAAAAAAATAGGTCTCTTTCATCAGAGGCAAGATTACAGAGAAGGAGGAGCCAGAAGTATGACCTTGTCCCTGTGTGGCTCTCGGCCACCAGATCCTGGGAAATTTTTAGGGACTGAGCAACTTAATCAGGAGAAGTCAACATGAGTGGAATTCTAAAACCAAATTCTTGAGGCCAAGCAGTATCAAATGGATCAAGACCCTGACATAGAGTGGATACCCAGTGTCAGCTGAATTCTGCTGAAAATTATACTATCACAGAGAAGTAATAACTTAAGTAGAGGAACTAGAAAATAATTCTAATAATGGAAAAGCCATTTAAGATTTTAAAGTATTATTTGTAAATTTGTTTGTTTACAAACAAATTAGTGGGAAAATCAGAGATAAAATCAAAATGAGTTCAGATCTTCTGGCCATTGGAGGTTTGGAATCCTAGGTACATCTCTGGTGATCTTGAAAAGGAATTGCATGTGAATTGGGGCCAGATTTTCAGAAGTTTGGTCAAAGATTTTGTTGCTTATTGAAAGGGACTTCCTAACCCAATAGCTGAATCCTCTCTATAGCATTTCCAGCTATAAGCTTGCTTTCCTTTTTAAAAGAGCACCTCATGTAATTTCAACGAAGCATTGAAGTTATACTGATTAACATATTTTCTGAGACGATATAAACTCAGACATTCAGAAGAGTTTAATTCACCACATCTTAAAGGACACTCAAAGTTAACATTATAGTTTGCAAAAGATAAATTCCTAACTCTGTTGTATTTTGTTTAACTTTACCTTCTGGAGTGTCCTCAATCCTCTCAAGAGATTGTAGAATTCACTTGCAAAATGAGAATGATTTAAATTCATTTTAAAATAATTTAAACAAACACTACTAGACAGCACGTAGCACTTGGAGTGGGAAGCAGGGCTGAGGGTTTTGTGAAATCCAACAATAACCTTCAAGGGTGTAAAATGACAGAACATTAAGCAGAGATTATCTGGTGACCGTGGCGCCTCCCCTCCCGGGTGGGCCTTGTGGCTGACCCGCCGAGGCTCTGCCTTTCCCTTGAGTAACGCCATCCTTACTCTGCACGTGTGGTCTTTGTTCATAGTAAACTCTCACAAAGTATGTGACCTGGTAAAATAACCACTCTGACACTCCAACATGCTTAGAATACACAAATTTTAGGAAAATGAAAACCAGCACCTATGGGCTGAATGTGACGTGCCCCCCACCCCCCAATTCCTATGTTGAAGCTATAATCCCCAGTGTGATGGTACTGGGAGGCAGGGCCTTTGGGAGGTGACTAGGTCATGAGGGTGGGGTCCTCTTGATGGTGTTAATGTCCCTATAAAAAGAAAGAGGCACATCTCTCTTTCCCTGCAGGCATGTACCAAGGAAGGGCCATGTGAAGACTAGGTTAATTCATAGATCTTGGAACCTACAAAATGGAGGCCGCCCAGTGGCCCAGCCCATATCACAGATCCAAACCTAAATCGGCCTGCACTCACAGGAAACACAATTTACACCAGTCACAATCCTCCAGCTCAGCTTTAGCTAGCTCACCTGACCCTAGAAAATAGGACCTGCTGGCCTTATGAGGACCCCCAAACCCCTAGCCAATCATGCTCTCTTTCCACGTTGCCTCTTCTCTACGAAATGCTATCTCCTCCAAAATCCCGCGGGAAGAGTGCTCCCCCGCTTGTGAGGCTCTGTGCTGCCCCCCATCAGTGGATTGTTTTCCCTTGAATAAAGGACATCAAACTCATTACTAAATTCTTTTAGTTTTGTCATTTGACAAGATGTCTGCAAACCAGGAAGAGGGCTCTCCTTAGGGACCGAAATCAGCTGGCACCCTGATCTTGGACTTCCCAGCCTCCAGAGCTGTGAGAAATAAATGTCTGTTGTTTAAGGCCCCAGTCTATGGTGTTCTGTTATAGCCACCCGAGCTGACCGGGACAGAAGCCCTCAAAAACCAGCAGGCTTTACTGACCTGGCTTAGAAACCGTAGCGATCAAACGATGACCTTTGTGTGTAGCAGGCAGACCCTATTTGTTGATGTCATCTCTTGCCAAGACCCAAATAGATCTCTTACTATGATTGTCAAATCTTTATTGAGCACCTACTGAATGCTGGACAAAATTCAAATTCCAACTCCGGGAAAGCTCTCAAGTTTTACACTGTCAAAGTCTCTAGGGGGAAAATCCTAGTTTGGAATTCCACACACGGAAGATGAGCGGGCTTTCAACAGCTGTAACTTCCCACACTGCTGTCTTAGGCCCTCTGGGGTCATTTCTTTTGTGTACTATTTGGGAAGTAAAGGCGAAATCTGGGTACACCGAGTGCTAACCATTTTTTTTTAATCAAGAGGACAATAGAAACATAAATAGCAACTAAGGTAGTATTTGCTAAATTCTCAAAGGAGGCTACCAATAAAAGTACTGGATACAGGAATTCAGAGGGGGAAATAATCAAGCTAAGTTGCAGGAAGGAGAAAAACCCCAATAGGAATGGCCATTGGAACAGCCCATGCGTAGGACCATAAGAGCTTGAACCTGAGCGGTAGTGGTGATGGTGAGAGCAAAGAAGAAAGAAGAGACATCATCAAATGAGAGAGATTCACAAAGGACCACTAGTCTTGGTGCCTGGAAGCTAAGGAACGATCCTGGAGGAATACAAAAAGATGGAGGTTTTGAATCTAAGTGACTGAAAATGTGTGTATTAACAGGGGATGGCAATCAGAGGACAGATCCATTGGTAGATGGGGGTGACGTGGAATTGGTTGATTCTGATGTTTTGTCTGTTGAGTTGGAGGTGACAGTTGTATTTATAGTATGACAAAAGGCAGGCACTGTGGTATCTGCCTTCCTTGCTGTGGTTCACTCTTAGCTTTGGTTCACTCTTAGCTTTTGCACTTGGCCTCGGGCTGACCAGATCCAGATGTGAAGTTAACTCTTAACAAGCTGAGCTTTAGCAGCTGGTTACCCACTCCACCCCACCCCCTCCTCACTAAAAAGAAAGAGAGAGAGGCTTTAAAATGAAGGGGGGCCCACCAAAATGTTTAAGCAGTACTTTGTGAAAGTGGCAATCTCTGCTTAGGCAGCAGACAAATCCTATGGTCAGCCCTCCGACCACTCATTAAAGGGAAGAGCTAGCTCTCGTTGAGTTTTAACTGAGGACCAGGAGTCGTGAACTAGTTCCCAAATGGAAAAGCCAGTCCAGCAGTCCCTTGGGGCAGCTGAGTTTGGACATGGAAGCTACAACCCCTTCATCAGATAATAAGCACCTTCCTGGAAAGATACATATGTTTGCATATTCAAATTGCCACCATCAATATGTTTATCTCAATGAGGCTTTGTTTTGAAATAATATAGATTTGCCTTGATCAAGAAAATTAAATGCATCTGAACTTAAAAAACTGGTAAACCAACAAACTAAGACATTATTTCCATTTGCCTATACTAACAGAATACATGTTTCTTCTTAAAAAATATTTTGAAAAACATTCCAAACATAAAGAGAGATACAGAGGGTAGAATATTAAATATTTATGTATGTACCACCTGGATACAACAAATGCCATATTGGCTTCAGTTTTTTAAAAGGAAATTAAATGTTGTCGATATATTTGATGTTCCTGGTCTACCTTGTCAGCTTTCATTCCCTTCTCTAGCTGCTCAGAGGTTATTCCTATTCGATCTGGGACATTCTTCCTGGGCATGTTTTTCATACTTTTAGTACAAGCACATGTCCCTGTATGTATTATGTAATATTATCTGTGTGTTTGTAATTGCACATGAATGGCATCACACTGTATTTATTTATCAATCTCTATCATATTTTTCTATATCACAGTGTATGTATTCTGCCACTAAATGCCATTTAGGTTGCTTGCAGTTTTTCTCTGGAATGATCATCTTTGTGCTTGTTTCCCTGAATGTGGGAGCTGCTTTAGAGGATCTTAGTAGGTGTGGAATTGCTGGATTTCAGGAAATGTACATCTTTACCTTAACTAGAGATGGCCAGCTTATTTCTCAAAATGATTGCTCAAAGTACACTCCTCCTCCCACTGTAGGAGAGCTCCTAATTCGCCATACTTGATAGACTTTTTAATTTTTGTCAACCTAATGGGTATTTTAATTTTCATTCCCTGATACTGAAGCCTCTTTCAAAATATCCACGCTCTCCTAGGTCATCGAGAAGTTTGCGTCTCATCAACCGACTCAGACACAGTGTTCCAGAAGGGAGGTATGAGAGTCAGGCAGAGAAAATTAAAGTTAGAACTAAGAGCTACTGCCAAAGATAGGTCAATCCGAGATTAAGATAAAGCATACTTGAAGTTAGAAGGGAAAGCTCGGATGATTTTGATAAATTGATTCAGAACAACTTTGCTGGTATGTGGCAGAGCTCTTTCCTGAGCACCTTTCAGATCATATCTCATTAATACATACCAGACCAACAGGGAACTCCAGGGGATTATCAGTCAAACTACAACCAGAGCTGGTGTCTGGACACAGACTAGACCCAGGTCCCTAGTTCTTTGTGATGGAAAATGGATGATGGTGACTTGGGGACATTTGTAGTAGGTCCTTTAGCATTCACCTGGGGAAAGGGAACATGCATTTAGCAGAAGGTGAACATGTTGACGTTTGTAGTTCAATTTGTTAGTCAAAAGAACAGGAGAGGGGCTTCCGTGCTGGGGGAAAAGTTTGGACTCAGGTAAACCCAGTGCTGCCCTTTACCAGCTATGATACTCTCTGGGTCTATTTCCTCATTGTGAAATAGGATAAGGATATCTTTCTCACAGAGTTGGTATAGGATCGAAAGTAACAACTCTTCCTAGTATAGTGCCTGGTACACATCAGTATTTAGTAAACTCATCAGTATTTAATAAATTTAGTATGTAGCAGTAGCTACTACATTCCAGGCATTGCTGGAGGTCCTGGGCACACAGCGGTGAAGAATTAGATCAAGAAGCTCACGTTCTAGAGGCAGGAGACAAACAGTAAACAAATAACCCACTATATGGTGTGTCAGATGATACATGCAATGGAGGACATTAATGCCGGGTAAAGGGGATAAAAAGTAAAGGTGGCCACCTAGAACCAATGCTTCTCCTCCTCCTGCTCATCTCCAGGGTACCCTGGGGATCATCTTTGGAGTCACTTGAGTTCTAACTTTCTTAAACTGTGAAATGGGAAAAATTATAAGGGAATGGCGTATGGTTTTATTTATTTATTTGCTCGAATTAAAGTTTAGACAGACTTTCCAAACTTTGATTTGTTTAGAACGTTAACTTCAAAGCAGAGATAAACAGGCCAATTTACATTGACAAAATATTTGAAAGTTGTCCAAAATCACAAGCTTTTAGTGAAGTGAAAAAGGACTTCATTGAAAAAAAATATATACGTAGATATACAAACTAAAATGCGTGCAGTGGAAAAAGCAATGGGCAGAGACTCTCAGGAGGTCTGGAATGTGGTTGAGGCTCTCTTCTTCCTTAGCCATGGAAATCCCGCAGCCTCTCTCTGCCTCTCTGTTTCCTGGTCTGGGAAAGGATGCTAAGAGGCCATCAGTTCTACACTTCTCTCCCCTGATGCTGCTACTCCCACTTTTGTTTTTGAGAATGGCAACACTGTTGCATTTATTTCTCTTTTGATTCTTTTTCTTTTAATCTGATGTTGGACATAGCAATTTCCTTTTTAGATCTACATGTCTCCTTTGCAGTAAAGCGCCGTTCCTGCTCCTGCTCAGCATCTATCTTTTTCTGGGACACAGTTAAAAATTTTAACTAACCCAAGGGCTCCCAGGACTTTGAAAAAGCCTTGAGTAATTTCTTTCCTGCCATTTTTTCCTGCTTCACTTCAGTGACGCTTTGAAAGCACATTGGTCCCTATTCTGGTAAATATGTTAAAACGATCGATAACATGGTATTATTGGAAAACTACCAAATCATTTCAAAGGTGAATGAAATGTTAAACTTTTGTGCCAAGTTTTACTCAAACATGCATTTTTATCCTGTTTGATGCTGTTAAATCAAATAAATAATGTTATTGTTATAAAAACAAAGTGGCATTTTTTTCAAACACCTTTATGCTCATTTCAACTTACCAAAAGAAGAGAGATGAGTAAACAAAAATTTTTGAAGAATATTGCTTTAAAAATTGTTTTACCACGTCTCGTAGTTTTCAATGTCATCTTTTGTTTTACATTAAAGAAAAAAATTTTCTTGCTTTATTAAAAAAACATTTTTCCCTAGCAGTCTCAGTTTTGTTTTTAATATTCTTGCAAGCATAGTCATATGGCGATGTGAGTTGGCACATTGCCTCGTATTTATTTGAATCGCTCTTCAATCTCAAACCCTAAGAGAAAATAGCCCAGGATTCTGCAGACAAGTTTCTTTTCTGAGATTCTGCCGAGACGTGATCTGGGAGATAGTACTGTTGTTACACGGTGAATGCAGACTGAAATCTCAAAGATTAGTTTCAGCACTTGCTAAAAATCAGGAGCATTTGCCTTTAGAATTTCCTCTTGCATTAAATTCTTCATAGAAACATTAGCCACGACAAAGCCTTGAACTTCCCCGGAGCCCTCAGAGAAGAACTGACCAGCTTGAAGGTGAATTTAGACCTACTCTCCTGCAGATCACCTATTTATGCTTAACCTTCATTTGCTACCAGTAGCAGATATTTACTCAA
Organism: Equus caballus; assembly: GCF_041296265.1. Lineage (NCBI taxonomy): Eukaryota > Metazoa > Chordata > Mammalia > Perissodactyla > Equidae > Equus > Equus caballus. The sequence goes on along the minus strand of NC_091697.1, from coordinate 104,302,716 downwards.
TCTACTCATTACTATCTGGGATATCTATCTAAGTGTTGATGGCACCAACTTATTTTTCTTAAAACTCCCCTTTTTCACTCTTGCTGGTGTCAGCCTCGTTACTCTCTTTGCTCTCCCTTCACCCTCTGCCATAGCCCCTTCCCCAGTTGTTAGCACCTCCAGGTTGCCCCGCTCTAATCTGTCTTCTAACCTGCTGCAAGATTCACCCTCCCTAAACGGCCTTGCATCACACATCTCCCATTCCCCAAACCTAGAAGAGCTCTCCAAAGCTCCTGGGATACTGTCCTCTTAGCCTGATGGTCAGTGTGCTCCTTGTTAGCAATGCAAATCTATGGGCCCCAGTCCAGACTTTCAGGAGTGAACATTCTCCGTCCACCTCTTACCAATTTTTCAAGGTCCACCTCAAACCGTACTTTCAAATCCTATTGCCTTCCTTCATCATTCTAGTTTACAGTAATGTTTTTCTACCTCTAAATACATAGACTACCCACTTATTTGGGCCCTATATCATACACTTACACTGAAAATTGATACGTGCAAGTAAGGGCTTCATTGTTAGTACTTACCCCATGGAATCATAGAGATGGAATGAACCAGTTCAGCATGTCCTGAAACACATTTCCTCGAACATGTCCTCCTCTGTGAACACTGACTGCTGGGGTGCTGTGCCTCAAAATGGGGCCGTTTCACCTTTGAATTGCTCCTACAGTTAGAAGCATCTGCTTTTTAAGGAAGAAAAACCCCACTCATTCTATTCCAACCAAGTGAGAATCTAACGCCTCCAGAAAAAAACATTAAAAATTGGAGGATTGGGGAGAGAATCCTCTTGCTCTGCTGTCTGATGAAGCGTTCCCTAAGTTGGGCTGAAACCCCTTGTGCCGGCTTCCGACCAGAACCGCATACTGTAGGCCTGGTCTGCTGATCTGCAGGGCCAGCATCACCCGGCAGCTTGTTAGAAATGCAAATTCATGGGCCCCAGCCCAGACCCACTCGACTGGAAACTCCGAGGGTGGGGTCCAAGCATCTGAGTTTCAGCAAGTTTGAGGAGGACTGACTGCATCGCCCCTACGAGATGGAAAACAGCTGGCCACTCTCTGTATCTTTGCATACTTAAAAATGGTGTCACATGCCACCTTTTCTTCAATTAAATAATCTCTTACAACCCTACCCGAGTTATTTTATTTTGCCGGTCATCTGGTCCCCCACACTCTCCACGTTTGACAAGGAGGAGAGGGCACAGATACAGAGGAGTCTCGCCTTCCTCCAGATCCTCTCACTCTGAGGCACAAAGAGAAAAACAGCTTCAGGTGACCGCATGAAAACCCGCCTTTTAAAACAGCCACATGCAGTTTAATTTCCTCAAAAGCTTAGCCAGAAAAGGTTTTTGTGGTGTGCGACCCCAGCTGGACTGGGCGATAGTTCAGTAGGGGAAGGGGGAGGGGGAGGGGGCCGACCTGGGGTGGAGCCCAGGACTCGCGGTTGTTTGGAGAGGCTGCTAGGGTGGCGTTAGATTTTGCTTCTCCTGCAAACATACGCACACTCTCAATTTCTTGTCACGAAAGGGGAACCGTGCATTTTGTAGACAAAGAGTCACAGAAGCAACTTTCGAATGAAAAAAAAGCAAAAAGAGTCAACGTGCAATCTCCCCAGAGGAAAAGGAACCGCGCTGTTTGTCCTTCTGTAACTGAGCAACACCCCGGCGACGGGGGCTGCCTGTGTCTTCTGCGGTTTCTCTTGCTCTTCTCCGCGGAGGTTCACTTCCACCCTCTAAGCGCTCCAGAAGTGAGAAAGCGGGCGGGGCAGCCGCCGCCCCGAGGCCAGCTGTGCGCGGGCCCAGCTGCAGGGGATCCCGGCCCAGCGCCCCGCTCAGCCCCTTCCTCCCCGCGGCCCGGGCGGGGCGGGTCCACGCGGCCCGGGCGCTGCGCCCCGCGCGCGGCAGGGGGCGCTGCGCCGGCGCGCGCTCCTCCCGCGGAGAATAACGGGGCCGGGCTGGAGGAGAAAGGAGACCTGCCCGGGAGGCGGCGGCGGCCGGGAGGGCGAGGGCGGAGAGTTCACTTTGCTCGGTGTCAGCGCGCGGCGGCTGCAGCGGGCGCCGACGAGGGAGCACCGAGGGAGCGGGTCGCCCGTCACAGGGCGGCCAGGGAAGGGCAGCGAGAGGCCGGATACGAGCGCGCCGGTGGGGCGCGGAGCCGGCGAGCCTGGCCAGCGAGGGGAGCCGCGGGGGGCGCGCTCCGGGCGGGCCCCCGGAGCCGCGCAGGATGCCCCACGAGGAGCTGCCGTCCCTGCAGAGACCCCGCTATGGCTGTAAGTGCGCGGGGCTCCCGCCGGCCTTGGGGAGCCCCCTCCCCAAGGACCGCGTCGGAGAAGCCGAGGGCTCGGGCGCGCGCCGCGGAGGGACAGGAGGGCTGCGGCTGTGCGGCTGGCGGAGTTGGGGGCCGGAGGTGCGACACGTAGTGAACGGCGTCCTCCCGCTGTCCCCACCGATCCCCGTTCCCCAGCCGGCACCCCAGCCCTCGAGCCGCAAACCCCACCGGGGCGCGGGGCGGCGCTGGGTCTGCGCTCTGGGACAGACCCAGGTGGGGGTTTAGGGGTATCAGGTGAAGACCCGCCAAACTGCGGGCCGCTGCCAGCTCGCGCCAGGGGGTGGCGTAAGGGACCGGATTCTTCCAACTCAGAAGGGGAGCAAAGTTTGCTTGCTGCGGCTACAGGTGGGCACCGCAAGCAGTGTGGCTGCGAGCTCTGCTAGCGGCACAGTCGGCCTTCCTGGAGGGGCCGGCGCCCCCTCCTACCCCGCTCCCGCGGACTTCATCTGAGCCGAAGGAGCCAGTTTGGGCCGCACAGGTGTAAGTGCTTTCCTGCTGCTGCCAAAGGGGCACCTCGGGCCCCAGCCCGTCCCCTCCCCGCTCCCCCCTGACCGGGCAGGACTGTGCCGCGCGCGGAGCGCTGGGCCCCGCGGGGAGAGGACGCGGCGCCGGGCTCCCGGGATCCGGTCGGAGCCCGCGTGACTTGAAGGAGATGGTGTCGATTACCCAGCCCGGGGCTGCCCTCGGGGAGAAATTGCTTTGGCGGATCGTGAGTGGATGGAACCAGATTAGCACCGACCACGTGGCTTCATGTGCAGAGTTCAGAGTCTTTACTAAACATGTGCCAGGAAGTATTTCCTTTAAAACAAACAGAAAGTTGGCTTGCTCTCTCTCTCCAGGGGTGGCCCTGTCAGTGAACCCATGGCTAAGGGCCACAGGTTAACCTTTCTCCCAGGCTGGCCTTGGTGGCAGAGGTACCAGGTTTGGGTTAAGGTGGTGGTACCCCCTGCGGGGTGGTTTGTGTGGTTCTGACTGGTTGAGAGGGCCACACACTTGCCTAATCCAAAAAGGGGAGTGGTCATCTTGTATAAATTCACCCTCCCCTTTCTGCCGCCAGGCTGGGAATGGAGTGTCAGAGGTGGGAGGTTAGTTTTCCTCATGAGACCCTTTTGGTGTCAGTGAGGAGGAGGCTGAGGAGTGAGCCCAGCCTCTGTCCTCCTGGGAGACACATTCAGCAGTTCACCAGCACCCGGCTCTTAGTTTGCCCTTTGGTAAACCAGACAGACAGCAGAGCTCCTGGGGTTCAAGGAGGCACACTGCTCATCCAGAGCGTGTGGTGTCAGCCTCGGGTTAGTGCAAGTCGCTTATGCGACAAGCTCCCAGAACATATGGTAGTTTTGCTGTGTCAAATTATAAGATGACCACAAAGTCTGGAAACAAGACGAATACACATAAAAAATGGTTTTTGATGTCACGTAAAAACTATGATCCATTGTGCGTGTTGTCCTCCCTAGTTCAGCGTGCCGTGCACACTTGCAGGGAATGGGGTGCATCGGTAGGGCATTTCCATCAGTCTCTGCGTGCGCGTCTGTGCTGTCGCCTGATGTCTTTGAATATTCCTGTGGTTTTAGCACCCTCCAGAAGCTGTGGTGAAGGAGGTTCAGGTCTCGCAAGTGTGAAGAGCACTCCCCACGGCACTTTCTTTGGACGTCGTTGTCCAGCTTTTCTCCAGTCTGGTGTGACGGCGTGGTGTGCCACCTTGTTGGAATCGCTCCTATTTACCTTGCCCCCGCCTAGCGAGTGCTGGTATTCTTTGGTCACTTGACATAGTAAAAAATGGAAAATATTTGCCGGTTTCCAGACTTTATGGTCACCTTGAAGTTTTAAGGCTTTAATACAAATTAAAATTGAACATTTCTGTAATTTTGATAACAGGTTCATGAATGTTTATTTTTAAACAGTTTACTTTACAAATGAAATCTAGTGGAATATGCCTTAGTGTTAATAGGTACTATCTAACTCTGACTATTCATGCGAAAGGGGATGACATGGTGTGTTAGAATATATAATTTCTAGTGGTTGGCTTCCTGGGCCTTCTGTCACCACAAGGTTGAAAGCGGTGCTGTGGGCTCCTCACGGGAAGGCCAGCGAGGATTGCGCAGCGTCGTCCTTGCTCTCTTGCATTACCAGGCTGGGCTTTTTCTCGTTTGTTTTTTGCTAAGTACAGGCTCAATAAAACCTCGAACTATACCAAACAGGCTTTATCCCCGATATATACAAAGAAACAAAGCCCTATACGTTGTTGTAACTTCAGTTCCCGCCCGTACATTCTGAGTAAAAGGTATTTGAGAGTGGGCTTTAAAAACAAATTTTGGTAGTTTCAAGTAAGCTGTTACACTTGTTTTAGGTCTAGTCTTCTGTTCTGCCATCTCTCCTCCCCTTGAAATGTCATTTAATTCAGTAATTCTTGTAAATTAGCTCAGGGCTGGTATGGTCTCTCTCCTCTCCACCAGGCTGATGTCTGTAAGATACCACCTAGTAAGTTGTCCTGGAAACATTTCTCAATGGGTTCTCCATGAAGGCTCCCTTCTCAGATTTCTGACATGGGAGGTTACTGAAGTTGTCCTGATTTGCACACTGGAACGCTGAGTTAAAACTAAATAGACCACTTTCTGTTTAATCCCTGCTTCTTCCGTATTGGCCACATCCTCCGGCAACTTGTGAAGTTGTTTTGTGCGGTATTACTACAGAACAAAGCTGAATTATCAGCTCACTAGTGCAGTTCTGCAGGGAAGAAGTGCAGAAAGGCAAAGGTGGAAGGCTTTTTATATTAATTCAGCCATAACCAGAATATTAGATAATATTGTAACCAGAATGTGTTTCTACACTCAAACCAAATTTAAACGACACTATGGTTAAGTATGATTTGCAAATAACTTTTGTGCCATTGTGATGAACCGTGATGCATTTGCCAAAGTAATTCTGAGAGCACGTCGCCACCGTGATCTGTCAAAAGTTTTGTTCCGGTTACTTGAGAGTTGAAAAGATCTGTAATGGCACAGAAGGGGCTTTGTGACTCGGCTTAGATGATTTCCCTCGTCACCAACAATATAGCCACCATTTAATCGCCCGCTGTGGGTCGGTGATCGGCTTGTGTGTGGCAAGAACTGTGGTTTTCTATTCTCTGGAAAACTTCCTTCATGAGAAACATTGTAAAAGCAATAGTGATCAATGTTTGACTCTTTGCTTCTTTTAAAAAAGTACAACGTAAGCCCAGAGGACGTGTGGATGTGTGGGTTGTGGGGGGAAGTTCTGGCCAATGCTGTGAGCTTTTGAATGATGCTCTTGTCTGAATGGTGAGATTTCTAAATCACCTGGTAACTGGAGTATTGGGGTGGGCAATATAACTAAACCTCTGATCCCTTTCCCAGTACCAATCCGAGATGAAGGGCTTTAAGTTGTCAATTAAACTCAGGTGCGTAGAGCAGGATTGACTACAGCCATGTGCAGCGGCGTGCCTCTAACGTCTACCGGTGCCTTCGTCCGAGCCTCAGGAGGTTCAAGACATACAGTGTCGTCATGTGATGCTGTCGTTAGTAGACAAAAGTCAAGGCGCTCCTTCATGTGCTAATGTTCTGGTTGAGCTTTTCAAAAGGATCTTTAAGGTCAACAGCTAAAGTGTTATGTTAGTCTGCTTTTAACTTTAATTACACATGTTGTTAGCCAAAATGACTTGTTTGGGAGAGTTTAAGCTCGTAATACGGAGTTTGTTTGAGAATTCAGTGTTATTCAGGGTGTTAGCTAACCTGTTTTTTCTCTAGGGAGCCAGGGCTTTGCTGTTGCCTCTGACCCTCCCACTCCACAAACTTTTACAGCTCATTCAGATCTAACGCACCAAGTTTTCATGGTAACCAAAAGAGAAACAGAGGCCGCTCAGCTTCTGATGTGATGGCCAGGTGAGTCCTCCAGGGTAGGCAGTTCAGCATGGGCTGTGGAATGAAGGTTTGTGAACTGACCAAGAGCTGGGGCTTCCCATGTGCTGTTGTTAACATCTGCTCACCATCACCTTTGAGGGGGCCAGTGGTCTCCCCCTTTCACAGACGTGCTGGAATCCATGGTACTGTCTCAAGGCCACACAGCTAGCTGGTGACAGTGCCAACTTGAAAGCCGGTGCCGTCAGACCCTGGAGCCTCTTCTCCCCCGCAGTTGCCAATTTGCCTCCCCTGACTGAATCGTTGGGGTTTGCCCCTTCTTTCTGTTTCAAATGTTTGTGATGATTTTATCAAACTGTGGAAATCTGCAGCCATTTGGAGAGTGTGCTTTTTAAAAAATAGATGCAGGATATTTTCTAAAGTTCATTTTGTCACCCCCGACCCCCCCAGAAAAAGCATAGAAGATCACATAGGCTTTTTATAGAGTACTTCCAGGCTTCATCAAAGGATTTTACATAAATAGGTAGAGACATCCCATTCTCACTGTGAGGCACTGAAATGAAAGAAAGGCTTTTCCGTAATGTAGTGGCATGCTCCAGTGATTCCAAATAGGGTAATTTGTAAACCACTTTATTACACGTAGTCATCCCTCGTTACCTGCAGAAGATTGCTCCCAGGACCACCCTTGGATCCCCAAATCAGCTGGTGCTCAAGTCCCTGTGGCAGGCCCTGCCTATGCACGGGTTCCATCAACCGTGTATTTTTGATCTGCGGTTGGTTGAATCCGTGGATGCGGAACCTGTGGATCTGGAGGGCTGACCGTACTGGCCATGCCTTGAATCTGGGGTTGATGAGAAGTCAGGCAGAAGCTTGTAAGGGGTGAGTGACCAGTGAGCTGATACATTTTCACGTTACTTTTCTATTTTTCTCCCTTGAAGAGTGGTATCAATGAAATGGCAAAAGCTTTAGAGTTAATAGATGTGGGTTTGAATCCTGACTTAGCCATTGACTGCATGAGCAGCCTTGGGGTTTTCTCCTGTACCTGGAAAGGTGTTGTTTTATATTCCTCTAACGGTGGCTCCTGTGGTTCCTGGCACATAGTGCTAAGCAAATTGTAGTTATTTCAATTAATTGATCACCTAATATGTATAACACACTGTGGATGAAGGAAAAATGACTAAGATGGTTACAGCTTATAGGAGAATCTGGAAGATAAAGAATGATGCTTATACTTCTATTAGTGCACTTGCAAGTTCCATGAAAGTGGAGACATGAGGGTGATGGATTTGATTGGGGCGATGGAAAGGCTTCATGAAGGTTGTGAATTTGAACATGACCTTGAGGAAGGTCAGAGGAAAAGCCAAAAGGCATTCCAGTGCATCTGTTGCATGGGTAGTTGGGTGGGGTTGAAGCTTAGGATGTATGGGTAGATGCTGTGGATGGGGATACATCATGGAATCCTTTACTTGTAGGCAATGGAGGGCAGGTAGAGCTGTCTTGAGGAGAGTGGCTTGATCCGATCTCTCACTGAAGTGTCTTGTTCTTGGAGACACCTTTTCTCTTTTTTGTAACTTTTCGTTGGACGTTCATGGGTGAGTGGCCCGGCGAGGTGGGCAGCGGTGGGAAGCTTGGGTGTGGTGGACCTGCAGGAGCATGGGTGAGCTTTGGGGATGCATGCATTTGGTGCCCCCTCTCTCCGCTGCTCAGAGACCCCTTCACATGCATCCAGGTTTGGGCATTCTTTGTGATGGGCAAGTTTGTCAGATAATTTTGCTCAGGATAGGCCAGAGATTAGTGAAGAATGATTATGCTTATGGGACTGGTGGCATTCAGTGAATACAGAGAGAGGTAGGTAGGCGTGGACTCTCGCCGGAGCCTCACAGATTCCAGTTGCGGAGACCAGCAACTAGCTAAACTCTGCCAGCAGGGGAATTCTCTGAGAACCGGTAAGAAAAAGGGGCAGTTAGAGCAGGTCCAGGACCGTGACAACAGAATTATCTAGGGGGAGAGTTTCTCCCACTTCTTTTTTCCTCATTGTCTCCATTACTTGCGGTAATTTTTACTTCTCAAATTTCACTGGAGATTTAGTGCCCTCAAATGATCAACATCCCAGTTTGTTGAAAAATGGCTCATGCCACATTTCCAGTTCACTAGCAGGTGCACAGATGTAACTAAACTCTAACTGGATGCTCCTTTAATTTTCCCATCATGGATTATGTCTGGCCCTTCTTGCCGAGGTGCCTAAAAGGAGCCCACAGCTGGCTCTCCAGGCAACGCAGTGGTTCTCAAGGAGCGGCGCCCAGACAGCCACCGCAGCAGAGCGTCACCTGAGAACTTGTCAGAAAGGTGAATTTCCGGCCTCACCGGACCTCCTGGATCAGAACTCTGGGGGTGGGTGCAGCAAGGTTTCTAGAAACCTCTAGCTGATTTGGTGCACTGCTCTAGTGCAGGAGGGAAGGCGTTCCTAATATACCGTTGCCCTCTTCCCAGTGCTTCAGGCTTTTGTCAAGTAAGTGAAAACACATGGGCACCTTACCCAGCGTGTGATTTACAGTATTCCTGTGTGTTTGATTTGAGCGCACATGCACCGCATACAGACCCAGGCACTGATTTCTATACGGGTTTGTGTTTATTTTATAGGATTTATTTTGGTATGGCTTTAAGCTTGCTTTTCTCCCTTCTGGGAAACAAATGTGATTTAGAAGATAAAGGCCAAAATCTCCCCTGATGAGGGATTCAGTGAGGTCAGCTCCCCGAGGCTTTCTAGGTGGGGTGGTGCTCCTAGGAGCCATTGGGAAGGCTGAGTGAGCCTTTTTGTGGAAAAGGGAGGCCCAGTCCTGGCCTCTAATTCTTGCAAGGGGTGCCCGGACAGTAATGGTTCAAGGATGCTGTCTTGGTCCATTTTTTTCCTCCAGGACAACTTAGTGTTTTTCATTCATCTCCTTATTCACAATTTTTAGAACATTGAAAAGGATGGCAGAGAGGTTATTTGATAGGAATAAGTGCACCCAGGTCATCCCCACATTGTGGAAAACTACACATCTGGGTATTTTGTTACTGATTAAAGAGAGAGGACATGTCTGTGATTTTTTTGCTTGGGATGCCCAAAGATGATGACTTTTAGTTGTTCTTCTTTCTCTATTACTACTAAATCTCTGAAGGAAGACGTTTTTATATCACTAAAAAAAAAAATTAAGGCAGATTAGTTCCTGATAATTTTGTCTCATCTCATATTTCATTGCCAATATGAATTCAATCTTAAGTAATGATAATGCCGTTCCTTAGTCTCTGTATAGAGAGACTTGACTTGCATGTGATTGAAGCGACGTGTATTTCAACTCCTTAAGTAACGCTTAGGTCAGTCCCTAGCTGGTAGCCTGGCACCTAGAAGATGCTCCATAAACAGGTTTTGCTTAAAGTGTCTGTACTGTACTGCTTGGCTAAAGGAGGAACTTATTTCTTTCATCTGTCGAATTAAAGGTAATCTCAACAGCTTTCAAGTGCCAGGCAGCTATTTACTGTTCAGCTGAGATTTGCTTTCCCTGTCTGTGGAACCTAGGTAAGTTGTTTCAATGTCTCTGTCTCAGTTTCCTAACCTGTAAAATGCAGGGGGGAAAGTGCAGGCTCAGAGGGTTAAATGATTTAATACTTGGAAACACACATATTCACAATGTGCCCGTGAGGAGCCAGCACTCAAATGGTGGGGGGGGGTGGTCACCCTCACCCACCCACTTGCCCGTCTTCCGCCTTCCTGCCCTTTTCTCACTTTACCCAAAAGTAGATTTAAAATCCTGGCCCCGTACTCTCTTGAGAGCATGTACTCATGGGGAAACTCTCAATTTGGATGGGGGTCAAATTAATCCTGTTTATGGAAGTACCATGATCTGTTGCCGACTGTTTCCAAATAAAGTTGGTTGGGGGTTGGTTTTCTGCACTGAGTTTTTTGGGCACCTCAGAGACAATCGTGGAATTGTCACTCTGAAGTTATCAAGCCTCCTGTTGTCTCATTCAGGTGTCCAAAGGTAAGTTGATCGTTGCTGCTGCTGCTGCTGCTGCTTTGAAGCCTGAGAGCTCAGGAGGCTGTTGAGAGGGGAAGCAGCTACTTGAGATAAGTGCTGGTCTTCATGCCGGCTTCAGATTGTGGAGCTTGACTTGCCTACCAGGGTCAGTCACCCTTCTGGTCACCCCAGTGCTGTGGGGTCTAGAAGGGAGATGGGGCATAACTGGAATGTTGGAGCCATTGGAAATTGAGAATCTGGGCTCTTCTTTCAGCTTACTCATCCATTCTGCCTCCCTCCCCTTTCTACCAGGTTTTTTTATTCTGGCGAGTTTCATATAAATGTTTCCTATCAACCACTCTACTCCTCACTTCCCCAAAAAGGGAGCATTGGCATCAGCCAGACTTGGCCGGGTCCCACCTGGGACCCTGGGGAGCTCTGTCACTTCGTGCGTTCTTTGCCTCAGCCCTGGGCTGACCGAACAGGCTTCACAGCCTTGGGCTAAGGGGCTTACCAAGACGTCAGTCACATGGTCAGCCTTGCGGACTGTGAGCTCTCCGTCCACCCACCCCCTGAGCTGTGCTCCCTCCATATGAGATCTAGGCAGGTGGCTTCCCAGAGCCTTGCTCATAGTGAACTCTCAGGAAGTTTTTCCAAGAAACGGTCATTACACAGCTAATACAAGTATGCTCTCGCTTTCATTCTGTATCTGCTAATGAGTTTTATTTTCCAAAGGAAAAAATACTCATTTAAAAAGAATCTATAAAGATACAGTTCTGTCTCCATGAGAACCAAGCCCACATGAGTCCTTTCCTTGCTTTGGAACTGATTCTGGGGACAGTCTCAGAGCTTTCTTCCTCAGGTCCCTAACATAATGCAGCCATGCACTGTATAATGACGTTTTGGTCAATGATGAAATCCCCTCACAATGCATTTCTTGGAATATATCCCTGACGTTAAGTGATGTGTGACTGTGCTGCTGTCAGTTTGAACTGGTTATAATAGTGTAGAGGATTGTGTTCGCGTATTCCTCTTTAATGGGCTCTGGTTGTAACTCTTCACATTGGATTAGGTGAACTCTGAGGAGGGAATGGAACTTAGTGTGCTTCTATGTAGTAGTTTTGAAATCTCTGAAAACCTGTACCTTTGATGTGTTAAACAAGGGAAGATATGTTACCCTGTGTGCTCGTGAATGCCTCTAGAAGGTTATGCAGCATCTTGTAGAGGTTGCCTTTGGGGAGGGAGTCTGAGGGTGAGGGTGCGAATACCATTCGAAATTGTTTTCACCATGTATTAGCTTTCAAAAAAATAAAGCAAATGTGTTTGGAAAATGTTGTACTACATTGACTACTCTGAGAATAACATGGATAAAATAGAACAGCAATAAAATACATGAGGATCAGAACTGTGTCTTTTGGTCGCTGCTCTACCCCAGTGTCTGGAACGTGTCATTCAACATGTCAACAGTGGTTCTTTCTAGGTAATAAGATCATGAGTGAATTTTTAAAAAATCTTTTTTCTCTTCAAATGTTCTACTATAAAAATGTTTTTATTGTCAGGAAAGTTATAAGAGTTACCCTTTGCTGCTCAGGATACAAAGTTCTTGTTAGCTAGAAACTCTGCCTTGAGGAAATTAGAGTCTGAAAAACGGGTCTGTTGTTATTGGAAGGGTTCAGTGGAGATCTAATTTTCCAGGTGTGTGTGTATACATGTGCACATGTGTGTGTGAGAGAGAGACAGAGATTGAAAGACCGAAGTGTCCAGAGATCCAGGACTCTAATTGTAAGCTGTCGTGGTGGGATAGAGATGATGAGAGGATAGATGAGGAACATAAGGATCAGCAAGGGAAAGTTAGCAATGTGCGGCACTGGGTATGACTTCTCTGAGCTTCTGTCTATATCCGAAAATGGGTTTATGTTTACCTTGAGGGATGTGAGGTCTGGGAGATCACTCTAAAAACTGTAATTTTTTATATGTGTGGTCTTGGGGGGAGGGGTAATTTTGCCAATTACGTGAGTCACCCTTGGTATAGTCTTATTAGTATTGAAAAGTGTTTTTGACTTAATCATCCACCTCAAAGGCAGTGCCACTCTAGTTTTGTGACATAGGCTGTTTTTGGACCCATGTTTGAAGTGAAACTGTCTTCTTCCCCCCCAGCTTGAAAGGCAAAATTTTGGCTTTTGGTAGCAATATCTTTGAGATGTAAATTTTCTGAATCCTAATATATATTCTTGGCCAGATCCTACCTTTTCCATCTGAGTATTTCTCTTACTAAGAAGTGTAAATACTGGAAACACAAGTGTATAGTAGGGTCCTCAAAACCGAAGAGACATTTCAAGAGTAGTGTCTTTGAGACAGATGCTCTCAAAATGAAAAGTGTTTCCTAAAGGGAGACTCCTTTGTGAGACGGGGGGATCTTTGGTCTCTGCAGTGAGGGATGCAGCTGGGGAGGGCAATTCTGTCTCCCAGGCTGTTGACAGAGCTCATTTCTTTACAAAGTTGACATGTTGTGGCTTATTCTTAAGTAAATGAGGGGTGGAAGGCAGGGCAGCTGGGATCACTTGGGGCTTGAAAAGATTTCCCAGGGCTGCTGAGTGTCAACAGCAGGCCAGCCTCCTAGCTTCATTGTACGCCTGTGACTATTATCCACGCCATCGTACTGTCACGTCTTGGCTGAGAGCCTTTCTAATTTGTACTTGCCAACCTGGCTGCCCATTAGAATCTCCAGGGGAGCTTCACGAAGAAAACAGCCGTCCCCGGATCTCCTCCCCTAGATGTTCCGTGTCTTTGTTTGGGGGTAGAGCTCTGGCATAGGTGTTTGTGTTTTGTTTTCCTGTCAAAACATTTTGAACCCTCAAAACCTCATGGAACGACACAGTGAACATCCATTCCTTTCACGTAGCTCTACCAACTGTCAACATCTCGCCACACCCTTCTGTCTGCAGACATTGTAACAGCACACCCCTAAATGTTTCAGCACCCATCTCATGTGCCAGCAAGGATATTCCCCTCTACAGCTGTGTCCTCAATGCCACGGTACCACACGTTCAAGCCCCCAGTCCAATTTTAAATCCTACACTAAGATCTCCCCCAACTGAGCTTCATAGGCAGTTTTTGGGATGGGGGGTCCAGTCGAGTTTCTCCCATTACCTTTGGCTGTTATGGCCCCTCGGTCTTCTCCGGGCTGGAACATCTCTCCCACCTCCCCATCAGTTCAGTGACACTGAATCCCCTGAGGAGTCCAGGCCTTTCTGGGCAGGAACGCCTTATGAGTGACGCTATTTCCTCACAGCTCATCACATCAGGGGGCCACCGTGTCCAACCTCCCACTGCTGGTGACGAATAGATATTTTAAAAAATCTCTCTAGGAGATTCCAGGGTGCAGCCATGGTTTGAAATCCATTGAATTAATTAAACCCCTCTGTGTGTTTGTCATAAAATGTACGACATAAAACTTACCATGTTAACCATTTTTAAGTGTACAGTTCTGTGGCGGTAAGTACATTCACATTGTGCAACCATCATCGCCATCCATCTCTAGCACTTTTTCATCTTCTCAAACTGACACTCTGTGTTCATTAAACAATAACTCCCAGCCCCCGGCACCCACCCTTACACTTTCCGTCTCTGTGGTTTTGACTACCCTAGGTACCTCTGATAAGAGGAATCATATAGTATTTGTCTTTTTGTGACTAGCTTATTTCACTTAGCTTAATGTCCTCAGGGTTCATCCAAGCTCTAGCATGTGTCAGAACTTACTTCCTTTTGAAGGCTGAATAATATTCCATTGTGTGTGTGCCACATTTTGTTTATCCATTTATCTATTGATAGCAGCTTGTGCTGTTTCCAACTTTTGGCTATTGTGAATAGTGCTGCTATAAACATGGGTCTGTAAGTATCTACGTGAGTCCCTGCTTTTACTTCTTTTGGGTGTATACCCAAAATGGGATTGCTGGATCATATGGTAATTCTATGTCTAATTTTTTGAGGACCCTCCGAAGACCTCTCACTTTTCAATTGGGTGAACTGAAGAAGCCTCGGAAAGGTGAAATTTCTTTGAGTTCAAGAAAGAACTCGGTTAGAATGCGGGGCTCTAGGCATCTGTTCATATTACCTCCCCAGGGGCCTGTGTGGATCCATCTCTTCTTCTCAGGGGATGAGTGCCATGGGTGTAAAATCTAGCTGTGGCAGGATTTACTTCTTTGCCACCTCAGGTGGTCTGCAGGACTAGGGTTAGAGTATAGTATTTCATTTACAGTATGCATAACTTTTTAAAGAGTTTAGTTTGGGGTTAGTAATTTAAGGAGTATTAGTACATAGACAACAAGTTGTATTTAGTCTCTGTAAATAGTGCAGGGAGGTAATAGGTTGCCTCTCTGGGGTGTATAGGATTTTTAAAACAGAATATTGTTTTAGTTTGTTAACCTGGCTCCTCCAAATACTAGTTGTGTGACCTTGGACAAAGTCTTATCCTCCCTGGTTCATGTTGTTCAGCTGTAAAATGGGTGATGATAGTAGTCAGAATTGAATGAATTCATCTACCTAAAGTTCTTGGTGCCTGGTACACAGAAGGCACTCATTCAGTGCAAGATATTAATATAATATTTCCCATCAATTTCAAAGATGTTTAGATAATCCCAATTATCCTCAGAAGTATTATTTGGAATGCTGGCATTTTAAATGAGTTATTACCGTTTTACTGGACTGGGCATGTCTATTTGGCTGTCTTGTGACTGGCAGCTTGAGGCCTCTACATTGGTGACTCTGTTTTTTTTTTTTTAAGTTTAGCACCTAAGCTAACATCTGTTGCCCATCATTTTTCTTCTTCTTCTTCTTCTCCCCAAAGCTCCCCAGTACATAGTTGTATATTCTAGTTTTAGGTCCTTCTAGTTGTGGCATGTGGGACAGTCCCTCAGCATGGCCTGATGAGCGGTGCTAGGTCTGCGTCCAGGAGCTGAACTAGTGAAACCCTGGGCCACTGAAGCAGAGCGCACAAACTTAACCACTCAGCCACGGGGCCGGCCCTTAGATTGGTGATTCTTAACCAGAGTACAAGGTGGCAGGAGCGTGTAAGAGCCAGGGTTCTAGCACAACTGTGGGCTTGAAAGTAGGGGGAGCTATTTCCTAAGGGTGAGTGTTGGTCATTTGTATTTATTGCTGGGGCTGTGGGGTCTAGATTAAGAAAGGGTGTTGGGAGGATTCTGGCTTCCTTGTGCCTAGCTAAGGTGGAGCCAGGACAAGGTAGCTGGCTGTTTTGGAAGGCTGGGCATTCTTGCACTCTCTGGTTAGAAATGAGCTGAGAATGATAAGATCAACAGTCTAACTCCATGTAACGAAATAGTTGTCTCTTAATGATGAGTTTGGAATTCGTGCTAAGTATAGTGTGTGGCATCCCCAGAATTATTCAACAAGAGAAGATGTTGGCTCTGCAGAATAGCCCAGTAAGTGTTGAAACATGGACGGTCCTGCTTCAGTGGAAAACCCTGATCTGACCCTGGTCTTGGGCCTGTCTCTGGTTGCCACATATAGCCTAGGGGAAGACATCCCACAGTATTTCACGTCTGGTAGAAGGGGATAGGACCTTGAGAGGTGGGCGTTGTGTATACAATTGTAATAAGAGGGGACTGGGTTCTATCCTTTTCTGTCAGTTTAACTTCTGATGATGCTGGCAATAACAAACACATACAGAGCTTACAGGTGCCAGGCACTGTTCTGAGCACTTTATAGGAATCATCCTATTTAATCCTTATAACAACCCTCTGAGGTTGGTAATATCCCCATTTTATAGGTGGGAAAACTGAGGTACAGAGAGGTTAAGTAACCTTCCCAAGGTCCCACAACTAGTGAGTGACAAGTCAAGGTCTGAAACCAGGCTTTGTGCCTATCATACCTGCTGGATACAAGTTACAAAGTCAGTTTTTGATACCTGGTGCTCTTTCTTCTGGGTAAAGCGTTTAGCCATTTTATTAATTTCCTATGTGTAACAAATTAACAGAAACTGCATGGCTTAGTACAACAGAAACATTCTCTCACAATCCTGGAGGCTAGAAATCCAAAGTCAAGGTGTTGGCTGGCCGTGCTGTCTGAAGGCCTGCTGGAGGGTCCCTTTCCTCTGCCCAGCTTCTGCTTCTTGCTGGCCATTCGTAGAGTTCCTTGGCTTTTAGATGCAGCTCTCCAATCTGCCTCCGTGGGTACGTGGCCTTTTCCCTGCATGTCTGTTTCTTCTTCTTGTAAGACAGCAGTCACTGGATTAGGGTCCGCCCTAATCTGGTGTGACCTCATCTTAATTTATTGCATCTTCAAAGACCCTATTTCCAAATAAGTTCTCATTCTGAGGTTTTGGGCACACACGAATTTTAGGGGATACTATTCAGTCCAGCATAGCCGTTACATTTAGGAAAAGGAAGGATTGTAGACATCCTAAGTGTTTTCGCACAGTGACTGGCTAATCACCACCAGTGATGTGAGTAGGCAGGGAGAGGCAGTGAGTCAGGGGACTGGCTGGTGTCTGCTCTGCAGTCAGTGCTTGGTCATCACTAATGCTGAGACGTCATCACAAGAACAGATGCAAGAAGGAAGAGTGGGGAGAAGGCAGAAGCAGCTGACATCAAAGTAAGGGTCTGGGGGCATCGGGAGGCAATGAGGCTATGCTGGGCGCTAACCTGGTGAGAGAGAGACAGACAGACAGAAGAGCCGTTTAGAATCCAGCGACTCAGAGGGATCATTGAAGCCCCCTCTCGGTCACTTAGACTATTCCGCACATTCAGAATAAGACCACTGGGAAGTGTCTGGTCCTTTTTCAAGCAGTTTACTTTGCAGCGACTGTAGGTTTTGCCAACAGTTAAGCAGAAAATAGACTCATTTAGAGGCCCTTTGATCAGGCTGGATGGTGAGACATACATTGTTTCCAATCTCATTTCTATGGCAACAGGACTTTCTGATGTAAAACCGTAACTCCGCTTTATGAATATCCACTTCCTGGGTTTTTTTGCTTTGGCCGATAGAAAGCACAGAACCAAATTTGGGGCCTATCTATGGAATTTGTGAAGGGCTTATGCACTGTTTTCAATGTATTTACATCCTTCTGCCTCATCGTTCTTGTCTACTTTTATTTTCCCTTACCTGATTTCTTTATAGTTATAATTTTTTCCCTAAGATGTCTCTCTTTGTTAACCTACTCAAATAGTTAAATAGTTTTGGGAAGGACGTGAGATATAAGTAAAGTGTTCATTCGACCAGTGAGCGCTTTGGGCAGGTCTCTGCCCTGGGAGAGTTGACCTGGTTGGGGAGGTGGCACAGGGTCTCAGAGCCTTGGCTCTGTCCTCGCTACAGTCAGCTGTGGCTTCCTCTCCTGCAGAATGCAGTAATGCAGCATGGTCCCTATCCGGTGGCGTCATAAGGACAAAAGGCCAAAGCGAGTATGAAGCTCCTGGCGCCATGCTCGTGTGTAGAGCATGCTCAGTGGCTGGAGAAGCAAGTCCTCCGCCCAGAGGAGCGGTGTGAGCTGAGGCCCAGAGTCGAGAGTGCATGCCTGCAGGACTGACGAGAGGAAGGAGAGCGGAGCAGATGGACCGGTCTGGACTGCCACAAGGCAGGCAGGGCTTCTTAGATGCTGGCGAGGCACCGCCGCCGGTTGCTCCTTTGCTGCTCCCTCCTCCTCGGTGTTCCTTCTCACCCGCACTGACCCCAGGCCCATGCCTGCCTTGCCTTGTCTCCCCCTGCATCTGCCTGATGCTCCTGGAGCGTGTGCCAAGTCGGGAGCCTGCCCTCTACCGATTCCAGCAGAACTGAAGGAGAGGTGTGAAACTCCTAACGCTGGTGACCAAGACTGTTTTGAGAGATGGATTCTTCATTAAAATTTTATTGCTTTCATTTTCTTTTTCTTCTCCATTCTCTTTATTTACTACCTTCTGTTATCCATAAACTTTTGAAGTCAGAATAGGAGGCAGCTGTTAATGTTGCCATTGGGGAACCACAGATGCAACTTAAAATAAACTGATGGGTTTCTAATGGTGAGAAATGCTTATATAATAAAGTGAAAAGGGAGAATATGGTGTGGGAAGTTAGAACTTAAATCGAGTGGGGAAAAGACCAGAAGGAGACTCACCAAATTGTTAACAGTTGTTTTGGATAAAACTCTTTCCTGCCCTGTCGTGTTCATTTTTCCTAGAGAGACCTGTGACCATATTAAAAATGGGAGAAAAAACCCAAACCCACCCACACTGGTTTTCGTGTTACGCCTTCTGATTGTGAGAGAGGAGGTTCTTCCTCATCTGGCCTTGGGTGACTTGGGCTAATGGAGTCCCGGGTAGCAGTTGTTGGTGTGATAAGATAAACTGCTAGTGAAGCATCTTGCTGGCCTTGCTCTTCTGCCTTTTCTCTGAGCCTGTGAGCTCCGTGAAACCACTGAGGCCTCCTGGGTCTGTGCGTGTGTGCCACACGGAAATAGGAGCTTCTCGTGGATGCTGGTGCTGGAAGTTGGAGGATGGACTGAATTTGAATTGGAGATTCTTGTGTGACTAGCTTCGTGGGTCAGGTTGAGAGCAGGTTTTCCCATGGGCTCTGCCAGTAGCCTCTGTCGACACCCTCCAGTCACAAGATTAGAGTGCGTGTGCTCAGTTCTGGGTTTCCCTTCCTCAGCGTCCCGTCGTTTTCAGTGAGCAGAATTTCGGTCAGCTGGCCCATCACCAGCCAGGGCCAAATTAGACATAATTGCACATGAGCTTAACTTTCAGGTCCGTGGCTGACTGTGCTCTGCAAAAGCATGCCAGGCCGGGAGCTTTGTTCTGCCTGGGAACAGCATGCCCCAGCAGAAAGGTTACAGGATGATTCACTGTCCGAACCGAGACACCTTTGTGGGGGGAGGGGCTTCTGTGAATTATGCCAGGACAACGGTGTCAGGGGGCCGTTTCTGGGCAGACAGGGACAAATTCTCTCCCTGCCCGTTAGGATGGTCTTTCTCTGTTCTGTGAAATGAGCTTCGCTTTCCTAGACAGAGTCTTTACAGCAACCTTTGGAGGAGAGGGGAAGCCAAAACTGTTGGAGAGGATGCTGGGGCATTCGAGAAAAGGGGAAGCAGGGCGCCTTTTCACAAAGGTTGAGCTAAAAATAGAGCTCCACCATTCAACAGTTGCTTGGGTGCTTCAGATGGTGGGGATGGTGTCATTGTTCCTTTCCCTGCATTCCTGAGAGTTTGCTCCCTCTCCTCTGTGTATAAAGGAAGCCGTCCCTGCTGAGTCTGCAGGCATGCAGACCCTTTAATACGCCGCCACGCCACCGAGGGAGCTGCACGGGGGATCCCTGCGGCCCCCTCCAGCTCTCTCAGCCCAGGATTTCATAATAGGCACCCCAAGGCCTGCGCCGCATGGGTAATGAGGAGGCACAAGCAGTGCCTTCCTGCTGAAAGGACAGGGCCGCGGCTCCTCTGTCCCTGGCTGTCACTCACTCAATGGCAGGCTCTTCTCTGAGCCAAGGGTGGAAAATCTTTGAGCAGGGGGAGTGCAGCCTCTTGCTGGAGGGGGGTTTCTTGGTGGGCTGAGCCGTAGGTGGTGGGGGCCCTGAGAGGGAAGGGAGAGTACCACTGTTATTCTGTAGGTCAGGTTTTCTCAACCTCACTGCTTCTGGCATCTTTGACTAGACAGTTCTTGGTTCTGGGGGGCTGTTCTGTGCATCATAGGATGTTTAGGGTGTTCTGGCATGTAGGATGCCAGTAGTATCCTCCGTCATTTGTGACAACACAAAATGTCTCCAGACATTGCCAAAGGTCCTGCCCGGATTGAGAATCACTGCTATAAGTGAAGAAACTAAATTGTTTTCTGGATATTTCTTTGGTGTTGCTGTGTTTTGTTCTGGCCAGACTCCCACCTTAAGCCTTTATAATACCATTTACTGGACCAATTAGTGTCTGGGGCGGTGGGTGGTGATTTAGAATGAAAGGGCCTCCCTTTTGTGCTCTCCGGTTTGGCTCTGAAATAGAGTGAGCTGAGCTCCCCCAGCTCCCCTTTCAAGAGTGTGTGAATAATGAGGTCCTTCTCCCGGGAATGGGAGTATGCTTTTCCCCATCAGTTAAAACTATTCTTGTAAAATTTCTGCCATGACTAGTGTAACAGTTTCATACTGACCAAAACATTACGTTTTCAGCGAGGATTCTCTAGCACAGCGCTTCCTGCACTTCACTGTGCACACGCATCGTCTGAGGATCTGGTTAGACTGCCGACTGGGCTGCAGCATGGCTGGGCTGGGCCTGCGATCCACACGTCTGACAAGCTCCTGGTGATGCCTGTGCTGCTGGACCGGGGACCACACTTTGAGTACTGAGGCTCTAATAAGGTCCAGCTCTTGAGAGCTGGATAAAAAGTGGCAACTGTGTCCAGGAGGAGGATGGAACGCTCTGAGTGGCGGCAGCATAAGGCTCTTGGCAATTTGTTGTGTGAGGGGGCTGCCCACAGACCTTTCTGAGTCTGGGACGTGATCGCCTGAGCCCGGCTGTAGCTTTGCAGGCTGTCAGGGAGCAGCGGGCCAGTGCTTACAGCCACTTACCTGACACTGTGAGGAGGAATGTAACAGGACAGCCTGGGACAGATGGCTGCACCCCCTGAACGGGCACTGAAGGGGCAAGCCAGCTCCAGAGAGGCCGCAGATTGGACCGTTTTAGACTGTGAGCTGTTTGCTGCCTCCCTGGGTTTGATTTGAGCAGACAGAGTCACACAGGATAACCTGTCCCTTGGAATGGCTTTGGCATAATTTCCTAGTTGCTCAGCTCTGCAGGGATGACAGGCACCTGCTCTCCTCGTGCTGGACACTCCCCTGCGCTCTGGGCAGCATGAAGAGCAGTCCTTGCTGCCCTTCGTACCCTGCAGCCTTTGCTTCTGCACGTCTGCTGGTACCAGGGAAGGGAGTGGGAGTGGGAGGTGGTATTGGGTGCTGTGGGAAGTGAGTAAAATGTTCCCAACTGGTGATGAAAAGGAAGATATGGAGCCCAGGCCACCCACCGTTGTGCACTGGGGGTCGGATTGGGATGCAAGTACCATCATCCCTCCGTATCCGTGGGGGATTGGTTCCAGGACCCCCCGTGGATGTTAAAATCCGTGGATGCTCAAGTGCGTTATATGAAATGGTGCAGCGTTTGCATATAACCTAGGCACATCCTCTTGTATACTTTAAATCATCTCTAGATTACTTACAATACCTAATATAATGTAAATGCTGTGTAAATATTTGTTATACTGTATTGTTTAGGGAATAATGACAAAAACCAAATCTGTACATGTTCGGTACAGATGCATCCCGTGGGCCTTTCCATCTGGGGAGGGTTGAATCCGTGGATGTGGAATCTGCGGACGTGGAGGGCTGACCGTACAGCAGTGTCTTTACACTGTTTATTAAACCAACTTACTTAAAAAAAAAAAAAGATTGTAGAAGTAATAATTTGTCATCCTAGCAAAAACCCCTGAAATATAAATAAAAATTTAAAATAATCTTTAATCTCATTATCCAGATATAATCATTGTGAGCATTTAGGCATATCTCTTTCTAGTTTTTATTCTCTTTTGTATCTGTTTTTAATTTTCCTCTCTGTCTATGTTAAAATTGGTTAGCATTCCTATCACCCTGATGAAGGTGTTAAAGTCAATTTGTACTGTTCATGACTTTTCAAAATTAGCAGAGTGCCCATCTTTGAAGGTCTTGGTGGGAAAATGAAAATAAGTGAGAGCTTACACTCTCCATTCAGAAGCCCAGAGGTCCTGACTAAATCCTAACCCAAGTTCACAGGGGATTTGCATTTGAATATCTTTGCTCCAGCTGCATGAGAAGGACACACACACACACACACGCACACACCCATGACTATTTTGTTTGTGTAGGGCTTTAGCACATTTTTTAGCTCTCTCACAGCATCCCTCTAGGAAGAGAAAGTAGAGAACTCTAGTTTGTAGGTGAGGACAGGAGAGTTACAGTGGTTTAAAGACTGGTTGAGATCCTAGTCCAGACCTCAAAGTCTTTGGACTTGTCTTTAGAGCAAGAAGTAATAGAAGTGATAAGATTTGGGATAAGAGAAATGTTACCTGCCTCAGTTAGGCAGGCAGACCTGTATACACTGATTCTCTTAGATCGTGCCCCAAAACTTTGTGGAATAAAACCACCACCATCTTATTGTGCTAACAGCTTCTCTGGGTCGGGAAGCCAGGCAGGATACAGTGGGAATGGCTTGTTTCTGCTCCACTTCTGGACCAATTACTGAGCTGGAAAGACTCAAACTTCTAGGGGGCTGGAATCATCTGGAAACTTCTTCATTCATGTGCCCAGTATGTGGGCTGGGATGGCTTGAAGGCTGGACTCATCTGGGGCTGGTCACCAGGGCACCTACAGGGAGACTTCCCATGTGGCTGGGGCTTCTCTCTGCAGACAGCTGGCTTCCGAGAGACCAAGAGGAAACTGCGTGGACTGTTGTCACTAGCTGCAGAAGTCAGATGACATCACTTCTGCAGCTCTCTGTTGGTCCAAGCCATTGTGAGTCTGCCCAGATTCCTGAGGATGGGACTTAGACCCCATCTCTTAATAAAAGAAATCAAAGAATTTGTAACCACTTAAAAAAAAAAAAAGGCACGTAAACTAGTCCACACTACACTGCATATTGATTCAATAGAAAATTAACTTGAGTAGAAGTCAGCAAAGCTGTATCAAGAATGATTTCATTGTAAATAGGGAACTATAAGATGAGCTGTGGATATCATAAAGAATTAATGAAAATAATTGAGGCGAGTAGAAAAATTGAAGTTAATCTAAGTGCCTGGCAATTGGGGAATGGTTTAAATAAATCATGAAATATGTATATTGGGAATACTATGCAGCCTTCAAAAAGAATGACACAGCTCTGCATGTACTGACATGGGAATATGTCCATCTATTTAGTGAAAATATTTATAGAAAAACATGTATCCAATGATCCATTACTGTTTTAGTGT
This sequence comes from Equus caballus, assembly GCF_041296265.1. NCBI lineage: Eukaryota > Metazoa > Chordata > Mammalia > Perissodactyla > Equidae > Equus > Equus caballus. The sequence goes on along the minus strand of NC_091697.1, from coordinate 104,279,518 downwards.
AACATATACATATATATGTAGAAATTTAAGAAACAGTCTGAAAGGAATTGCACCAAACTGTTAAAGGGGGTTTCTGATAGGGTTGAGGGCAGGGTGGGTGTGAGTTATGACGAACTCACTTACTTTTACTCTGTGTAGTTCCATGCTGTTTAAATTTTTTAATGAATTAAGTGTTCCTATGTTGCTCTTACAATATGCGTTGCTCTGTGAGATTTTAACTTTTGAAGTATGTTGAAGTTAACTTGGTAAGCATCTAAAAGTCGGAGGGAATGGCTTTCTTCCTGGCGCTGTCGCACCTTGCCCCCGTCTAGTTTATTATGTGAGCAGCTGCACTTGGGGTGGTATTAGCACAAGCTGGCACTGGTCTGCTTAACGTGCACTGTGGTTGCCAGAGAGATTTAAGAAAACTGGTCTTGTTGTTGATTTGTTTTGCTTTTTCTTCTCTATTTCACTGAGAAGTCTCCTTCACTGTGGTATCACGGTCCCTGAAATGCATGGTGATCCCAAGTGACCTTTGTGTGATGGCTTTAGAAGAAGTTAAGAATGGACATACTCATATTGGGTTGAAACGTTTAAGCTTTTATTATCTCCCAAATGGAATTTACTTATGCGTATAATCAAATTGGGGAAATTCAGTAGCATTAGAAAAGATCTATGGCTTTAATCAGATTCAAATCGGTCTTTTTCTGAGTTAATGTTCTGGGGTGGGGTTTTTTTGGAGCATCACACACCCCTCAAACTAATAGAAAAGGGTGGAAGCAAGGCTGGAGGTCCGGATCTGTGTTTGAAAGTTACAAGCCCTCTACTTATTTCCTGTGTTGTATAGCAACGCAGTCATACCTCATTTTTCAAATAATGATATTATTTCAAAATAGTATCCTAATGAAAGCTAGGAAGAGCAACTTGCCCTGTGCCCATGACTCTGCTGTGCCCTGACCTGGCTGTGAATTAGGCGGGTACTTCCTGTCCTGTGGCATTTACGATTGAGCGGGAGTGAGTATGAGTGCATGGGCTCACCACCGCTTTGTGAGACCGTGGGCTGTGAGCTCTCGGGTTGCCCCTTCCGATCTGCTGTGCCCTGTGCCTGGGAGGCAGGCTGTTATGGATAGCCTGTGGGCCCCTTGGCCCTCTGGCTGTGGGAAGATAAGTCGGTATTTCTTTTCCTTGCTCCCTCCTTCCCCAGGCTGTGGGTTGGAGGTGGTGCTGGGTTCCTCTGTTGAAAGTCACAGCTCCTATCAGGTGGCCCTCTCCTGTTGTCGCAGCTGAATTCTTGCTGCAAGCACTCCCTCCTCTTGTTCCTTCAGACCCAGGGGAGGTCATGGCTCTCTGCTATTGCTAGCTCCCAGGTACCCTACAATCCTTGCTAGTGTCCCTTAATTTGTTCATGCCTTTGTAAATGCAGGCATACCTTATTTTATTGCACTTTGCTTTATTGCACTTCACAGATAGTGCGTTTTTTACGAGACCGTCCACCAGCAAAAAGATTATGACTTGAAGCCTCAGATGATGGTTACCATTTTTTAGCAATAAAGTATTTGTAAATTAAGGTATGTACATTGTTTTAGACATGATGCCATCACACACTTAAGAGCCTATGGTATAGTGTAAACATAACTTTTATATGCACTGGGAAACCAACGGTGTCATGTGACTTGCTTTGTTGCTGTATTTGCTTTCTTGTGGTGGTCTGGAACCGGACCCGCAGTATCTGTAGTGCTTTCATTAAACTTGTTTTAACTATGCTGTTTGAGTACCATTTCTTTCCTGCCTGTACTCTGACTAATTCTGTAATATCTCATTTTACAAATGAGGAAGTTGAGGCTTAGAGATCAGTGACTATCAGAACTGGAATTAGAATTCAGGCTATTTTATGTCACATTTGCCTCAAGTGACTAGGAGGTTCTCATTGTCATCTCAAATTGAGGAGAAACCGGAGGGAAAAGTTTCTCGTCAAATGTAACTATGAAGTATGAGGCTAAACAAACTAACTCTTATACATTTAAAGAAGCAACAGCCTTCAAATCACCTTCTGTAGTTCAGAGTTTTCGTCTTTCTTTTGGAATTGCTGTCAGAATCATTTTATCAGCCAAGAAGGAAAAAAAATAAAATCTTCAATTTGCCACCTTATTTTCTAGGCTTGGCTCAAGTTGACTACCGGTTTGTGAACATCTGATCCATCTTTGAGGAGCAAGTTTTAGGATATTTAGAAGAAATACATAGTTGAGTTGGACATTCCAAAAGAGGCATCTAAAAATGTGCTCAGCAATGGCGGTCAAGTTGGAATGAACATAGAGCTGCTCAGGTGGCTTCAGGTGGCTATTTTGAATCATAGAATATTTATTTCTGTGTGCGATCTCTTGACTTATGAATACCAGAACTTAATCCTGTTACCTGAGTCTGATCTCAGTGCATCCTGACTCTGTTCATTTCCTTGACCTGCAGAGGAACTCTGGGCTTGAGGGCACACTGCTGTTATTGCCTTGTAACCGGAGCTGTCTTTGAGGCAACATAGCCTGATGGGTAAGAGCTGGGTCCTTGAGCCCGACTGCCTTGGTGCCAATCTGGGCTCCACAAAGGACCACTCTGTGCCTCGGTCTCCTCATTTGATAAATGGAAATAATAGCATCTGCCTCACAGATTCTGTGAGCATTAATTATCTGTGTAAAGGACTGAGGAGAATGTCTGCACAGTTGTAAGTGCTCAGTAGTGGGGAGCAGGTGTTTGATCGCTGGGATCATCACCATTGTCTTCATAGTCTGGGCTCCAACTGATGCTCCCTCCCTCTGTTTAGTCACATTCCTCTGTGGGTCTTATCTATCACATTTCAGTAAACTCTTCTGTATTCATTCCAGGAAAAAATAATTAACCTTCTAAATTACTCACTTTTGAAGAGGTTGTGTCTAAGTCATGCAATATGAGAAGCAGCGTCACAGGAGGAAGAAAGGATTAAGAGCCTGGTGGGAAGCGAGGGTACCACTCTAATAATGCTGTTTCTTACAAAGCCAGTACCTAGGGTCCTGTGGGTCTCAGGTACACATTTGGGCTGGTTGCTACTTCTGGGTCTGTTGTTAACTAGCCAGGTACCCTTTGCCATTCGGTCCTGACTTTTGTGGCTCTGAGTCTTCAGCTTACAAAGCATTGTTAATACCTGTTACTTCCCTGCTTCCTGGTTAACTTGGTGGACTGAACTGGTGCAGACAAGCATCATGTAAAAGATTTCAAAAGAAGGCAAGTGTGAGAAATCCCCATGTGCCATAAATACAGAGGGTATTCAAAGCCTGAATGTTGAGTAGGATGGCACCTGTGGCATGAAGTTCGAGGCTATGGGGAGTAGGGAGATGGCACCTAGCTCTCCCTGCATTAACTCCAGGAATCAGGAAGAGCTGCTCTGCCCACAAAATGGAAAGTAGAAAAACCCTACCCACTGCCTAAGGAATGGCCATGGGAAGAAAGAAAGAAACTGGCAAGAAATGGGGACCCAAAGCCTGCATCATAGATAAGGTGGTTGATTCTTCTCTGTGTCATCTGAGCCCCTCCAGCTGAGACATTATCACAAAGGTGTCAAAAGCTGGTGGAGAAGGTCAAGGGAGCTGTAAAGAAGGATTGGGCTGTTAGGCCTTGGTTGATAATAAATCTACTCTCTCTCTCTCAGATTTTCTGTGGATGTTGTAATTCTCTTCTTCCCACCCTTCCGATTAAAATAGAAACCTATGGCATGATTTATTATAGGAAGTCTTTCTTAACTTCCAGTAGTCTGATCTCATTTCCTTGAGTGAAAATGTTATCACAGTAAAACTGGGTTATAATGTTTGCAGTCTTTGTCATAAGGTAGATCTGTGGATTGACTTAACCACTGAATAGCTGGAGGAACGAATAGGTAAGCTGTGTGCCTGCTGTGTGTGTGGTGGAGAGGGCAAGGAACAGGAGTTCTTGCTCGCACAAAGTAAGCTGACCGCCTGGCACAGGGGTAGAGCCCGGGGCGGGAGGAGGACACACCTGGCCGCTCGTGCTCCCTTCACTTGGGATGAAGAGTTTCAACGCTGAGTGTGTGTCAACATCTCTCCTCGCCTGAGTCGCTCTTCCTTCCTTTTTCTCCTAAATTTAAAATGATCTAACAATATGATGCCAGAAATAAAGACCCCATTCATTCTGCTGGAATCTGAGGAGACATGCAATGGAAGCTTCAATAAACCAGGTCCTGGTTGAAATTTTTTTCCGGAAGGGGTTATACAATAGGAGTCCCACAATTTATAGGGAGAAAACATATACAAGTTAATCATTTCCAGAGTTTTAAATCATCTCATTGTAGAACCTCATTTCAGTATCTTAGTTATCTGATGCATAAAATGGATGGAAGCAAAGGTGATGGTAGATGTACGAAGTTGAAAGTTGAACTTCGTCCCAGTGTGTATATAGATGAGGGCACAGAGCCGTCTGGAAGAGCATGGGTTCTAGAACCCACACCCTGAACCTGGCCTACCTGGCACTAGGACTTGGGCGTGTCCCCAGTTCTCTGAGCCGTGTTTCTGTCCTCTGTAAATTAGGGCTCTCTGTCTGGCGGGGCTGTTGGGAAGGTTAGTGATTACCTGTCAGGCTGTCAGCACAAAGCCTGGTAAATTACCAAATGGTAGCTGCCATGGGACAGGGCATTTGGTGTCTGAAATACACCCAGGGTTTTGTCACAGACCAGGTGCTCAACTGCAGACTTCATGGCTGAAATTTTAGCACATCTGTTGGGCAAACATTAGACTAGTTTTATGAGATACTTGTATAAGATTTTAGTCCTTTCTCGACACTTTTTTTTTCTGTTTCCAGGTCACTTTGGTGCATTTTCCCTTTATATGTTGATTTTTCAAATACAAGGTGTGGGATTGAATATAGCATCCACAAACTGATGTAAATAAACAAATGAGGAGAAAGGAGGCGCTTTCTTACAGTAGACGACCTTAAATAATAGAAGGAATAATGGAGTTAAAAAGTCCTCAATAGGGACCAGCCCCGTGGCCGAGTGGTTAAGTTCCCGTGCTCCGCTTTGGCGGCCCAGGGTTTCTCTGGTTCAGATCCTGGGCGTGGACCTGCATGCCACTCATCAAGCCATGCTGAGGCAGTGTCCCACATAGCAGAGCCAGAAGGACCAGCAACTAGAATATACAACTATGCACTGGGGGGCTTTGGAAAGAACAAGAAGAAAAAACGATTGGCAACAGTTAGCTCAGGTGCCAATCTTTAAAAAAAATTAAAACAAGTCCTCAATAGATGCTAATATTGGAGGAGAAAGTTTTATGAGAAGGGTATTTACATAGTCTCAAAGTGTCTCCCCACAAATTACCTGCTTATTACAAAGGAAAAAATAATTAATATAGAGTGGAGAAACCTGGCACACGTCACCTTAACCTAATGATTACAGTTGACGTCATCCATATTGAGACAAACCAACATCTCTGCCTCCTGATTTGAGTCTGTGAAAAGCACACAACTTGAGTTTTGTGTTGGGTGGTAAGTGCAAAAAGTGTGTAGCCTGAATCAACTCATGAGCAAGCATCAGTCAAATCTAAACGGTTGGACAGTCTACAAAATTAATGGTCTGTAATCCTCAAAAACATCAGATCAACGAAGACAAAGGCTGATAATAGTTGGAGATGAAAGGAGGCTAGAGAGACACACAGCCAAGTGTGTGGGATGAAAAGAAAGCTGTTAGGGACATTCCTGGGGCTAGCGGTGCAACTTCAAGATGGACTGTGGATTGGATAACAGTGTTGTATCAATACTGTTTCCTGATTGGGATAATTGTACTGAGGTCATATCATGGAATGCCGTTGTTCTTAAGAAAGACATACAAAATAAAATATACTGAAAAAAAGGTAGAGAAATTGGAGCCCTAGGCTAGAGGGGTTCACATTTGTCATGTCCCTAGCTCTCTGGTCTGCTTTACTCTTTTTTTTGAGGGGAGGGGAGAAGATTAGCCCTGAGCTAATATCCGCCTCTCATCCTCCTCTTTTTGCTGAGGAAGACTGGCCCTGAGTTTCTATTCTCTTCCTCTATTTTATATTCCTCTATTAACAGCGTGGCTTGATAAGCAGTGTGTAGATCCGTGCCTGGGATCTGAACCAGTGAACTCCAGGCCGCCGAAGTGGAGCGTGCGAACTTAATTGCTGTGTGACCAGGCTGGCCCCATGGTCTGCTTTACTGTTGTCCCAGTGTGACCTGGGGAGAGGTGTGCAGAATGCTGACAATAGGGGAAAGGCATTTTCTTTGAGCAGAGGTGAAATAGTATGTATATTGTGAATGTCTTGTTACCTTTGGATAGATGAGTAACAACATGCAAAGAACTGGTGAGAACTCTGGAGCAACGTTTGAGACCTGGATGTGATCGTTATTGGCCTGTCTGTTAAGTATTTTATTTAGATCTTTATTTTTAACAACCTCCAAGTGGATGGAATTATGAGAACAGCTTTTTAACTTGTTGAATGTATTTTTCTATACATTGACCTAATAATCTTAAGCCATTAATACTGTTAAAGAGGACATAGATTTAAAAGTATTCCCATTTGGCAGATGAGGATGTAAGACCCAGAGAGGATAAGTAAGTGAGCTGCTCGAGCTGGTGCCTCCCAGACTTGGAGCCTTCGTCTCATGGCCTCTGGGGATTAGGTTCTTTCATGGACCATCAGTTCTGTGTACTTTTTTGGAAATTTAAGAAAACAAAAATAGGAGAAGGTAAACATATCTTCTCTGGTATAATTTAGCAGTAGTTCTTGTCTTGAAAAGAGAATAAGACCAGAGAGATGCCGTTTCTAATTTGAAACTCTTTGGTTCTATGAAATTGGTTAAAAAGGCTAAATTTGATCCACGATCTGTCTCTTTGGTGAGCCCTCTGGATATTCCTAAACTCATCACTGTGCGGCTGGAGCAGGCTGACATCGTTAGGACCCTCCCAATGGTGCATGAGCAGGAGAAGCTGTTATTTTGTTTGTACGTGCATTGATTGGCCAGTCCCCCAGGCCCGGCTGTCTCCCTTGCTGAGCAGCAGCAGCAGCACAGAGCAGTTGAGGTGGTGGAGCGGGCACGCCAGCTTGTGCGTCTTGCCTCTGCCACCTGCCGCCTGTGGACTCTGGGCAAGGATAATAACGAAGAGAACAATAGTAATAGAACCTACCTCATAGGGTGGCTGTGAAGATTAAATGAGTTATTATTTGCAAAGAAGTTAGAACAGTGCCTGGCATATAGAAAGTACTATATAAGAATTTTTCTTAATTGTGGTAAAATATACATTTTAACCATTTTTAAATATACAGTTCAGTGGCATTAAGTACATTCACGTTATTGTGCAATCGACACCACCATCCATCTCCAGAACTTTTTCATCTTCTAAACTAGCACTCGGTACCCATTGAATACTGACTCCCCATCCCCCCTCCCCACAGCCTGGCAACTACTATTCTACTTTCTGTCTCTGAATTTGAGTAGTCTAAGTGCCTCGTGTAAGTGGACCATACTGTATTCATGACTGGCTTATTTCACTTAGCATGTTGTCCTCGTAATGTCCATGTTAAAGCACGTGTCAGAATTTCCTTCCTTGTTAAGACTGAGTACTATTCCATTGTATGTATGTATGTATGTATGTACCACATTTCGTTTATCTGTTTCTGTCAATGGACCCTTGGGTTGCTTCCACCTTTTGGGTATTGTGAATAATGCTTTTATGAACATCGGCGTACAAATATTTGTTCAAGTCCTGCTTTCACTTCTTTTGGGCATATACCTGGAAGTGAAATTGTTGGATCATATGGCAATTCTGTGTTTAATTTTTTCAGGAATCACCGTGCTGTTTTCCACAAGGGTTGCACCATTTTACGTTTCTACCAGCAGTGCACACAGGATCAAATTTCTCCACATTCTCACCAACAGTTGTTATTTTCTGTTTTTTTATATAAGCATTTTTATACATAAAAGTACTTTATTTAGCAACCAATAGTCTAATAATCAGTGTCTAAATTGTTGCCTTAGTCTTTTTTTTTACTGAGGAAGATTCACCCTGAGCTAACATCTATGCCAGTCTTCCTCTGTTTTGTATGTGGGTTGCCACCACAGCATGGCCACCGATGAGTGGTGTAGGTCCATGCCCAGGAACCAAACCCAGGCCGCTGAAGCAGAGCATTCTGAACTTAACCACTAGGCCACGGGGCCAGTCCATGCCTTAGTCTTTTTAAAGAGATGAATAAAACATTTTGACTGAAGATGATTTGAGAAATCTTCTGGTTAATCAGATACTGGTTACAATGTTTGCCAGCCAAACATGTACCAGAAACCTAGTCTGTGTTTCCAGCCTCCCCTTTGCTCCCCCCTTCCCCTATCTAGTATTCCCATTATACTCTGGTTTTAAGGAGAAAGCCAATTTCTGAGAAATAAGCTCATGCCAAGAACTTATTTAGAACCAAAGAACTTTGGGATCTATGTAGTGGACCATGTAGAGAATAGGTTTGCTCAGTGTTATCTGCCAAATGGGAGTAAACCTACCTACCAAGAGTATTGTACAACTCAAATGGAGAACAGACTTGGAGTGTCCAGCATAAAACCACCCTGCCCCTAAAGACAGATGTAATGAGAACGTTCTGGTTCCTCTTTGACCCGAGTATTTTCCTCTCAATGCGCTGCCCTACTTTGTAAACACTCTTGACGGGTGCTGTGGGCACCGGTGCGTGAAGAGGGTCCCGTCCATTCCCAGTTCCAGAGAGCCTTGTGGATCCCAGTAATGGGTGGTGATACGGGGCCTAGACAGACCCTCAAGGGCTGCTGGAATCAGTGGGTCAAGTGCCTAAAATGAGATGCTTCCTGGGAATGACACTTCCCAAAGCTGCCTGAATGTGTGCAGCCAAGTGTGAGCCAAGCTGGCGTTGGTGCCCATTACAGAGGAAGCTGTTTTCGCTGTCTGAGCCCTTCGTGCTGTTTACCTGGGCACTGGTGGTGTGCGGGCCGTGCAGCCCACAGGGTCCACGTGGTACATCTCCTTGGGTGCCAATTTTACCAGGTTTGGAGGTGGCAACTCCTTGTATTTTAAGTACTGAACTGCAGATCAGGTGTGGAGTAGAATGCAAAATGGATGATTTTTTTTTTTAAGGATGAGACTGAAATCAGACATTTCTTGCTTATTTCAGCTTTGAGCTGTGCCCTTAGATACTTCACCCCTAGTTCTTTCCACGTGTTTACTCTCTTCTGCATTTAGGATTATTTTTCTATGGGAAAGCTCATTGACGCACAGTTTGGGAAGCCTGGGTGGGTGTGGAGGTTGCAAGGGGGCTGGGTGAGGCTGGTTTGCATCTCCTGGAGGCAGTGTACCAGTTAAGAGTCGGACTGGGGCAAGACCTGCTCTCCAGGGGTCAGCTGCGATCTGGGACGAGTGATTGAGCTGTCCCAAGTCTGTCTCCACCTCTGTAAAATGGGAAGAACACCAGTGTCGTAGGATTGTTGTGAGTAAGTGGTAATCCCAGGGCTGGAAAAAGCTGTGTGGTGAAGGTACTTGGGGGCAGGGGCTGGCTGTGGCCGTGGAGTGTGGGCGTGAAGGAGACATGGAAGCCTCAGCAGTCCCTCTCCTGACTTGTTCGTGTAGCAAGGCTCCTACCTGCTATAAGCCACAGCCTTCTTTCTTTTCTTTCTGGACCACTTCTCTCTGCCCTTCATCTCTCTCTAGATGACTCTTATTCATCCCAACATGATATCAAGAGGGAAGAAAGCCTGGGATAGGGGAGGGTTTGGAGTTGCCTAAGACCATTCCAGAAGAATCCACCAGAGAGTGCAGAAACCCATTTGGTGTGCTGCTCAAGGCTCTCCAAGTGGAGACATCAGGATGGAAGCGGATGGAGCCCTAGGAGAGAGACCAGGGAACCAGGGGTTGTGAAGAGCAGATCTAGGGCTGTCGTCTTTGATCTCCACCCCTGCCTCCCATGGAGGCAGCCCAGAACATGTTCCGTGGGAAAGCAAATCCCTGTTGACTCTGAATATTGGTGACCTGGCAAAATAAGGAACCTGGTTTGAGTATTAGGAGTAATTACAGTAATTTATGTCAGTGACTTAACAACTGATGCCCAATTCCTTTGTGTGGTTCTACTGCAATTATGAGTGTTACCAGATGTGCCGGCTGAACTTGGTTGAAAGAGCTCTTGGCAATAGGTGAACTCTGCCCAGTGCCTTGATGCTAAGCTACCATCTGGTCTTCTCAGTGTCGTCAACAGTCTGTCCCCCTTTCAACTGCACCACTTAGAAAGAGCTCCGAATGTCCTGGCCAGTCTCCCAGTCCTCTCCTCGGGAAGTTCAGAGACTTTTGGAAGAGTGGGGAGGAGCGGCCCCACTTGGGTCTGTTTCCGTAAAATGGAGTCTTTGAAAGCCGAGGAAGGGGGCAGGAGATGAGGATGAAGGAGCCTGTGGAAGCGCGAGTGCCATCGCCCCGTTCTACTTGCCTTCTCTTCTCTCGGTGTGCCCCCTCCTTCAAAGCTGACTTCACACTCTCTGAATCTAGGAACCTGGCTCTCGTTAATCCTCCCTCTAGTAATCTTCTCTCTCCCCCTTGGCTTTGCTGGTCTTTGTCCTATAAGTAGTTTGCCCTTTTTCCAAAGGGCCTAACTTTTCTCCACTGTTGTGTGTTTTCTGTTAGACTGTGAACTAACAGGGGCACAGAGGCCTTCCTCTCACCCCTGCCATCCCTTCTCCTTACCTCTGACTTCCCTGACGTGCACTGTAGCTATTTAGCCATTAGTTAGAGACTTTGCTGCTCAGCAAAAGAAAAACATTCTGTTGTTGTTGTATTTATTGGTTTTAATTATAGGACCCTTGGAAGGCGTTTTAGGACTCTGCATCTCCATAATTCTCTGCCAGCATTTTGCCCCTAGTGGACCAATAATGAGAATAAATTTCCACCCTCACTTGGCTTCACAATCATAGACACTTCTGCTGCACAAATGCTAGCAGGGCCCCCATGGCTGGGGTAGAAACGATGACCTAATTCTGAAATTGTATTCAGCTACTCTAGGGAACTGGTGGCTGATAGGCAGTCGGGTTGTGTCCTCTGATCTGCAGTAGACATGGGGTGCAAGGGGATTTGCATCCAGTCCCCGGCCGAGGAAGAAACGCTTGAAGGAGATCAGTAACTAATCTAAGTCTGAAGCAGAAAAACAGGAATTATACTTAAGGTAGTTGCTGCCCTGGCTGTTGTGTACAGTTGAGTTTGGGACTAAAAAATCATAATATGTGAAAACCTTGGTGTCTTTCATTGTGTTTACAGGAACGTCTGCTCTTCTAAACTTCGGTCCTTGGACTTTCTGTGAGCAGTGGTACTGCCTGTTAGAACAAAAAACACACGACAAGCCAAAACCAGAATGTTTTCAGCTTTGTTGCCCAAATGGGGTAAATTCTTTCCCACAAGAGAGCCATTCCCAGGGTGTTTTATACACTTTCTGAGTAGTTTACAAAATCGTGGTTTGTGTACATTCTCTACAGCCTGCAAACTCGGTGTTGGCCTCCCCACTCTTGCCAACTCAACCCTCTTCCCACATCAGCCATTCCATTTCCTCCTACTGCTCCCTGTATTGTTGGCCTAAGAGAATAAAAATATGTTTGCTGTAATATAATAGGATACCTCCAAAAGTTCAGTAAAAGCTAAACAAAAGCCAAGAAATTAAAGTTGGTTTAAAGATTAAACCATCTTTGTAATCCTCTAGCTCTGGGACCTTGAGCAAAGCACTTACCCATTTTTGTTTCAGTCAAGTGGAGGTGGTAATACTCGTCCCTCCCTCTGACGGGCTGTTACAGTCCTGTGAGGTAATTTACGTAGCAGCACTTTATAAATGTATGTGACTGCCGTGAACCTGAGGAGCCTGACGTATTTGGTTAGTGTCCCGCTGCTTGATTTGCTGTCACATGCAGTGTTTTGTAATTTCTCACAAGTCCAGTCTCCCACAAACCCTAAATGTGCAAACTGATGCTAATTTTCTTGTCCTACTGAAAACCAGAGAAGCTTCTTGCTCACGAGAACAAGCCTAAACTGCTTTAGTCCAAAATCAAGTTGAAATGATTCTTGATCCATGACTGTATTGTCACCATATTTCCATTTGCATAGCATGATCCATTTCAGAGCTGAGTTTTTGGCACATTTTAAAAATTGACTGTCCTGAATCATGTGTTAATTCCCGCTCACTAACAAACAGCATATGCCTGCATTAATAGTAACCTTCTGTTCTACACCATAGCCTACAAATTGTCTGTTTATTAAACTTCTAAATATAAGTTTAGATTTAAAGTCAGCTCCTTAGTATATCCCCAGAGCAGTGGGATGCTCCCGTGTTTTTTTCTCTTTAATGATACAGCCTTGTCTTTATGGAAGTTGGCATATTGGGGTGCCTTTCTGGTGCCGAGCCCTGTGCCGTTTCCACCTCGACCATCTGAAGTCACAAAGGGAGTTGGCGGCTGCTTGTTGGCTTCCTTCCCCTGCCCCCGTACCATGCTCTTCTCCATCCTGTTCACTCTGTTGCCAAATTGTGCCCTTGCAAAGCATCGCTGTGTTCCTCTGCTCTCCAGCTCAGACCTGTAGGGTGCCGTGTCACACAAGCTCATTGCAGCCTTCGCTTCATTCTGCAGATGGGGTCTCCTGCCGTTCATTCCATTCCTCTCACCCCTTAACCTACTGTTCTCTCTCATTAGCTTGTCACACCCAAGCTCTTCAGGCGCTTACGGCTTTCCAACAGACTATCAGGGCATTCATCAGCTTCCTCTCTGCTGTTGGTTTGAACTTTGGGGTTTCTTCCTCCCACTAAAGCTGACTAATCATCCTACATTTTGAGTGACTGTGACCCTTTCTAGAAGTTGAAATGGCTCAATTAGGTGCAGGAAAGACATCATTCACAACGGAGCTGGCATTAAGCTTATTCCTCATTATATTTTTTAAATTTTTCTGTAGCTCAACATTAAAACTATTTAATCTTTTGTTATTTCTGATATAGATACACTAAAGTAATATGCATCAATGGAAGGGAGTATTTGGAAAATGTGTAAGAATCAAAAAAAGTTAAGGAAAAAAACCCCAGAGCCCTCCTTTGGGGAACATGTGCTTTAACATTTTGCTATTTCCTTTTAGGCTTTCCCCCCCTCAATTATAGTGCATATAATAACATAACCTTATGTAATTGTTATAATTAAGAATATATACCCACAAATATATATATTCAATATGTGCATGTATGTGTGGAATTAAAATTGTGGTGCTTTTTTCCAATTTATATAACTTCAGATATATTCAGTTTGCAAATTATATGGGAGATAAGATGCTAAAGCCACCAAGGGAAGGAAAATTAAGGCTAATCAATTATCCTTAAAAAACTAGCTGAGGGGCCATCCCCGTGGTGCAGCACTTAAGTTCACACGTTCTGCTTCAGTGGCCCGGGATTCATTGGTTTGGGTCCTGGGTGCAGACCTACACGTTGCTTGTCAAGCCATGCTGTGGCAGGCATCCCACATAAAATAGAGGAAGATGGGGACAGATGTTTGCTCAGGGCCAGTCTTCCTCAACAGAAAGAGGAGGATTGGCGGCAGATGTTAGCTCAGGGCTAATCTTCCTCAAAAAAAAAAAACAAAAAAAAAAACAGCTGAATATCTGTTGTCTTTATTATATAAATCTATAAATTTTATAACTTATTTAATAATCATATTATAACTATTAAATAATTTAATAATATAATTTTTAAATATTTTTTAAAATACTCGTACACCAGCTTCATGGGGTAAGTAACATTATCCCATTTCACAGATGAGGACACTGGGTGTCTGGTTAACTCATCCATTACTGAGTGTGACACCATTACAGGAACATTGCACCCTAAAGCTGCTGCCCTTCCCACTCAGCCACACACCTTTTTTTATCAGGTATCTTTGTCAGTTTAAGCAGAAATTCACCTTTTGGGAGTCAGAGGAGTAGAATGGAGGAGGGAGCCTCAGGTGAATGTTAAATTTTCTCAAATGTGTTCTCAGCATCTATTGATCACGTGTCTTTTGTTACGCTGTATCGTGTGAGTAGCCTCATTTAGTTTTTGGTTGTTTTTGTTTTGGTCATGTTACAACCCTTGTGTTCTCGATGTAGTCTAACTTGGCTATATTGAATATTATTTTAATATTTCTTCCTTTGTTAGACTGCATTTGAGATTTTTGCCTCTCTGAGAAATAAGCCTATAATTTTACTTTCTATACTTTCTCAAGATAACAGCATTAATTTATATGGCTTCCAGCAGGAAAAACAAACTCACCTAGATCTATCTACTGATGAGTGAGACCGCATGACACCGTTCATAACACCCTCAAATGTTTGCGCATCTGCAGGGAGGTGGCACTGGGGTGTGGTACAAAGATCAGAACTTTGAAATCAGAGTTGTTTCGAATCACAGCTCTGCCATTTAACTGCTTTATGATCTTAACGATTACCTAAACCTGAATTACCTAACCTCTCTGAGTTTGTTTTCTGGCAGAAAAGTGGAGATTCAAATTCCTCTCTTAAAGGGGGCTGCAGAGACTAAAAGATACTGTATGTCAAATATCTGGGCACGACAAGTGCTCCTTGAGTGTTTCCCTTCTGTCTGCTACTTGTCACGCGTGCATCACAAAGAGCTCGCCCTGGTCAGAGAAATCAGATAATGTACTTGTGAAAGAGACACATAAGAAGCCTTACTCATAACCAGGGGTTGTTTTGTTTTCTTGTACTTACCTTTTAACTATTTGTGACTTCTTTCTTTCTCCTAATAGTCAAGGGAAAATTAGGCAAGATTCTCTATTCTATTGTCTTCTTTTTTTTCTTTTCCCCAAAGCCCCCCAGTACCTAGTTGTATATTTTAGTTGTGGGTCCTTCTAGTTGTGGCATGTGGGACACTGCCTCAGCATGGCCTGATGAGCAGTGCCATGTCCACACCCAGGATCCGAACCAGCCATCCCTGGGCTGCTGAAGTGGAACACATGAACTTAACTGCTAGGCCACAGGGCCGGCCCCTGATCTCTTGTCTTATAAGGCTCCCAGCTTTGTAGAAATTTCCTCTGATATTCTGGGTTCTTTAGGGTAGTTTTGAGAGGATAGGGACTAAGTGTTAGCAGTGACTCCTTGAAACAGCCCAAGGGACTGTCCTTATATACCTGCTAAGTCCATTTAACAGTTGTAAAATATCGCTGTTCCGGTGGGGTGTTGAAGTTTAGGTAAACACCTGTGTCCTTAAAATATTCATTATGTATAGAGAACAGAGAGAATCATTTTAGGACTGGTTCTGCATAATTTGGAGCGTTTTGCACTGAACATGTTAAGTAGAAAAAGTTCATACCCAGGTAGAGGGGGGTTGAATTCCTTTGCTTTCCTTTAAATACAGAAGCAGCTCATCCAGACTAAAGATTTTACAGTGTCTTCTGTAATTTTAACTGTTGGAGTTAAAATTTTTAAATTGGCTTTGGAAGCTTGACACTCCATTCTTCCTTGCTCAGACTTGCGTGGGGATGACGGGATGTGTAGGAGCAGGCAATGAGCAAATGGAATTTCCCTGCCTACTTGGTAGCAAAAGAGGTGGTTTTTGTCCCCAAAATGTTTTTTGAAATAATTGTCTAAGAAATTCCAAATCTAGGAATCATGGCCTTTGATTCGTCTCCCAAGTTGAGCAAAGTTCTAGATAGACCCTCCCTCCCATCCCAGTCTGCAGGCTGGCCCAGCTTTGTATATGGGCCTTAACATGTCCATGCTCTGCTTTGAGTTTCCAGATTATTAAAAAAAAAAAAAAAGTTAGACATTGTTGTTCAAATTTGCACAGTGGGCCAGACTTAATTTCACTCACGTGTAAGGTTGTAGAAATGAGGTCCTGTTCTGAAAAGGTGTCCTGAGTTTTGAGGTCCAGGCTTGGCAGAGACAGACGGTATCTTAGGTGCTTAAGTATGATCACACTCTTGGGGGAAAAAAGTTTGGGACCTTTTATATCAAAGTGGGATCCAAGAACTGTCTTTCATATGTAGATCTTAAAGCTATGTGCATTTTAAAGTGTATCTGCAGAAAAGGATTAACTGTTTTCACAAAGCTGGAAATATTTCCTCATTTTCCTGAATAATTATGACAAAGAAGCTTCCTAACTATTCCGGGCCTTAGTAACTTCACTGGAAAAACGAAGTTGGTGGCCAGTCAGAGACTCTCATTCTTGTAAGTAGACCATGTGTTTCAGTTGGTTACCCTTCTTCCCCCACCTACAAAATTCGCCTTCTAATGCTGGACTTGAAGACTGAGGGCTTTGTCTTATTAAAGGAGGTGGCCACAGTCCCTTACAGCTGTGTCTAACCTGAATATCCACTCAAGTTGTGTGCTGATTTATAGTTTTGGAGAGTTTTTAAAATATGTGATGGGGGAGAAGTTCCAGAAGGTGTGGAGGGCAGGCTTTAAATAAAGTTTCCCTTCCCTTAGGATCTGCATGAGATGGCTGTGTTACCAGGAGGGCGTTGGACGTGGGGGGACTAAACCTGTGAAGGACACAGCATCTCTGCCTTTCAAGCACAAAGCTGAGCGCACCGTTCAGCAACTTTTACTGAGCACCTGCTGTTTACCTGGCGTTTGCTAGGGATGTCGAGATGGATGAGATGTGAGCCCCTGCACTGAGTGTCTCCTAATTTCAGTGGCCTCATGAAGCCTCCCATGTTAACACGTGGGGCAACGATCTCTATTGTTTCAGATTCTTCAGAGTGCCTGTGAATATGTATTGAGTTGCTCACAGCTTCAACCTCAGGTTTGCCTATGTTTCAAAAGAAAGTTCAGTTTAAGGAAGTTTGATCATGTGGTCCTTTAAAGCTTAAGATTAAGCAGGGGTGAAATGCTTCAGGAGGCTGGTGTGAAGCCAGAACATACCACGGGTCACGTTTACTGAGTGTACTGGCTTACTGGAAATCCTGGACTTCAGGTTCTCTCATCTTTTATCCCAACGCTGCCCTGGCCCCAGTTTTAGGGTCTTAGGATCAATTCTCTTCCTTCTAGTGCTTTTGTTGGGGGTATTCATACTATTTCCCATAGCCATTCCTGAAGGTCAGCGAGTGGGGAGATAACCATTCAGGTGTGCCCTCCCAGGTAAAACCTGGTCCTGGCTCTTAGAAGATGGTTCAATACACGTTTGAATTGAATTAAATAACCCAAGAGATATTCAGGGCTCCTTACAGGAATAATGATGTGTATATAAATGCTAACCTGTCGCATGTTTCCGTGAAGTGGTGATTCACCGCATATTCCTAATCTGCTTTCCCCTAAAAGCACATGCCTTAAGTGATACCATTTTATGAAACAGAGATTCTCAACCCTGGTTTTTGTGATTCTTGCTGACTCTCTCTCCAGTATATTTCTGCCTATCTAAGCGTCCTGCCATTATGCCAAACTTTCAATCGTTTGTAATAAACACTTCATGAGGGATCTTGTGTGTCATACTTGTCACTTTGTGTCCAGTCCCTAGAACAGATTGGCACAAAGCAGCCACTCAAATATTTGTTGAATGAATGAATGAATGTTAGTACAAAGGAGATGGTGGCCATGGTGTCTCTGTGTGAAGGGAGCAAAAGAGTAGCCGAAATTAACCAGTGACCGTGCCAACTCCTTAATGAATGAGGTCAATCTTGGGCTATTTTTACATTGGATTTTGTGGGTGTTGGGAAATGGACTCCTTAAGTTTCCTTCTGTCTCTAACTTATACTTCTGTTTCGAAACCACCTCTACCAACCCACTCTCATTTGGCTCCTTAAGCCTCTGAATGAGGCGTATAATGTGATCTCCACAGAATATTATGCTTTAAAATACCATCTTTTAGCCAGTGTCAGCTAACGTTACAAAGGGCGTTTTGCAAGTTGCTGATACTTCAGGAAGCTGTTCTTCACAATGTCCTCAAGTTTCTTAGGGTTCAAGGCAGCAAGTAAAGATAAACTTTAGAAAAAATTGCAGTTTCATCAAGTTGCTTTAAAATAAAAGCAATTCGGAAGAGATTTAAATGACCCACCCGTGAGTTTGGAGGTGACACGTGTCTCCCCGGTTCATTCAGATTTAGCAGCAGCGTGGCACTGGGCAAAGATCAGGGGCTGTGGCACTGAGGGACCTCAGTTCCAGCCCTGGCTCTACCATTGACCTGGTGAATACCCACAGGCAGTCTCTTTCCCTCACATGACCGGTTTCCACATTTGTGAGAAGGAGATAATGCCTATCTCTCAGGGTGATTATGGGAACCACACAATGACACGGAAAAGTGCTTTATGGACGGTAAAGTCATGCTTAAGTGAATTCCTTTATAGCGCCCTGATGGCTTTTAAATGACAGCGTTATTATCCATGCCAATGGCTCGTATCAGAAGCTGCTACTTGGTAAAAGTTGAGTAATGCAGAAATATATGCAGGTGACCTCTATGGCCCAGAAGGATCTGCTTTGGTGTGATTAAGACATTCTCACACTCATAACCTTGGCTTTCACTTTGACAACAGGTCATGAAGGAAGGAAGTTGAGACTGAAGTCTGTGTGGTTGGAAGGGCAGTGGCCAGGTGTATGGTCCAGAGGGCCAGGTCAGAAGGGAAGGCCGGAATGTGTAAAAGGAAGCCCCATGAGGGTGAACAGTTCTTGTTCTGTTCACTGCCCATTCCCGGAGCTCTCACTTATGCCCAGCCCATAGAATCTAGGAACTGAATGTTTGTTGAGTGAAGCCTGTGGAATGGTACTGTATTTGCTCCATCAATGAACACACCTTTATTTTATTCAGTGTAAATAGGCAAATAAAACTACCCCACATAGACATGTTAGGGCACTTTTATTAATCTCTCCTGATAAAATATTACTTGTTCATCAAATGTTTTTTATGGAGCATGCAGCCCTTGCAGGGAAGTGTGCTGGACACCATGAGGACACAAATATGTCTCCTAGGAGTTTACTGTTAAAGCAGCAGCACAGGAGGTACCAGAAGAGAGGACGTTTTGAGCAGGAACAATCGGGAAGACTTTGGGAAGGAAATGGCCCTTGAGTTGAGCCTTAAACCTAGGTAGAATTCCATCAGCTGTGGCCAGTGTGTTGCAATGGAATTTAAAACTTTACGTGTGTGTGGGGGTGGTGCGGTGGGAGAGGTTCAAATGTTACGTCAGATCTTCTCTTTGGACAGGATGGTGTCAGAGTTTGAGAGCCCCTCAGGAGCTCTCCTGGGCTGGTGGAGTCTTGCGTGGCTTGTGGAGGCAGTGGTGGGGCAGAGGCCCAGGGACCAAGTGCTGCTGGGGTTCTGCCTCCTCCTGGGTGGGTTGGTTGAGGCTGGAAGGAAGCAGCAGCCAAGAAGGAAGGTGGTGGTGAGAATGCCTCTTTTTTAAATGTGAGCCCTGTGCTCACACTTACAAATTGGGGAGGGTAGAGTGAGCACGTAGCTTCTCACTAGGAGTTTCCTATTGTTTTCAAGCTTTACCGTGTGTCAGAAGGTACCATAAGATGAAAATATCCTGTCAGAAATGGGAGGCGGTCTTTAGACTGAAATGGAAATGAGGAATTGGAAGTCAGGGGGTGTCCTGGGGATTAACCGTTAGGAACAATGGAGATGGAAGATTAGGGGATGATATGTGAGCCTGCCAGGTATCTTCTAAGAAACCCTGCATAAGAAAATTATAATTTGCGAGGTATATTCATTATGGGATGCTGCTTAGAACACTGAGTGAAGAGTCACAGGAAGGTAATTTTTCAGCAAATATTTGAGTGTTCTCTGTGTGCAAGGAGCCATGATAGATGTGAGAGAAATGGAAAGATGAATGAAGAGTCCTTTCCTCTAAGGAATCCCCGGTTTGGAGAGGGAGACATGCCTGAGTTACAGCGGGGGCTTCTGTGGTGAGTGACAAAAACGTGAACCAAAGTGCTGAGGAGAGCGGATGGATTCTGACCTTGAGATCCACAAAATTTTGCTTCAGAATATGTCAAAGATGTCACACAGGAAGTGGGAGCATGGCTTTGCAGGCAGGAAGGAGGTAGAGAACAAAAGCACTCAAGCCTAAGAGGTAGTGGTGTGGTCCTGGAACATGGCGGGCGCTGCCCAGAAGGGTGACTAAAAGAAAGACTTCATGTAGAGAGGAGAGGGAAAGTGTTCTAGAACTTTGTTCTTGTGAATGGAGTCTATCAAAGGTTTTGAGAGGGAGAATACCTTCAGTAGGACTATGTATTAGACTATGTATTATGCGTCTGGTGGCAGTGAGAGAATGGGTGGAGGGGTGGCTGCTGGGAGGGTGTTTGAGGGCTGTTGTGGGAGTCCACGGGAGAGATGCTGAGGGCCTGGAATTGTGCACTGGAGGTGCTGAGGAGGGTTGTTCAAGAGCTTTGTACTTTTCCTAAACCTGAGAGCTCTCTTCTAAAGTTTAGGTCTGATTCAGTTTATTAGCAAAAAGAAGATGCTTTGACCAATTACAAGTCCATATTGACCCCTGCTGGTGTCATTGGGATGAAGTCTCCGTGTTTTAAGGAATGGAGCCACAGTGGAAAATTGGGAGGGGTGGGGAGAGGATGGGATGTGTGTGGAAGCTCCTCTCCCTGGCCTGTCCTGGTGCTCTTCCATATCCCACCTCTCTCTCCTGCTGGTTCCTATTCTTCTCCTCCTTAAACAGAGAAGCTCTTCCATACCTTTCTTGTTTTCTCCATCCCATCCAAATATTTCTAGCTCTAATGTTTCTGCTCTTCACTCGGGCAAATGACCTCTCAGCCTGCTTTGTCAGCTGTAAAGTGGGATAAATTACCTGCCTCATAGAATGATGAGACTTAAATGAGACACTGCATAGAAAGCACTGCTGAAGGCCCTGAAACAAAGTAAGTGCTCAGTAAATAAGCATCTAGTAGTATTTATGTGCTTATGGTCTTCTGCCGTATTTTATATTGATGTAAATTTAATCTCTTTTTTCTTTTGCGTTCTTGGAGAGTTTGGTATTATTTTTAGATATTAAGTGTTTAGCACCATGCTTGATCCAGTAAGAGTTCAAAATTTGATCTTAATTCCTTTTGTGTGCCAAGATGATATTTTGGATTCCTCATCAGTAGGGTATGGGATTGGCCTTTCTTAGGGGTGATGGTGACCTTCACATCCTTATCGCTTCTGCTTGGGACCAGGGGTCCCGTTTATGAAATGGCTGACTGGAGCTGGAAGCTGGGGAATGAGAAAGCAGATACTAACATTCTTGCCCCTGTGACCCTGCCACCGGTGCACAGTGGCTTCATTAGATGGGTAACCTAACAAACTCGAGACCAAACTGATTTTATAGCCGTCAGAATTAAAGTTCAGAATCAAAGAAGGAAAAGGGGTCCTTTTGCTGAGGAAGGAGTGTAGTCAATTAGGCAGACAGCTAAGAGTTGCTGGTGTGACAGTGGACGTTGTTGGGTGCTGTTGAGACCACAGGCAGAGGAAGTGCAGTCAGGAAATGGGGAGGCTGTGTTCTCTACAGAACAGCAGGGCCGAAGTGGACATCGATAAACCAGGTTTGTGCTGGAATAAAGAGTGTGGGCTTGAAAACTCTGCTCAATTTCTGTCTCCATTACGTTTTTCTTTGGATACCTGTTGACCAGGAAGGTTAGTCTTATAATGGCCAAGAAATAAGCGGAGGAAGAATTTTAGGGAATTTGGCATCTGTAAAATAGGATTTGGGTTGGATGAGAGGCTTAATTCCCTCTAGCAGTGGGAAAACACAAGTCCCTGTAGATTCTTTGTTCAACCCTAGAATTTTCAGGATGGTCCAAGCCGAGCCACTGGACCAATTCTCCAAACTTGTTAAGGAAAGATGTGAGCAGACCATGCTCTAATTGATTTGAGGCTGTCTAAATCGGGGCATCGTGTCTATGAAATCTGATTGCTATTCTCATTCTATTATTTAGTAATTTCAACCCATGCTTTAGGATTGCATTGTTTTCTAGAAATAGTATAATATTTAAAATCCAAAGGCAAATCTGTTTCTATGCTTGATGTTTCAGTAGCCCTGTCTGTCAGTGGTCAGTGTTGATCTGCAGATGAGTTTTTATAGTTGATTGTCTCAGGTGTTTGTGTGATGAACACTGCCCTTGCAAGTAATATGATGTTATCCTCTATTTCTAGCTATTGTGGACGATGAAAGGCTCTCTGCAGAGGAGATGGATGAGAGGAGGCGGCAGAACATTGCTTATGAATATTTGTGCCACCTAGAGGAAGCCAAAAGGTAAGACCCAGACTTAGTCTATTTGTGCACCTTTTCTTGGAGATAAGCTTTGGGATACTATACATGTTTTGAGGGGGAAGATTAGCCCTGAGCTAACATCCACTGCCAATCCTCCTCTTTTTACTGAGGAAGATTGGCCCTAAACTAACATCCGTGCCCATCTTCCTGTATTTTGTATGTGGACGCCTGCCACAGCATGGCTTGATAAGCAGTGGGTAGGTCTGTGCCTGGGGTCCGAACCAGCAAACCCCAGGTCGCTGAAGAGGAGTGCGTGAACTTAACCGCTAAGCCACTGGGCAGGCCCCTGGGGGTCCTATGCTTTTAATAACTCGTTTGCAGTCTTGTTGGCAGCAGGGTAACGGGAGAAGAACCGCCATATTTGTTGAAATGGTCAGGCAGAATTAAGAAACCACAGCCAAGGGCAAGGCTCTAGAGAGGCCACTGTTCCGTCTTCTTCCTCAGAGCCTCCCCGGGAATCTCTGGGCAAATTGAGATTTATTTCAAATTCCTCATCTCATTGGCTTGGATGCAAGAGAGCAGCAAAGGCTTAAATTAACCTCCTTTTCCCCTAGAGCTTCTCAGATCTTTTCCACACCCCCACCAATGATTATCCATGCCCAGTAGGACGACAGCATCTTGGACTGAAGTCCATGGGTCACTCTGCTGGAGGGCAGGTTTATGGCAGCAATCTCCTTAACCCGGGGGTGTGTGACCCTTAGGATATGTTGTCTCTAAGATCACACTGACTCTTTGAGACTTTTTAAATCATAAGTAGATGTTGGATTCTGCAAGGAGAAAGTGAAGATAAAGAAAGTATTTGCACTTTCGCCTCTGCATCAGAGGAACCAGAAGAACTTTGTCCTTTGCTGGGTGAATACTGCAGAGCCCGTATGCCATGAGTTAGATTCTGACTTAATGCTTTGTGCTGTGATTGAGCAACATATTGTTCCATGGACAGATGCTATGTTCCAGCTCTCTCATCTATATAGAAAATGCACGTTGAGTTAATCATCATTGGTGTTAATTATCTCTGATCACTGATAAATAGCTGTCTACAGAGCCAGAAGAATGAGATTTTAAATCAGTGTTTTGTATAAGAACATTCAGTGACGTGTGCTAATTTGGCCTCAAAATTGCTTAAAAGAGGATTTCCCAGGGTTGTTTAATATTTTAACAGTGTCCTGTAACTCTAAGCTCTAAAGTTAAGTTTTAAAGGTTATATAACATATCTGTGGCATCTACAGTTAGGTCGCAGGTCACCAAGGGCTTGCTATTAGTCTCAGATTATTAGAAACAAGCTTTTACTCAGGTTGTTGCTAAAAAAAAGTTAGATAAGGAGAGTGATTTGTAGACATTCAAAATAAACAGGCTTTCAATGAAAAAGTTTGAGGAGAATTAGTGGAAACTTCCTCCTGACACATACTTTCCATTCCAAGTTTTTCCTTCTGTTTTTGATAAGTGGGAAGCAGTGTTACCCAGAGGAGAAGGTGTGGTTGGAATCCCACACTGCATTTCCTGGGTCCAGCTCCACCACTTATGAGCTGTGTGACCTTGGGTGGGTCATCTAACCTGTGGGAACTTCAGTTTTGTCTCCTCTGTAATGAGATGATAAAGGTGTTACCACCACCTGCCCTACTTACTTTATGGGTTTTTTTTTTTTTCCTGACAAGCAACTAAAATCAAGAGGGTTTAAGTGTTCCATAAACTATAGTGCCAGTCAGGTGTATGGTGATAGCAGAAGCATAGTTTTGTCCTGAATGTATCAAAGTGGTATCAGTATAGCTTGAAAGCTTGTCATCTCAGTATTTTCAAAATTCTGTAATTGAATTTTGTTTTAGAAAAGTCAACATAACAATTAGCCCAGGTTCTTTGAAGGAAGCTTCCTTAGGAATAATTTCATTGAAAGAATAGACTATAAAATATACAGTTTTTCCTCTAAGGTGATTTTCATAAAGTTATTTTACAAGAAGAGGTTAGATGTGATATGTGTTTATGAATCTTTTATTATAATCTGAGCACTTTTTGTGACTTTCAGGGAAGCTGATTTTTGGTCATGGAGTATGTAAAAATTATGTGGCTTTTCATAGTCTTTGTGCCTCTTTTTTTTTTCTTTCCAGAGTGAGAACTGGAAGGATATCTAGTTTGTATGTCCTGTAATTCAGAATTTGTAAAATTTCAGAATTGCAGTAGTCCACCATATCTTTAACTTTGGTTTTATTAATTTCAGGATTCTATGATAATATCAGATTGTTTAAAAGTTCCTTTATTCAGAGGAATAACACTACCAACATTATAGAAATAAAAAAGATGATGGGGGAATACTATGAACAATTATATGCTAACAAATTAGATACCCTAGATGAAATGGACACATTCCTGGAAAGACACAAACTGCCAAAACTGACTCAAGAAGAAATAAAAAATCAGAATAGACTTATAACAAGAAAAAAGATCAATTTAGTAATCAAAAAAACTTCCCACTCTTCCAAAAATACACAAGAGGAGGGAACACTTCCCAATTCATTCATTCTCTTGAGACCAGAATTATTCTGATACCAAAATCAGACAAAGATACTGCCAGAAAACTATAAGCCAATATCCCTTATGAATACAAATATAACATTCTTTTAGCAAAGCACTAGCAAACTGAGTCCAGTGACATATAAAAAAGATTATATACCATCAAGTATCCCAGGAATACAAACTTAGTTTAACCCAAAAATCAATCAAGACAATTCAATGGGGGACAAAATAGCCTTTTCAACAAAGGATGCTGAGATAACTGGATATACACATGCATAAAATGGATTTGGTCCCCTTCCTCATACCGTATACCAAAATTATCTTAAAATGGATGATTAACCTTATGTGAGAAAAAGTACTATAAATCTCTTAGAAGAAAACATAGGAGTAAATCTCTGTGATCTTGAGTTAGGCAATGGTTTCTGAGATTTGACACTAAAAACACAAGCAAAGGAAAGAAAAATAGATAAATTAGACATCATAAACAATAAACCTTTTTGATTCAAAGGATTCCGTCCAGAAAGACAATCCATGGAATGGCAGGAAATAATTGCAAATCATTTATCTGATAAGAGACTTGTATCTAGAAAAATAACTCTTAGAACAACAGAAAAAGTAAAATAGCCTAGTTTTAAAATGGGAAAATGTTCTGAATAGTCGTTTCTCCCAATAAGATATTTGAGTGGACAAAAAGAATAGGATAGGATGCTTAACATCAGTCATTAGGGAAATGCAAATCAAAACCACAATGAGATACCACTTCATACTAGGATAGCTATAATAAAAAAGACTAACAATAACAAGTGTTTGCAAGGATGTAGAGACATTGAAATTCTCATACATTGCTGGTTGGATTGTAAAATGGTGCAGCTACTGTGTAAACCAGTCTGGCAGCTCTCCAAAACATTAAATACAGAGTTACCATATGATCCAGCAATTCCACCACCAAGGGTATACCCAAGGAAATTGAAAGCCTATGTCCACCCAAAAACCTGCACACAAATGTTCACTGAAGCATTATTCATAAGAGCAAAAAGTAGAAACAACTCAAATGTCCATCTACTGATGAACGGATAAACAATGTGGTATATCCATACAATGAAACATTATTCAACTATAAGAAATATTAGCAAATTGAATCCAGCAATGTGTAAAAAGAACCATACAAATCACAACCAAGTGGGGTTTGCCCCAGGTCTGCAAGTCTGGTCCAACATTTGAAAATCAGTGAATGTAATCCATCAAATCAATAGGCTAAATAAGAACAGTCACATGATCATATCAACAGATGCAGAAAAGGCATTTGATAAAATCTACTACCCATTCATGATAAAAATTCTTAGAAAACTAGGAATAGAGGGGAACATCCTCAACTTGAGAAAGACTACAAAATACCAACAGCTAACTCATACTTAGTGGTGAGCAACTAGAAGCTTTCCCACTAAGATCAGGTACAAACCAAAGATGTCCCCTCTCACCACTCCTTTACAATGTTATACTGGAAGTTCTAGCTACTGCAATAAGACAAGGAAAGGAAATAAAAGGTAGACGTGGAAAGGAAGACAAACAGTCTTTGTTCGAAGATGACATGATTGACTATGTACAAAATCTGAAAGAATGAAAAAATGAAAAACCTCCTGGAATTAATATGCAATTATAGCAAGCTCTCAGGATACAAGGTTAATATACAAAAGTCAATTGCTCTCCTAAATACCAATAACAATAAGTGGAACTTGAAATTAAAAACACAATGCCATTTATATTAGCAGTCAAAAAATGAAATACTTAGGTATAAATCTAACACACTATGTACAAGATCTATATGAGGAAAACTACAAAACTTTGGACAAAATCAAAGAAGAACTAAATAAATGGAGAGAGATTCCATGTTCATGGATAGGAAGAGTCAATACTGTCAAGGTGTCATTTTTTCCCAACTTGATCTATAGATTCAGTGCAAAATGCCAGAAAGTTATTTTATGGATATCAACAAACTGATTTTAAAGTTTATATGGAAAGGCAAAAGACCCAGAGTAGCCAACCCAATGTTAAAGGAGAAGAACGAAGTTGGAGGACTGATGTTACCCAACTTCAAACTTAATATAAAGCTACAGAAATCAAGACAGTGTGGTTTTGGTAAAAGAATAAAGAAATAGATCAATGCAACAGAAGAGAGAGCCCATAAATAGGCTCCCATAAGTATAGCCACCTCATCTTTGATAAAAGAGCAAAGCAATACAATGGAACAAAGACAGTCTCTTCAACAAGTGGTGCTGAAACAACTGGACATCTATATTCAAACAGATGAATCTAGACAGAGACCTTACACCCTTCACAAAAATTAACTCAATGGGTCAGACCTACATGCAAGACACAAAACTATAAAACTCCTAGAAGACAACAAAGGAGAAAACTAGATGAACTTGAATATGGTAATGGCTTTTAAAATATGGCACCAGTGGCATCCATGAAAGAATTGATAAGCTGAACTTCATTGAAATGAAAAATTTCTGCTCCACAAAAGACCATGTCAAGAGAATGAGAAGACAGGAGACTATCTTCTCCCACAGACTGGGAGATAATATTTGCAAAAGACACACTGACTAAAGGACTGTTAACCAAAATATATAAAGAACACTTAAAACTCAATGATAAGAAAACAACCTGATTAAAAAATGGGCCAGAAACCTTAAGAGACACCTCACCAAAGAAGATATACAGATGGCATGTAAACATAGGAAAAGATGCTCGACATCATATGTCATTAGGGAAATGCAAAATAAAACATCAATCAGATACCATTACGCACCAATCAGAATGGCTGAAATCTGGAACAGAGGCAACACCAAGTGCAGATGAGGATGTGGAGCAACAGGAACTCTCTCATTACTTGTGGAAATGCAAAATAGTACAGTCACTTTGGAAGACAGTTGGCAGTTTCTTACAAAACTAAACATACTCTTACCATATGATCCCACAATTGTGCTCCTTCTATTTACCCAACAGAGTGAAGGCTTATGTCCACACAAAAAGCTGCACAGGTATATTAATAGAAGCTTTTTTCATAGTAGCCAAAACTTGGAAGCAACCGAGATGTTCCTCAGTAGGCAAGTGCAATAAACTGTGGTACATCCAGATGATGGAATATTATTCAGCACTAAAAAGAAATGAGCTCTCTAGCCATGAAAAGACATGAAGGAACCTTAAATGCACTTTACGAAGTGAAAGAAGTGAATCTGAAAAGGCTACATGCTGCATGATTCCAACCAAATGACATTCTGAATAAGGCAAGACTATGGAGACAGTAAAAACCTCAGTGGTTGGGGGAGAAGGGTGAATGGCGAAGCACGGAGGATTTTTAAGGAAGTGGAAATACTCGTTATGATACCACAATGATAGAAAAATGTCATTATACATTTTTCCAAACCCATAGACTATGTAACACCAAGAGTGAACTGCAATGTAAACTGTGGACTTTGGGTGGTTATGATGTGTCAATGTAGGTTCATCAGTTATAATAAATGTACCACTCTGGTGGGGGATGTTGATAATGGGAGAGACTGCGCATGTGGGGGGGCAGAGAGTATATGGGAAATCTCTGTATCATCTCCTCAATTTTGCTGTGAACATAAAATGGCTCTAAAGTCAAAAAACAAACAATGAAGTACTGATACTTATTACAACATGAATGAACCATGAAAATATGCTGATTGACAGAAGCCAAACACAGAAGGTCACATATTGTATGATTCCTTTTATATGAAATGTCCATAGGCAAATCCATAGAGACAGATTAGTAGATCAGTGGTTGCCGAGCGCTGTGGGGCTGGGGGAGTGGGGAGTGGCTGCTAATGGGTATGAGTTTCCTTTTGCAGGAACAAAATTGTTCTAAAATTGATTGTGGTGATGATTGCAGAACTCTGAGTGTAGTAAAAACGACTGAATTGTACACTTTAAAAGAGAGAATTGTATGGTATATAGATTCTATCTCATTAAAACTGTTTCTAAAGTTCCTTTGATCAGACTGGCTTGGAGAGGTTCTTAGTAAAGCTGTTAAGTAAGGTGAAATGGTATTTAGCAGATAAAGTGCATATAGGAGATACTCCTAAGACACGTGAGGTGTCTAAACACTATTATTTTACAGATTTTTTTTGAGCATCCACTGTGTGCAAACAGGTACAGTAGGGTCACTTTGGGAAAGGGAGATCAAGCAACTAATAATGCTGTGCTCAAGAAAGCTCACTATTTGGCTGAAACTTTTACTCACAAGTTTAAGATTCTTTCCTTATGTTTGCTCTGTTAATCTCTCTGTATGTATGTGCATGAGTATCTCCCCATATCCAGCCCACTTCCTCCTAAGTCTCTCTCCTGTAACGACCTCTGTATCCCACCACCGGTCTACTGAAGTCTTCCAGCATCTCTTGCTCCATGACTGCCGTGGTCTCTAAGTGGTTTCCCTACTCCTCTGGCTCCTTTCAATTCTTTGTCTGTATTGTAGTCGGATGAATCTTTGCAAAACTCTGATCTGTTGTGACCAATCCTGTTTAAAACCTTCCAGTGGTTTCTCGTACTCTCAGGGTAGAGACCAAACTCCTCTTGAGGTCCTCCTAGGCTCTGCTGAGTCCAGTCCTTGCAGCCTCTCTGTTCCATATTGTGCCCTGTTCCCTCTTGCTCTGTATTCCAGCCATTTGACCCCTTTTCATTTCCATGTTCCCTCCTACACAGGACCTTTGCATGTGCTGTTCCCTTTTCCTGTTCTTTATCTAGTCAGATTCTACTTATTCTTCAGATCATGGCTCACTTTTTCAGAGTCCCTCTCTGGCATCCCCATCTAGGTCAAACACCCCTATTATAAGGTTTTATGACATCGCATCCATCACATATTTGAATGAATTACTTAAT
Organism: Equus caballus; assembly: GCF_041296265.1. Classification (NCBI taxonomy): domain Eukaryota; kingdom Metazoa; phylum Chordata; class Mammalia; order Perissodactyla; family Equidae; genus Equus; species Equus caballus. The sequence continues at coordinate 104,249,887 of NC_091697.1, read as the reverse complement.
GCCCGGCATTGACTTACTATCATTTGTTGCGAGTGAGGATTGATTGTACTCTTTTCTGTGTGTTTTGGTTCTCCTGGGGGTAACAAGTAGAATATGAATTGGATTCATGGTAGACAGGATTCTAGGTGGTTTGGCTAGAGTGCCAGTGTAGAGGTAAAATTTAATCTGTGTGTAATTGGACATTCTCTATTGCAGTTAGATGGTGCACGTTCTTCCTGCCGTATATGTCATCCAATGGGTTATGAAGCTGGGAATTCTAGACAATTTAATGATACCACACTAAACTAGAAGATATCTGGAGTAAGGCATAGAGTATTTTTCAAGGAATGAATGAAGAAAAGTAGTTATCTGTGTATTAAGATGACTTATGGCTGAAATTATTGCTCATAGTTTATAAAATTATGAAGTCTGTGTATATAGACTTTTTAATTGTCTCAAAATACTAATATTAATGGTAATAAAGGGAAAATGAAAAAGGCATATTTTTAGGACAAAAAAGAGAGAGATAATTGCTTTTTAAAGTGGCTCTTTACCCTAGGGGATGTGTTTCTCTACAGGCTAAGTGTTTTAGATGATGTCATGGAGACCTAATCAGAATTGTGTTGGGAGGCAGAGGATGTCTGGCTGATGTATTAGTTATTGATGACTGGGTAACAAATTACTCTAAAACTCAGTGGCTTAAAACAATGAACATTTACCTCACAATTTTTGAGGGTCAGGAATCTGGGCATAGCTTGACTGGATCCTCTGGTTCTGGGCCTCACGAAGCTGCAGTCATCAAAAGGTTCAAGTGGGGCAGACACCTTTCTAAGCTGACTCATGGCATTAGCAGGATTCGGCTCCTGATGGACATTTGGATGTGGACCTCAGTTCCTCTCTGTTTGCCCAGAGGCCTCCCTCAGTTCCTTGCCATATGGGCTCCTCCGTAGGGCAGCTCACAGTATGACAGCTGGCTTCCATCAGAGTGAGTGAGCCAGCGAGCGATGGAGCAGGAGAGGGCAGGTGAGATGGAAGCCAGAGTTTTCTGTAACCTAGTCTCAGAAGTGGCATCCCATAGTTCGTTGTATTTTATTCATTTTATTCATTAGAATCAAGTTACAAAATCCAGCCTGTGCTCAAGGGGAGAAGATACCACAAGGGCATGATTTCAAGAAGATGGGCTGCCTTCCACAGGATGTGTACCTAGCCTTTTGAAATTGACCCCGGAAAGGATACCTGAGGGGCAAAAATCCTCTTTATTACCATCAGAAACCAAAGCAGGAACTCATGATGTCTGGTCGGAATGATTATGGTCCTAAGGTTATTTATGCCTTGATGTTTTTGAATTGTGAGCTATTTTAAATGCAGCTTTTCGTTCCTCTACAATTTTAAATAATACTAAATGGACTTTTAAGTTTTCTTTTCAGGTATTCCCTGAAAGCTAACTTGATAGCTTCTTTGCTGTGAGAATCTTGCTGAAATGGGCCTGTGCAGACAAGTCTGCTACTCATATGGGCTTTGAAAGTTTCTCTGATGCCAGAAATCCCATTGTTTAGAGTTACTTTTCCAAAAGAATTAGTACTGTTGAGTAGATTCCTTGTTAATCATTTCATATTACTAACATCTATTTGAATAATGAAAATCTGTCTAAGAACTTCAGGTCTTTAGTTTTTTATGACAACTGTACAAGAATTTAAGATAGAGAGTTCTCTTTGGGAAAACTGGGTTGAGGAAGGAAATCCAACTGGAGCTATTAGGAAGGTCAAGGAACTGGAGAGGGAATCTTGGCAAGAAGTGGGGAAGGAATTTGCAAACTGCAGTTGAGCAAATAGTTATGAATGGAGCTGCTGTTGTGTTTCCCAAGGAAAGTTCCTGAAATATTATATTCCTTTTTTAAGGAAAGAGAAATGCATACAAATCTTTTGCTGCGCTTACTTTTTCTATCCTACCTCTGAAAATAAACAAAGCAAAAAAGCCTTGCCTTAGTGATGAGCTTGTTTAGAAATATTATCTTCAAAGAGCTCTTTATGTGAGCCAAACTGTTCTCTGCATTAGTGGGTCTGGGATGGTTTCATATGTGCCCTGGAAAGGAAACAAAACACGGGTGTAATTCCTTTTGTGCCAATGCTTACAACTCAGATTCCAAAAGGACACCTCGTTGATTAGATCAAGCCTCAAGCTCTGGCCTTGCTTAGGAGTGCGTTAGAGAATCAGGTTTGAAAGGAGAAATGCTTCAAATGTTTAAGCAATTGAGAGCCGTGAGTGTGGGTTTGCTTAACACTGAATGTTTGTGATTACTTTAAGGAAAAGTGTCTTATGACTGGGCAATGCTTTAGAGGACCCACTGGATTTCCTCTACACGCTTGGACCTCACTGTCTTTATTCTTCAGCTGCCCATGGCTGTGCTCATAAGCAATGCTAATGGGAACTTAGAATTTGGAGGGAAGTGCTTTCTTGGTAATCAACCCATTAAGAGACAATGTTGTTGCTCTATACAAAACGTTAATGAAATTTTAAGGAATTCTTAATTGCATTTTCAAAACATCAACAGCTTTCATATTTCTATGGTGACTCTGTGTTTTCCCTTCCTCCTCCTCTCCCTTGCTCTGACCTCACCTCTGCTGTCCAAGGGAACAAGACAAAGCTCTGGGTTGCTCTATGCAGCGGCTGATAGGCTGGTAGGTCAGGGGTGCTGCTGAATTGAAAGCAGGGGCCCTTCCCAGGGTCTGGCTCCTGAGTGAGGGGAGGGCCTGCCTCTTAGGAGTGACCTGTTTGGCCACTTTCCAACCAGCTTACCTCTGGAGCCATATGCCAGAGAGCCCACATCCCAAAAGTAGGGAGAGGGAGTAACCTGTGAGCAAAATGGGGTCATCAAGGTTAGCCTGGGAGAGGGTGAGATGTGGTCTTAATGGGGTGTCTCCAGGGCACATGAGGAGACTTGGTCCAGTTAGTCCAGCCTGCCAGGGTGTGGTGTGTGCAGCTGGGGCCTCAGGGAACCAGTGGTGCTGAGGTCCAGCTGGGTGGTGGCCAGGGGTTGTGCCATGGAGCTGGAGTGGAAGGGAGAGACATTAAGGATGCAAAAGTAGAAGCTGCAGGGTTTGGCCGGGGACCGGATTTGGGGGACAAGATGACACTGAGGGGTCGGATGCTTTGGGGCAGATCTGGGCATCACTATTCTGACTCAGTGGGACATATTGTGTGGTTTCTATCAGCCAAGCCTGAGGTTGGGGCACATAGTTGGGAGACTTTTTTGGTTTTAGTTTCACATATTTTGTGTTCTAGCCTTGGGTATATGTTGGACACATGCCAATCAGGTGTGATCTGACAAATGAAAGCTTATCTCAGAGTGCTGGTCTTTTTAAATACAAATAATTGATATTAATTATCTCCAGCCAAAGAGAAGTTGAGCAACTGATATTTGATCCCAAAGTTTATATTTGTTTCTCAGGCTCTTTGAAGCTAGAGAGCTGGGAGAGGTTTGGAATTTTCCATGGTCTCAAGCATACTTTACTACCAGGGTTATCACATAAGTGTCCAGCCACCAGGCATGGTGCACTCAGCTTACGTGAGTTTATCTCCATTTTACAGATGGAGAAACCAAGTCCTGGAAAAACTTCAGTGATTTGTTCAAGGTCACAGCCAATGGGCAACATAAACAGTATTCCAACCCAGGTCTGTCTGACTTCAAAGCCTGTGTGCTCAACAGCCAATACACTGTCTCACTTTGTTTCTTTACACATTGTGATCATGTCTTTATTCTAAGTTCAAAACTTTGGTTTTGATAGTCTTGGTTTTTAGGTTCTGTATGGACTAGCTTTGTTCCAGCTCTTGATCAGTTCTCACTACTCGAGTTTTGGCGGAATCAGCACAACATAGACATCCATTGTCTTTTTTGAGGGGTTCTTTTTCTTTCTCTCTTTGCCCCTTTTCTCTTGCTTGTTTGTTTTAACTGGTACTACTATTGGTAGAATTCACCTCGTATCCTCCCTCCCTCCCTCCCTGTCTTCTCTCTGTGTCTCTTTTCTATTAATCTTCTTAAAGTTTTAAGTAGGAATTTGCCCTTTTCAATGATGTTGACTTTATTCTCTTATTACCCAAAATAGTTGTGGTGCATCTTTCTTCTTGTTTAGGTCTGGATGCTATATTCAATTCATCAATTGTCTTTTTGGTTCTGCCACTGTTAGGACTAGTTTGAAAGGATGCTTTGCTTTTTTGTTGAGACATCAAAAGGTACGAATAGCAAACACCGCTGAGGACCCTTCCTTCCTGTATGAACCTCCCCACCAGATGCTGCCTCATGCTGTGGTGTTGAAAAGTCATAAAACAGTGTCATTATCCAAGGCTTAGAGGGACTCTGAGGAAGGCTGGTGGGGGGAAACATTGGTAAACTGTTGTTACAGAATGGCTTTTTCGTATCTTCCCTTTGTGGAATGGTCTTCCATTGCTTTTTTGATCTAAACACTTTTGTTGTCCTCTGACAGAGTGTAAATCCTTAGTTTGGATATGAGAACCCTGAGGCTCAGAGTTCATCAAGTGGCAGATTTGAGAGTAGGATAAAGGGTCCTGAGTTTGACAACTGCTCTTTCATCCCATGATCCTCTCTAAGTCATGTTGATTAGAAAAGGTATTTGTACAAAGCTCAATGGTGAGAATATACAAAAACCAAAATGAATATTAAACTTACGTTGTTTGGTAAATTCAGCTTAAGTTTGCTTTTGGTTAGGTACTGAATTCATAGTGGGGGAGGAGTTAATCATTTGTACATTTTTGTCATGCATCTTTCATTTTTGCTGAGGCAATTGAACCTGTTGAGGTGCTAGAACAGGAATGCAAGAATTAATGGTTCTAGACATTTCCATACTCTCCTCATTCAGTCTTGCTTGGTTAAGTGTTTGTTGGTGTTTTGTTTTTTTTTTTTACCTTCAGATAGTTTGTAATATACAGCTGTTCCTGCCTCTGGTATTTCCTAGGACACGAGTTAAGGCAGCTCCGTCATCTGAGCAAGAGTGACCATTGACAGTGATTCTCAAATTCACTTACCACCTGCATCAGGGTCACAGGGGTGCTTATGCAAATGCAGGCTTCTGGGGTTCACTCTAGGCCCTGCAAATCCATCTCTAGGAAGTGGGGCCTTGGGGTCCGCATTTTACCAAATTGCTCGGGTAAACTGAGCACATTGAAGTTTGAGAATTACACTCTCAATAGGGAAGAGACCAGCGTCTATGACTGATGCTGTCTCAGCAGCTCTGACTTTGCCACCCCAGCTCAGATGAAAAGAACACAGATACCCCTTCCTCTGCGTGGGAGAGGAGAGGAGGCTACTGAGGGTTGTCATCTGCTGAAGTGGGAAGGATGGGAGGATGGAGGAGTGAAAACAGCTGTTGTAGAGAAAGCGAGAGTGCATCAGCCAGGACTGGAGAGAAAGCCTGAGCAGTTTCGAAGAGCTATCTAAAGTTCTAAATTTTCCTCGTGGAGCCAATCAGCATGTTCATGTAGATTTTTCCAGCAAGATGAGAGAAAATGAATGGGGTAACTAGGCTCAGGGATTGGCATGTTGGCTCTGAGAAAGTCATGGAAACAGGGACTCCAGGATGTTAATGTGAACATCAATGACAGTGGGTGGCCTTAGGGTCCCATCTCAATAAAGAGACTTGTGAAGCCAGGATGGCTAAGATGAAGGGGGGAAGTAGAGAGAGTCAAGGAACCAGCGATGATGAGGATGAAGACCAGGACCTGTAAGAATAAGGAAGTGGAGAGGTGGGTAAACAGAATGCTACAGTCAGAGATTTGGAAGCCTAGATCTTAAAGGTGGAGTATTTCTGGGTATTGATAAAGCCTAGATCTTAAAGGTGGAGTATTTCTGGGTATTGATAAAGCCCAGGGTGTGGTGAGGCTTGTGCGTGGTTGAACTGGAATGGAGGTGAACCCTTTAGATAGAGGAGGAAGTCTCTGGGCTGTGCCTTTGGGTGTTCCCAAGGACATCCACTTTCTTGAAGCCTCCAGACAGAGGTGCACATGGGAGGAACACAGTGATTATGACAAGAAAGGAAGGTCCTGGAGATCAAAAGAGTGACGAGGTTGGAGCGAGGCAGGAGTGAGGTGGGGAGGGAGGTGCTTACGCTCTCCTGAGCCTGCTTTGGCAACACTAGGTGCTGTTTCCTGGGCGTCTCTTGGATGAAGGACATTCATTTTGTGTGTGTAGATCATGCTTCGAACTTGTATGATCAGGGAGAAGCCAGGAAGTGATATTCGATCAAGACTCTCCTGCTTAAAGCCTTCTCTGGCTCTCCACTGCCTGCAGGATCGCACGGCACCTCCTTACCCCTGCAATGCCCGGTCTTACCCTTTGAAGTCTTTCTTGGTTAATCATTCCCTCCTCGGTTTCGCCTCAGGCCCTTGTCCTGCTTCCACTGCACTTACTCTAGTTTATGGTAACTTTTACTACATGTTGTCCTTTCCTTGCCTTCAGCGAGCTCCTTGAGGAAGATATTCTTGCTCTCAGTACCCCCAGTGCCTTGCACAGGGCCTGGCACAGAGCAGGTGTGAGGTTGGTTTTCCTGCGTGAATGATGTCGTGACCTCAGAAGTCCTACCATAGGGTTCTTGTCCCGTGTGGTTTGGCCTAGAGGGGCCCTGTGAGGGGCGCCCATTCTCTCCACCGAATAACTCTGGCTGATATTTGATGATTTTCACTGCTGAATTGTATGGGTCCCATTGGGGAACATAGACCAGCTGACTATGCTTAGGCATTTTGTTGTGGAAATGGTCCCCAAATGGTTGTACTCACCTTCCACTTACGCTGTTACTCACAAATATTCAGTGGTGCACATGCCGCGGGTCTCGTGGTTTTGGATGCTGTAGGAGTGGGTGCTGCTCACCTTTCCATTTCAGGGGGATAGTTTGTCTGCTGGCTGCTCTATATTCTGATGGAGTGGAATAGGAAATTTAAAGGACCTCTGTGCAGATAGAGCCCTCCACCCCGACGATGCATCCTGCACAAATAGATTTAAATAGGCTTTTTGTGGATCAGAACTGCCTACAGTCTAAAGCATACAGTGAGACAGATTTGAGGATGAGGATTAGCAAAGGTTCAGCAGACTTAAATGGTAAATGAGGATTCTCAGAAGTCCATGGCTAAGTCAGACAATAAAATAAATTCACTTATGTGGTGTAGACCTGTGTGTGTTGGTGTTGAGAAATTGATAGACAAAATAAAGAGTAGATGGAGTATTCTTGTTCCTGTTGTGCCTCCAGGCTGGACAGAGACGGAGAACAAAGGGGAAGTAGTCAGGCTTCGGGGGCAGGGGTGGGGGGACAGAGTGACATGGTTTCTAGTAGCCACATTAAAAAATAGAAACAGGTGAAAGTAATTTCATATATTTTATTTACCCTAGTATATCCAAAATATCATTTCAATATATAATCAATGTACAAAACTATTACTGAGATATATTACTGTCTTCTTCTCCCAGCACGTCCCAATTCAGACTAGCTGCACTTCAAGTGTTCAGTAGCCATGTGGACTAGGGGCCACCACATTGGACAGGACAGGCCCTGTACACTTGATGCTTTAGTTTCTGGGGGACCTCAGAAGGAACTTCTGACTAGGCCAAGAAAAGATGAGAAAGGGTGCAGAGATGGTGTTTTGTGTACATTGGAAGCAAAGTAAAGCTTTAGGACAGCAGGAAAGGAGAATTCACCAGTGAGGTGAATTTGACTTTCTTCTCCCTTAATTTGCTTCCCATATTCACATTTAGAACAGAAATGAACTCGCCAAGATACTTACGGGAATGCTAAGTGGCATGCGATGCATCCCCTTTTCTCCTGTCTTTAGCTCACACGCACCTGCCTCACCTTTTCCTGGGTGAGTGGGTACCACGGCATGTTTTCAGGGAGGTTGTGGAGGAGGAGTGATGATAGCACTGCATCCTCTGCTCTGATGGTCTCTTGCTTTGTCCATGAAGTTAAGTAACCGAGATGGACACTAGTTAGGTGGGGATCAGAAAGTCACCTATTGGTCAACAGGGCGCTCTGTGGCCAGCAAATCCATGTTGCTTTTGTCCTTTTCTCTTAATAAAGGACTTTAATGATGGACTGCGACCAAAGTGGCTGTCTATTTTGAGACTCAGTGGGGCGAAGACCTGTCCACTATGCTTAATTTTACAAGGGTGGTGACGGAGGGAGAAGGAGGAGGGTAGTAGGAACATACGGAAGAAGGAAGTCGGCCCAATATCGACATTTTAATACCCAGGAGGAAAAACAAAGTCTCTAGTGTTACAAAGGCCAGGAAGGATGCTCTCTTTCTACCCGGGCAAACGTTTTCTAAATTTTATTCACAGGAAGATTCATTGTGTACAGCTGCAGAAACAATGGCAAATACAGTGTCTAGATCATCAGAGCAGCATTTTCTAAATAAAATGAGCAGGCTCAGTGTTTTGATTTGGCCTTGACTGAAAGCGAGGCGCGGAGGTGCCGTGCTGGTTCTGTTCTTCTCCAACAGTGCGTGAACCATACTTGATTTCTTTTCCCTGGTCCTGGCACGCTTAGTAGCTGAGTGACCTTGAGCAACGCACAATCTCGGTGTCTCAGCCTCCTCATTAGTGAATCGGGTCCAGGAATACCTTTGCCACCTACATTGTAGCCTCACGATGTGAAAAGCGGGCGGAGTGCCGAGCACCATGTTGGCGTAAATTATAAAGTGTTGAAACATGGAACAAAATACCTCTTAAACGCCGTTGTTTATTACAAAAACATTTTCAGTAGTAGGAACAGCTGTGAATCAGGCAGCCCAACTTAATTAGAGTCAAAGAATGTGTGCCTTCAGCTGCTTTTTATTGATACCGCTAGCACATTTACTTCCTGTCTAGCGTAAGTAGAGGTGGAGTAGGTTTATGCAGGGAGGAATAAGTATGTCTCAACAACCGAGAAGTGGAATCTTCTTTCTGTAAACAGTATTTTCAATCCCAGATATAGGCCCCTCTTTTATAGCATAAGGAGAGTAGGGAATTGCTTTTTAAACCTGGAAATACACACATTGGTGAATTACACCTTTTCTCAGTAAAGCATCCATTGAGGAAATACTTTGACCAATGTTGGCATAGCAAATCCCGGTTTTAAATACACCATCTCCTTTAGGAAGAAAAATATGATGGTTAAGGAGTGTTGATTCTTTGACCCGCCACTTTTGGCAGGACTGGAAGTTAGTCACTGGCTGTTTGAGGTGACTTGGGCAGCAGGTAAACTGGACTTCTTTGAGTCAGGTGCATAAAAGGCTGCAGGTTTTCTCCTGGCCAGCTGGAGAGCAGCACTTTTTCTGAAATAAATCTGAAATCAACCTCATGTAGGCCCACCACGTCTCCCCTGCTCCCCGGTTAGTTGAGCATAGGTGTACACCTGCTCTTCCCAAGCCCCACTCTTAAAATTGTGTCCCTTTATGCTAGGTCCGATGCCTCTTCTCTCCACTGTCCACCCCTCCGCCCCCAAGCCAGTCAAGCAGAATTGGGTGGTTGGGGAGAGGACTTCAAATAGACAACTCCTTAGCTCCTCAGAGGCCCTCCAGGAGAAGCCACAGGCTGGGCGAGGATCAAGGGAATAATGATAATAACGTTTCCATCCTCCTATGAAACCTTCTAGAATTAGGTGTTGTGGTGGTTTTATTTAAGTAAGGGGGGGCTGCACTGTGAGTGGAGGGGAGAAGCATGCCTGACTTTGGGGTGTCAGGAGTGCAAGTTTTTTGAGGGCAGAGACTGTCTCATTGATCCTAGTTTCTTCTCCTGTTGCTCCACAGGACATCTGTCTTCCAGCGGGTACTTGTCAAAGGTGTGGTGGTTGATATGACTTCCAGCTTGGGCCCCAGATGTTCCATTGGATGGGTCTTGCTTTAAAACTCAAATTTAAGTTAAGCCCAAACAAAAGAGCAGACTAAAACTTCAAAGAACCCAAAACAGAGCATGTAATTTCACATGGCTTATGGAGGTTGCTTCGCCCAGGCACCGACATTGTCTTTGGTTTATAGGATTAATGTTGTCCAGCTGCCTTTACAGTTGTGGCCGGGGAGGTTGTGACAGGTGGCTCTGGATAGCCCCTCAGGTAGGGAGGGGTCTCTCCCTGACTGTTTGTTGCGCTTGTACCTCTCCAGGGTATCCCCGGCTCCTTGGTGGGCATCAGCACATGGAGGGAGTTCTCTTCTGCGCCACGCTGTGAAGCAGTGGCCAGATGCATCAGGCTTAGAAAGTGCTTTCAATTTTTTAGAATTGTTTTCCCTTTCGCACCCAAAGGTAGGGTGCTGATGGGCAAAAAGGCAAAAAACTAAAGTAATTTTCAGAGCCCAGGCCAGACTCCACTTCTCCCAGTGATGCTTCCTGTGTAAGTATCTTTTTCTGGAATACTTTGAGCCCTTTTGATATGTAAAGATTTATTAAATAACACACACGCAGAGACACACGTAACAAAACGCTACGTATAATAGCTTTGAAATGCTTTTACGTTAGTGGTAGGTTCTGCTTCCCTGTGGTGTGGTAAGGAAAGGATTTTTCTTTGGCTACCGTTTCACTGCAATAGGAAGTAAACAGATTTTAGAGATTTCCTTGTGTATTTGCATTGGCCTGGGTTAGTTCTTAAAGCCATAAGTGGGATCTTAGTGTTCGGGTTGTTACAGAAATCACTTCTCTGTAATACAGGCACCCTCGGGGATCGAACGTCTGTGTGGTCATAGGAGAAATGGCAGAGTTGGGTGTCAGAGCAGCTCTGGTGGCTCTCTTAGCCCGGAGGGCCTCCCTGTCCTGGTCCAGGCGCTCCTGCTCAGTCCCCGGATGTGGCTCCAATGAGAGAGCAGGTGTGCGCCATCAGGCATGCCCTGTTCTCTGTAGCTTCTGGATGGGGGTTGGGGGAGCTGATCTCCCAACTATATTTTAGATATTTGACGTATTTAAAGTACGTTTTAACCTTGAGTCTTAGTTTTGAGTTCCTCACAGCCTAACGGCAAGATTGTCAATGACTTTCCCAGGATATGCATTCTTTCTGGTTTTAATCTTTGGAGGGGTAATGTTTTTGTGAAAACTTGGTCCTTAATGTTTAGATTCACCTTTTTCTCTCCTTAAAAATCCAGCCAAGGCCAAATTAGCGAGAGTTGCTATAGTAACTTTGGAGAAATTTAGAATGCATCCTAATGCAGAGACCAATATGCTCGAGTAGATTGTACTTAAAATGTACAGGGAGAAGTAGCTTAGCTATAAAGACCCTCCGCTGAAGCTTCATGGAAAAAGTTGGCAACGACTGAAAATACAAAAGGTTTATAGCTCGAATAGCGTATAATGGGAATTTTTAGCCAACTTTTAAATAAAATAAATCTCATTTGGTTATGACATGTTCGTCCTATATAGGAATAGTATTAGTTTAGGTTCTGCTGAGGTCTACAAAACATAGATTTAAAAATTTGTGTAATTTATCTGTTCCCCTAATATGATTTTACCCATAGAAGATTAGCTTATAATGTTAGTTGTATTTCAGGCTTATATTAATATACTGCTTTATGTTGAAATAAACTCTTATTGTCCCCTGAAATATAAATTGCATCAATTTCAGCCCCCATGATACAATTATCAGCATATCAGATGCTTGTGTTGGTCTTTGGCCCAGTATTGCCGAACACCTGTCAATTGATTGGGTCAAAGTTTCCTAGTGAATGTTTTGCAAATTGTGTGGAATTTTGATGTATTATTGGTCTTGGCAGCACAGAAGGCTATCACAATTCAGTGATTTTTTTTTTTAAGCAGACATTCCCTTAGAATGAATGTTCTTACACCCTCACATGCATCAAACACCCACTTAGAAGAAGCTGATGATACATTTAAATATCCTATAAAAGATGGCTGAATTTAATCTTCCCCCAAATAATTTACTATTTTGCCACTGTCACCACCATTTCGAGCTCAGTTAAAAGTGCGCTGTTCCCTTCTGTTCATTGCGTTCATTGTTTTTCCTTCTCACAGCTGTCCTAAGCACGTTTTCTCACCCCTCAGGTTAGTAATCATTTATCCTAGAAACTCTCTGGAATATAAGGTGTTTAACTTTGTGTTCAGTCACCAGCATTTATCTTTACTCCATGCTAAGCGCTGTTCCAGGCACCATGACTACGGTGGTGCTATGGTTCCTGTGACTGGTGTGTGTGCGTTCATTGGTATTTATATTTAGTATTGTCAGTTTGAAGGTGGGGCAATTGGTTTCATTCTAAGACGGAGTTTATCTTTTTTTTTAAAGATTGGCACCTGAGCTAACAACTGTTGCCGATATTCCTCCTCTTCCTTTTTCTTCTTCTTCTCCCCAAAGCCCCCCAGTGCATAGTTGTATGTTCTAGTTGTGAGTGCCTCTGGCTGTGCCACGTGGGACGCCGCCTCAGGGTGGCCTGATGAGCGGTGCCATGTCTGCACCCCGGATCTGAACCGGCGAAACTCTGGGCCGCTGGAGTGGAGTACGCGAACTTAACCACTTGGCCACGGGGCTGGCCCCGAAGTTTAGCTTTTTAATATTTATTAATTGAGGTTTTTTATTTATATACCGTTATGTAAATCTGGATTTGAGGATATTGTAAACTGGCTGTTGAAGGGTTAGAATGGCTAGACTCCATCATGTGGCAGTTCCCCTCCTCCCACTTCTCCGTGCATGACTCCAACCCTCCACGCAAGCCTCCCGTGGCACTCAGGCATGGGGCACGCAGGCGCACGGGTGCACTTTCTGTGAGGTGGGGTTGGAGAGTGGAGGGCAGGATCTTTTCCTTCTGTACTGTCAGAAATAATCTTATGCTCTTAAACTGTACTCTATATAAAGATTGCCGACTAGTTAAAGGGAAATTAGGGGAAAACCCTGATTTCCTCCTCTTTGTGATTTTTGTCGAGGAAAGCCAAGAGCTGAGGAAGCAACTGAAAATGAACCAGACAGTGAGGATATTTTTATAATAATGGACATTATGTAGATATACATAGTACATACCTGTGATGGCTGGAAGTTTAACAACTATTTTGCCTGGAGATAGTAGTCTTTATTCTGAGTAGCATCATGCTCATGTAAAAATTACAGTACTGTTGCTGAAGAAGGGGACAAATGGATATTGGGTGGGTAGCTAGCAGCTCTGCCTGAGCCACACTGTGCCACCACGCACCAGCTCGGGTGTGGGGGCTCCGCTGCTAACAACACATGTAGCCCACCCTTGTGGATGTCACCATGCACAGTTGACCAGATTATTTAAATGAAGGGAAGGTTGAGGGTGCTAAGTTAGCATGTAAGAAGGAGACCTAAGCTAGTCTGAAGACAACAAGAACAGCGAGCTTTCACTGAAAAGTGTGTGTTTTTGAAATCTGACTACTGGTTGGTAGTTTAAAATTTAATGGTGTAAGGGTAGGTGCACCCTGGCTGTGCCATTCACGTAACTGAGAAAGATGCAAGCCAATAAGATGCTCATTAATAACCAACTGACCTGCATAGCCAGTCTCCCTCAAAGCTGGCTTCCTCATACTGGAAAAACAGAGCGAGCCTGGGGCCCTTGTAAGTAACAACTACTGGTTGTAAAGAGCTTTATGGTTGATTTATTCCTTAGAGAACTCTGTGAGGTAATACAAGTGATTCTTCGGTTAGTTTATGTTCTTACAAGAAGAGAGAGTTCATCTCCCCAACGTTGGCTTATATGCCTGATCTCATTCTCTGTCCAAGTATTACCAATCCAGCCTCCTCATATTTCAGTCAAATATGTCAACTGAAATGGCTGTTCCAGATGTATAGACATGAGAATTGTCATTTGCTATGTCTGGGCCTTCAACATTCGCCTGGTTGCTGATCTCTGCAGGAAGCATAAAGTCGGCCTTCATAGAGATGTTGGGCAGATAAAGTGAGAATTTTGGGAAAACGGGTGTCAGAGATGAGAACACACTTCACAACCAGTTCATTACTTGTCCCGTGTATCTTTTGGGCAAATTTTACTTTTAACTGTTAAAAAAGTATTTTGAATGGGGGCTGGCCCCATGGCCAAGTGGTTAAGTTCGCGCGCTCTGCTGCAGGCGGCCCAGTGTTTTGTTGGTTTGAATCCTGGGTGCAGACACGGCACTGCTCGTCAGGCCACGATGATGCAGCGTCCCACATGCTACAACTAGAAGGACCCACAAGGAAGAATATACAACTATGTACCGGGGGGCTTTGGGGAGAAAAAGGAAAAAAATAAAATCTTTAGGAAAACAAAGTATTTTGAATGGTTTTCTAAAGCATTGATCAGTATGAGTGTGTGATTCCTGTGTGTAATCGCAAGTGTCCTCTAAGAGGGAGACAGAGGAAAAGACAGCGATGCACGGAGGAAGGGACCTGAGTGATGGGGTCACAAGAATCTTAGTTTCTCCCAGTTCTCTACTGTTTGGGAATTAAATTTCTTGACTTCCGGCTCTCAGAAAGTTCAGGATTCTTTGTTTTGTATGAGGGCTGGGAATGGGGAAGGCCTGGATTGGGGTTACGGAGCATGTCTGCCTGACGCTGTGTCTGTGTGTTTTCCCCTCTGTCCTGGTGAGGGGGCTGCATGGTGTGGCTCCCCCCCCGCAAGAACAGAAAACTCCAAGCTGAACTGAAGCAGTGGCTTAGAAAACACATTCGGACACTCAGACATGTGGAATGTGTCCAGTGCTTTCAAAATTCACAATGATGGAACCATACTGGGAAGTCCTGAGTCGGGAGGGGAGGCTGTATCAGGCAAAGCAGGAAAGGAGTTCAGGGCAGCGTGGAGTTGCAAGGAGGCGGGAGCCTGGCCTCACATCTGAGGTCACCCTTCTCTAGCTGTGTGACCTTGAATGATGAGCAAACTCTTCCCGGTGGTTTCCTAACTGAAGGGGGATTCTTGCCTACATCCTAGGACCCCTCTGAGGACTGGAAGTAACAGTGGATTTTATAAGAACTGTTTTAGTTTGTACTCGGTTTCCTCAGGGGCTTGATGTCTAATGCTTGTCAGTTTCTAATCCTTATTTAAATTATTATATATGTGAGGTGAAAGGAAGGAGAAATTCTTGTTAGTGAGTAATTAGTTTGCTACTCAGCATCAAATTACCCATGACACTTGTTTCTTGTGTCTGTTAAGCACGGCTAAGGTGAAAACTTTCTTCTTTTATAGGCTGAGTATTCTCTTTATGAGAATTACCGATTGCGAACCTTGAGGGAAAAAACCAATCTAGAATGAACACCTAACTCTGAAGATTGGCCCAAGGGAGTAGGGTAGGATCTAAGGTAATAATTGCCCTAGCAAGGATTCTCTGGTTCTGAATGACAGTAAACTAAAAGGTCAGCTGTCTGGAATAAAATCCTTCTGGTCTGAAAACATCTCGATTTAGGGAAAGGAAAGAGAAACTGAGGTTCAGTCATTCCTCTCTGTGGAATCTGTTTGTCTGCAAGTCATTTTGGGGAGCGTGTGATGAGGTTTTGCTTCACTAAGGGAGGCGTGAAGGACAAGGTGCATGTTGCCTCAGAGGAAGAGGTTGTAGGTTTGCCCTTTCTCTGTAATGCCAGCCTAATCCATCAGCCTAGGTTAGTAAGATTAGCCATCTGTTAGCTTCAAAACCAGAGGCAAAAGTCTCTGCCTCCATATTCTCTTTGTGTGTGGGCTTGGGAAGGATGGATGGGAGCTAGTAAATACCACAGACCTTGAAAGGCCAAGCACCCAGCCGCGTTTTTATATCCATTGTTACATCCAGTCCCACTCAAGGTCACATGCCTGGAAAAGAGTGAACCCCCTGGATGTGAGTCAGGCTCCTGTATCCCAGCTCTTCCAGTGTGCCCTAAGCTTCTTCCCAGCCGGGCCCCATACAACTTCCTTCCCCTCCCTCGAGGCCTCTCAGTAGCAAACTTGCAAGAAACCCACTGTTTAACCGTTAGACCTACGGATGCGCTGTTCTGGAGAAGCTGTGCCTGGTGGGAGCAGAAGGGCCTTTCAGTCCCACCCCCGCACACAGTCCTTGCAGGGCGTGGCTCCTGCTTCTGTTTCCTGGTTTGAATTATATGGTTTTGTCTTCCAGACCTCATTCCTTGGTTTTCTGCCACTTCTCAGGTCAAGGAGTAACTTTTTGTGGGAAGACATCTTTTGCCAGTTAAGACTGTCCTTTCTTCTTTCTCTTTGACCTCTTCCATGTAAACTTTCTGAAAATATTTGGTTGAGCTCATTTAGGTTGATTTAGGCTATTGTTTTCATGAGGATTGTTTCTGACTCCTATTTCTCATTTCCGTTATCACCCCCTCTCCCATTCCCACACATATTCCATGTACAAACCACATGTACACACTTCACCACCCACCTTCAAGATGAATCACTTTAAAAGGAGACTCTGTTAACCTGGCTGCAGGGAAATTTCTTAGCACTTGAAGAGAGCTCTGCTGGCAGCCGGCCATGGGACTTCAAATGTATGCCTCCAACTGGAGGGTGCTGGTCGGAAATCACAATTCACCCTAAGCAGTGTTTTTCCTTGAAATGTAAATTGACTTATACCCTTTCTTGTTCTTGTAGAATTCCCAGGAAGAGAACAGGTGTTTTTGTTACAGGTGTTGAAGAGAAAAACTGTTCTTACATCTCTTTTTTTAATACATAACAAGATTGAGGATAATTCATTTAGGCAGTTCTGGTCCACTATAGAAGTCTGCATATCTAACAACAATATAAAAAATTCTCGGAAATCTTATCATTATGGGATTGCCACTAATTTGAGGGAGAAAAGAGGACTTCGTATCTGGATTTAATTCCTGAATTAATACACTAACATCGCCTTGGAATGCCAATTTTCTTTTACTCACCTGTGAACCTACATTAAGGCATTTCTCAAATAGTGATTTAAATCCTAAAACAAAATAATTGCCGTAGGACTTAATGTCCTGTGTTTGGAGTGCTTTTAGAGAGCATTAGGACTAAGCAGGAAGGTGGACACGGAGGGAATGAAAGATTCAATAATAACTGTGTAAGACCTCAAAGTACCACGCAAGTGGCCAAAAATATGGCCCCAAGCACAAGAGGCTGTCAGACAAAAGATGTTTGTTGTTCTTGTTCTGGTAGCTGCAGGCGCTGTGTATATTTTAGATCCTTTTAAAACTTTCCTACTGAATCCTACTTTATTCCTATTCTGACTTTCAAACATGACCATTCCATTTTTAAAATACGGTTGAATCTGTGTGGCAGAATATATAAGATGAACAGATTACATTAAGAAGTCTCTGGGACCAAAGGGCTGAGCAGCCTTGAGGGTTTTTCTTTAACTGTGCTTCGAAATAGATTCCTCAGCACCCCTGTAAGGAAAGCCCAGTAAAGTGAACATGACATTTAGAATAGAGAGCATTTGAGATTTTTGTCTTATTTTTTAAGATCGCGGGTTTGTCAGTTGGAAGCTTTTAATGGAGTCATTACATATTCACCGGGCTGGTGACTGTGGTGTGATCAGTATGTGCGTTAAAATGGTGTCACTTTCTCTAATTTCTGCAAAGACTGCTTTCTCTTTTGTGTGTCATCCTTGCCGTGTTTTATGTCATGTTTGTAGAGACACGAAGAAACCACTCATGTTGTCACTACTTCCCTGACTGGTCAGCACTGACTCTGTAGGTGTGTTTTAATTGTTAGCTAGACCATGAAAAGTCTCATTAGATGGAATACAATGGGAAAGACTGGGAAGATGCATTTTTTCACAAACTTCCTTTGTGAAAAAATCCGAAACAGTACCATTTAATGTGTGAAATTGAGTTGGCCACAGTGTTATAGTTCTATAGGAGTTTTCATCTATTTGAGAAGATTTGCGCGATCCTGTCTTATAATGTTTCCCATCTTTCCATAGCTCTGCTCTTTGCATCCTGACGTGCACTTGAGCCTTTGACAGTTGTCAACAACTGTGACTCCCACCGGTTGTTCCGTCCATTTCCTACCCTACCACGTGTCTCCTACCTTCAGGCAAAGTGAGCCCCTTGTGGTTCTCTGCCTAATATATATGCCTCTGAACCCACTGTCCCTTCTGCTTCGAATGTCCGTCTTCTTTCTGCTTGCATCACTAACTCGGACGTGTCCCATAGGACATTTGAGCTGGGCCTTTCCCTCCGGAAGTTCACCCTGCTCTTCACTCCCCTCCTCCCACAGCTCTGCACACACAGTGTATCTTCTTTGCCTCCTCTTAGCCTCCCGTGACACTCGATATACCTCTTAGACCCCTTCCTGCACTGAGCAGTCCTTGTTGACTTGTTCACCTGCCATCCTGCCCCACTGCCACGGCCCCCTCAAATACACACAGCAAAGTCCGCAGTAAGACACAGCCGTGTTCATTGCCTTAGCAATAACCTCACAAGAGCAATCAATATGCACCAACTGTGTGAGTCTGTGGAGGCTGTGAAAGGAGTTCCAAGAAGTTTGAGATGCGTTTGGCCCCACTTGTTCTTTCTCGGGTCGGGGAAATAAGGCATGTCCTCAAAAGTGGCTGTGCCGGTGAGCAGAGGGTTGTGAAGTGAGTCAGGGCACATGAACGCGTGGCTTGTGTTGAGGCCCTGCTCTCACCTAAAGTGAGGCATGGGAGTGGCTTATGCTTCCTGTCCCCGGAGGGCAGGATGGGAGCAATCACCTTGGTGGCAGAGGGAGTGAAAGGGTGGCACTGGGCTGTGGCCTTGGGCTGAATAGGATTTCTGTAAGCTCTGGGGGACAAGGGGGAGGAGCACAAGGAAAAGATTAGCATTGAGAAGGCGCGAGAGATTTGGGCAAAAGGTTGGAGCAGAGATTTCCTGTTCCAGAATTAGTGGTGGGAGGGAAGGTGGCAAGGTTTGTGAGAAGCTGGTTCTAGAGAGCCTCGACTGCTAAGCTAAGATGTTTGATGTTCTCCTGACATACAGAGGAGTGTTCGGAGGTTTTGCAGTTGCAGAGTGATGGAGGCAAACAGAGGGGAGGGAGACGGTGGGCAGGGAAGGAGGCTCTACCAATAGTCTAGGCAGGGAGCAATCCCAATCCGACAAAATGAGTCCATTATTCACTCCGTCAACAAAACTGAGTCCTGTGTGTCAGGCAGTGGGGATTCACAGGGGAGTCAAGTAGGGTCCCTTCACAGGAAACCGAGTGAAAACAAAACTACCTCAGTTGTCATGGTGGTGGTGAGAAGATTGCAACCTGAAGGAAACGTGCGTGGATGGTGAGAGGGTGTTAGTTACCTGGAACGAGCTGCAGCAAGGTGGCGTGATGCTGAGATCGCAAATCGCAGCTTTGGCCTTTGTTCACAGTGAAATGAATACACCTCTGTGGGCCACCGTAGTACTTCTGCCAGGGGTCTTCCTGATGGCATCGGCTTGGGTCCTTTTTAACTAGTCTCCCTGCTGCTTCCTTTGCCCCCACCACACATGTTCTCAGCAGAGCAGCCAGGTGATGCTTTTCAGTCACAAGTCGGATGATGTTACTTCTCTTCCCTAACTCCACAGTGGCTCCCATCTCACTCCGGGCAAGCGCCTAAGTCCTCACAGTGGTCCACAAGGCACCTCCACCCCTCACTACCTGTCTGGTCTCATCTCTGTCTGCACTGCTCATTCCACTCAGGCCTTGCTGGCCTCCTCGTTGTTCCTCCGATCAGCCTGGAATGTTCCCCCTTGAGGCCTCACCCCTGCGTGTCTCCACGTCTGACCTCTCACCTCCTTCAAGGCTGCTCAAAGGTCACCCTCACCACCCTATTTAAAATTGCACCCTGTCCCCAAACCCCACTCTTGGCCCTCTCCATCCTTCTGACCCCACTCTACCTTTTTCTGTCCATGACACTAATCGCCTTCAAACGTGATGTATATCAGTTGTTATTATTATTTCTGTTATTTTTGTTTCTTTTCCGACCCACCCCCCCCCATATGTAGGCTCTTTAAAGGCAGGAATCTTCTTCTGTTTCCTTAACTGATGGATCACAAATGCTTAGAATGGTACCTGGTACAAAGTAGAAGCTGGTAAATATTTGTTGAATGAATTGTGATTTATCTGCTATTACTCATAAGGCCTAGTTAACTTTTTTCCCCCTGTTAAATGGGTGTTAGTCATGGGAAAGAATAGTTGATCCTGTCTTGATCTAAATGCTCCATGTATTTCACCCAATTTTTGTCTGTTTTCCTCAAATGACCCATTTCCTCTGAGATTTTTAGAGCCAAGTTTTATGAAATATGTACAGTAATTAGAGAAGAAAATTCGAAGGCAGCTTTTCAAATAAAACAAGGTTACTTGGCAAAACGGTCCAAACATATTATATCATAGAGGATTTGTGATCTGCAAGGCTGAAATGGACTTCACAGTAAGAATCTGGCAATTCCGGAAGATAAGGTCCTCTGTCTCTCTGGCTTACGTTCCCTGTGTGCATTGCAATGATTCCTGACAGCAGTGAAGAGTCCTCCATCGTATCTGTCTTGGGGAATATTTCAGTTACCCCCACAATTGTGTATGTCCCTTACCATGCTATTACTCTTAATTCTGGAACTAAACACACACACGCACACACACACAGAAAACTAAACAAGGATATGATTGAATACGAGATGGAGAAAGAATAATTGCATGAATGACTAAAGAGTTTTTAGGGTGTTTTTTTTTTTGACACTTAGCCTGTTTTTCTCCTGTGCACACACACATTGACACACTCACACACACTCACCCCTCCTCCTCCATCAAAAAAAGCTGTTGAAGGAGATTCAGGAAATCATAATCAAGGACTTGGAGATGTGCAAACCTTGGGATAACTTTTAATTAGATAGCCTGCCATCTTAGAAATAACTTCCAAAGCTGAGTTGGGACCTCTGGAAAGGTTCCATGAAGACTGTGAGAGTAGTATTTTATGTTTTGCTTTTTGGGTGTTTTCCCTCTAAATAGGAAAGTTCCTTTTTTCTAAGAGCTGTTTTTATACGTTTTTGTTGCCTAATTCGTTTCCCAATGGGGTTATTTATGCCCAGGCGTGCAACTATTGGTAGTTGGGAGGCAAAAAAAATCTTTTTATGTTTAAAGGACAGATATACACACAGTACATAAATAAATATACAGATAGCTAGCTATGGCATTAAAATCTCATGGGAGGACAATTAGGAGGAAAAAAATCTAAAAAACTCCTGGGGGCAGGGGCAATCAGGAAAATCTGGTTGTATCACACTGGTCTAACCTGTGCTCGGTGGCACCAGCCAAGGGCATGAATGTTCTGTTCTGGACTTTCATGCTTTTGCATGGTGAAAAAAAAGTTTGTTTGCTAGTTTAGTAGTGAGCTGCACCCAAGAGCCTGCGAGTGTTGGGCAGAGCACAGGCTGATCCATTTGATCTCTCAGGCTCTTTCTCTATGGTTCAAGGGACAGAATTGCTCAGGTTACCTTGGATCCTGGAAGGCTGAGTGAGGGATCTGGTGGGCTCCCGGGGACTGGCGGGCAGGAGCAGAGTTTGGGAATGTGAAGGGGTTTGAAATGTGCAGCACGGGTTACCTCCCCCAGCCGCAGCTTGTCCTGTGTTCTTTACTCTAGGCCTTTGCCGTTAATGCAGCTCCCTCTGATTTCTTCTGATTCTTCTTGCTTTTGTCCCTTCTTCTAGCTCACCAATCCCTTCCCCATTTCCATTTCAAAGTCCTGGGAGAGAATGTAGACAACTAAGTCCTGCCATCCTGAGTTGAGCAGAGCCAAACGCCACAGCTGGCGGGACAGACCTCTGGGCACGGACGACAGGCAGCCCTGGGCCAGGAGTCCCTGTGAACACAGCTTCTTGAGGGGGAGGGGCCGTCCTGAGGCTTCCCCTGCCTGGAAGAGGCTTACGTAACTGGCCTGAGTGTTTGACCTAGGTGACTGTCACTGAAGATTTTCCACGGTAGTTCCTTTCAGCATCTACTTAGGCAGAGAATTTTAAAGTTCTATTAAAACTTCTTAAAGTTTGTCTAATGCCTTCACATCAAGAAAGGACAATTTTGCCCAGACTGTCGGAGTGTCTCAGAGGTGGCACTTAATGCTCTTATGGCCTCTCTCCTGAGACCGATTGTGAGAAACTTGAGCGTGGAGACTGTCATCTTCATCTCTGTGTCTTCAGCACTGAGTACAGTGTCCGACATACGGGAATTTCTCAGTAAATTTTGTGACCTGACAGAGCCTTGCACGCAGAAGAGGTGATTGGTAATTCTGAAAATTTGAACATTATCAAAGGACAAATGCCATAAACTTCTGTTTTATCTCAAGTCAGGCTGTGAAGCATCCTTATTTTAGACTTTAATTCTGTACCTTAATATTTATTAGGTTGCTTTTTAAAAAAAGTTTTGATTAAAAATTGCTGAGCATTAGTTATGAACGAAAAGACAGAGGGAAAATTGTAATGTATAAGACAAAGATTAATCTCTTTTGTATAGAAAGAGCCTCTTTAAAATAAGTAAATAAGGAAAGAACATTCAGTTGGAGCATTATTTTTTGCCTACTTAATAGATAACTCATGTTTTAAAAAGAAAAGTAAGAATATGAAACATGTTCAAACTTATTAATCAAAGAAAGGCATATTATAAAAGCCTCCCGTTTTACCTATCAAATTGACAAGGATTAAAACATGGTTGACACTTTTAGAGTTAAGGGAAATAGGCATTCATACCTCTAATGTGGGAGTATAAGTAAGATAGAACCTTTTGGGAGGATGATTTGGTAACAAATATTGTTATGACTCAGCAAATTCTTCCCTAAGGATGTGAATTGTCACATTATTTACAAACGTGAGAAATTATAAGCAACCTGCATGAGTAGGAATAAGTGTTTAATTAAATGATGTAAACACAATTGATGGATTTTTGGCCATTAAAAATTGTTTGCGAAGTCTAATGACGTTATAGCTGAAAGAATCATACAAAATAATATCTACAGTAAGTGTTGTATTTAGAAGTTTATAAATTTTCTTAATGTTAATTGTATTTATTGCTGGATCAAAATTTACAGTTCTTGATACTTTTCAAAATTTCTCGAATTTTTATGTTAGGCCAATATCATTTCCATAATCAGGAAAAATTATTTAATAATACAAAGCATAGTATATAGAAGTGAGAGCAAGTCTTAGTTACTTAGTAAAATATCCATCACTATAAGGCCTTAATCATGCCTTTTCATTTAAAGGTCCTTCCCCAGTGATTAAACACGGAAAAGCAGTTTGATAAAATGCCCTTAATGTTAGCGTGTGCTATTTTATAGGTTGTTAAAACAGAAACAAATAGAGGCAATGGGGAACTGTAGAAGTTAGATGGTCCTGGGTTGGGATCATGGCTGTAGCTGTGGGATGTTGGGCATTGGACCTCCAGTTTTCCCATCTATAAAATGGGTATATTGACTGTCCCTGTCCTCATGGGACTGTTGTGGGGAACAATGAGGGTAGTGTGTATGAAGCACTTGGCACAGAGTGTGACTCAGTGAACAGGTGACTCTTCTTTTGATTGGCCCTGAGCTAACATCTGTTGCCAATCTTTCTCTTTTTGCTTGAGGAAGATTGTTGCTGAGCTAAAATCTGTGGCAGTCTTCCTCTATTTTGTATGTGGGACACCGCCACAGCATGGCTTGATGAGTAGTGCATAGGTCTGTGCCCAGGATCTGAACCTGCGAACCTCACGCCACTGAAGCAGAGCCTATGAACTTAACCACTATGCCGCCGGGCCAGCCCCACAGGTGGCTCTTCTTAGGAGGAACTCTTGGGAGGGGCATAGCATTTCCTTCAAGAGAACCAAACTTGAGAACTGTTAATTAGGAAGGGATTACTCACTTTACAGAGAATGGCTATGGTAATGTTGTGTTAGTTTTCTATTACCTAAACTTAGCAGCTTCAAACTACACACATTGATCAGCTAACTGTTTCTGTAGGTTAGAAGTCTGGCCGTGGCTTCACTGGGTCCTCTACTTAGAGTCTCTGGAGGCTGCCATCAGATGGTGGCTGGGCTGGGTTCTCGTCTGGAGGCTCAACCGGGGAAGCATCAACTTCCCTGCTCACATGGTCGTTGGCAGCGTTCCGTTTCCTGGTGTGTAGGATTCATGGCAGCAGCTTCAAAGCCAGCAAGTGGGGAGAGAAGGACCAGCACAAACCCTCTAGCAAGACAGAATCTTACATAACGCAGTGTGATCATGGGAGTGGCAGGCTGTCACCTGTACTGCATTCTGTCGGGTAGAAGCAAATCACAGGTCCTGCCCACACTCCAGGGAAGGAGATTCCTCAGAGGTGTGCACACCATGAGAGGCATCACGTGGAGGGGTCTGTTTGCCACGAATGGTATCTACGTTCATAGGTGTTTCAAACACAGAGACAAATGCACTATTTTGGAAAGTGATTTGGTTGAGACAAATATTGGCTTATATCTTAATGACATTGATTGGAACGCAAGATGAAGCCACATTGCTTGTTTAATATTAACTGTTCAAGGCCCCTAGAGCTGCCTTCTGCAGCTTGGAGCTGGAGGCTGCAGCTCTTTCCCTTGAAAAACTTGGTTATCTGAGATCTCCCAACTCAGTGAGTTTTCAAGGTCTCAAGACTCATTATTTTGTAAGTAATGGGTCACTGAAATATCGCTTCAAAGATGATATTTTCTTTTGCATCTTTTCTAAATTGTAGGACTTCTTTCTTTTATTATTTGTGCAGTCTTTATAATAAGTACTCATTTCAGTGAAAATAAACATTGCTTTGTCTCACCCAGATTCATTGTTAAGCTTCAAACTTTCACTTGTTCTCTAGGTTGAAAACAAGCCACTTGTTTTGCTTTTAATTTGGCATTCTCAAGTGAGAAGTGTGGCACTTCATGTTCTCTGCTGGGCTCCCCCTCCTTGCACTCACTCAGTTATTATGATTAGTCAACTCTCCTCTGTAAAGAAAATGTTGATGAATAATGCTGAGAATTTTATGGGTATCATAAAAGCCCAAAGGAGATTGCCATTTGAGATGAGCACACTGAAATGCAAAAGGGGCTGTTGTGGAGGTACATTTGTAATCCAGGGGGCAAGGAGGGCTGATCAGTCACACCTTTCACCCAGGGACAAGACGCCCTGATGAATCCGCATGGGAACTTTCTTCCTGCTGTGAAGGGATGTACTGGCCACCACATTATGGTACTTCCAGTGGCTGCAGGTTGGAGTCTCGGTGATTAGACTCTGGAATATTGTATAACTTCCACTTACTCTGCTTCTGCTAAGTGTCTGGCTGACTGTCCAAACTTAGCAAGGCATTAAGTCATGGGCCTTCTCATAGTGTGGAACTCCTGTATGAGGAAAAACCAAACCTCCCAACTTTCTTACCAAAGAGACCCATGTAGTCCTCGCCACACGCATTCTGGTCGTGTATGGCGTATGTATGAGAATTCAGAAAAGAGAGCTGCTTCAGCATTCTGTTGGGCCAGTTGTTTGCCAGAACACAGGGTCGGATAAACAAATATCTACACAGTTCCATTACTCTTCATGTCACACATTTGCACAGTGATTAACTTTTTGGAGTGTTTTCATGTCTCTTCTTGATTGAATGCATCCAAATTGTGGAGTTGAGGCAGATGGATTACATCCATTTGACAGATGAGGAAACTAAGGCTTCAGTACTTGACTTGCCAGGATCGTGTCACACAGACAGAAACAGAGCCAAGGCTTCCTTATTCCAAACCTCAGACACCTTTTCTTAATGAACTGTGGTGGAGAGCAGGAAGTCAGTTTGAATCTGAATCCCAGCTCTCCCACCTTCCAGCTCTGTGACCTTGGGCTGCTACTGAACTTCAAAGCCTCATTTTTCTCGTGTGTGAAATGCAAAGACTGCCTTTTCGTGGCATCGTCAGGGTTAAGTGACAATTGAGGTATAGTCCCTAAACCTGGTGAGCACTCAGTACGTGGCAGCTGTTGATACAACTTATGTTGGGTTTGACACATTCCTCCTGTTCTCACAACTTAGGGGTTTGTTGGGCTCACCTCGTGTATCTCCGTCAAGCCTGCTGGATCTGGGTATCTGAAATTCTAGGCCTACAGTCCAGAACCAGAGGAAGAGAGGATGCTGGTGCATTCCTGAAGGTTACACTGGAAGTTGTTTGATCTTGGGGGTCCTAGATCATCCCCCCAAACCCAAACAGGAGAGTTTTCGTGATACGGGATGAGAGGCTCTGAAGGCAAGAGGATAAGCAGAGGATGGTAGAAAAACAGAAGGTGGCTTTTGGGGAATCTCTTGGATTTGCTGTTCACATGGATTAGCGATTTGCTTAAAGAAAAATGCACAGAGAGGTATGAAGGGTCTTAGTGTGGCACCAAAACAAGATATGAATTCTGACCCCCTTACAGGGGAGTTAGATTCTAATTTGCCACCAGTGCAGATAGCACAATCATTATTGTGTTAACACCAGAAGCCATCTCTTCTTACCCACTCTCAAAATCCGTCTCGTGCACTAACACCAGCAAATGTCCTGCTGTGATGAGGAAGGTTTCTTCTGAAACTTAAGCCTGGGCCCTTGCTCCTGCCCTCTGTCTTTGAATCAGAGAGAAGCTTTACCCCCCAACTTCTAAGCAGATGTATTCTTAAACTGCATTAAAAGCATCGCTGCCCCATACCTGGATCTTCTCTTCTTTTCCCCATTCAAAAATAAAACAGCTCTTTTAAGAGGAGAGAGCCCTCTGCCTTCCTGCATGAGATTGGAGACATGTTGCAGAAGATAAAATTCTCTGAGCTCTTTTATTTTTTTCTTTGTTTTTGTAATTGAAAAAAAAGTTTTTGAGCTCTTTTAAATTTCAATGCCATAGCATGTTATCTGTGCCGTTTTGTAAAAGCGTGACGTGACACACATACACACATGCCCACCGGCCTGCAATTTCAAGATAAGGCAGTATCAGTGAATACAAAAAAGTTAGTCTGCTTTCCACCCTAACTTAACTCTTGCACAAATTGCTTAAACTTTCTAAGTTCCCTGTAATAGAGGGATAAGAGGAGGTGCCTCAGGATTGTTGCTGAGAAGATAAGCTCACAGTAAAGACTCAACTGTTAATTTCCTTTTTTTTTTTTTTTTTTAACCTAGAAGCACTTGTCTCACTTCCTTCTTCTGCGTGTCCCCACTTCCCGAGTGTGGATGTCTCTTGATTAACTAAAGGTGAATGCAGATGATCGTTAGACTGGCTGCATGTGCTCGCTGGTGGAGGGAGTGGCCTGGGAAGTGGAGGGCCTTTTTTCCTAAAGCTGTCTGTGTCCTAGCTAAGGACTTGTCAGTGTAGCATTGTCATAACAAAATATATATTTCTTGTTACAGAAAGCTTAGAAAATACAGAAATGCATAAGAAGAAAATAAATGTTATTGACAACCTTCCCCTATAGAAATAAGAAGACATTTTGGTGTCTTTGCTCCCTCTCTTTTTTTTAGCTTTAGATATTTTTGTGTGGGGAACATATCATGCCTACAAAAGTACACAGAACGCACGTGCCCAGCTTACGGAATACTAAATATGTGGGTATCCATGGCTTAATTAAAGAGCTAGAACCTTGCCATGTCTATGAACTCATTTATTTCAATTTCCAAAATGGAGTAAGTTCTATTTATGTAGTTTCATATTGTGTTCTTTTTCCTATTTTATCATAAGCACATTCCAATAAAGTCATTATTTTAGGTTGCTTTCTTATCTTTGGAGCTTAAAGTGATAACGGATCATGGACTGGCCTTATCCTGGTAACTGCTTCTGGTTGCCTGATACATGCCAGGTGTGCTGCCTTAAATATTTACCTGATTTCATTTTACAGCACCCTGTGAGCTGCAGCGTTTCCTCATTTTACTGATGGGGAAACAGAGTTTCAGAATGTAAGTAAGTTGTCAAGGCGATAATAATAAGCAACAGAACTGAGACTGGAGTTCAAGTCTGTCTATTTCCAAATTTCTTGCCATTTCTACCCCCGCCAGGCTGCCTTATGGGCTATGTATTAGAAGTACAACACACATTTAAGGAGTTGGCCATTAAATGTAGCATTTCTCCCTAATTCTAAGCAAGAGTAACACACATGACTAGCCTCTAGTTTTTACATGGTGCAGGTGCCAGAAAAATCCAAATGAAGGCAAACTTCAACAAGAAATGTGAAAAAAAGACAATGATTTCGTGATCCTCTGAACAGGACAGCTCTTATTTGGAGGGCCTGTCGTGTTGGGTCGTCCGGTGCCCCGCCCCACCCCAGGCTGCAATGGAGTGAAGTCTGAGCTTTTATGTCCTGAGCAGCCCTCCCACCGCCTGCTCTGCACTTGTGCATCTGTAATTACGTGCAGCCTGGGAGAAAGCTGCTCTCCTCCACTGCTTTGCCCGTGGAGACGTGGCCCCGTTGAGTCTAGAAGAATGAAACGGTTGCTATGGTTGCTGCGGCGTTGACAATGTCGAGCTCAGAGTTGACTCAGAAGTCCTGCTGCTTATGTGTAGGAAGAGCAGAGACTCAATTTGGCACAGATGCGGTTTCTCGTTACATTCTGCAGGTGTAGTCACGGTGTTATATTCCATGAACTCTAAGATGTGTGTAGAAATAGAATACGAATAAAAGGCTGTGTTCGTTAAGGTGAAAAAGCATTTTTCCTGTAAGCAACTTTTAGTTCTGATGTAGCTCTTGTTAAATTTAGTGAGGCAGCGGAGGTTCAGCTCATCAAAGCGTGCGCGTTTCTACAAGCATCACCTTCAGCTTCGCGACTGTGTCTTCTTGCAGTATGGAAATTCACTGCCTGCGACCGTCAACAGCAAACGCTATTAGGATTTTTTCAAATGGCCATTAAACGCTGACAGCCTCCGTCACTTGCTGAGGAAATAAAAGTGGTGGAGGAAGGCAGCCACCGCTTGCATGTATGTTTGAATTCTTGCCCTGCAGGTGTCCAGCCTAAGTAATGCTGTAATCAGTTTTAGTTCAGTTAATCATGTGTGAGTTAAAATTGGGTTTTCAAGACTCTGGGGGAAGGATGCAACATAAAAATAGTTTGTGTCCTGACTTCACGTCTGAAGTATGAAATAGTTTATTTTATTTTAAAAAGCTGGAGAATATCAGAACATTTTCTTGTGAGAGTTTACTCCTAAACATAATAAACCTAAAGTGAAGTTCAGATTGACTTTTTAAAATCAATCCTATTATTAAATTTTTTATTTCCTTATTTTTCAGTTTTTAATGAATTTCTCTGTGGTACAGGTTGACTTTTGATGCCATGCCTTCCTGTGTTGGTGTGGAGTCTTAGGAAGCAAGGAAGTCCTGCGGGCTGCTTTTTCATGCTAGACGGCTATCCTTTCTGAGGGGCAGGCATCTTTCTCTTGGTTGGTGCTGCTTGGAGCTGTCTGCCTAAAATCTTGTGTCCCCCAAGACTTCATCTGATTGCTTGGTTCTTTCCAGCTGGCCTGTGAAAGCTGACGAATCTCTGAACAAGAGAGCTGGCACTGACTTAGGCAATGGCCTTCACCTTTAGAGCATCATGTGCTGACAGAGGAGCATGCGTCACCCGAACGTCAGGACAATGTCCAGGATCAGGCCGACGTGGGCATTCCTCCCACCCTTGCCTTTCATCCACCTCTGCCACTGACTGTGGTTTGACGACTCTTGTCCTTGTGGTGGGGAGCAGGCAAAATCCTGGGGTTCAGTCAGCTGAGTGCCTTCAAAGTGAGGAGGGCAGGGGAACGGGTTACTGTCTCTCCACTGCTTGGGTTATCCATCGCAAAGTCCTTTTTGCCTTCCTAATCCTTGTTGTTTTTATCCTTCGTCTGTCACTCTCCCACATTTGTATGCTACTCTGTGTGATTGACATGTAAATGGGGAGGTTCTAAGACTCAGTCCTAGGCTGGCTTCTCTCCTCAATTGGGACTTTCTCTGTGGTAGAGATGGATGTGGGTGAGATTTCCTGATGACTCCCAAACGTGGATCTCCAGCCCAGCCACATCTCTGAGCCCCAGGTCTGTCTGTATCATTGCAAACTCAACGTTCTCCACTTCTGGATACTATTGCAAACTTTCGATATTCAGATCTAGACTCCTGACTTTGTAACCTCAACTCTAACCCTTTCCCCTTCCCCCAACAATAGAATCACAGACTTGTTCTTCACCATGTCCTCTTCCTGTGACAAGCACCATCATCGTCTCAACTTTACAGTCCAGAATCCACACCACTCTGCCTCACCCTCTATACTCCGTAGTGCCCACATTCATCAGTTCTGACTCCTAAATCTCTATCCTTAATTGGGCTCTAAAGACCCAGGGTGATCTGGTCCTTGTCTTATTCATCTACAGTCCCCACCCCACTCCCAGCCATACTGGACCTCTCCTTGTCCCTTGGGTGGACACCTTCCCACCTTAGAGCCCTCCTACAAGCCCGCAGTTGCTAAAGTGCCCTCTTCCTGCCTATTGCCCAGCATCCTTCTGATTTCATGTCAAGGGCCATGTCCTCAGAGGAACCTTCCCTTGATGCTCAGATGAGGTCAGTCCCGGTGGTATAAGCTCTTAGGGCCTGCCTGGCTCCCTCAGAAAAAACTTAGTCCTATCAGAATAAGGACTGTGTCCTTGCCCACAGCCTAGGGTCAGTGCCTAGAGCAGGGCCCCGCACAAGGTACGTGCTTGATGAATATTTGTTTGGTGGATGAATGAGTGCCAGGCACTGTGCAAGCAACTTACGTACATCATCTCATTTCATCCTCATAACAATGGTCAGATTGCTCAAGGAGCTTACCAAGGCCACTCTGGAACCAAGGCCGCTCTGGAAGTTGGGGAGTCACCCCAGGGCTGGAGACTCACCCAAGTCCAGGCTCTTCCTGCTCCCATCACTGGCTTTCTCAAGAAAGAATGATTCCTGCTGTGAAGTTTTATTAATAATAACTTTGTGATGATGAAAGGAGAAAGGAGCAGGGCTTCTTCTCGTTAAGGGAAGTTGAGGGAGGGTTTGAAGTGACTTGCATTTTACAGGTACTGATTTCCTTAGGGTAGTTTCTTTTTTAAAAAAAAAAAAAAAAAACCTCTGCAGTAATAAGCTTGGGGGACTGGAGAACTGGATCAGCAGATTTTGCTGCCAGGGTCTAAGAGACATTCCACGTCCACCTTCCACTGCTTCCTGAAATGGTCTTTCCTTTGGAGCCACACGGGTTTATTCCTGATCTCTGGGCTTGTAGCTTTTCTTCCAAAGGAACTTTCAGCTCCTTTCCTCTCTACAATTTTGGTTCTTATCTTTTTGGACCCCCTTTATTCACTCAAGAAATACTATCGACCTCACATTATGTTCCAAGCACTATGCTGGGACCCAACCTTATTCCTATCTCTTGTAAACATTTCCCCACCATTGCCCCTCTTCTCAGCAAGCCCCACACTTTTAACAGGAACCGTCATTAGATATGTAATGAGGTCTTGACTATACAAATGTGTACAGCCATATTTATTTAAATGTTAATTGAGCACTTTCTGTGTACCAGGACTGTGCTAGGCTTAGAAGTTTAAGAATAGACACCTTCAGTGCCTTGCAGTCTGTTTACATGACCAACAACCAGGCAGGAATGGGCAAATAACTAGTGTGAAGTCGGGAAATATCTATAGTTTTCTGTGATCCACCACAGCACTACAGGTTTTCAAGTTCCTGGATACCTCTGAGTCCTCCATCCATTCTTGGCTCAAATATTGTCAGAAAGTAACCTAAGAGACCTAGTGTTTGGGCAGGAGGAAGAGCTAGTTTATTTCCTCTTTCTCTATCACCTCCTCACTCTCATCTCCTCAGCTTATCTAAGTATGTGTCATTCGCTGCCGGTAAGTTTCTTGTGCCCAACATGGGAAAGCTTCTAGCACTTAGTGGGCAATTCATAAATGCTACATCTTTCCATAGAAAGCCGAGGCATGCATTTATCTCAAACTTGAAGTTAATTGAAAAAATATTGACCATCATACACACATCTATCGACCCTATTTGTATTTGACCTAACTTTTAAGAAAGCTGGAGTCTACAATCAACAAAAACAGTGGTCTCCAGAGTGGGAAGTGAAAAGAAAATATTAGAACATCTAGTTTTTATTTATTGCCTCTTAAAATTTTCTTTTTTTGGTTTAGCAAAAATGTAGATGATATTTTGAAACTAATAAATTATTATAGCAGGGTTGTAGCTTACAAGGTTAACAAAAATCAATTGCTTTCCTATATACCAGTGATGAACAAGTGGAATTTGAAATTAAAAACACAATGCCAGCTACATTAATACCCCCAAAAATGAAATACTTAGGTATAAATCTAATAATATGTACAAGATCTATATGAGGAAAACTACAAAACTCTGATGAACAAAATCAAAGAAGAACTAAATAAATGGAGAGATATTCCATGTTCATGGATAGGAAGACTCAGTATTGTCAAGATGTCAATTCTTCCCAACTTGATCTATAGATTCACTGCAATCAAAATCAAAATCCTAGAAAGTTACTTTGTGGATATTGATATCCTAATTCTAAAGTTTATACAGAGAAGCAAAAGACCCAGAATAACCAACACAATATTGATGGAGAACAAAGTTGGAGGATTGACACTACTCAACTTCAAACTTAGTATAAAGTTACAGTAATCAAGACCATGTGGTATTGATGAAAGAATAGACAAATAGATCAACGGAACAGAATAGAGTGCCCAAGAAATAGATCCCATAAATATAGTCCACTGATCTTTGACAAACAAGCAAAGCAATACAATGGAACAAAGATGGTCTGTGCAACAAATCGTGGGGAAACAACTGGACATGAACAAGCAAACAGTGAATCTAGACACAGACCTTATACCCTTCACAAAAATTAACCCCAATGGATCAGACCTACATGTAAAATGCAAAACTACAAAACTCCTGGAAGATAACAGGAGAAAATCTTAGATGACCTTGGGTTCAGCAATGACATTTTAGATACAACACCAAAGGCAAGATCCATGAAAAAAATAATTGATAAGCTGGACTTCATTAAAATTAAGTTTTTGTTCATCAGAAGACACTGGCAAGAGAGTGACAAAACCACAGACTGGTAGAAAATATTTGTAAAAGACACATTGGATAAAGGACTGTTATCCAAAATACATAAATAACTCTTAAAACCTAGCAATAAGAAAATAACCCAATAAAAAATGGGCCAAAGCCCTTAACAGACACCTCATCAAAGAAGATAAACAGAGGGCTAATAAGCATATGAAAAGATACTCTTCATTATATGTTATCAGGTACTTCCAAATGAAAGCAAGGAGATACCACTATACACCTATTAGAATGGCCAAAATTTGGAACAATACCAAATGCTGACAAGGATGTGGAGCAACAGGAACCCCCATTCATTGCTCGTGGAAAGGCAAAATGGTACAGCCAATTTGGAAGACATGTTGGCAGTTTCTTACAAAGCTAAATATACTTTTACCATACAATCCAGCAATCCCATTCCTTGTTATTTATCAAAAGGAGCTAAAAACTTGTGTCTACACGAAAACCTGCATGTGGATATTTATAGAAGCTTTATTCATAATTGCCAAAACTTGGAAGCAACCACAATGTCCTTCAGTAGGTGAATGGATAAATAACTGTAGCTATCAAGCCATAAAAAGGCATGGAAGAAACTTAAGTACATATTAATAAATGAAAGAAACCAATCTGTAAAGACTACATACTATGTGATTCCAACTATGTGACATTCTGGTCAAGGCAAAACTATGGAGACAGTAAAAAGATCAGTGGTTGCCATGGATTAGGGTGGGGAAGGAGAGATGAATAGATGGAGGATAGATAATTTTTAGGGCAGTGCAAATATATGATACTATAGTGGTGGATACTTGTCGTTATACATTTGTCCAAACCCATAGAAAGTACAACACCAAGAGTGAACCCCAGGGTAAACTATGGACTTTTAGCGATAATGATATGTTAATGCAGGGTCATCGATTGTAACAAATGTACCCCTCTGGTGGGGAATGTTGATAAGGGGGAGGTGGGGGCTTTGCATGTAGGGGGATCGGGTAAATGGGGAATCTCTGTGCCTTCTGCTCAATTTTGCTGTGAACCAAAAACTGCTCTAAGAAATAGTCTGTCTTTTAACATGGAGACAATATTAGCATACAGCAGCAGTAGCAAACACTTGTGTTGCTCTTTCTGTGTGTCCGGCGCTGTGCTGAGCTCTTTAGACATATTAGTTAATCCTCATAAAAACCTTATGAAGTACTGTTTTTATCCCCATTTTACAGATACGGAAACAGGCAGAGAGAGAGTTAGTAACCTGCTAATGCAGCTGGTAAGCATTAGGCTGTCCAGCCCAGGGAGTCGGGGACCAGAGCTGTGCTGTTAACCACTCTGTCAAGCAGTAGTATACCTATATAATTTGTAAATAAATGTCCGTGTGCTCCGAATACTTTTACTAGTAGGGAGTATATGATTGAGGAAGTTTAGGAACCATTGTTTGAGAAGGCCAGATGCGGAATGACTACTGACCTTTCTTCACTGCTACTGGTGAGCATCGTCATACGGTGGGGATGGGGTCTGCCTGTGAAAGGGATTAGGGGACCAGTAGACTCTTCATTCTTTTTTAAAGAAGAGACTTAACTGTTAGTGGGAAAGAACAACCTTAGAAGGTAGAGAGAGGTAGGGAGGAAAAATCAGCTTAGATTATACATGTAAGATATTATCAAAGTAAACCTTGGCTGTGTCTGACTTTTAGAAAGATCCAAACTGACCTTGAAAAGGTGTGAAGGAAGAATGGCACAGCACACAGGGTAGGGCACACTTAGCAGCAGTCTGTACTGGGATGGAAACAGGGCAGGAACTGGAGAAAGGGAAGCCTTCATGAGGTGCTGATATGAGCTTGGTCTTCAGAGTCCCTCCAAAGCTAAAGTTACCAAGTCCTGGAACTGAGTAGAGATCCAGTGAGATGCATACAAATTCACAGAAAAATTCTAAGAGCTTAATAGTTGTGTGAACAAAGAACAGGTCACAGAAAAGTAAAATTAATAAGCTTCCAACATGTTAAGTTCTACAAAATGACACGAAACCAATCAGATGCTTTTTTTAACCTGTTTATTAAATTAACACATGCATGCATAAAGCCCCCACTGGCACCATCTGCTTTAAGTGTCCCAAGACCTTTGCATTTGTGGGGAACACTTCAAGTAAGTAGTGTGTGTGTGTATACACACACACATATATATATTGATATATACGTAAATATAAAAGGCTTTAAGGTTTCTCTTTAAACTTCACCTCAGAAAGCAATCACAGATGCAGTAAATGCCACGTTGCCTGTCATCACTTATTATAGTGAAGAACTGGAAATGACACAAATGTTTATCATATTTAATCTAGCCAGTCAGTGGAATGTTAGGCAGACATTACAAATGATGGTTAGAAAGACTGTGTAATAGCACTAGAAAATGTTAATGATTATAATGTTGAGCGAGAAAAGTGAGACACAATGATACCTTATAGAGTACCTCTATTATAGTATTTGTCACCTGGTGTTGAAATTCCTTGTCCTTACTTGACTGTCTTTACGTCTAGACTTGGGAGTGCCGAGAGCAGAGATGGGATAGTTCATAGTACGGTACCTGAGAAATGTACCCATAGTGCCTTGCCCATGGCAGACAATGCCGAACGAATAGTAAACTTCTTCCCACCAAACAGTTCCCAAGAGTTACTAACAATTTTTCATGTTTTAAAATGATGAGAAATAGTATTTAGAAGCTCCTTTTTTACGTTGAATAGATTTAAATTATTAATTTTCTTATATTTCTCTGCCTGATTGAATGTTAAATCATTCAGAACGTTTTCCAGTGTAGTATTGGTAACTGCAGTAAAGAAGTGTCTTCCTTAAATGAACACACAGAGATGCTGGGCATATGGTCCTTTCATAGAAATCCTTAGGGCAAGAACATATTCCACTTCAGATCATCTCTAGGGTGTTTGGGAGGTGGATTCTTCTAATTCTCTTTCTCATTGTCTGTCACAGTTAGAAAAACAGCAATTTTAGTGAAACTTGACCATTAGCCAAAAGATAGAATTTGCTATTGAAGGAGAGGGTCCCAAATCCTATGCCAGGATAGTTGCCGGGATATGCAAACACAGAGAGTGTAAGGCAAATTCAAGTGTTGAACTCACACTTTGTGTAAGGCTTCTATATCATCAGAGGGAAAACTTAGAAACCCCTAGGCACCCCTGGGGCTTCATGTGTTCCGGGTTCCTCCTGCATGCTGAGCTGATGTGTGCTAACCTTTCTGCTTTAGTAGCTAACTTTCCATTCCGTGAAATCGAAACCTTTTAATTGTTCTTTATTGGTGACCTTTAAGAGATAACTTGGGCTTCTTGGTGTCAGTCTCTGGAGAAACCAAACTGTAAGATGTGATACCGTCTATTGAATTAGGCAAGGAAAAAGCTAATTAGAACTACAGTGAGACTGGAGTGCTTCTCAAATGTTACTGAGCCTTAAACTGAGGGGTAGATATTCTGATTTCTATACTCATCAAGAATCTATGTCATAATTTTCATTAAAAAATATTTTTCCTAATGATTGCAGTGTTTTCTCTCTAACAACTATTTACTATGTGTATGAATCTTATAAAATGTTACCTTTGAACTCTCATAGCCTGGCGATTTTTTGTGCTTCTTCATTGGTAGAAAACTTAGAGATCGTGAAACAGTTAATAGTTACTATTCAGTTCTTCCTCTCTGTCAGACACTGTGTAAATATTTTAAGCATATTATCTTGGTTAGTCCTTTGAGAAGCATGCTATCATTCCCGAAATACATTTTTAAAAACCCCTGAGTTTTCAGAGATTAGCTTGCTCAGGGTTGGGGCAGGAAGGAAAAGCTCTGGGTTTAGACCAGGTCTGTCTGCCATCAAGGCATTCCTCTTTATAGGGACGTAGTCTGGAACAGTGGTAAAATCTAGCGTATAAAGCCACTTACATTGGTTTGTGAGTATGTTTGGAATTGCTAGAATTCCTTATAAAACAGATTTGTGACACTGAAGTTTACTAACATCTCATCTTTCAAACAAGCCACAAAAGCATTGATGTGACACAGTGGAAGAGTCAGGGAGCTGTCGGGCCAGCTGGCACCTAGAAAAGCTAAGCCTGAAAAGGCTACATGTTCCAACTGTATGACATTCTGGAAAAGCCAAAACTATGAAGACAGCAAAAAGATCAGTGGTTGCTAGGGACCTGGGGAGGGACGGGGGAATGAATAGATGGAACATGGGATTTTTAGGGCAGTGAAACTATTCTGTATGATACTGTTAATCATGGATATATGTCATTCTCCATATGTCAAAACCCATAAAATGTACACCACCAAGAGTGAACCCTAATGTAAACTATGGACTTTAGTTAATAATAATGACTCAATATTGGCTCATCAGTTGTAGCAAATGTCCCACCCTAATGCAAGATGTTAATAATAGGGGGAACTGGGAGGTAGGGGCAGGGACTATATGGGAAATCTCTGTACTTTTCCCTTTATTTTCCTGTAAACCTAAAACTGCTCCAAAAGGTAGTCTTTTTTTTTAAAACCAAATCCTCAAGCCTTTCTCTCCAATTTCAGGAATTCCTTCATTTTTTAAACTACTGACCCCAAGTCCTAAAATGTCAATCACATTTAAAATTCCCCTGTCCTTCACCCCACACCTGATCTTTTGCTAGCTCTGTATATGAGCTTTTCAGTATCTATCTCCTATCTTTTTCCAGCTGCCGGTATGCTGGCTGCTCACATTTGGTCTACCCACAGCCTGTCCTGCATGTTGCCATCAGATTAATCTTCCTGAAACGTAGCCCTGATTGTACCACTCCCCTGGCCAAAGACCTTTGCCTATGCCCCCTCCCACCTCAGTTTCTCTGTCCTCTGCATCAGGTGGCTAGTACTCCATGAAATCTTGTTAGAAGCAATTGTTGAAATCAGAAGTGGTTTCTATCCTAGCACATTGTTTATGACTTTTTGTTGACATTCGTTCTAACAGTCTTGTGTTAAGCATTGTATTATACATGCATCTCCCGCCCCACCAGACTGGACTATGGTATTTGACGGTAAAGACTGTTTTCCCTCCACCATTGTTTTTGAGTCACTGTAGTGCTTTGAATACAGTAGGCCCCGGCGGAATGCAGTCAGCTGTGTCAAGGTATCTATGTTCCCAATCTCTTTATTCAGAGCTCTGCTGTCAGGTGAAATGAAAGACAAAACCATTGCCCATGTGACAGGCAGTGTCATACACAGGACAAGAGCTGAGATGTTTCTGACATTACAGTGGTGTAATTTATTGGTATTTGATCACTGGCACATTTATTTGGGGTTTGTACCCACTACTTTGGTTGTCCTGCTGTGTCTTGAATTAAAAGTTTAGATTGGCATTAGCAATTTTAACCTCTACATTTTGAACCCAGCAAACATCTTGTCCACATGCCTTTCCAAAAGAAATCCTCATTGCACAATAAATGGGTGCCTTTGCCTATCTTTCTTATTAGAAGATTGAAAATGATATTTAAATGATGCTGTTGCTTTGATAACTGTTTTACATTCTTTAAGGATTGAAGAATCTTGTGACTACTTTAAGGGATTTTTCTTCTAAAAAAAATGTTTTTCTTTTTACCTTTTGTGGCTTAATTCCAGTAAAAATTTTCCACTAAGTGAAAATCCTAGGTCTTTTTCTTTATCCCGAGTAAGAGGTGGGGTGAGATAGAAACACTAAGTAGCTCCATTATTGCCTCCAACACTCGAGAGTTCAGCTTGAAGAAAAATGGTTGACTTTAAAGAATATAGCTTGAGGACAGAGGTGAGAAGGAGATACAGACGTATGCATCTTTGGGACCAAATTTTTTTATTTTCTTTCAAAATTGTTTAAGCAAAGCACATTTCACCAAGTTGAGTTTCAACTTGAGAGATGTCCAGATGTTAAATGGCAGGACTCCAGATACTGAATGTGCTGTGCTTTTAGAAAAATAGAGTAGTTTTTTTGTTTTGTTTCCTTTTGTTTCTTTAAAAATAAAGGTCAAGAGAGACACCAGCAGGAAAGTCAGAACAGAAGTGGATTTAGAGAGAGAAATGCTTTCATTGAGGAACAAGGGGGCTAATCTTTTTAAAAGGAGTTATAGTTTGATAATAGTATGTAGGAAGTGGGTTTAAGATTTTAGTTGACTGTAAACTCAATATAAATCAATAATGCAATGTGGCTGCCAAATAAGTCACTGAAATATTAGGTTGATTTAATATATATTTTATTGTTTTGAGGAAACATAAGCATCCTATTAGGGTTTCAGGTGCTACATATTTTTTAAGCTTTTGTATCTGTTTAACTTACAAATGTGATAAAGCTACAACAAAACTTAAGTCCACTCCTGGTACTTGTGTCTCAACAAGAGCTGATCGCATTTTTTTTTCAGGTCCATATTAGATTCTAGTTGAGTTAAAAGTTAGTTCTTAGTTCTCCAGGATGATAGAAATAGTAATTGGTCAGAAAAGCCCACAATGTAATGAGAATTATAGAAAAAGTGTTGGGGGAGAGAGAAGATATGTGAGATGGAAAGTTGTCCAAAGCATTCCTCGTGCTTGAAAATAGAGCAGAGAGAGCCATGGAAGGTGTGAAGTGACCATTTGACGTTTGATCTGGAACATTCACAGATAGATTTCCTTTGCAAGTGATAGTGCTCTATAGAGAAGAAAACTATTTGGTCACCTTTGGTTGCTTGCTTGCTTTCCAAAGAAGAGTTGCTGTCTTATCTTGAAATTTTGTTTCCAACGCAAGAAAACATTGTATTTCAAAAATTGACGAAGTGCTTCCATTTGTAAATACTTTTTTGGGGGGGGGAAAAAGAAATAAAGGGGCCAGCCCAGTGGCGCTGCAGTTAAGTTCGCACATTCCGCTTTGGTGGCCCGTGTTCACAGGTTCAGATCCCAGGTGTGGACGTACGCACCGCTGGTTGTCAAGCCATGCTGTGGTAGGCATCCCACATATAAAATAGAGGAATATGGGCACAGATGTGAGTTCAGGGCTAATCTTCCTCAAAAAAGAAAAAAAAAGAAATAGAGTGCAAGATAGTGGCCCCTTTCTCTGTGAATGTGGTGTTCTTAAGAAGCTGAAGATAGAGGGAACAGTTGGTAAGACAGCTAGTGAAGAAATGGCAGCCAGAGACCAAGTAATGGTGGTTAGTAATAATTTCAGTCACCTGTTTAATCCACCAAGGAAGACAAAACAAATTTTTTCCCCTAGAGCAGGTTAACGCTTAAAAGGTAAGGGAAATACGTTAGAGATCTCACTTGTCTTTAGTCCAGAGTATTCTTTTACTTTGTATATTGCTGAACGCACACACACGCATGCATACACAAGTATGAATCGTCCACACAATGTGATTTCAGAGAGGTGAGTACACACTCACACACTCCTTTTGAACCTGGTCGCTGTTGCCCCAGATTTTGTTCCCTGTAACTGGAGTCAACTCTTTGTTTTGTAGTTAGAAGATGCACCATGCAAATAAGAGTAAAGTATTTACTCAGTTTTACACTTTAATCTGTTATATTTCTGGAACGATTTAAAATGCTAGGTATATAAGAAAGACAACTTAAAGCACAGGTTTTTCATTTCTTTTTACTTCCTTGGAGGAGCTGAGGATTGGAGAGAGTTGAGCAGCAGTAATTAGATCTATCACTTACTGAATTGTGTGATCTCTGATTTGTTTCCTCAACTGGAAAAAGAGCTATTATAAAGGTTAAATGAAAGCCTACCTAAAGCATCTAGTTTATATTGGAAACTCAGTAAAATGGTAGTGCCACGTAAGTGGGAGAAAGGCTATAAATAGGGAGAATTTGGGATTCCCACGTTGACATCCGTACACCTGTGGTGGCTATTCCTCCTGTTGCTTAGCAGTGATCAGACACAGGTTATTTGCCCAAAGACACCTTGAATTCATCAGCTGTCTACCAGAAACTGATGATGGAGTTGGTGGAACCACAGAAAAGACTAATTTAGAATATCTTCTGATTCTCAATTTTTAGGGGAAAAATAAAAATTCTTTGGGAAAACTTTAAAATTTTACAGTTGAATTTAATAAAAAATGACATTTGGGTCCAGTGTTAATTTTAGTAAATTAAAATGAGTGAGTTCCAAGTTTTTGATTTATACATGTCTAAAACTTTGTGAGTCTGGAAGTTCCTGTTAGAAATGTATCATTTTGGGGCCAGGTGGCCGAGTGGTTAAGTTCGCGTGCTCCAGCTTCGGCGGCCCAGGGTTTCACTGGTTCGAATCCTGGGCGCAGACATGGCACGGCTCATCAGGCCATGCTGAGGCGGCATCCCACATGCCACAACTAGAAGGACCCACAAATAAAAATATACAACTATGTACTGGGGGGCTTTGGGGAGAAAAAGGAAAAATAAAAACTTTAAAAAAAAAAAAGAAATGTATCATTTTTACAGTAAGAACCACTCACATACCAGAGGACACGAAGCAATGAGTCCACTAGCCCAAGAAACTCACTTTTATTATATTCTAAATTTACATATATTAAAATTCACTTTTTTGCTGTAATATTATACAAGTTTTACAAATTGCACATACTCATATAATCACCACCACAGTAAGGATACAGGACAGTCACATCACTCGAAAAACCTATCTTATGCTACTCCTTTCTAATTGAACCCTCCCCTCCCCCTAACCCTTGGCAACCACTGATATTGATGGATAATTTTGCTTTTTCCAGGATATCCTATGAATGGAATAAAAAAATAGTGACCTTTGGACACTGGCTTCTTTTCCTTGGCATACTGCACTTGACATCCATCCATGTGGTTGTGTGTGACAGCAGTTTGTTCCTTTTTGTTGCTGAGTAGTATTCCATTGTAGGGAGGTGTTGCTGATTGGAGGGCGTTTGGGATGTTTTCAGTTGTCAGTGATGGTGAGTAGAGCTGCTATAAACACTCACGTAGGAAGTTTTGTGTGAACGTATGTTTTTATTTCTCTGGTATAAGTATCTAGGTGTGAGATTGCTGGGTCATATGCAAAGCGGTTAACTTTATAAGAAACTGCCAAATCATTTTCCAGAATGATTGTAGCATTTTGTATTCCTGCCAGCAGTGTATGAGAATTCTGGTTGTTCTGCAGCGTCCTCAGCACGTGACGTTGTCAGTTTTTTGTTTTGTTTTGCTTTTTTTTTTTTAAAGATTTTATTTTCCCTTCTTCTCCCCAAAGTCC
Source organism: Equus caballus (assembly GCF_041296265.1). Taxonomy (NCBI): domain Eukaryota; kingdom Metazoa; phylum Chordata; class Mammalia; order Perissodactyla; family Equidae; genus Equus; species Equus caballus. The sequence continues at coordinate 104,207,775 of NC_091697.1, read as the reverse complement.
CCCGGTCCGTAGTTGTGTATTTTTAGTTGTCGGTCCTTCTAGTTGTGGTATGTGGGATGTCTCAGCGTGGCTTGATGAGCAGTGCCATGTCCGCACCCAGGATCCGAACTGGCGAGACCCTGGGCCGCCAAAACGGAGCGCGCGAACTTAACCACTCGGCCACGGGGCCAGCCCCGTGTTTTGCTTTTTTTTAATATACATTCTAATAGTGTGTGGTAGTATCGCCTGTGATTTATTATTTTGTGTTTTCCTAACAGCTAATCTTTTCAGGTGCTCATTTGGTAAAGTATCTGCTTAAATCTTTTGCCCATTTTTCAAATTAGGCTTTCTTATTGTCGAGTTTTATGACTTCTTTATAGATGTGAACACCAGTCTTGTGTTTGATATATGACTTGCAAAGATTTTTTTTTTGAATCGATAGCTTGTCTTTTCACTCTCTTTATAGGATCTTTCACAGAGCAAAGTCTTTACTTTTGATGAGGTCCAGTTTATCATTTTCTTTTCTTTTATGGTTTGTGCTTTTGACGTCATATCTCTGCCAAACCCAAGGTCACAAAGATCCCCTTCATGTTTTTCCTTCTGATAGTTTTGTAGTTTTATGTTTTACATTTCGGTGTATGATACATTTTGAGTTCGTTTTTGTATAAGATGTAAGGTGTAGGTTGAGGTTCTTTTATCTGACATATGGAGTTCCAGTTGTTCCAGCACCATTTGTTGAAAAGACTCTCCTTTTTCCATTAAATTGCCTTTGCTCCTTTGCCAAAAATCAGTTCATCATATTTGCATGGTTCTATTTCTGGACTCTGTTCAGTTTCATCGATCTGTGTGTCTGTCCTTTTGCTAATACTACAGTAATTTTTAAAATTGGGGAGTGTGAGTCTCCTAATTCTTTTTGCAAAATTGTTTTAGCCATTGTAAACCTCTTTGCCTTCCCATATAAAGTTTATTGTTGGCTTGTCTCTACTTGAAAAGAAAATTCTGCTGGGATTTTGTTACGGATTGTGTCAAATCCATAGATCAATTTGAGAACTGACGTATTAACTATATTAAGTCTCCCAGTCCATGAACATTGTAGGTCTCTCCGTTTACGTAGGGCATCTTTGGGTTCTTTCATCAGTATTTTGTAGTTCTTATCTATTTTTAAAGTAAGAAGCATCCATTAATTCTGATGCCTTAGGCATTTTTCACCCTTCTTCCTAACAAAAATGTTTTTTTAAAGTCTGATTTCATTTTCTTTCACTGCAGTAGGAACACCAGGAAACTCAATCATTTTTCCAGATTTCCACTTTATTTAGTGCTGGACCCAGGCCCTTAATGGTAGAATGTCCCCCTTTCTTAGGGCAGTGACTGTGTGTACCAATTCCATTGATGGAGCCAGCATCTCGTAAGTCACACTCGGGCAGAGAGTGTCCTCACGTCACTATTTCCTTTTTCTCTCCTTTTCATTTTAAGTTACAGTTTCTATCTTTGGGGAAAAGCAGGAGAAATCTAATTTGTAATGGATAGAACTAGTTGTCCACTCAAACAATAGAAAACTGAGTCATAAATTCTGTCTTCATAAAACTCCTCCATACTTTTGGAAAATGACTCATTTTTAGGCAGCGTCTGCCACAGATAGTTGCCAGAAAATGATCTAACTTGGATAAGCATGATGCTTTGTACAAGTTTCAGGGCCCCTGTCGAGAAAGTATGAGCAACTGGAGACCATTGTCTGCATGTCTGTGTGCCAGGCTGATTAGTTCATCAACACAAGTCAATGTAGCATTTGGAATGTTTTAGTTCAGTTCTTCTCAACGGTTAGCTTGCTGCAGAATCACCTGGAGAGCTTGTTAAAACACTGATTGTTGTGTCTGACCCCCAGAGTTTCTGATCCCGTAGTCTGGGATGGACCTGAGAATTTACGTTTCTAACAAGTTTCAGGAGTTGCTAAGGCAGCTGGTTTGGGGACCACTTTGAGATCCATTCCTCTAGTTTATCTGATTGAGTCACTAAAAAGAATCGATAACTTTAGAAAGTGCAACTGAATTTCCCTAAGATCTTACATGTTTATGATGAAATCATGCTCACAGTGGTGGTGTGGAATGTACTCAGGCGTCTTGGGTTATTGAATGGGAACAGGAACTCCTCCACTCGGAGCCCTACCTGTTGCAGATGTGGAGGGAAGAAAGAAAGCTGTGTCATGTTGCTTTCTGCCTTCTCCTTTGGTCAAAGAAGGGTGGGATGGACAACTAGAAATTTAACAGTTTAGTCTTATTTTAAGATTGGGTCTCAGGTACTCTTGCCTGTAGGAGATGTAAGATATTTGATTCTATTTCCTTTAGCCAAAAAATTTCATGCTGAATTTTCTAGGTTGAAAGCAGACTTAACTTGGATGCAGAAAGAATTCGGCAGTATTCAAAAGGAATTTGCAAGATGACTGTGTAATTCATTCTAAAATGTTCTAAAATGCTCACCATTGACTGAAGGGTTGGCTGCTATGTGTGTTGATAGAGCATAGATAGTATGGTAGAGTGGAAAGATCAGTCATTAACTAAGGAAATCTGTGTTCTTTTGTGCCTTGGATGCTCAATATAGTGGCCTTGGATAAGGCATTTAATTTATTTGAGTCTCAGTTTGGTCAGGAAACAGGAGTTTTTAGAATAGATGATCTTTTAAGTTTCTTTCTGGCCTTGAGATTTTATGTTTCTGTTTACTTCCAACCAAGTAAATGATGCCTTGCCTTACCTCTCACCTTCGTCCATTCCCATTATAAATTGAATGCCTTTCTGACAACTGTATAAGACCCTGATATCAAAACGAGAGGAAATGTAATTAGCAAACTCATGAATTTCCTTTGCCTTAATTTTCAAAGGAAGAGATATTTGAATCATACTCTATGCTCTGTTCATTGAGATCTTGTCGTATCAAATTCTTGCTACCTGTGTTGAAATAGGGAATTTGCACATCTTTCTAAAATGAACTCTTACTTTTGTCTGCAGATGTCAAATAGACAAGGCACAGCTGAGTAGGAGATGAAACTGTAGCTTGTTGCACATATAATATATGGAGGGCTGGAGTTTCTAATCACTTTTGGTTCAGTCAGCTGTGCAATGATGGCTCAGCTTTCGTCATCCAGCCCTGAATAGAACTGGAAGATCATCAGCAGGCTATTCTGGAGCCTACTTTTCTAAAGTGCTTTGAAGAGAGAATTTTTCATCTACTAAGTAGTGAAGAGCTCCTGATTAATAATCGCATTTCTTTTAATTGGCTTAAATTGAGGTGATTAGGAGGGAACAAAGGAGGGGTGAAGATTCTGGATTTCAGAGGCTTGTTAGCTCCTGATTCAGGTGGTTATGCACACACTGGGCCCAGGACACCCTATGGCCTTTCTTTACCTGCTCTCTGAGGCAGACAAGATTAGACAGACCCCAGGTGCTCTTCGCCCACTGATCCTTGCCTGTAGATTTAAGAAATCTTAAACTCAAGAAGGAAGCTGCACACACCCTGATTGCTTCAGGAGTCTGCAAACCTGGGGCACTTGCTCTGAGATGGGTGTAAGCCTCATTGGGTCACTCACTGTAAGAAGGACCCCTGCCCCCATAAGGAATAGAACAGCCCACTCTCAAATTCACCTTGGAGTCCAGCAGAATTCATTCCAGTCTTGATGACTTAGGGAGTCAGATGGCCTTTGGAACTGAATGAAATGCAGCACCTTACCTAAAAGCCTGACTACCTACCGGCACCTGATGCCCATGTACTGTGACTTTATTATCTGTGCGACATGTCCAAAACATTTGAGTTTTCAAAACTCACAAAGGCTAGGCTAATTGGTGTATCACAGTAAAGCCATCTGACAAATTTTCATAACAAATCTAGAGAGGCTGGGAGGGCTTCTGTTGCTGCCGTTCTCCAAAGGCACCCTGGGTTTGAGAATCAGCTAATACTGATCCAATGACGCACAAACTAAAACTCTGGGATTATGGAAAAACAGAATTGAAGGCAGTGTTGACCAGTGAAGTTATGTGTCTGGGCATAAGTAGGCCACGATTTCTCCCTTTGCTTTTAACATGGATCCACAAAGAATTTCTTTGTTAACAAGCAGAAAACATAGAGTTGAACAAGCCAGAGGAAGAAATGATATCATGGCCTAGTTGAATCAACTAAGAAATATTTTTATATTAAAGACATTCTTTAACCTTATACCCATGGCATTCACATTCTTGTGTGTATTGAATGGAAGATTCATTTGAACAGAAAGTTAACATAAATGGCCTCGTTAAAGATTTAAGGAATATTTTGCAATATGAGACTCACTACTTAAAATATGAAATATATTTTTCCTTCCCACTAATATTTTACAAGTTTATGGTGACATGAGGACAAGGGCATCCTGCAGTTGCCTTATAACTTATCATATATGCATGCCTTTTGCCCACGTATTCAGCGAGGAAGCTCACTTTTCCTCTGTCTGATTTTCGTTGGGCAAACCCATGCCTGTCCATCATTTGTGTGAGTCTGGTATGTTATGTAAGTGCCCTCCCGTGACATGCCATTAAGTCTGGATTTGAGGTAGAGCTGTGTCTTTGCATTTTCAAATACGAGAGAGATGTTACCTGATACTCAGAGAATCTTGGCTGCAGTTTAGCAGCCATCTCTGGATTAGTTTACTGTTGTTTTATAATACTACTTTTTTGTTTTAACCAATTTCCCATTGTTTGCTGATGGAAATTGTTTCATGCTGGCAGGCAACTGTTAGGCAGTTCTAGAGTTTCTGATAAGTGGAATACCCATGTCACTACTCATGTCAGCAAAATGGTAAGTTGGGTTTTTGCCGATCATACTTAAAGCTAATTTGAGACTGAAAATCTGGAGCCATGCAAATTTATAAATATAAGTACTATTTAATAGTAGATTGTGTTAGCTGCCTTAGTGGTTGAATCTTCAGTGATTGCTTTTTTTAATTCTGTGTGGGGAATTACTTGGGGATAATCTGGGAAAGGAGAGAAGCAGGAAGGAAGAGTGTGCGGCAGGCTGGGTGGGGAATGAACAAAGCTGTGGGCTTAGGGGTTAGAGCAGGTGTTCTTATACTTTCTGTGTGCCAGGAGCCCACCTACAGGCTGAGTCGTCATGGAACTCCTCTCAGTATTATGTTTGAATGCATGAAATAAGACGAGAAGGACTGCAAAGGAAGCCAATTGTATTAAAAACAATCATCAAAATATTTAAGAAAACAAATTTGTGATAGCGTAGTCTCTGCTTCGTTACCAACACACAAAATAACAACATCCAGTGGTGGATCTGATGACTACTGTGATTTTTTAAGTAGTGATGAGCATCAATAATATTTTGAAATTGACAGCCACTGTGAGGTGATATGAAAACATATTTATTTCTATTGGCAACAAAGTCAGGTACTGCCAATACCTACCCTGGTTGGTTGCCTACATTCATAATGGAAAGAAAATGCTAAATTTCAGGTCGATGTTAATGAGAAGTAAAATGTAATTATTTTCCTGTCCCAGTCCCCAGGCCGGGAGCCCATGGATCTCAGATTAAGATCTCCCTGGTTGGAGGAACTTGGCTCAGATATTAATTTGGCCATTTACTGGCTCTGTGACCTTGGCCGCGTTAACTGAACCTCACAGAGTCTGTTTCCTCATCTGCGATAGCATGGAGGATACCCACTTGGTCCTCGGAAGGCTTGGGAATAGCATGCCCAGGCTCACTCCCTGTATAAAGATGGTGGCTTGAGGCATGTTATTTCCTCTGATTGGCTTTCTTTTAGCAGTTACATTATAAAATGACTCTTGCTACACTTGCAGACAGGCTGAGGCAGACTTTCTACTAGGTAGGGAGCCAGAAACCCAGATTATAGTGAAAGCAGAAAATCCCTTTTACCTTTAGATTTTCTTAATGGTAGTTGACACTTAAGGGCTATAAGGAGTGGGGTTATGGTACAATATGAAGGCGAGAAAGCATTATAAAATATTTGGGAAGGAATCTGTTAGGAAATTTCCTGCTCGCCTTGTTGATCCAAAGCGTTTACTTGCAAAGAAACAGCCTTTTGCTCGTTATAAAGGTTTTAACGATAACTAGAAATGGCATCGCCGCCCAGTGTATTTGGGCACGAGCTTTTCCATTTGTCCAGTAGCTCTCCTGATGATTGATTGGCTGCAGGGTGTGGGCATGTCTTGGCTGCTTCTGGAAAAGGCAGGACCACCACCTTCTCCGATCACACCTTCTACCCCTGCAGAGCGTCCAAAAGTCTGGTTCCTCTATTAGGGTCTGGTTTAATGTGTGAGTGTTATTACTTAAGAGGAAACTCAGAAGGGCGGATACCGTGGTTTCGTATGAATATTTTCTTAAACAAACGTACGTCTCGGGCACAAGGATGTGTTCGTTTTCTAGCTCGCCACATGAGTCGGTCTGTGCACGGTGCTGTGCAAGCCGTCCTGTTTCTCTGATGGCTTTTAAAGGCAGGCCCTGTAGTGTCAGATCATCCCATCTGTGGGGCTGTGAGGTCTGTGAGGCAGTACGGTTTCAGAGTTTCCTTGTCCCTCGGGTAATACTAACACCCCATTTAATGTCTCCTTTTCATCAAGACCAGATTTGTCGTCTCACTTATTTCCCAGTGTCTGGCCAAGATAGTGATCTTTATGAAAACAAACTGGCAGTAACTCAAACCAGATAAGATGAGAGAGCTTCGCCTTGGCAGAAGGAAGCTGTTAAGGGGAACAGATGGAGACAGTGTCTAAACAGCTTCAAGAAGGTGTATGCTGGCTTATCTCAGAGGCGCTTCCTGTCTCCCAAGGGCTGTTTGAGTCAGGAGAGCTGCTGGGACCTGAAGACCTTCCCCAACCGCCCCCTACAATCCTCCATCGGCCCAGCACTCGAGGCTCACAGGAGACCTCTCCAGCTGTGCTCTGACGTTTCTGAAAACAGAAGTGGGAGTGCAACACAAAGAGCAAATACCGTAAACTGTTACTTGGTATCATTAGAAAAACAAGGTCTTGCAATTGATAGAGAATTACAAAATATACTGTGTATAGATTACTCATTTTCAACATATAATAATTAAATCACCAACACTGAAGACTGTAATTGTCATATTAATCTCTGAAGGTGTAGACAGGATTTGGGGAGTTTCCTGGGCCTGGCCGTTGCTGTGATCGTTAACGGTTCCTAACCAATCTCCTGCCTGCCTGTGGATGCTAAGCTTTCTGGGCAAGGGGAGGAAGACACAGCTTATCTGCATTCACCAGAGCCCAGGTCTTGGCTGTTAGCAATGTTTTACACTTCTCTTCTGTTAATCTAAACTTCAGAGTACCTAATCTGCCTTATCATGTATTAACTTGCTAGCTCACCTCCTTGTCTCGTGGTTTTCTTTCTTCGGATCCAGCCTGTTCAATCAGAAAGAAGACTGCATAGTTCCTCAAATTCTACTTGTACGGTGTCTTCCTCTTCACAATCTTCCCTTTGCTTCCCTTTCAAGTCTCCATTCTGGCCATCACGAGCTCATATGATGTCTTATCTTAGTCACCTTGTTCTCTGATCACCAGCATGGATCTTTGGCCTCGTGAAGGTGGCTAGTTTATTGTCAGATACCCCTTATTCCTTTCCATCTTTTCACTCGTGAGATTTTCTCTCAGCCAAATTCTATCCATTCTCCCAGCCTCGGTTCTGTTTTTTTCCTTCCTTCCTGGAGCCATTATTTCTTGGCCCACACTACCTCAGCAGCAGCATTGCATCCCTCTCACTGTCTGTCCCACACGCTTTGGTCATTTGGAATATTTGGTTTTATATCGGTCTTTTGTTTTCCACATATGACTTGTTTCCAGGAGTTAAAGCTCCTCAATAGAGGGGCCTCTGTTCTATTTACTTTACACGTTGCAGTTACTAGCAAGGCGCTAGTATACAGTAAGTGTTCAATCAATGTTTAGAGGAGGCAGGTGAAAGACACCACAAGTTAGATATCTCACAGGAGGAAATGGAGCCTTGATGTAGTCACAACATGTGCATCTGTTTTACAGAACCAGGAGCTCAGTTTTTCCTACTTTATTCAGAGTTGATCCAAGCTCAGGGAACTGATTCACAAAACCAAGCTCAAGTTAGTGACTGCCAGTTCATTCACAATGAGAAATCTAACTTCTGGGCAACTGGAATATCTGTATCAGCTGCTCAGTGCATCCTTTTCCTTGTGGCAAGGTTGCTCTAGGGCCATCGATGGCCAGGATGGCACATTTGAAGCAGCTCTGAAACCCACTGTGTGCTCTCTAGACTCTAGGGCGTGGTGCTACAGCCTTGCGCTTTAGCTCCATGTCTTCCTCATAGGAAACTCTTTGCTTTTAGGAATTGAAGGGCTCATCTGTAGACTTGGGAGTAAAATCTGGTCGGTGATGTTCTGAAGGCCAGATCTGAGTTGCTGGAGAAGCAAAGGGAATTAGACAGGAGCAGAGGCACAACCCGAACGCTTTGGAACAGAACTGCCCAAGATGGAACTTGGGGTATGACCAGACCCATGGGCCAGATGAATAGTATTCCTGAGCTGAGAGAACTGGTGACTCTGAGTACAAGGGAGAGGACAGTTTTGAAGGAGCAGCTGGCAGTGTGGAGTGACGCTGATGGGAGATCAGAATATGAAGGAAAAGTATGACTGATGTCTGGTTAGTTTCTTTATTTTGTTTCTCCTGAAGCTGATTTGGCTGATAATTTACATATGAATAAGGGATGTTGTGAATAAGTCATCTTCAAACTAAATTAACTGAATAATTTTCACATGGAACTTCAGAGGATACAGAATAATACACATAGGCATAAAAACGCTTATTTTTAAAGTATGATTTAATGTGAAATTCATAATACTGATAGAAGCTGTGGGGGATTAATTCCCAGGATACTGCGTATTGTCCTTTTAACACTGGAGAGGATTTTTACAATCTCAGGGCTATGTGTCAGGAGCCTCTCTGTCCATGGACAGTGTCAAGGGCTGTTTCGAAGTGGCGTGAGCCCAGGAAGTCTGGTTGAACAAACACTAATGGATGGGCTGATGGAGAAGAATTTACCATCTCTGAGCGAGTGATAATCACTCAAACGTGTATAAGAAGCTGAATGCAAGCTTTTTGCAACTACCAGTAACCATGTTTGCCTAGTGCACATGGGAGCAAGGAGGGTTCAGTTGGTGTAGGACAGAGGCTGGCACACTTTTTCTGTAAAGGGTCAGATGATTTTGAGGGTCATAAGGTCTCTGTTGCAACTACGCAGCTCTGCTCTTGTAACGTGAAAGCTGCTGTAGACAATACAGAAACAAATGCGTGTGATAGAGCTCCAATAAACTTTATTTATGGACATCAAAATTTGATTTTCGTATAAACCTGTGTGTCATGAAATACTATTCTCTTTTCAAAGTTTTCCAACCATTTGAAGTATAGAAAGTATCTTTGACCCACGGCCTATAATGCGCCAATTCCTGGTGTATAACATAGAAATAGGATGGGTTTAGGGGAGAAATGGTACAAAATACAGGCTGCTATACATCTATAATAGTGTGGAAGGGAACTTCATCCAGCCTTTCTTGGCAACTGATGCTGCTTACACTGTTCATTTGCAAAAGTCATCTTCAAAACCCATGATTTTCTTAACTGGTTTCTTCAAACTGATTATCACGTTTCCCAAAGTACTGTTTTTGTCACTTGATTTTACAGGGTACAGGTTAGTACTAGATTTCTCTTGTTTTAAAACAAATTGTTATGTACACAAATGTGCATGTATCTGTGCATACACCACACACACACACAAACACACACGCACACACACACACACACGCACATGCACCACACACACGCACACGGGAGGGCTCTACCTTCACAGTTTCGAGTCCTTCTAATCTCCTTTTTAATTCACCACTCAGTGGTTCTTCATTCTCCATGTGTCAGTTTATTCTGGATGTACATCTTAGTTTTCTTTTGGTAAAGTCCTGTTTCTTCCTATTCTTGCTGACAGAGGAAACCACAAAAAGGACTTCTTAAAATTAAGAAAACAATGTAACTTCAGCGGTGAATCTTGTCTACTTTGAGAAGAATCAGAGTTTGGGGTCCGTGGTTGACATCTAAGCCCCTGATGCGGAATTCACTCAGATGGGAGCCTGTTGTAGAGAAAGCTGAAAAACGTCCGTCGGACATTTACAAAACAGCCCAAGTGTGAGCCTGTGTCCCGATGATGAGAGCTGTTGTTGATCCATGGTTAGTATGTTAAGATTGACAGGTGGACTCCATTCTTGGGAATGGTATCTTTTTTAAAAAACATTTGATTATTCAAGGAATACATGAATATGTTCTTGTCTTTTAAAATAGTATGAATGAGTGGGATTTCCCACTTGACACAGCCTCCCCCCTCAATGCTGCTTCCCTCCCCAGAGGTAACCATTGTTCTCAATTTTTGTGTCTTTCTAATCCATTTTCTATGTGTTTACATAAATTTTCATAAAATATTTCTTAATATAAAAATCATACCATATGGATTGTAATGAAAGTTGCTTTTTTGTTTTTTTACTTCATCTTAGAGAACACAGGTCAGCATCTTTCTTTTGCCATGCTTTCCTGAGGATAGCAAAGGGGACAGGAAAATCTTTCTGTGACTGACACTGTGGTGAGACGACCTCTGTTCTCCAGGTGTGGTGGCGTTTTAAAGCTGACTCTCTCATGGGATGCTCTTCAAAGCCCCCTACCCCCATCTCTTACTCCCTCTCAGTCCCTGGAGCCCAGTGGTCCACCTCCATTTCTGCCTCCTAAGGTCATGTTGACCCTCCTGACAGCCCTTGAGGTCTGGACCTAAGACAAGCCCTGGATTGGCTCATTCTCTCCTGTGGACCACCCCAGCCCATGGAGACATCTAGCACTCTTTGCTCCAACAGACTCTGAGAGGATGTGCCAGTACCAATGCAGAAGTAACTTTCCTTCACTCCCTGGATGCCAAGGCAGCTAGCCACCCTGCCTCTCATGTTCTAGATTCCCAGGGTAAGAGTCCAACACCAGCTATCTGTGCTTCCTTAACTGTGGGGGACTCCTGTGAAAGTCCCCACTGGTCTCACCAAAAACCCTCTTGTGAGGCAAGAGGGTGCTGTTCCCACCCTTCACCTAATGGGGAGAGGGAGCTGCATGGGGGTCTCACAGCAGCTCTTTCCAAAGAAATCCTCACCCAGACCTTTGTCTGGACCCTTATTATGGGAGAGAGACTCAAGTCTGGTTTTTGTTGTCTCCCTTTTGCACATTTTCCAAAGGTGTTTCCTAGCTCCCTTGGATACCTGACGTTGCTAGTGTCTTGTGTTGGAGTCAAAGCTTTCAGTGTCGCATCCTAGTGACGTTAAGTGCGGGCTCTTCTCTTCACGAGGGATGAGGGGATTATTGGGTCCTGGGGCTTGTATGATAGAAGACTGTCAAATTATTCACCAAGAGGGTCTCAGGTACCCACTACATACTTGCCAATACTTTATAAAATTGATCTTTAAGTTTTTTGCCAGTTTATTAAAAACTGTGTCTCACTATTTCTTTTTCTTTACTAAGCAGCTCTTCATATGTTTGTTAGGCATTCTTATTTTTCTTTTCTATGAATTGACTCATCCATTGCTCAATTTTTAAAAAGTCTTTATTGATTTACAGTTCTTCGTATTTTCTGAATACTGCTCCTTTGTTATGTGGCAAATATTTCCTCTGAGCCTGGCCTTGTCTTTTAACTTTGGGAAATTGGACTACATCAAAGGCACCATAAATAATTTTCGTCTGTATGACTTTTTTGTTGTGTTTGACTTCAGAAGGCCTTCCTTCTCCAAGGTTATAAACGTAGTCTTCTACATATTCTTCTACTGCTTTAATAGTTGAAAATTTTTAATGTTTAGAACCTTAGTCCATCTGGAATATTTTTGTGAACAGTAGGACTCTAACTTTATTTTCTCCCAAGTGGAGATTTGGTTCTCTCAACACTCTTTTGTGTTTTCTTTTGTGTCTTTTGTTTTGTGAGTGGATGCCATTGAAAGAAAACACAAAGAAAAGCCAGCAACATGTTCTGTGGCCACTGGAATAAGGGGAATGAAAGAGTTATTTAAAGGATGGGGGAGAAGGACAGATCCTTGCTAAACATCCTAAAGGTCAAGGTGAGGTGATCTCTCAGTCCGGAAGATACCACTCTCCTGGAAAAGCTCCTGTAGCAGTGGACACGCAACATCCCTTGACGAGTGCACTGTCAGAGCATTTCCATAGAGGCGGTTGGTGAGGATGTGGACACTGATGGCTCATGAGCAAACCGTTGTAGGCAACTTGTTCGTAACTGTCCACTGCTTTCTAAGCTGGGAAAGTTTTTACTTGAACATTTTCTGTATGAATCTTTTATCAGCTCTAAGAGTTAAATTTCTTCAAAGAATGTATATGAGAGATTCTTTTTTTAAGTGAACCCTTAATTCATCCTCATTAATACTTTTTTTAAAAATTAAGACTATTTTTTTAGAGCAGTTTTAGGTTCACAGCAAAATTGAGCAAAAGGCCCAGAGAGTTCCCATATAGCCCCTGCCCCTACACACGCACAGCTTCCCCCGTTATCAGCATCCCCCACCAGCGTGGTTCATTTGTTACAATTTGTGAACCTGTGCTGATACATCGTAACCACCCCAAGTCCATAGTTTACATTATGGTTCACTCTTGGTATTGTACATTCTGTGGGTTTGGGCAATTATTATGGTATTATATAGAGTGGTTTCACTGCCTTAAAAATCCTCTGTGCTCTGCCTATTCATGCCACCTCCCTCCCTTTCCCTCTGCCCACCCCCAACTCCTGGAAACCACCAATCTTTTACTGTCTCCATGGTTTTGCCTTTCCCAGAATGTCATATAGTTAGAATCATATATTATGCAGCCTTTTCGGATTGGCGTCTCTCACTTAGTAATATGCATTTAAGGTTCCTCTGTGTCTTTTCATGGCTTGATAGCTCATTTCTTTTTAGCACTGAATAACATTCTGTTGTCTGGATGTGGTACAGTTTATCCATTTACCTAGTGAAGGACATCTTGATTGCTTCCAAGTTGTGGCAATTATTAATAAAGCTGCTATAAATGTCCATGTGCAGGTTTTTGTGTGGACATAAGTTTTCAACTCCTTTCAGTAAATACCAAAGGAGTGTGATTGCTGGATCGTATGATAAGAGTAAGTTTAGTTTTGTGTGAAACTGCCAAATTGTCTTCCCAAGTGACTGTCCCATTTTGCATTCTTACTAGCAAAGAATGAGAGTTCCACATCCTGGCTAAAACTTGGTATTATCAGTCTTCTGGATTTGGGTCACTCTAATGCATGTGTAATGGTATCTCGTTGTTTTAATTTGCATTTCCTTGGTGACATAGGATCTAGAGCATCTTTTCATATGCTTATTTGCCATCTATGTATCTTCTTTTCCCATTAATACTTTTCAGTTTGTTTTCCCAATACTCTTCCAAATTGTTAGCGAACATTGTATTTAAGAGGTTGGGGAAGATCATGAAGATGCCTTAAGGCCCGATTAACCTGATATGAAAAAACCTTAAAACTGACATTCCCTGTATCTCCCCATCACTGTCCTGGGTTTCATGGTTAGATTGAGGTGCATTGTCCTCACCATTGGGAGAGTAGCTCAAAACACAATGTGAGTGAAAAATATGTTTACTAAGAATTGTAAGCCTTTGTAAACCCCTCTTGTGTTTCTTTCACAAAATTAAAGCCAGTAACGACTGTCAGTTTGAATCCAGGATTTTTTGCCTGATTTTGTCTAAACCCTTGGACATAGACAGATTGAAATATTTGTCTGTTGGGCTGAGAGGACAGCAAGTGCAAAGGCTGTAGGGAGTGAGGGGAGCCTGGCACTTTCTAGAAGCTGAAAGAAGGCCAGTGAGGCCAAGCAGCAGGCAGGGGCTGGGGCTCAGAGCCTTGTGGGCAGGTGAAGGCTTGGGCCCTGGGGCTGGGGTAGTGGATGCCATTGAAGGGTTTTAGGCAGCTTGTACTAGACAAGAACTTTGGCTTTGTAAAGGCAAATTGGCAGTAGGCAAGAGTGGACCCAGAAAAAACAGTTTAGGAACCTTTTGCAGTGATCCAGGAGAAGGATACCGTAGTACTTTACGTTCGTTGGCTGGTAAAATATAAAAATATTCGTGTCTGTGTTTTCTAAAGTAGAATAAAAGCCCTGTAAGTTACAAGTATGGTATAAAAATTTTTTTTAACCTCAGTGTCATTTAAAAAAAAAAGCAGATCTGTGCAGGTCCAGTTACAAAATTTTCAGGGACCACTACAAAATGAAAATGTGGGACCCCCTTGTTCAAAAATTACGAATTTCAAGATGGCGACAGCAGAGCATTAAACCAAATGTGGGACCCATGTGACTGCCGTGAAGCTCACCCTGGGTCTGTGTGATGGAATGACTTGAGTGAGTCTCCAAGAAGCTTCTCTCCATCCCTTCCAGTATAAGGCTGGGATTCCTGTGGTGTAGGCAGAGGGTCAGAGACGGAAGCAAGCTTGTGTCAGCTAACACTGTTCCTTAGCTGAAAGCCCTTGTTAACCTTACTAGTAGGGATCGATCAATTACAGACAGGGTTGAAGGCCAAATTGAAAATAAGTATTGTGACCAGGCGAGGTAAATAAGGATGATGGTGGAAATTAAGAGAGAATCTTTGTTATATTATTGCTCATTTTTATTGACTATGGTTGATGAAAACATAACTAATAGAAGGGAATACAGTTAACTTTAAATCTGATCTTTAGAACTATTCCGTACCAATACGTACCCATTTAACTGGCTTTCTAAGAACGTATTCTTGAATAGTGTTGGAGAACACTGGTTTGGGCAAAAAGTTTCCTGTCAAATTGTGTGTATGTGTGGTTTTTTAAAAAAGGAATTGGCGAAACACAGCTTTTCATCTCAATTTTAAATGTTAGGATTCTTCTCCATTTATTTTATGCCTCAAGAAAATAGCTCAAAAAACTTGCTGAGCTTTTCATAGGAGGTAGGAAAAATGTAAACTTCTTCAACTCTGAAAATTGAAAGCATAATATATACATATATTTTTACCTGCTAATGTCACAGAGGGAAGAGTAGTGACTGGAATCTGGCAGTCTGAGATTTTCAGAAATTGGACGCTGTCATTCTTATTCGTAGTAAGCTCACTTGGTGAGCTCCGGACGGGAGAGCTCTTGAGAGTAAAGTCTGAGAACACCTTTTACAGCATAGCTTACATTTCTAGGAAAAAGATCTTGTGCCCGCTAAACCAAGTCGCTTTCAACAATTTTCATGACTCAGATCCCTGATATTTGCATAGTGATTCAACCGGCAAGGAGACTGGCTCTGAGATAATTTGGTTAAGATAAGTCCTCTGGTTAATGCTTTTTAAAGGTTAATAAAGGCCTTTCCTGAGTTGTGTGCTGTGCAATGGTTTCCAGGGATTTTTAATTACCTAAAATGCTACCTCTGGACTGGGTAGCGATAGTATATTAAAGTATTCTTTTAGAGAGACCCACAAGGCCAGTTCTGGACAGTTGACATTAAACATGGCAAAATTCCAGCGTGCAGACAGCCTGGCAAGTTTGAGTTCTGGTGCATTCTGTTCAGAACAAGTTTTTTGTGGTTTTTTCCTCAATAGTGCTTTTGTCTTTCTGCTAAAGGTCAGGCTGCCCTTGTCCAGTACTGGTGGTGTTCCTTTGTGAGAGTTCCTCAGGAAGGGGGTGGACATATTGACTTAGTTTTTATATTTATAATAACCTATCAAGGCCGGATTTTATAGATGTGAACATGTGAATAAAATCGTTTGCATTTTTAAACTGCTGGTGAGAAGCTGCCAATTCCCAAGTCACTTCAGACATCTGTCGCTCTCCTTTGGGCTCGTGTCGCCCCTCTTTGCTCTTTGCTGTGGCGGGGCAGAACCGGCATGGATTGGGTTTTGGGTCGGGCTTATTTGGAATCCTGGTCCCATCATTTGGACTGTTGCTGTGGCACTTAGATTAAGTAACCTCTGCGACACGGGTACCCCCACTGTCTAGCAGAGCTGCCAGGCGAAGGCACTGGTAGGTTGCCTGCTACCTGTGGATGTTGCCTACCTGTTAATTTACCTGGAACAACACCTCGGAGAGGGAGTGAGGTTTGACCTATGCAGCTCTTCTTCCCAGGGCAGTGGGGGTTGGCAGAAGCCTGTAGCTGAAGCCTGTTCCTTGGAGAGTGACCAGGAGGGGCCCACAGCTGACCCCAGCCTGCCTCAGGCTAGAGTACGTTCCTACTGTACTGTTGCTTTTCAACCGTACACAATTTATTTAGGAAAAGTTTATAATTTCTGTCTGTTTAGCCCTACTGTTAGTGTGGCTGGTTTCTTGAGGAGCCTCACTCCATTGGTGTGGTGGATAACAGCATGAAATGACTCTCATTCTCCCCAGGCCCGGCTTACAACTGGGCTCTCTCAAATCCCCCATTCCAGTTCCTGGATGATATATTGGGCGTATTCTGTAATGCCTTAGTCTTTCTAAAACTCCTCATCTCCTATCCAGTTCAAGCCTTGTGCCTCTCCGACACTCTCTTCTGAGCTCTAGCTCCTCATGTGACAGAAAACAGGTTATTTAACTCTGCAAGTTGTATTGGTGGTGAGAAGGCATGTCCATCTGGCCCATTCTGATGCTGGAGGTCTCTGCACAGTTGGTATGTGTGACTCTCCTGGGGCTGTTACTTGGCTTCACCCCAGGCTCCTTTGCACAGGATCTGTTCAGAGGGGCACAGTGTCTCCCTCTGGCTTTACTGGGTGCTCCTGCCCAATTTGTGCTCCCAGTTCCTTCTTGGAGTCAGTGTGCTGTTGCCTGGCCCAGCAGCAGCCTGGCAGCCCTAGGGCTCCTGCCCCGCTGACCTCAACCCTCCTGCAAAAGGAGCTGTGCAAACGACTGGGGTTGTAAAGAACTGGGATGGACTGAGAATGTTCCTCCCTGGGTCCCTCTAAACTCTCCTTACATGAGGTTCCTAGAGTAGGCCTCCCACCTTCCAAATCTCTTACTCAGAAATGGGTGCCAGTCTCCGTGTTTATGGGTATCCCCCAGTCCAGATTATGGATCCCAAGTCCTCCCAACTCCCTGACATGCTCCGTTCTGCTGCAGTGCCAGCCCAGGTGGGCCTGTGGGTTCTGCAGCTCAGCAGACAGCCAGACAAGGAACGGGATGCCTTCTCCCCTTCTTGCAGGTACCCCGGGCTCTCCTACATATTCTCTTAAAACCCCTCCTATGCTCCTAACTTGCTGGGAAAGCAGGTAGTAACCTGCACTAGACACTTTCCCTCCCCTCAAAGTCAATATCAACCATTCTCCCTTTCCTGGGTGGCTGCCTGGAGGGAGGGGCTGTGATCAGCTAGTAGGACTGATGCTGTGACCTCTTGGTAAGCAATAGGGGACAGGGTCCGTCCCTATGTGTTTATGGCTCAATGTGCTTAGCCCCATTATCCTAGGCTTCCAGCTTTGGCTGTAGGAATAAGAAAAAAATCCCACTCAGTTAACTAGATCTTTATACTAGTAATATTCTCTTTTTTAAATATCTGCCATCTAGTCCTGGGATATTCTTCCTGTGCCTTCTTTCCTGCAGAAACAGGTTAATACTTACTGGTACTTTTGCAGGATTTAAGTTGTGGGCTTAAAATATATCTCACTTTAGGAAGGTGCTATAGGGGTCTCGGTGGACATTGCTATGGTGTGAATGTTTGTCCTCCTAAAATTCATATGTTGAGATCCTAATGCCTGATGTGATGGTACTAGGAGATAGATTTGGGAGATGATTAGTTCATGAGAGTGGAGCACTCATGAATGGGATTAGTGTTCTTATGAAAGAGACCCCACGGAGCTCCCTATGCCTGCTACCATGTGAGGTCACAGCGAGAAGGTGCTGGCTGTGAACCAGGAAGAGGGCCCTCACCCGACCGTGCTGGTGCCCTGATTTTGGACTTGCAGCCTCCAGAGACAGACGTCATTTTAATTGACTATAGGGACAGGAAGTTCAAGATTCTCCAGGTTTTCTTCAATTCCCATCTTCTGACTCCTTGCCAGCAACTTGGAAATCTAAAGGCGTGTTCTGCTGGAAAGATTGAATTGCTGCTGCCTCTTCACACTCACCCGGGAAAAGGACAAGCAAAATAAATGACAGTCTCACTTTAAGCAGTAGAGTTGAGGATTGGGTGTGAGCAGGCTACTTCATTGTCCATTTATTCGACACATACAGGAGAGGAAAGAGAAACCACTGGGGGTGTGTGGGTGAAATGGTGAGCCCTCCTTGGGGAAAATTAATCTGGCAGCAGCGTTAAACTGGATCATCTGGGGAGGGGGTGCTGGAGGTACAGAGCTCCAGCTCAGAGGTCCAAGTCCAGACCCGAGGTCAGAGGGCCTGAAGAGGGTAAGGGGCAGTGGGAGGGGAGAGGAGGGAGGAAGGGGAGAGGAGCAGAGTTGATAGACGCCAGTAGCTGATTGGGATGAGAACAGGAAGGGACATTGCAGTTTTAATCGGGGATCAGTGAGAAGAGAGGGTATCCTGAACAGAAATAGGGAGTCAGAAGAGAAGACCAATTTGAGGGTAGGGGAGATCAAGGCCACCACTAGCCCCTAGTGCCTTTGTGAGAGGGAAAAGGCATCTCCACCTGCAGACACAGAGACTGCCCAGTGGAGCGCAGGCTGCTCCCCCAGGTCAGGATGCTGTGCACAGTGGGCCACCTGTACAACTGTATACGGTGGCCCTTTGGAAGATTCCTAGAGAGCAATGAGATTCCTACAGTCACACACTTCCTCAGGGCTGTCACATCTAAGTGCTGGTGGCTGGGGAGGAGGAGGTCTTTGTTCCTGTATTGGTTGCTGATAAAGCCAGCAGGTAAGAAAGGCACCTCCTTTGACTCCCTTCTCTATGTATATCCCTATCATTCCGTTTTTTTTTTTTTTAATTCTGGTAAAATATATATAACAAAAAATTTACCACTTTAACCATTTTTAAAGTTAACCGTTTTAACCATTTTACAGTTCAGTGGCATTAATGCATTTACAATGTTGTGCAACTCTCACTGCTGTCCATCTACGGAACTTTTTTATCTTGCAGAACTGAAACTCTGCCCATCCATACTAACTCCCCTTTCCTCCCTGCCCCCCGCCCCTGGCATGCACCATCCTGCTTTCTGTCTCTACGAATTTGACTATTCTGGGTACCTCCTGTAAGTGGAACCATACAGTATTTATCCTTTTATGTCTCGTGTATTTCACTTGGCATAATATTCTCAAGGTTCATCTGTGTTGTGGCATATATCAGAATTTTATTTTTAAGGCTGAATAATAAAGCACTATATGGATATACCACGTTTTGTTTACTTATCTGTTGAGGGACACTTGAGTTGCTTCTACGTTTTCGCGGTTGTGGATGATGCTGCTATGAACATGGGTATAAGTAGAGATTTGAGTCCTGCTTTCATATCTGTTTGGTGTATGCCCAAAAGTAAACTTGTTGGATCTTATGTAATTCTATGTGTAACTTTTTGAGGAACTACCAAACTGTTTTCCACAGTGGCTGCACCATTTTACATTCCCCACCAGTAGTACATGAGGGTTTCCGTTTATCTCTGTCTTCACCAACCTTTGTTATTTTCTGTGTGTTTTTTAAATAGCCATCCTCATGGCTATGAGGTGATGTCTCGTGGTAGTCTGATTTGCATTTCCCTAATGTCCCCATTTTACTTTCATGCAGCTTCTAATAATTTTTATGATAAATTTAATAATTATATAAATATAGTACCTCGCCTTTTTAAAAACACAAAACAAAGCTCTACCTTTCGAGAATGTGCCGAGAAAGAGCAGCTGTAGCCCCTGTACACTCATGGCCAAACTTTACCCATCTGAAAACTTACTCACAGGGACATTTTCACTTCCTTTTGAAATGTTATAAAAGTTTAAGGTGTTTCATTCAACATGCAGAGTGTTTAACTATTTTTTAATTAGTTTTGAGCATTTAAAAGTCAGAAGAGCTCTTAAAAACTTGGATTTCCTACTTCTTAGGAACTCCGGAAGGTAGGGCCTGAGTGGTCCCACATTCCCACAAGGCAGCAGTGGGCTGGAGCCCAGTAGCTGACAGACCCTCTAGGCCGGAGCCTGCCTCACCCCCGAGGCCTCTGTTTGCAAGCCCGCTAGAGTGGATTTCCTGAGGCTAAAGTTAGTCTGTGTTTATCCCAGTTTGTTAATAAATTAGGTGATTAGAAGTGACTAATACTTCTGCTCTACCATGTTACTTAATACCTCCGCTGACACTTTCTCGATAAAATCTGAAGTCTCCTTGTCATCTGTCCTTGCCTGCCTCAAGCCCCTTGGGGACAGGTCATGCCAACAGATTAGTCCCTACTGGTTGAAAGTCGCTTTAAACTTGAGTGTTTCTTCTTAGCTGGAACATTTGAAATCGTGCTTCTTTATGTGCATAGGGCATGCATACTGTTCTCCCTCTGATGCAGCCTGGCTTGGTGGCTCTTCTGTGTGTTGCCACCTAATTCTGAGTCCTTGCTTGTTCTTCTTGTCCACAGTGATCATACTGGGAAACCTGCTTTTCCAAATGTGACTGCTAGCTTTATATTTGTGTGCCCATCCTTAATATTCTGTGTATGTGCTAGAATGATGGCTCAAGATGTAAGCATAGTTTATGTCCGTGGTCTGGAAATACGGTTAGCAATGTCTGTAGATATTTAGATTATAAAGATGGTAATTGGTCGGCTTAAGATCCTGTGTCTTACAGATAATCAGGACTGGAAGGTGTTAGGTGAGGCTGCCTTGCAGCCATGAAATGGAGGCATTGTGAAACCCAAGCCGGCCCCAGAACACCCTCGCAGCATGATTTGTTACTGCACAGAGCTGGCCCTACTGTCAGTCAAGCCACATTTCCTGAAACCTAAGAACACCAGGGGGTAATAGTGTTCTCTTATGACCAGCTCCTGTTCCCTAAAACCTTCGTGTGCCTCTCCCTGTGGTTTTCAGCCTGTCTCTCTCTGTGTGGTCGCTGATGACTTCTTTGAAGGTGAAACACTGAAGTGAACATGAACGTGGTGGTAGAAGAATGTGATGATGTGGCTGGTTGCTTTGGGCAGACCCGCCTCCCTGCCTCCATTCTCCGGGTTTCTTCTCTGAAGCTCTCTTGGTCATTTGTCAAGGCAACCGAGCTGGAAACCTCCTTGTCAGTCACTAAGTTAGTCCCGATGATTTGTGCTTCCTGTCATGGTGTATGTGTCTTCTGCTTTTAAGCCAATTTCTTTTTGTGTCCATCACTTTTTGCCCATCTGTTGTCTTTTTCCTAAGTGGACATAATATTCAGGTATAGAGTTAGAATTTTTATTTTCTTACTACATAGAAGTTTATTTTCTGGCTTCTTATTTTTCCTCCCTAAAAGCTCCACTTCTCTGTTGCTTTTTCCCCAAGGTGGGTGGGACAAGATTGCTTTTTATTCATGAGGGTTTGCGTTTCCTCCTTCTGTAAGGGTTTGCCACAGAAAAAAACTTTTCTCTATTTCTGATGTCTATTTCAATACAAAACAATGATGAAATTGTTAGACAAGTGAGATGGTACTTAATTATCTGTCTGGAAATTCTTACACATCTCAAGGGCTTTCTTAGTGGGAATTCACTGTGGATGGCAATTAGGGTGCCCAGCTCCCCAGCGTGCTATCTGGGCAGGTTCTGCAGGCACGCTGTCTAGCCGGCGCAGGGCTGTGCTGGCCTGCGGCCCCCTCTCCTTCCACTTCCTGCTTCGATGGCCATCCACCCAGGTGGCTGCTGTTCTGACCCCAGACCTAGCAGACAGTAAAGAAACTGACTTCTAACAAAAGGATCTTAGTTTAAAAAACTTTTTAATACGACTTCTTGTTAAGGTGTAAGGATTTTGAAGCCCCGGGGTCTGCTGCCTTCAGATCATAGGGGCATTGATACTTCTCAGAACCAAGAAATGTAGAGACTCCAGGGTGGGGACATTTGACAGAGGCAGCAGTCCCCAGCTGCCTTTGGTCCTGAGAAGATATTCTGAATGGCAGGGCTCTAATTAATTATTAACCTACATATCAAACGAGGCAGCACAGCCAAGCCCAACAGCAAATGCTGCCACCTGGTGAGCTGCTTGAAGGTTGAACCTGGTGACCAGGACCTGGGAGGAAAGGGGTCTAGCCAAGGGAAACCTATGTGGAGCTGTGAGAGGACTTGGTGAGATTCTTACTGGTTCTGGTGTAATTGGAACGTTTTACTTAAGCGTATTTGGTAATAGTATGTGTACAGAGTAGGTGCTTGCTTAATTGAGTGCTTTAAAATTTTTATTTGGTCATATATGCACATGGTACAAAATGTAAAAGGTCCAAAAGACAGCACTCAGTGGAAATTGTCTTCCTCCTACCTAGTTCCTTCCCAAAGGTCGCCACTCTGGCTAGTGTCTTTTCTGGCTTACGAGGGATCATTGCTGAACAGATATACATGGTTGCTAACTACATATATAACTGTACACACACAACTGTGTATATATACACACACACATTACTATACAGTTGTTATACAATTATGTACACAATTGGCAACATGATTAAATATTTTTCAGTAATGATGATTTCCTGCAGTCTCTGAATCTTGTTTTTAACTGAAGGAAAATTAGAATGTGGCGCCAAGCAGAATGGCCATTTGGGAGCATAGGATATGTCCTGAAGAGGAAATGCCTAGCTGTCTGAAATTGTAGCAGTTTACTCCCAAATCTTAAAACCATGACTGGCCCTGCTTGAGGACCTCAGGTGCAAAGGTTGAGCCAGTCCCACTCCTCAGGGTATGGCCCATGGTCTCACTGGTCACACGGTGGCTGCTGGTTTCTGCTGGGCCCCCTAAGAGTTCCTTCTTTTATCCCTGGTCCCCTCCTCCCATAGGTGTCCATTCAGATATGTGTAAAGTGTCTTACTTAGGTCTGTGTGTATTCTTGTCATGCATCATCTTGTATGTAAGTATTTTTAATTTATACAAATGCTATGGCTATCTACATCTATTTCCCTTAGTTTTTTTCACTAAGATCTGAAAATACCATCCTCATTGCTAGACGTGCATCTAGTTTGTTGCCACCTATCCTTGTGCAGAACTGAGATTTTGAAAATAGGTGAAGCAATTGTGGTGATTTTTACTGCAATTCTTCTTTTACCTTAATTTTTGTTTATCACAAACATTTCAAAACAAATTTAGGAAACCTTAGAATTCCACCAACCCAGTATATCAACTTTTCTAACTTTCTCATGTGCAAACACACCTGACATAGCAAAAAGTGCATGTGTATTTGTATTGTTGTTCTCTTCACTTTACTATATCAACTTTCCTCCATTTTGCTAAGTTGTCGTCATAAATTTTAATGGCCGCATAATATTTCATCTGTATTATGCACCATAACTTCACAATCTCTTCTGTGAAACAGCTTTTAGGTTATTTTTTAATATCGCTGTAATTAATACCTTCATGCATATGGTTTGTCTTTGTTGTTGTTTTGTTCTCATGTTATTTAGCTGGAATAGGTGTGCACTAGGGATCATGGAGTTCTCTGGCTGCTGTTGCAAGTTGCCACGTTCTGCCTCTCACTATGTTCCCAGAAGTGAGTGCACTGTCTGTCTCCATTAACATAGCCTTCTTTTATTTTCAGTGTTATAATTAGAGCTGTTGCCATAGGAATCAATTTATCGAATGTTGTGATGGTCAGCAGAGAAATAAGGAACTGCAGGTTCTCTGTCTTCCAAATGAGGCGCAGAGATACCATCTGCTACCTGTAGCGCACATCCTTTCTACTCCGCCATCCCTGCTGGCACGAGCGTGGCATTGGCTTAATCCTCAGCCCTTCCACGCTCTGTGGTCTGGGTTGTCAGTAGCCAGTGGGTGAGCAGCTCTGCTTCAGTCTGGGCTGGGGTGTGTGTGACCTGTGACCTGTAAACATGGGCACACGTGAAAACGAATGGTGCTTAGAATGCTTCTACGGGCCGCTCCTTCTACGGGGCTTGCTGCTTATCAAGATCGTGTCCCAGTGAGGGGGAAGAGTGGGAGTGGGGAGTGAGAGGCATTTGCAGGAACATATGTTAGCTTCTTTTCATTCTCCTCTTAGTGACAATGATTGATGGCATCCAGTGAGTCCCCATTTGTCACTTCCTTGGTACAGCTGGTAGTGGGGGTGGGGGAGATCAATAAGGGCTGGGCGAAGGATGGAGCTAGAGGAGAAAGGGGCTCTCTATGACATTTCTCACCCTTACACTTTGTGGTAGTGTCTGCTCGTGATGTTACTTCACTGCTACCTGCTGAGAGCTACTCCTTGTGGTCTTTTAGACTCTAGAAGAATCAGTCTTCACAGCCCGGCTTCATTCCCATCTCCAGGAAAGGGCTAACTTGGACCACAAGACACCTGCAGCCTAAGGGGAGGAAGAGAAGGAATGAAACCCGTACTGGATGCAGCTTTTGCCGATTATGCTTCTTATGTTTTGAAATAGGGCCTGGCTTTTGCTATGGCATTCTCTTGGTGTTCTAGAATGTCCATTATTTAACAATTCCATATTGAAAATTTGGTTAGCAAGTAGGAAAGGGCTGTGAAAAGGAGAGTTGAGGGTAGCACGGAGTTGTGGCAAATTAGGTGAGTTTACAACGATCTCATTAAGCTTGCTGCTTTCGTTTTCCTGCCTGTGTTGGGGCAAAGCAATGTTTAAAAGTGCAAGAACAGTGATGATTTTGTGGTTAGATCATGTGCACAATGCAGACACACCCAGGAAGGAGAATCTGCCTCATCAAGTTTTCAGTTGGTAGTTAGGCCAAAATTTCTGCAGAAGGCTCAGATGAGTGTTGATTTGCTGGGAAACTGCTGCCGAGTACTTTCGGTTCTTTCTTTACTTTTCCTCTGAACCCAGCTCATGGTTATCTTGCATAATGGAAGGCGCTTTGCACGGCAAATGAGCGTTACAGCCTAATCTCCCCTGTAGCAGGTTCTAGGGAGGCAGAGTCCGGCTCTTGAGTTCAGTTCTCCAAGGCACTTTGATCCACTGGTTTCCTACAGGGCGTCTGTGCCCCAGCCGTCTCCACCCAGAGGACTGTGGATCTCACCTGTTCAGGTCGGTGTGGCCAGGCTGCTTAGGTGCACGGGGCAGACTCTCCATGGAGAACACGTGGTATCTGGTGGATCCTTCGGAACATTATACTCTGAGCTGATGCTCGCCTGCCTACCTCCTTTTTCTTCCTTTTTGTGAACAATTGTTTCTTGAACACCTGTTACGTGGTGGGTACTTTTTTACCAGATGACTCTCCACATGGCATTTGTTTTAGTTCTTATGACATCTCTGAAGTGGCTGGTGTTGTACCCAATTTCCTGAAAGAGGAAATTGTGGCCCAGGGAGATGGTTGCACGCCAAGGTAATCATGACTAAGGTGCAGAACCAAGTTTGAAGCCAGGTTTTCAGGAACTCAAAGTCTGCTGCTCAGCTGTACCCCTCAGACACCCCTGAAAGTGACAGCAGCCTCTTCAGTCACTCCCAAAGAGTATGTTCCCTTCATCTGTGTTAAAGCACAGGTACACCTCACTTTGGGAAAACAGAGTCTAGGAAGATCTGAGCTGGCTTCTTTTAGTTTTAGGACAGGCTTCACTGTGAGTTTTCGCTTAAGCAACAAACATTCCTAGGAAGTGAGCTGAAGCCCTGTTCACTGCATTCATCTTAAACAATTTGTCAGAGCAGATGGAGTGTGGCGGATGTGGGCGCTATGGAGGTGACAACCTAGACTGAAATCTCCGCTTATTGACTGTGTAACCTTGAGCAAGTTACTTCACTCTCTGAGCCACTTTCCTTCTCCATTAAAGGGGAAAAATACCCATCTCATCAGGTGGTGTGAGAATACATTCACATAAGTGCCAAGTACCTGCTCAGTGCTGGGCAGTGTGCTAAGCTAATGGGAGCTGTGACAGTTTGTGGTTGGCGTTATCAGTATTGTGGGAGCCCCATCATATAGTCAAATGCTGTGTAACAGCGTTTCGGTCAACCACGGACTGAGTGTACAACAGTGGTCCCATAAGATGGGTACCATACAGCCTAGGCGTGCAGTAGGCTGGACCATGTAGGGTTGTGTAGTACACCCTCTGATGTTTGCACAATGATGTAATTGCCTAACAATGCATTTCTCGGAACGTATTCCCATCTTTACGCGACACATGACTGTAATGGAAACCTGGCTCGTGAACATATATAAATATTTGTATAGCCCCCACTAAATACCATTTAAGTCTATAACTTGTGTAATGCAATAGGGTGTGTGTGTGTGTGTGTTGGCAGGAGATGGGGAGATGGGGATGGCTTGAATTAGCTCAGGGGATGGTAAGACCGTGACGAGAGAAGTCACGTTTGACGTTTGACGTAGTAAAACGCTGGCTTAGTTGCTGCCCCGTGGATGTGTGTATGGCAGGGGCCAGCTGGACAAATAGAGCTAAAGAACAAATGTGAACAGTGAGTTTTGCTGGCAGTTGGGCAGAGAGTGGCCCTGGGTGTAGCAGTGAGCAGTGAAAGCTACGACAGCTGTTACTACAGGTGCTGATTCTGTGCCAGGTGCCCTTCTCCTGCTTTTCTTCCATGAACTCACAACAACCCTCTGAAGCAGTGCTGTTAATATCCCCAACTTACAGATTGGGAAACTGAGACAAGATGAGCTAAGTCAGTTCCCCCGGCACACAGCTGGTGAGTGGCAGAACTTGGTTTCAATGTCAGGTGTCTGACTCTGGGGTTTGTGCCTTTAACCATTGTGCTACGTGCCTCCCCAAAGACAGACAAGGTCTTTGCTCTTACGGAGTTTACAATCCAAGTAGGTGAGTCCATCAAACACATCAATAGGATATAATCTATATCCTATTGTAGTAATAAACCAAATGAAGAGAAGTAAAATTGGGGAAGGGGTTCTAGAGGATGATGGGTGTTGATGTTTAGCCAGTGTATTATTTGCTTGGGCTGCCATAACAAAGTATCACAGACTGAGTGGCTTAAACAGCATGGATTTATTTTCTCATAGTTCTCGAGACTGGACATTCAAGATCAAGGTGTCAGTGGGATCAGTTTCTCCTGAGTCCTCTCTTCTTGACTTACTGATGGCTGCCTTCTCGTTGTGTCCTCAATGGTTTTCCTTCTGTGCAGCACAGCCCTGGTGTCTCGCTCTCTGTCCTAATCTCCTCTTAAGTACATCCGTCATGGGATTAGGGCCCACCCAAATGGCCTCATTTTAACTTAATCACCTCTTAAAGGATCCTTCTCTGAATACAGTCACATTCTGAGGCCCTAGGGGTTAGGACTTCGATATATGAGTTTGGAGGGGACACAATTCTGCCCGTGATGCTCTAGCCTTTGTACCCCCAAAATTTGTATCCTCCTTCTATACAAAATGCATTCATTCACATCCCAGAAGCCCCCAAATTTTAACCCATTCTAGCGTCAACTCCAAGTGCCAAATCTTACCCAAATCTCATCTAAATCAAGTGTTGGGGGGACTTGATGTATGAGTCATCCTGAAGTAAAAACTCCTGTGAGCCTGTGAAACCAGGTAAGTTACGTGCATCCAAAATACGGTGATGGGACGAACGATAGACATTCCCAGTCTAAAAGGGAGAACTTGGAAAGAAGAAAGGGGTCATGGATTCCGAGCAAGTCCAAAACCCAGCAGGGCAAATTCCACTAGATTTTAAGGCTCGAGAGTAATCCACTTGATGCTCTGTCCTTTGGGCCCACCACAGTGGCGTCCCTGCCTTCCAGATCCACTGGGGCAGCAGCCTAGCCCCCTGAAACCAAGGAGGAGACACTCTGGGCCTGTGGTGGGAGTGGCAGCCCTGTCAATCTCTGAATCACCTTCAGGGTCATTCTTCCCTTATCCTGATGGATGACACATGACAGCCGGATAGCTCTTCTGTCCCATCCTGTAGAATCCCAGAAGTGTGGCAGCCTTCCTTCATTTTTGCTGTCTGTCCCCTTGTGTCTAAGCTGGCAGGGTCTCTGCTGGTATAACCCATCTCTGTTCCCGCCTTCCGCTGAGGCGGCTGATTAGATCGATGAGTCATACTCTTTATGCACTGACTGTCCAGCCACACCCTTGGTGTTCCCCCCATAACACACACTCTCTCATTTTTCGAAATATGGATAGGCCAAGAATTTTCCAAATCTTCCAGTTCTTGTTTGTTTTTACTTAACAATTTCTTCTTCAATTTCTCTCTCCTCTTGCATCTTACTGTAGGCAGCAAGGATGATTCAGGCTGCACTCTTGATTTGTTAATGTTTCATTTATTGTTTGTATTGGTTAATAATGATTCCTCTTTCACTTTCCAAGCCTTGGAGCCAGGCTGTTGACCTGGTTGGAGGTACGTGGAAAGATACACGTACTTAATGTTGTCCCGAAGAGGGAATCATATTGGCGAAGGATCTCAACCAGTGTGCTTTAAAAAGAAAAAAATTGAGGGTATTTTCTTTTTGTCTTCTTGTGCTTCCCTCCCCCATCACCAACTAGATTCAACCACAAACTACCGTTTTCTCCTCTGCTCCCATTACCCTATTTTTATCACTATTTTTTTAGTGTTTGCTACCACAAGTCTCCATTTTGGCTCAAATGTTAGGTGTGGTCAGCAAACAAGCTCTTGCTTTTTATATATTGGTAGAATACATCCACTGTATTCCGTTATTATCTATTATTAAAAATATTACATGCTTATGATAAAATAAGATACAGGAAAAGATAAGAACCTCACCAATAGTATGATTACAAAGGGCAAACCACTGTTAATATTTTGCTATATGTTTTCCAGTCTGTGTACATTTAGATATATGTAATTTTAGAAATGTCTTATTGTATAATTTTGCGTTCTGTTTTCTCTTAATTTACCACCAATATTTTTCCATTTTCTTAAATAATCTATGAAAATATCTTAAGCAGCTACATGACCTTCTATCCAGTGGATAAAGATGATTTTGTTAGACACTTAGGTTGTTTCCAGTTTTGTGTTGCACAAAAATCTTGGACCTTAGCTGTATTTATTAAGCTATACTCACAAAGTAAAATATCTGGGTGGTCTTTTACGTTTCCTGATGTATTCTTTCAAGAAGCAATATAGTGTGGTGGTTAATGTGCAGATTTCAGAGTGATCTGTGAGTTCATATTTTGGTTTTTCCACTGATGTGATCTTGGATAAGATATTTCATCTTTCTTGGTATCTGACTCCTTATTCTTTTTTAATGAAGATAATTCACTGGGTTATGGGAAGAGTAAATGAAATTTTTTAAAGCACCCATGCCTTAAACTTAATCAGAGTGCAGTAATTATTTACTTTTATATCATCACATTGCTTTTCAAAAAGTTTGTACCAATAGTTCATAACTGTTTGAACGTATTGAGGAGAAGGTTGTATAGCGGAGAACCTACGGGCGCATAAATTGGAACCAGTAAAGGGCATAAAACATGGAAGATGCCAGGGAGGTGTGACTTGTGGCTCCTCCCATTCTTACCCGGGATCCCCAGATGCCAGAGGCTCCAAGGCTCCGTATTTTCCTGTTTAAACATTTCAGGCATATATATTTCTTTAATCCCTGCTTAGGTATTAACTATCCTGTGTACACTTAGCTTTTTGTTTTTTCCATGATATGAGTATTATTTCAGAAAAAAGTTTAAGTCAAGGTATTATTAAAACTATTAACTATTTAACACTTGAATCAAGTCATCTAAGATATCAGCCAAAAGCCATGACACTGAACATATTAGATATTGTCTCTCCCCTCCCAACCCAGTGTTGAAGCTTAAGACCAGCCTTTTGCCTAATGTGCTCAGTAACATAAAGAACAAGTGCATGCAAGCCAGCCCTGGGGGTCTAGTGGTCAGATTCGGCGCTCACCGCCGCGGCCCGGGTTCGTTTTGTGCTCGTGGAACCACCCTGCTCATCTGTCAGCCGTCACGGGGTGGTGGCAGCTCACATAGAGAACTAAACTAACAGCTAGGATACCAAACTGTGCACTGAGGCTTTAAAAAAGGAAAGCAACAACAACAAGTGTGTGTTTTACATTTTTAAAATTTTTTTCGCTTCATAGGCTCGTTGCTTTATGCAATGTCTGCCTGTGTAGAAATTTTAGCACCTGTAAATGTCATCTTTCTGCTTGTGTGTTTGTATATGTCGGGCCAATTGTCTCTCCAGGCATGTCGTACTATCAGTGTAATACATCCCAGGTAGATGATTAATTGGGCCAAACCAAAATAGAAGTACAGTAAATGTCTGATTGTTGTCTAGAGTTAGGAAGAATTATGAATAGAGCACATATTTGAGCAACAGTGTATTCTGTGAAATAGTTTTCAATTTTTTCAAAATTTTATTTCAAAATAATTTTCAGCAATGAATCAGACCTATTACAAGTTGGGCTACAAAGTTTGCAGGCTTTCTTTTATCTGTCAGTGCCTCGTGCTATTCTGCTTATTTCTCCTTTTTTCTTATCCCATGTCTAAGGGAACACAGAGGAAGAAGGGTAACACTAACACATGAAATATCCTTCTCGAAGAAATAATTCACCCAAAAAGATTCTTTGAAAAACTTGTTTGTTTAGAGACGGGAACCATACGAATGACTCCCGGGTGCCAGCTCTCTGTGCTGTGCTGGTGCCATTTCCTGTAATCCTCAAAACCCCTTTGAGCTAGTGGCGTCCTAACATTCATGAGAATCTGAGCCTCATTGCTCAATAAACTGAGGGGCTTTGCCTGATTCACCATTTGGAACAGAACTGGAAAGTACTAGATGCTCAAAAATATTAACTGGACTAATGGATTAATCTGTTGAGTTTACATGTCTGGTAAGGGACTGGCCCAGATTCAACTTAGGGACTTGCTAATAACAATTGTTGTCAGTGTTTGCTGGGTTCTTCCTGTGTGCCGGGCACAGAGCTACACGTTACACGGATTCCTGTTTACTCCTGACAGTGGTCCTCCAAGGGCAGATGCTTTAAATATCCTCATTTTACAGAGAAATCACTGGTATCGTGCTAGAACTAGGATTTGAACCCCAAGAGTGTCACCCCAGGGCCCGTGATTTTAGTTAACCAAATTACACTGCTTCTGTCAGTTGCCTGCCATTTCCTTATAGGAAATGTTACCAAGGGTTCTGGGGAAAAACAGAGTTGTGTGGTCAAAAAACAGGGGGAACATGGGGTTAAAAGAAATGAAACTTGGTTCCCGACTTTAGGAATTCTCAGAGCTTTCAGGATGCTAATGTAACATATCAATCCTTGAGAGAGGACATAGAATGCAACATTTTCTGAATGTGCTTAGTCCCCTTTGTCCCCCCAGGACACTATTAGCATCTCCCTGAGCCAGTATTCTGTGGAACAACTCATGAAATGCTTGCCAAACTCAACAGATCCTGCTACATCATCTCCCTCCTAAAGAGGAGGGTGAGAAAGAAGTCCTCAGAAGTCTGCTCCTTCCTGGTAGGGCTTGGAGTCATACATGGATTCTTTTCATGGTATTGTATGTCTGTGTTTTAAAGAAAATAATTAGCATTATTTTAACATTTCATGTAATTTTCTTAGAGTGAACCAAATGAGTTTTGTTGAGAAAAGGATGGGGGCCGTGGGTACCCACGTCAGTTGTGCAATGTGTGTTTTTCTACGTCCCTGTTTCCCTGAGCTAATAAAGTGATAGAATCGTGGTGACAGTGCTTTGCATCAGCCTCCAGTGAATGGAAAGGTTACCATGAGAACTTAATCTAGTGCTTCTGACATTGTACTTCCTATGGCGCAAAGAGTGACCAATTATATTCTACGTATAGAAATATCTGGTCTTTGTTTTTATTCTTTTGTAAAATATTTCATGTGCTGATTTTCCAAAACATTTAGGGAGAGAAATTGACTTGTAATACTTGAAAGTTCATGGAACAGGGCACTGCATTGAAACAGGGTTTGTGCAGAAAAAACACACTTTCCCTTTTTTGGCCAGCAGTTCTACTTTGGGGACGTTGATTCCGTAGAGCGCTGCGTGATAGAGACCAAGATTTATAGTTGGTGATTTCCTGAATAACAACTCAGATAGCAAATGCCTCAACGAAACAACTTTCATATGTTCTGCAAGGCACAAAGTAACGCAGTAAAACGGATCATTTGTCTCAGGATTTTTATGAGTTTCTTTTTTTGTCTCTTGCAAGACAAAATGACATTAATTATTTTCCCTTTCGGCTTTGACCTAAAATTGGAAAAATATCACCTTTCTCCCAGCGTCCTCTCACTTCCCCCTTCTTCTCCCTGCCTCACGTGGATCAGACCTTCTACATTTACGCATAGAGATACTTATGGAAACCACCTCAACTCCAAAAAAAGGTTGAAGAGAGATTGCTTGAATGATAAAAAGGAAATTCTTCTTCCTTTCCTTTAGTTTCTCTGTGCCTGCTAAGTGGGCCACGTTTTCCCTGCAGAGAGGAGGAAGAATAGCAATACTAGTAGGAATTTGTCGCTCCACCCTGGCATAGAAGGAAGATAAAGTTCTCCAACAACCTTGAGATGCTCATAAGAGCTTCAACTTTGGCTCGGGGATGAGACATTCACATCTTGGTGCTGTGGTTCAGGAGGAGTAATCAATAGAAGTCATAGGGAAGAAGCAATAAATGCAAGGACAGCAGGAAGTGACACAGGCCAATTGTGGTCTTCATTTCCATGTGTCATTAAGTCAAATTTGAAGATAGGCTTTTGGTGACATATGAGGTCTTTCCAGCTTGGTTGTATGTACACATATTTTCTGTGTACATAAATCTTAGAGGTATGAATCATTGAAATAGAATTGAGAGTCTGGAAGTAACTTTTCACATTTACGGATAACTGATTTTCACAAGGGTGCTAAGGCAATTTAATAGAGGAAAATGTCGTCTTTTCAGCAAATCGTGCTCGGACAACTGGGTATCCACATGCCAAGGAATGAATTTGAATCCTTACCTCTCATTGTATACAAAAAATAACTCAAAATGGATCAAAGGCCTAAATATAAGAATTAAAACTATAAAACTCTTAGAAGAAAACATAGGTGAAAATTTGTGATCTTCAGTTAGGCAATGGTTTCTTAGACATGACACCAAAAGTCCAAGCAACAAGAGAATAGATAAATGGGACTTAGTCAAAATTAAAAACGTCTTATGCTTCAAAAGATACCATCAAGAAAGTGAAAAGACAATATACAGAATGGAGAAATATTTTCAAATCATACACCTGGTAAGGGATTTGTATACCATATACATAAAGAACTCTTATAACTCAATTATAAAAGGACAACCCAACCAAAACGTGGGCAATGGATTTGATATTACTCTGAAGAAGATATACAGATGGGTGGTAAGCACGTAAAAAGATGCTGAATATCATTAATCATCAGAGAAATGAAAATCAAAACCATAATGAGATGCCTCCTTGCATCTACTAGGATGGCTATAATCAAAAAGACAGCTAAGTGTTGGCAAGGAGGTGGGGAGATTCAAATCCTCACACACTACTGGTAGGAAGGTAAAATGTTGCAGTTGCTTCGGAAGACAGTCTGAAAGTTCCTAAAAAGATTAAACAGAGTTACTTATGATCAAGTAATCCCACTCCTAGGTATATATCCAAGAGAAATGAGAACATATGTCCATGCAAAAACTTGTACATGATGTTTATAGCAGCATTATTCATAATAACCAAAAAGTGGAAATAACACAGATGTCCATAAACTGAAAAATGGATAAATGAAATGTGATATATCCATACAGTGGAGTATTATTCAGTAATAAAAAGGAGTATAGTACTAAGACATTCTACACCATGGATGAACCTTGAAAACGTTGTGCTAAGTGAAACAAGCCAATCACAAAGGCCACATGTTGTATGAGTCCATTTACATGAAATGTCCAGAATGAACAGATCTATAGACAGAAGTCAGATTAGTGGGTTTGGGTTTGGGAGTAAATGGGGAGTGACTGTTAATGAGTGTAGGGTTTCTTTTTGAAATTATGAAATGTTCTAAAGTTGGTATGGTGGTGGTCTCACAACCCTGACAATGTGCTGAAAATCATTGCATTGTACATCTTAAATGGGTGAGTGTATGGTGTGTGGATTATCTCAATAAAGCTATTAAAACAAAATCATATTACATAATTACAGTGTCATTGAATTCCATTATCATTTTAGACTCATGGACTAAAAACTCAGCTCAGAGTTTCAAGTGACTTGTTCCAGTACACCTAGCTCTTGGTCGTAGAGCCAGACTTCCTGAACATCAGGCCAGTTGTCTCTACATTGTGATTGTTATAGGAAGTTTGACCCCAACAGATCATAAAAATCACACTTAGGATTTTTATTGGTTTGGCTGGGTAATGCTAGCTTACCAGGTAACAAGTAAGCCACGGAGGTTAGGTCAGCGGTAGAAGTTTAATTCTTTCTCATGTAAGGTGGTGCAAGGCGAGGATGAGGTGGTACTGGGGGTTCTTTACCACGCGGTCAGGGACCCAGGCTGATGGAGGTTTTTCCACCTTCTCTTTCAAGATTGCCATGGGCTCTAGTATCCAGCTAGCAGACAGGGAGGCAGGAGTGGAGGCTCGTCCATGGGAGGCCTTCCTGAGGCAGGCTCAGGGGTGGTGCACATCATTTCCCCTCACATCTGGTGATCGTGACCCAGCCACTTGGCCCAACACAGATACTGTGGGCCTGGGAAATGCAGACCTTGGCCAGCAGCCTCTCCTAGCTGTCTCCAGCCCCTGGGAAGAACCATTTGGTGTCTGTGCTCCAAGTTCTCTTGCCTTACACTTCTGGAAAATACATCAGAAGGATGTTCAGCCCACATGATGACTGGATGCTGGTTTAGAAATTTGCATATCGTGATTCCTGCTTCGTTGTGAGGTATTTTAATACCTTTAGAGCAATGTTGATCCAGCTGGTTATTCTGTCAACAGAGTTTACCACCTGTCCCAGAAGAGTAGTCTTGCTGTCAGTCAATGTGTATTGATCATATATTAACTACTAATGTTTCCAAGTAATATATTTGAAAACCCTTTGAGATCCTGTCTAGGCTTGCAGGGAGTTCTTGAGGAGGTGAGTCCATTTGCATAGACTCTAGGCTTCCCATACCCAACGCCTGCTTGCAACAGCACCCACGAGACGCAGCCCAGGCCACTATCATTTACTGCTGTGAGGTAGGTGACTGAGAAAGAGGTGACAGAGGGAGTTAGAATAAATGTAGCCCTGGGATATCGGCAGTGAATAGGCTATCCTTGGACCTTACACTGGAAGAGCGACAGCATGTGCTTCTCCAAACCATGGGACTCTTACTGCTACTCTGAAAGTAGCCTGGAGTGTCTTGTGATCACTTTTATTTTACACTGGGCTGTGGGACCGCACTGAAGGATTCAATCTTGTTTGGTGAGTTGTGAGAAGTTAAAAGTTGGAATTAAAGGGGCAGAGGGCCCTGGCAGCTTCTTGAGGGCTTTCAGTTACTAGCTGTGTGGCCTTGGGCTTTTCTGAGCCTCAGATTATCATCTGCAAATGGTGATCCTCATAGCACCTCTTCTTAAGGGGTGGTCTTGAGGATTAAATGATAATCTTCATAAAGTATTAAATCCAGGTTTGAATAGCACTAGGTTTAAATAGTACTAGCACAAAATAGTTTCATACGTACTAGTTATCGTTGATGATAATAGCATCTTCTTTTGACTTTCAAGGTAGTGAAAAGGAGATATCTCCATTGATGCTTACTGTTGCAAAATGATGCTACATTTACAAGTCTTTGGCAATGTCCTAAAAGATTTTTTGGTGCAACTGTGATGCTTGGAAAATTTTTTTCTTAACAGTCAGAATCTTTTCTTTAATGACAACGTTTTGAGTACCCACCATGTGCAAACACATTGCCAGGCACAGGGGGATTATAAAGAGAAAGAAGAGATGGCCTTTGCCTTTGAGTAGCTCGTAATGTCATAAGCGTTAACAGTGGCTACGTTTTAGATAGGCTGTAGCCAGCCTCAGTTTTTGGTATGATTAGTTTTTTAAAGCAACTTCACATATGTTCTAATACAGACAAAAATAGTTGTGGTTATCCAAGTCTAAATTATCATACTTCAGAGTTGTTTTCATTTTAGCTTCCTTCCTCTTGGTCCCAACTATCAACTTATCTCCCCTACTTCTACTAAAAATTGTCAGTTTACCTGTCCCCCACCCTTCACACATATCCCCCAGTTATGGGATTACTATAAAGAAATTATATATTGTTGTGTGGAAAACAATTTCTTAAATTTTTTCAAGGTAATTATTTCAAAGCAGATTGTTTTAACGAGAAATAGCATGATGCTGTAATTTGCAGTTTATTTAGATTAGAAACTCAGTCTAGTGCAGTGGCTTTTAACTTGGCCAGATTTTTATTAAAAAGGCAACATTATTAGTGATTTCTTAAATTTTTAAAAAATTTATCAAGTCTATAGTACTCTTAGCTCTGTTTACTTAAAGGAAGGCTCAGGTGTTAATGATCCTCTGAGGGGTCTGGCTATCTAGGTTGGTGCTCACGCTAATAGTTTATGATTTATTTGTGGATCAGTGGCAGGGAGGTGGGGTCTCTGTCACTGGGAGCCTGCACACCTGCCTTTTGGATCTTGGTAATAGTTCCTTAAGAATGGGTAGGAGTAGCATTATCCTCCTAACCCTGGCAGGTTCTCGGCACCTCAATGTGAAATGTGAACTGGCCTGGCTCCCCTCCCGCTGTGTGTCCTTGAGCCAGTAATGACCTTGGTGCTCTCTTTTGTATAATACTGGCACAGTGTCCTAAGATTTAATCTGATCTTTTTCTGAAATATTTTTTCAGAACCCAATAAATGCTATACCTTCCCGAAAAGTTACAATGTTGTAATAAGTTCCTGGTAGTGGAAAAAGGAATGTGTACTATTTAAAGAAGACTATGTCTGCTTTCCAAATTTTGATGTCCCTTTTCCAAGCCTTCCTACCTTTCGTGGTAGTTGTTCCTGGGCCGAGGCAGTGGCAGATTTTACAGCACCTTGGACTATGCTCTCCCCAAAGCATAACCCCTACAAGAATCTTTTCTGCTAAGAGCCCATAAACTTAGAGTCATTCTTTTCTGT
Source organism: Equus caballus (assembly GCF_041296265.1). Classification (NCBI taxonomy): domain Eukaryota; kingdom Metazoa; phylum Chordata; class Mammalia; order Perissodactyla; family Equidae; genus Equus; species Equus caballus. Next base: position 104,170,663 of record NC_091697.1, on the reverse strand, counting down.
AGTGTCAGCAGGACTAATTCCACCCAAACAGAATGCTTTGGCCTTTTTCCTCTTTGGCACAAAAGGGAATTGGCCGAGTCTCAGATAAAGGTGAGGTTGACGAGCGCTGGCGTGGTCCTGAGTTCAGCGCCACTGGGCTTGTGCCCCCTTGTTCATCTCGTGCTCTGAATCCTCATCCCACCCAGGAAGTCCTGTCTTCCCATCTATGATACTCGAAGATGTTTCGGGTCCTGCTCCCTTTGTTAACGTCTCCATCACTCATAGTGAGATGCTGCAGCTCTTCATTTACAGAAAGTTACCCAACTGGAGTCACTTTAAGGTTTTTTTGATCCCTTTAGGTGGATGGAAGTCTGCTTAGTTGAAGAATTGCCACCAACCACTGAGCTGGAAGAAGGACTCCGGAACGGAGTTTACCTTGCCAAGTTAGCCAAGTTCTTTGCCCCAAAAATGGTATCGGAGAAGAAGATCTATGATGTGGAACAAACACGTTATAAGGTAACTGACATCTAATTGGTTTTGGCTTCCAGCTAAAAGTGAAAGTTCAGTTTTTCAGTTCAGTATTTCCTTTCCCTTCTTTTAATGTTTCTACAAGGATTTTGGATGTGGGGGGTGATGCCCTTGTTCTTTGAAGACTGTTAATAATCCCTCTTGAGGCAGCAGCAGTTTTAAAAGCAAAGTGTTTCTGTTTCTGGGCTGAGGCACAGAGACCTTTGATTTGTGGGGCTTCCAAGCCCCCATCATTCCTTCATGAAGGTCATTTTTATTAGCGCCAGTAAATGTAAAGTGGGGACACTTCACCCCCACTTTATTCACCACCACGCAGTTGATTACTCCCCTCGTTCCCATCAGGGAATAAAGTGCCCTGCTGGGACTTGAACTTGTGGCCCTACAGAGTTACGGCCAATGTGATAAAAAGGGTACTGATGCTGAATAGTCAGGAATTACTTTCCATTTGGTGTTTAAAACAAAATAAGAGTAACCTTTTTGTATGCAGCTAGTTTTAAGAATTATTTCATGGTTAATTTGGGAAGGCATATGGGGGAGAAAGCAAAACCAAAATAAACACCAATCTTGTATTAATAAAAAAAAATTTGATATTTTGGAGACACATGTCTAAGCATTTACGGATAAAATGATACGTCTAGGATTTGCTTCAAAATAATTGGGAGGAAGCTGGATAGATAATTCAGGACTGGCCGTAGTTCATAATTGTTGAGGTCAGATGATGGGTGCCTAGCAGTTCATTATACTGTCTGCTTTTTTATGTTTGAAATTTTCTGTTAAAAAGTGAAGGAGGAAAAAGTAAACGCTGACCTAAAAGACCCCTTCGTTAGATGTGTCTACAAAAGGGAATTTTAAAATGTGTGGTGTTTCCTTCTAGAATACGTGATCTCTTGTTCACTTCGGGTCAAGGTTTCTAAAGCTTCTTTGAAACTTGATTCTTTATTTTCTTAATGTATTTGGTTCTTTATATCAGTATTTTTTATCTGCAGATTTTCAAGTACTCTTAAAAGTTATTTTCTTACAACTGTAAGGACAACATTAAGTATAGTTGAAAATGGAATAATTTCCCAATTATTGCATGATTCATACTACCCTTCAGTTGTTATTGAGACAAAATTTAGTTTTAAAATATGTATATTGAATTCAGAGCAAATGTTCCAGTAATTTAGCCTAACCGTAGACAAGATGAATTGACAAATCTTTTTTGACAAGTCTGTTTTCATGGTCTAGTCTAAAAGGTAACTGAGCATAAGTTTCTGCCTTGAGTAATGTTATGAATAAAAGTGTTTACATTTGTTAAAATAAGTTTGAGTTTGAGTCATGTGTTTCACCCTAGAGTTTTCAGCTCATTATAGCCTTTTGCAAGACTTTAATGAAGCAATGACTTAGCCAAAATTAAAGTTGTTTTTTTTAATTTTGAGAAATATTTTTAAAAGTTCAGAAAAAAGTTATTTGTAGCTCCACATCACAAAATGAACTAACATTCATCCATATTTTAGAGCACAAGTTTTCTTTTTTCCATTGCTTCCATAATGGTCATTACCAAGATCTAGGCCTATTAGTACCAACGGCATGTAGATTTGACAACACAGAGTGTAGCTGGGCTGGGTTCCCGCCACACTGGAAGGGGATTGTGGGTATTTTGTTTTGCTGTTGATGGCAAAAATCAGGCCAGAAAGATCTTCAGTGGAGGTGAGCCTCAGAGCAGAGAGTGGGCTAATTCTTTCCTCTTCCTGGCACCTTGAAGAGGTGTCTCTTTCCAGTTCAGCTGTGGACCTCCTTGTGGCAATTAATCAGGTACAGTTTCCTCCTGGCATCAGAGATCCAACTATTTGAGTAAATGGCAACTTCTCTTTGGGTTGGGGACAGGAAATATTTCCAGGCTCTTGTTGCAAAATAAATTACCTGTGGAGCTTAGGCAGGTGGTGATGTTCCTGAGCATAACATGGTGCCAGAGGAAGATGTTCTGTTTTGCCATCCCCCGTCCCATGAGGAAAGGATGCTGGGAGAAGGGCGGATAGAAGGGAAGTGGCAGAAGGAGGGAGGAAGGGTGATGCCAGCTGTGACGTGGGAGAGGACCTGGGACAAATGGAAACTACCCCTCTGTTAATTCACTGGAGAAAAGAGGCTTTTCTTTTTTTCCTTCTATTAAATCTGTGAAAGTGCCTAATATCCTTGAATGGGAATTTTTAGTGATTTGCCATGTAATCATAAAATTTCCTTTTAAGCCCATTTCATCTCTTTTACAAAAATGAAAGGAGACAAATGTTAGTGAACGGGAGACTTCACTTCCTGTTGCTGTGTTCCTCAGGACTAAAGCCCGTCACATGGTCCTTCCCAAGGAGTCATAGGACTGTGACAAAGACATTGAAACACAAGGGAACGCTCGCTGACCCGGGCCAGCCCCTTGATGTGCCGTCTGGAAACCACGAGTTCAGCAAGCTGGGGCTCTCACTGCAGGGTCTGCCTAGACTGCAGCCATAAAATATGACCCGCCTGTGAGGCAGTGTGTCCCCAAGTGGAAGCTCTGTCCAGATCTCTGCAGGCCCCAGTTTGGGCACTGATGGTTTTGGTTAAGCAAGTGGTTGCTTTCATGCTGCCCTCTTTGTCTGCCAGCTTATGTACAACCCTGGCTCCTCATTAATGCAGAGTTAGAAGGATGTCCTGGGTATTAAAGTTAAACCTTCCAGTGGTGAGTACTCTTTCCCTGGCCACCTCCATCTCCCACTCTAGGTCTGAGTTATGTGTTCATGCCACATAGGCTGTGGCACCTGACACTGTCCCTGTTGGACACACCGTGGTGCAATGTATTGATTGTTTTGTCACGAAGGCAAGAACTGTGTGTCTTCTCTTCCATATCCTTGGTGAATGGTGCGGGGTCTGGCCCATGGTAGGTGCCCCAGCATAGCTGCTGGGTGAAGGAATGAATGACAGCAGTTTCTAGTAAGCCAAAGGACTCCGTTTCTTTTCTTGTCTTCAGTGCTTTTATCAATACTTACCCAGGGCGCTTTGAGTCCAACACTCTTTCTTTAAGTGTGATGCTCAAACCCCCTGCAGGACCACCTGATGGTGTGTGTAAAAATGTGGATGTTTGGGCCCCACCCCAGACTACTGAGTCAGGCAGGATCTCCTGGCCAGGGACCCAGGAAGCTGCGCTTCCAGCTGATTCTTTTCTTATATGCTACTAAGGTTGGAGAACCGCTGCTCTAATAGGCAGGTAAACATGAACAGAATAAATTTTAATAAAGTGATAGGGAAGGAAGGTAAAGTTGTACCATGATAGAAATATATATGAGGTGAACTCATTCATCCATACAGTACTCATCAGCACCACCAAGGGCCAGACACTCAAAGTGGAAGGGTGAGCAAGGCAGACTTGATTTTGTGGCTCTTACAGTTAGAGACAGATGGTGAGTAAACACACAGTGGTGGGTTGTGATAAGTGTGTGAAGGAAGACGTGAAAGCCAGTGTTGTGGACAGATAGCAGTGGGCTTCCCTGAGGAGACATTTCCTCTGAGGATAGAAGAATGAGAAGAAGGTCATCCACGTGCAGAGGGAAGGGTGGGGAGTGGGGAGAAGAGGCCCGTTTGTGAGAGACGCGAGGAAGAAAAGAGCTTGGGCAAACTGAATGGCTGAAAGGCTGCGATGAGGGACAGTGGTGAGAAGGGAGCCCAGGAGGGGAGCAGAGGCAGACCACGCACTCACACATGGCGGCTCTGTGGTTTCATCCTCAGTACGGGGGAAGCCGCTGCGATGTTAACCGGCGTCGTGGTACAGTTTGCTGCTATGTGGAGAATAAATTGGAGGGAGGGTGATGGTGGAGGCAGTGCAGTGCGGGGACATCTCAGTCCAGGGGACGTGGCCTGCGTAGACAAGAAGTGAATGGATTCAGGAGGGAAGACAAAGGGCAAGTCCTGGAAAGGAATTGGAAGGGGATGGAGGACAGTGAGGAGAAGCCAGCTGGGTGGATAGCTGGGGACAAACAGGGAGAGAGCAGTCAGTTCTCAGGGGGTGGGGGTGGTGAGGAGGTCAGGAGGACTTCCATAGTGCGGGTATGAAAGATGACCGTTCCCCAGCTGACTAGGATGGGCAAGAGAAAGAGGGCGAGGAGGAAGGAAGGGCGTTCCTTCGAGAGGACTCAGCCTGATAAGGCTCAAACACAAAAACAGTATCGTTCCAGACAGTGCGTTGACGACTGTAGACGTGTAAGAAGTGCCTGTTGAATTTTAGGCGAGCCTTAGGTAGGGAAAGCACGTGGGTGATGTTAGTAACATGAGCTGCAGAGTCGAAATGTTTCAGAGTCTGGCTTCACCCCTGACTCTGCCCCTGTGAGCTTCAGTTTGCTCACATGTACAGGGGAAATGATAATAATGTCAACCTTTGTAGAGATGTTGGGAGGAACAAGTGTGAGCATCCACGCCAGGTGCGCAGCCCAGGGCCTGATTGCGGTACGCGCACTATGAGCGTCAGAGGTGGTGGCTGTGCGCCGGCTCTGTGGGCAGCACACTGACCAGAATATTTGGACTCAAGGACTCCTGCAAGCTGGTCTTGACCCTGAGCTTAACTCGAGTGTCTTAAATACTTGGGCTCCTCAGTTTCCTCATCTATAAAATGAGCAAATTAGAATAATTATGGTTTTAAGCTACCTCATAGTTGTAAGATACTTTGACTCTAATATGTAAGCGTTACCATCCAAAGAAAACTTACATAATTCCCCATCTGTTCTATGTAAATTAGGATAATCTTGTTTGCTGGTGTTGTAATAGCTCGGCAATGGAAAATCAGCATACTCTTTCTAGTCCAGAACCTGAACGAAATTAGGTAGATGGACATTAATAACCCTTGTCTAAGTCTGACTATAGACATGCTACCCAGGCTAATATTAATATGTAGGAGTGGTAAAAAAAATAGACACACTAAAAATGGTTATAGTGGACCAAGCTTATTTTTCGCCAGTTTAGAAGACCATTGTTGTGGTAATTGAAGTAAATCTAGTAGACTGAAGATGTTCACTCACTGAAGCTTACTTCTTAAATATACAGAGATGAGTCACAGGGTTCTGAAGTCATCCCTCAGCTGTTTAAAATGGATGAAGCATTTGAAATTTGTCATTTCTTTTATTGCAGAAATATGACCAAGATAACCACCCCTTCCTTCAGCTCCTCTTACATAAAGTGCTAAACTTTTTTTCTGACCTTACAGGTGAATGTAAGTTTCCAGCCCAGTCTTATAGCCTAATAATTATGGTAGTAACATTTGCATTCTTAGATGCACTTTGCATTAAGTACCCTATGTTTACTGTCATTTAATCTCCACAACTCAGGGAAGCATACTATTTTTATTTTATTGCCGAGGAACCAAAGTTGAAAGAGATTTGTAACTTTCCTGGGGTTCCCTAGTTAATAAGACCACTAAATGGCTGGCGTGTCTTTGTTACGTGATTCAGATTATTGAAGCCCACCAGCCAAAGACCCCCAGAAATCCACCTGGGGTCAAAAAAAGTTAGGTTTATTTAACTCATGTGACAAGAAAAAAATGCAAAACTGTGGAGCCATAAGATGGAGAAAATAGGAGCTTAGTGTAGATTTGGGCTTGTACTGGGTCATTCTGACAAGGATTTAGGGAAGCAAAGACCAGTTATCTTTGGAGTGTTGTCAGGAAGTGGAATCAGTTTGCTGTCTTGGTAATTCGTATCCAGAAGGTGAGAGGATTGAATAGGGACTAGAGTGTCATCAGTCAGGAAACAAGTTGCTCTTCTTAACTAGAAGAAAGGGACATTTAGTTATATTGTGGTGCCAAGGGTCCTCTTCTCTCTCTTGACGTGATTATGAATTGTTTCCATCTTGTCCCTCCATGGTCACAGAGTGGCCGTGTTTGAGAATTGCTTGCATTCTGCAAAAGTTGCTTATGCTGAGTTGCCCTCAGATACTGCTGCCTGGCTATTAACTGGGCTCGCTCTCTCTTCTTCCTGTCCCTCCTTCCTTCCTTTCCACTCTCCTCTCCCTCCCTCTAGTTACTTCATAGTAACAAGCTGATTTCCTCCCTCTGAAGAATAATCTCACCATCATTAGGTCCAGCTATTTAACAGCTGTTTGCCTAAAGCAAATCACTTCATCCTTTCGGCCTGTTTCCTCATCTCTTAAAAATGGGAATGATTACTACATTGCAGGGTGTTTTGAAAATTAGAGATAATTTATGTGAAGTACTTGACAGACACAGTCCAATCTCAATAAATAATGACCTCTATTAAAAAGGTATAAATATTTGTCAAATGTTAGTTTGCTTACACTTTATAATTTCTAACAGCTACAAAAATACTTTTTGTTAAATAAACTATTAAATTGTAAAGGTCACAGAAGATGGGAAGAGCTAGAATTTCTGAATATGATTGTCTACCATTGGATGTTAGTTCAAGATGAAATTTGCTGTAGTTACTTTTTTGCACGTTTATTAAAAATAAAAAATAGATAACATTATGCTACTCCTCTAACTAATTAAAAATACAAGATGGTTTGAAAACTCTTTTTAAAGGTTCGTTACCTGATAGAACTTCATGAGATCTAGGCAAGGATGCCATATTTATAGACTGTACAGAAAAAAATGGTTGGTTGATAGGACTATAAAGAAGAACAGGGGGCTGGCCCCGTGGCCAAGTGGTTAAGTTCGAACGCTCTGCTATGGTGGCCCAGGGTTTCGCTGGTTTGGATCCTGGGTGCGGACATGGCACCACCCATCAGGCCATGTTGAGGTGGCGTCCCACATGCCACAACTAGAAGGACCCACAACTAAAATATACAACTATGTACTGGGGGGATTTGGGGAGAAAAAGCAGAAAAAAAAAAAAAGAACAGAAGACATAGAAAGACTATTTTTATTGCATGAGTAGAAAAAAGTCTTGTAAAACATTTCCATTGAAAGTTTACTTCTTGTACAGAGCCAAGATTAGGATTAAATTATAGGAGGAATAGATGCTAAAATTAGCTCTGAATTGTGGGGTGGTTTTTGCTTTCATCTTTGTATTTGTCTACATTTTCCAGGTTTTCTACAGAAATCATATTACATTCATGATCAGAAAAAATAGTTTGACAGAATCAGAAACCACAAAAAAAGGCATTTAGTCTTCTAAAAGTCTGGTTTTCCTGAAGTTGCTAGGCTTCTCAGCCATAGTTGTCATAAAACCGTGTGTGTGTGTGTATGCATGAACATACGTGCATACACACCTTTCATAAAACATCCTAAGGCCTGTGCTAGACATTGCATGGTCTTTGAGATTTTAGTTCAGAATCACCTCACAGGTGTGAATTCTGGAAACTGGAACGGTCCATCACAAATGCTTGGAGTGTTGCTTAGACAGTGCAATCTCCTTTATTATGTCTCTGGTTGTTGTATATAAGTATTAATAACACTATTCTAGGAGAAATACAATTGAAAAACATCCTGCTACTGAAAAAAGTTATTACAAGTGACTCACTTTTTGTGTGATCTCTTCTTCCCTTCCCCCCGCCCATCCTTACGTCAGAAGTCTGGCCTTCATTTTCGACACACAGATAACACCGTCCAGTGGTTGAGAGCGATGGAGTCTATTGGTCTACCCAAGGTAAGCCTGAGCTGGGAAGCCAGAAGGGGTAGTGCAGACACCTCATGATGGAAAATGATTAGCAGACGGCTTCAGTGCCTTAGGAATGAGAAACGCGAGGACTACACAGAAATACCGAAAGGCCTGTACAAAGTAACACGTGGCAAGAAGTCAGAATGAAGCAGGTGTACAAAGTGTGTGTAAATTAAACAAGATGAGAACAAGCTTTAGCTGGTAGATGGTTGATTTACCACCTCCCTTTTTTGTGTTGCTATTTATACTTAAGATTCTGCATCTCATTGTATCACTACATATTGTATCACTATAAATTATAATTATAAATTTATTTTTATAGAATGTTATTATAAATCATAGCATCACTTTAAATTTTAAAGGCTGGGGGTTATAGCTCTTACTCGTGAAATAGAGGTCCCAAATAAAACTCAGCAAATACTCAGAGCTTGTTAAATTGAAAGAACAGGCACCCTTAAGCCTGTGAGACAAATAGACAAGTAGAGGAAATGAGGAAATAATGACATTTGATAGAAATTGTGGAGCTATTTCTTAAACTTCTTACTTTGAAATAATTATAGAATCACAGGAAGTTGCAAAAATAGTACAGCTATGTGTACTTTTCATTCGGCTTCTGCTGGTGGTGACATCTCAGAACTGTAGTACAATAATAAACTGACATGCATGTATTAACGTGAACTGGGCTGCAGACCTTACTCAGTTGTCGCCATTTTTATATGCAATCATGTACGCGCGTGCACGCACATCTATGCAATTTTATCCCATGAATAGATTTGCGTGACCGTGACCACAATCAAGATAAAGACACCGCAGAGAAGAGGGCCTTTATACTGCATCCCCTCCCCGGCCCTGTCCCCTGGCAACCACTAATCTGTACTCCATCTCTATGGTTTTGTCATTTTGAGAATGTTATGGAAATGGAATCATACAGCAGGTCATCTTTTACGATGGACTTTTTTCAGTAAGCAGATACCCTTGAGATCCATCAGGTTTTTGTGTGTCTCCGTTGTTCACTCTTTTGTGTCGCTTATCACATACAACTACTTTGGAGGAGTGACTGAGGAGTGGTCCAGCATGAAGGCAAGGGGATAGGCTCCTCACTTAAGACCTGTGTTCTTCTTCTTATTATTAATCCAGGTTTGCAATTAAAAACACTGACCACAACAAAAACAAAAGCTTCCTTAATGTAAATTATGAATGCCTGTTTTTAATATATTTGTGCTCATATCCGTTTTAGTGCAGCTTATTTTATCTCAAAATAGTCAATACCGATTTATTTTATTCTGCTGTTTTTAATCAAACTACTTTCCTTTCTCTGAAAATGCCCAGAACATTAAATGCTATTCTCTTCTGGGCACTAGTTATAATATAGAATTCATTAAGTGGGGGCTGGGTGGCAAACAGATTAATAAAGGAAGAGATTCAAATTGGATTTTTCTGTAAGAGGCAACATACTTTTTAGATTAGGATAATTTCATTATATTTGATAAATTTGAATTAGACCTTTTCAGATTGTATGGATGTTGGGCCAGGTTTCCTTTGATTTTAAGCCAAAATAAGTGATCCATCTCACAGATTCTGTTTTCACATTGGTGTTTATTATGAAGTCATTGATACATTGCATTGGGATGAGAGACCAATGTGTACTGAATTCACTGATGTATTGGACTGCTATTAATGCATTCGTTTATCAAGATTAAATGCCTAGTGGGGATACCATGCTGAATAAAATATCTGGTGAACTATAAATTGACCTCGTCTCCTTGCTAAAAGAAGACACATTCATAATGATTTTCCAGAAGATATATAAATATTCAAGGTTCTTGTTTAAAGAAAACGGAGATGGGGTGGGGGGGCCGGCCCAGTGGCACAGTAGTTAAGTTCACACCCTCCACTTTGGTGGCCCAGGGTTCGCAGGTTCACGTCCTGGGTGCAGACCTACACACCACTCCTCAAGTCATGCTGTGGTGGCATCCCACATACAAAATAGAGGAAGATTGGCACAGATGTTAGCTCAGGGCCAATCTTCCTCACACAAAAAAAAAAAAAGAAAAAAGAGGAGGAGGAAGAAAAGAAAAAGTAAGGGAGAGTTGTAGTATCCTCTGCTTACGTAGTAGAACTTTAAACCTGGTCACATTCTTCTGAATTGGGAACCTTCTTCTCATTGATCCTTTAACAGCAAATATGTTAAAGGAAATTTGGAAAGACCATTGAAATTTCCTAGGCTACAGACATTTCTTTACGTGCACAGTGACTGTCCATTTTGTAGCTCAAGAAACTTTGCTGCTTTCTTTTCTCAACTTTTTTCAATGTCCAGTAGAAAATCGCACTTGAGTATCAAGTACTACCGTATGGTACGTGATTTAATTTTAGTCTTTATGTCAAATTTTATAAAATATTTACTGAGAGCAAGTAATGCCAATGCTTATCTTCATCTTAGAAGCTTCAAGCCTGATGGTTCGTTTCTTGCTGCTAAGGAACAGATCCGTTTGGTGCCCTATTCTGAAATCTGTTCCTTATTAGGCTTTTAGTTTGAAGCTTAAGCATCGTGTAAATGTGTATTAAAAACCTTAATGTTCAGTCTTCTCAATCTAGTAACTCCATATTTAGATGTTTATCCACAAGAAGTAATCAGGTGCTCAGAAAATACAGGAATGTTTATTGCAGTGACTTAGAATAGGGAAAAATTGGGAGCAAAAAAATGTTCAACCATGCGGAACTGGTTAAATTATCATTCAAAAATGTGAAAGAATCATATGCATCCATTAGAAATAACGTTCTTATAGAATAATGAAGGGGATGGAAAATAGTCATGTTCTCTTAAGTGTTTTGAATAGGTGTATGGTATGTACACGTTTGTTTTCACATCCATGCTTATATAAACATAAAAATTCAGAGATATATACAGAAAAAACGACTGGAAGAAAATATACCAAAATGCTAATAGTGACAAACTGGGAGGTGAGATTGTAGGTATTTTTCCTTCATATTTTATAGACTTTCCTGATCTTATTCGGTGAAAATGTATTACTTTAAGCAGAAAAAAATATCAGTGTGTATTGCATGTGTGTGCATACGTGTTTACAGAACTGTGTAGCTAGGTTTTTGACAGTGTAATAAAATGCTGTAAGAAGGACTCCCTTCTGAGGCCAGGGGACCACTGGGCAGTCACAGGAGTGACTCTGCTATAGAAAGCAGAGCCCCCGCCGGCTCACGCCTTGTGGAGTGAAACTGCCACGGGGCTCTGTGGATGAAGCCTTCTTGTGGATGTAGCCAGTGGGGACCTGCTGCTGTCCTGAGCCACTAGGAGGCGTGCTGATAGGCAGGGGACCAGATCTCGTGATTGGTCCCCCTGTAGAGCAAGATGAAGCAATAGCCAAGAGGTTCTTCTATGTTTAAATAAATATGTAACAGCAAAGAAAATCAAAGCAGGATCATTTGGGAGAGTTAAAATAATTGTGAAAAGCAAAATGTAATAAACACGTTTTCTTTTGTTTTCCAGATATTCTATCCAGAAACAACAGATGTCTATGACCGGAAAAACATTCCAAGAATGATATACTGCATTCACGCGCTGAGGTGGGGGAAATAAAACTAAAAGTCTGGAGAGATCTTAAATTGCTTTAATAAGCTGAGAAACTTTTTATTGTATTGAGTTGTTTTGAATTTGCTGGTGCAAAATTAAGTCCTTGAACTTGAAAAATATTTTTCTGATTTTTAAAATCTAATTCAGAATAGAAAACCAGAAAATGAATGAAAGAGCTGTAAGTGTAATAAAGAGAAAATTTAGGTTGAAACTTCTAGTGATCTAATAGTAATGTGCTACCATACGCTTGAGTTACGATCTAGTTTACAAATACAGCCAAAATGTATCGACTGAGCAACTTTAATGGTCATAATTTTGGTTTGGATACTCTTAAAATGATCAGTTTGGTTCATTTCTAAGCATAGATTAATAAAATTTACTATACAGATGGTTTCTTTTGACCTTTTCTTCAGTAGAACTCATACCCTAAGAAGAAAGAAGAAATTTTTAGAAGTTGCTTTCAGTTAGTCAAATCAGGATACGTCCATTGTTTTAAAGGAGTTGTTCAGTAACTTAATTTGTGAACGTGCTGAAATTCTGCTAGTTCACAAATCATTTTTTATCTTATTGGCCTGGAAGAAATGTGATTTTTAGACAGTAACAAAGACGATTCTAAAAATCTAGTTTGTGGCTATTGTCTTGCCTGCACACAGGTATTTGCCTGAGAGACTTCATGTCTAATTAAGTTTTAAATTTCTTTTAAAACATCTGCCTTGTGTTTATATCACTAGAAGTCATTTTCCTGGCAGAATCTTCTGTCTAGAGGTTTATATTAACTTCTTCCTGGCTCGTTTCCTTTCCAAAGGAAAGGGTTTCTGTAATAATTCATTGCAATGCTGACCTGCTAGAGGAGAATTTTGATTATGTCATATAATTTGACTGTCTCCCCCGAATCGGTACTTACAAAATTTCTTTGGAAGATGACAGTTGCTAGAAATATAGACCAAATGTAGGTGCCTTTTCTATGATTTCTTTTTATTCTAATAATTTAGGACAAGTGGGAAAAAAAAAAACCATTTCTGTGCCTTTCTCCTCATATGTGGCTAGTGTATCATTATGCCAGCAGGTTCTCTAAAAGCTGTTTGTGCAAAAGTGCTTATTTTGAGGACTGTTTTCAAATGTGTTGCCCGACATTCTTTGCCAAATATTTTCCAGCACTTAGAACGATCACTTAACACTACGCTTAGTACTGCTTTTGTGATCTGCTAAGCCAGCAACCATTAGTTAATGTCATTATCATATCCATGCATCATAGTGCTGATCTCCAAATCTGGAGCATGCTCATGGGGTGTCTTGTGCAAACTTAAACTGATTTCCTGAAGTAGACACCTGGGGTATTAATGGTAAGCAGCTTATAAAGAAGCAGTGTGCTAACTTCCTTTCTGGTGATAGCGCTATTCTAAAGAAGTTATATAGAACTTCACCGACGCTTGCAAATGGGTGTTTGCCGTAGTTTCAACAAGGGCGTGAACAGCTTGGTAAACAAAGGAAAAGCAACTTCTTGCTTGTTGTTGCCAATTGTATTCAAATGTTGGGGTTATAATTTCTAGGACTGTTTTTCTGTTATTCTGTTACTCATCGTGGAAGTCTTCATAACTGTTATTCACCAAATCCACCTTAAGTAGGATCTTTAAAAACAATATTTACTTAATAAACAGCATTCCCTGGGAGAATCTCCTTCACTTTTCTGTGTTCTAAACTTACCGTGTAACTGCTTCTTGATAGGGAACTGAGAAATCTCAAGCGTTATCTAAAGTTTTGTCTATTAAAACTTTTTCCTGCTGTGGTTTAGAATGTAGTCGGTTACTCAAATGAGGCTGATATTCTGCTCTGTTGGGCAAGACACATTTGGCAGCTGGGTGGCAGAGGCCTTTAATAAGTGCAGTGGCTTTGCCCTAACTGCATAATTAGAAGTGAGGCTGGAAATTAATAAATGTGTCTTCAGCCATTGTATCCTGCTGTGGAACAGCAACACTGCTGGTGTGGAGAGGTGTCATTACCTGACAGGGAGTTCGGCAGGTCGGGGGTTCTGATTATAGATCAGGAGCCGGGCAGGAAGATCCCCCAGGCTCTGCCTTCCTCCTGCCCCAGCCTGTGGGCCTGGCTTGATCTACAAAGTTCACTGTCGGCCCTGCCCCGTTGTCTTCTGTTCCGACTTCTCAATCTGGGCTCAACAGCCTCATTAGGATCCCCTGGGTTCTTGCCCTTGCTTCTTGTTTGTATCCACTTTTCTCTTTTCCTGCCTGCCCCTCACCTTTTCACTTTATTTCTGACCCTGTCTCCTTGCCTGCCACTCGTTGCTCTTTTGTCAGTTCAGCCTGGAGTTCTCAAGCCCAGACACCAGCAGACGTTAGCACGGCAGCCCCACGGGAAATCCTCCCGCTGGGCCTGATGTACAGAGACTCACCTCAGTGATGGGTGGCCTCATTCTTTTTTCAGAGAAATGTTTATTATCTTTTTATTATTTAAAATAAAAAGTATGTTCATTATGGAAAAAATTGGAACATTCAGAAAGAATAACAAAGGAAAAGCTGAAGTACCCATTATCTCAACACCAAGTGATAACCACTGTTAGTGACCATTTGGAGTATTCAGACTTGAAATGTGTATATGGCATGTTTTCATTTTGTGGCTTCGTTTGGAATGTTCTAAAGCCTGTGCAGTGAAAAGGAACCAGTTCTAGAAGTGAGAGCCTTGCTAACAAGTTGCTGCTGACTCTTTTTTTTTTTTTTTTACGGTCTGGAGGCCTTTTATGCGTGAAGAACACTTTTTGCATATTGTTTAACGTTTAAATGTTAGTTATAAAATTGAATTCCTGGGGCTGGCCTGGTGGCGTAGCTGTTAAGTTTGCATGCTCTGCTTCAGCGGCCCGGGGTTCACAGGCTCGGATCCATGCTGTGGCAGGCATCCCACATATAAAATCGAGGACCATGGGCACAGATGTTAGCTCAGGACCAGTCTTCCTCAACAAAAAGAGGAAGATTGGTGGCAGATGTTAGCTCAAGGCTAATCTTCCTCAAAACAAAGAAATAATAATTGAATTCCTTTAGACAAATTTAATAGAACTGATTTTTTGAATACTTCAGATACCTTAAAGAGCAGGTGAAATGCCCAGATACCTCATTGCAAACTTACCACTAAAACCTATTCTAAAAGATCTGCACTACAAGTTTCACTCGTTTCATCATTTATCCACTAGTTTTGACTCATCCTGGGACTATAATATTTTGACACTTAGAGAGAGTGGATACCTATACACGGTTACCAAAAACAGAATACATCTTCAGACCTGCCCAGATTACGGATCTGGTTTCTAACCTTAATCGATTGTCAGTGAGAACATGGCGCCAGTTTGGCTTCTTCTCCCAAGGAGAGTTACACCTCGGCTGCCAGGCTTCAGGCTGAGCTTTACTCGTGAAATCAATCAGGCCTTTCTAAATTTTCAATATATGGCTTTCAGGTAGGTTTTTATTTACAGTCTGGTCCCCACCCCTATCACCAAGAAATGATTTACTTCCATATCTCACTTGGCCAGTGTTAGATAACTCGTTGTCCTGTCATAATGATGTATGGACCTGATGTGTTAACATTATTAAAAGCTTATGTATACTTTTTGAATGTCTTCTTGAAATTAGTTGGGCATTCTAGAGATTTCTTCCCCAGGAGATAGATCATGTTTCTGAATCCTCTCTCTGCTTGACCACTGAGTGTGACCATCAGTGCTGGACACTCTTTGCACCTGGCTTTTTTTGTCACCACCTGTGTTCCTCAGTCCCTCCTTATCTTGGGATACTTCTTTGGTTTTCTAGGACTGTTTGGCTAACTCAGAGTTGCTGGTCTTTATTCTTTCTTGTGGTATAAATGTAGTATAAATAGTATAGAAACAAGTATATATCTATACTCTATAGACAGTTTTAGAAAAACAAAGCTCCTGTATTTTAATTATTCTTCCCCACTTGTGAAAATCAGTACAAGTAAGTATACGTGTCTTATTTTCTCTCTCTTTGTATTACAACTTCCTTTTTGTTGACTTTATACCATTCTCTTTTGACCATCGTTTTGAATTCCTGGCCTTTCACAGACTTAACCAAGATCAGATTGATTGAGTTTGGTCAGTGGGAGCTCTCTCTGGCCAGCTCCCTTGTCCTTGTGGCACCGTCCCTGACATTCTTTGAAATATCCTTGCTTTGTGGTCATGACAGGACGTTCCGATCCTGTCCTTTAAGACATGGAATCAGCTCCCCTCCAAGGAATCCTTTTAAAGTCATGTGTTCATAATGATTTTTCTAGTTTAAGAGATTAGGGTTCTGGATTCTGCTTTTCTTGCTGTAGAAAGTTGATTTGACCATTAAGATTCTCCTACACTGAGAACAACGAGCTGTGGATGGGTCGGCCTCCCCTCGTGTGAGCATTACTGCTCCTGCTGCAGATTATGCAGCTGCCGGCCCAGCAGTCATGTTTTCAGATGTGGTGACAATGCCGAAATAGCACACCTCTGGGGCTTGTATTTGTGAAAATGGCCATGGCAGACCCACTTCTGGTTGGCCAGCTCTTCCAGTACCCTGCGAGCTTTGTGAAGAAAGGCTCCTCTACCAGCTCCCACTGTCGGGTGGCTGCCTGGATTACCAGGCGGCCTTTGAACTGGTTCTTCAGACCTTAATGCATAAGTCCCCTTGTCTTAGACTCCCTGCCCTTAGGACCCTTTTCCTATTAAGAACCCATTGCTGCCTTGTACCCTATTGATACGTCTCCGACAGATAACATATTTGCATTTACAAGTAAGCTTCCTAGAAATAGTCCTTTACCCAAAGGACAGGCTGTGGTCCCATGTTCTCAGGAGGGATATCTGGAGATGGCAGTATCTGGGATTAAGGTGAGGAAGGCGGCTGCACCTTCCATATCTTTCAACTTACTCCTTGTACAGGATTTTCTCCATGCCTTGGACTGCCTTCTCTCCTCCCCTTCCTATCTTGAATTAATATTATGGCTCAGACTTTCTATCCTATGAGATTCTAAGCTCTTTGAGGCCATGAACCACGTGTTGTCACCTAACACAGCACATACATGCTTGGTTCCACCTTGAAGTCTCTGGAGTTTGTATTTTTAACTTTTCAGTTGTCTTAACTGAACTGATTTCCCCATGATATGATTGCTCGGGATTCCTTTTATGTCTGCTTGGAAATTGGGTATAGAACACAGGATTTTGCCGAGATATTGATAGTGATGCATGTGACTAAGATGGGAAAACAGTGTGGCTCGGTAGAGAAAACCATTTCAAACATGGAACCAGTGAGGGCAAATAGTAGAAGAATCTCAGTGTTGAAAGTGGGGAAACCACTGTGGTTATTAGCAAGTGTTTGTATAGAAAGGACACACTTATTCAACAGGGGATAATAGTAATAAAAACAAAGGCTAACACTTAGCTTTTAATTATGTACCTGGCTCTGTTCAAAGTACTTTACAGATGTCATCTCATTTCATCCTCACAACATCCCTGTTCAGTACGTGCTATTATTAGTCTCATTTTATAACTAAGGCAATTGAGGCACAGAGAGGCTGCCCAAGGTCACACAGCCAGTGAAGGGCAGAGGTGGGATTCAAAATCAGGCTGTGTGATGCCAGAACCTGCATTAGTGCTGACTCAGCTGGTGATTGGCCTCCAAAGAGAATCAAGTCTTGCCCTACTCCCCAGAAAATTAACTGTGGCATCACACTTGAACCTCAGCACAGGCCTCTGATCTGTTATATTTAGGATGTTTAAAGCGTAGCATCATGGAACTTCAGAACTGGAAGGACCTGGGAAGTTGAGTCCAGATCCTTCCTTTCCCAGAGGAGAGGACTGAAAGCTGGGGTTACGTGACTTGCTCAGAGTCACACATCCACATACTGGCTGTCTGGGGGCGGGACCCAGGGCTGCTGATTCTAGCCCCGTGCTCCCTCTGGTCAGCCATGTGGCTCTGATTTCCAGACATTCATCTCACGTGTTACAGCATAGAATGAACTGCACGTGATGTGATCCAGAAAAGCTGTGATAAACTCAGCTCCTACCTTTTAAGTTGGCAGTGCATTTCTTTGGCCCCTTTGAATGTATATATTGAAAGTAGTAGGAAAAACCTTAGTAGCAGGTTTTTTTTTTTTTACTTTCTTTATTGCTTCCTGAACTTGAACTGATTATTTGTACAAATAAGAGCACATGGGCCAGTGCATCTTCAGTACCTCAGGGCAACCCGTCCGTTGCTGGCCTCGCTCAGCAACATGAGAGCGCGGTCGCTTTTGGGGTGGTAAGAGGCTCGCTGGGTCACACCGAGTGCTGTCTCGCTGGGGAAGCCGTGGCGACATTGCTTCTGCGGCATCCTTTGGAATGCTCTCAGCACTTTGTGTTGGCTGTTAGGCACTGAAGGCGCTTAATGAGTTCACTGTTGAAGAGCTACAAGAAATTGGGGTTTTTTTATACTGGGTGGGCTTTTTTTTGTTTTGCTTTTTTAGGATGAAGACTCTGGATTTCCTATATGCTTCGCATGATGAATGACCTCATTTGAATTTAAATGCTTGGGGGGGCGGCTGCTATTGCTCATTCTTTTCAGCCCGAGAATACTGGATAGAGACAGTTTCCTAGTAAACCTTTGTTTGCCCCTTGGAGTCATCTGCTTAGAAGCTCCTCCATGCAGAGATTCCATATAAAAATCCCACAGTGTGACACTATTTTAAAGCTAATAGTTTAAACTTCAATATCAGAGACAATAAATGTTGAAAACTGAAGCCAAATAGAAAGTATACGTTAACACTTACAAAAACATTTTTGGTGAAGGTATGTATATGCAAATGAGATTTCTACCTGATCTGTACAAGCTAAAGAAAGTCTCTGATTTAAAATCAATTTAAAAGCGAAGATTCTCCAAAAGCTAACTTCTCAGCACCACCTTGTGGTAACTTTCAGTTAAACCAGGAAGTTTGTTTATCCTGAGATTTATATGAGTATTACAGGGTACAATGGAGAAGCAAAAAGTATAATTGGAAATAGTCGCCTAATTTCTTTAGTACCACAGGAGAAAATGAACAGTTTTGTTTAGTGTAATTGCTTTAGTTCAGATTACCAAGCCTATATTTTGTGGCAGCCTAAATACCTTTATTTTAGAAATAGCACGATAGAAATATTGTGTGGTAGATATTTCATACATACTGGTTAAATGAATGGGTAAACAATGGGAAAACAGTTGTGTCAAGATCATTGAGCACAGCTCTCTTACTCTCTTTCCAAAACTGACATGAAATTACTAAAGTGGTAATTTGAAAGAAAAACAAACCAACATTTGTAATAACAAAGAATGGCATCCACTGACCAGAAATTTAAACAGCTCCTGACTGAAAGCAAGCAGATGAGATCGGATTGACTGAGAAATGGGACAGCAGCCCAGAAACCACTGGGGCCACCCTCCTGGGGTCAGCCCCATCGTTCCCCCACAGTCTCCCTCAAGCTGGCTGTTGTCATGGGGACTTGCGATCGACAGTGACAAACAGCAAATCTCAAACCCCAAGATGAGTGCCACATCAGGAAATGCCAGACACTTGAGGGAGACCAACACTATGAAAGAGGAATCAGATTCAACACCCAAGGAACAAATGAAATATTAAAATGTGCAGATGGCGATTCAGTCCGTTGATCTATTTAACAAATATTTGTCGAGCACTTACACGTATACACAACAAAACCAAAGGCAAAACTAAGAAAGAGGAAAATTGGATATGGATGAAATTAAAAAAGAAATTAATAAAATTTATAGTTATCAAATTTTTTGTTGTATAAAATGAAAATGAAAACATGGGTCTAAAATTCTAGATTATCTCAACATAGGTGGGGAAGTAGAAGTGGAGCTGTATTAAGGATAATACATATTCATTAGCTTAGCCTTTGATATAAGAATATAAGTTGAAAGTATGTTAAAACTTTAGCAGAGGGGGCCGGCCCCGTGCCTGAGTGGTTAAGTTTGCGTGCTCTGCTTCAATGGCCTGGGGTTTGCCGGTTCAGATCCTGGGCGTGGACCTACACACTGCTCATCAAGCCATGCTGTGGTGGCATTCCACATAGAAGAACTAAAATGACCTGCAACTAGGATATACAACCACGTGCTAGGGCTTCAGGGAGGAAAAAAAAAGAGGAAGATTGGCAACAGATTTTAGCTCAGGGCCTATCTTCCTCACCAAACAAAAGCATACATTAAAAAAAAGAAATGAGGTAAAGAAGAGACTTAAAAAAAACTTTAGCATAACATTGATATAAGTAACACATTAAAATACATTAAAAATACAATACAGGAGCTGGCCCTGTGGCCAGGTGGTTAAGGTTCTGTGCACTCCACTTCTGCAGCCTGGGTTCATGGGTTTGGATCCCGGGTGTGAATCCCGGGTGCAGACCTGCTCCACTCTTCAGCTGTGCTGTGGAGGCATCCCACATACAAAGTAGGAGACGATTGCCACAGATGTTAGCTCAGGGCTAATCTTCCTCAAGCAAAAAAAGAGAAAGATTGGCAACAGATGTTAGCTCAGGGTGAATCTACCTGACATTAAAAAAAACAAAAACCTACATTAAATATTTGAAATAATTATAGATGTAAAATTTGTTGTTAGAAGACATTTTATGGGTGTTTAAATTTTACTGTCACATTTTCAAAGTTTCTCCCACTGAATTATTTTTATAGTTTCCTTTACAAGGTAGTTCAGGTATATTTTTAAATTGTAAAAAGGGAAGAGAGAAGTGATACAATGATACATTTTTTGTTTATGGATCTATTTTCGTTTCTTAAAGTATGGCTTGATTTTATTTTCCTAGAGTTCTTTTGCAGCTTTATGGTACCTGTCTGTTTAGTTCTGTGTAATTTTAAAGTTCCTCTTACTAGAAAGAAATAAGTGAGGAGGTTAGCATTCCATTTGTTCCATGTGATTTGAGCTCCCTTTTAACTGAAATATTTTCCCATGTAATAAAGAGTTGAGAAGTGGTTCGTAAAATATTATGATTTTGAAAATGTCAGCATACTAGGTTTAGTTATAATGACTTGTTTGGCATGAGCCTTTGTAGTAAAGTCTTTGGAGGCTGTGTAAATAGTTTTATATCCGTGTGATAATCTCTGAAGAACTAGAACTTAAATTAAGGAATGTGTCCTGTCTTTCTAGCTTTGAATTATGATTACATCATGCCTATTTTACAGTGAAGAATGTTCAGAGACCAATAGGTTTCCCCTGTATGTAAGATATGAATATCGTATTGGAATTTAGTGTTAAAATTAAAATTACCGTATGGTTAAAATGTCATTTGCTCTTTGTCCTTTGGTTGTGGTTTTAAGGGAAAGCGTGGTTTAAAGGGGAAAACCATAAAAAGGTAAATCCACCCCCCCCAAAAAAATCTTTAAAATTCAAAAATTTATTAGTAGGCCTTTCCTGGCAGAAATGGAAATGGCCAATATGTGTATGAAAAAATGTTTACCATCATAACTAACAAAAGGATACGTAGACTTAAATAACATTTTTTAACTATCAGATTGGCAAGTTTTCGTTGATAGTATCCCGTGGTGATAAGGGGACAGAGGAAATGGCATTCTCGTGTATGGTGGTAGAGCGGGTTCTTACGTTCACGTAGACACTGAGACTCTCACGACTGCCGTGAGCCACGTCTGGCCCCAGTTGCTCAGAAGGATGGAGAGAACCAGGAAAGGCATCCTGCAGGCAGGACAGCCTCAAGCGCTGGCTCCTCACGCGGAGCCTTCAGGACACTCCACACAGCTGTGCACACAACCTTCTGAAAGCTGTTCTCTTTGGTACCCTAGGGGACAACTCAGGGGCTAAGGAGGGAGGCTCATCTTGGTGGATGTGGGAGCCTCCCTGGCTCAGAGCCTCAGCCCCCAGGAGCCAGGATCTATGTAACTGCTCCACAGCATGGCTTCCCAGTGCCCTGCAGGGCACGTGCTGGTTGTGAGTCCCTGATAAATATGGAACAGAAACTATGGCTTAGTGGTAAAGTGAGAAAAGTCACATAAGCATATAGTCTCATCTTCTTTGTTGGAATTTAGATGCCACCCTTCAGCTCCTTTTGTCAGGTTATGGGTAGGTCAGTGGGTACCATCACTGCTTCCTAAGGGATTTTTAAAAAAATATATACAATTTCCTCTCCACCTTCCACGTAGTAGTATGCCTGCCTCATGGCTTATCTTTAACATCATTCCATCCACTAATAGTCTTGCCACTCTACTTGTTGGTTCAAAAAATGTGAAACAAATGTTTCCTCAAGGAGTGTATGGTATTTGGAGGCATATATAGGGATGAAAAGTAAAATATGTTTTGAACTGTACTTTCAACAAAATAAGAATTGTGTGAGGAATATTCAAAGAAATGTTTATCGCATTGGTTACCTGCTGTTTTGTATGAGTTGTGTCTCTTACTTGCCCTACAAATAGATGACAGAGAGTTGGTTGACCCTATGGCAGTGCTGTGTGCTACAGAAGACCAGTCTTTGGGACTTCAACTGGGTTGCTAGTCCTGGTCCCACCAGGGGCTGTGTTATCTCGGAACTCAGTTTCGTCATCTGTGAAGTGAATGGATTAGATGAGATAATCTCTTAAGATCTTTCTCAACTGAAAAAGCCCTTAAGATTTATGTAATTTCTAACTTTAACGTTTATGATGATAAAGTTGCTGATAGTTTTGTGTTTTCTCTTTCAGTTTATATCTGTTCAAACTAGGAATAGCACCCCAGATCCAAGATTTGTTGGGCAAAGTAGACTTCACAGGTACTACTCTTTATCTTTGTAGTCTTTTTACAATGTAGTTCTTAAGAAAATGTACCAGTATCTCTTTCATTCTGATATTGATTCCTTTTATCCCTCTATATTGATCAAAGGAGAAAACCTAGTATCCTGTTTGTACTCGACCTGACTTCCTTTTCCCCACATTTCCAAAATGAAGAACTGAGGCTGGCTTCTTCCTAGGGTTCTTGTTTAGAAGTGGCCCCACCTTTTTGATGAAGACATTTCATGATGCAAGTATGCTCATTCCTGACTCCATCTCTGTGGCTTTCTTTGATTTTTGTTGTTGTTGTTGTTTTCAGAGGAGGAAATCAGTAATATGAGAAAGGAACTTGAGAAATACGGAATACAGATGCCATCTTTCAGCAAAATAGGTGGTATTCTGGCTAATGAACTGTCTGTGGATGAAGCTGCGTGTAAGTCTACTTAAAATCTGAACTTGCCATTGACATCAGACTTGCCTGTACTTGACTTTGGTGATGAGAAATAGAATATTTATAAGATACTTTAGGCACCCTAAAAGTTTTTATTATATGTATCATAGATCGTTAATTTGAGCATAGCAGAACATAACCAAGTACTTGATTTTGGACTTTAGATACCCACTTGTGCAATGTGAATTAAGAAGTTCCAGAAATATCTTCATCCTCCAAAACATTTCTCTGCTTTCTGCATCCTTAGCTGTCAGTGGTGGGTTAGGTACTCTGCTCTGAGTCTTTCAGGGCTGTGGGTTAAACTGCAGACGTCTCTTGGAAACGTGTACTTTAGAAGTGTCTGTGTCACCCTTTGAACCCCCACTGGTTGCCATAGTGCTTAGTTCATTTCAGCCATTCAGTGCAAGTTGAATAAATAATAGGGGTTACATAACAGATGCTGAGACAGGACCCGAGACAGACGGGCAGGTGGAGAGGTTGTCGAGGGTGCTCTGTGATGTGTCTGAGGTCTCTTTTGGCATGCTTGCTGGAAGCCAGAGAAGAAAGTAAAACTGCATAAGTGTCAGTGCAACTGTCCATATTATCTTCTGTTGATAAAAATCTTTTTTTCTCTTTACTTTTCAGTGCATGCTGCAGTTATAGCCATTAATGAAGCTATTGAGAAAGGAATCGCGGAGCAGACCATCGTAACGCTAAGAAACCCAAATGCAGTTTTAACTTTAGTGGATGATGACCTGGCACAGGAATATCAGAAGGAACTCTGGGAAGCCAAAAAGAGAAAAGAGGAAAATGCAAGAATGAAGGTATTTAATTAGATTCTCAGTAATAAATGTGGTTATGAGTTGCTGGTTTGAAAAAGCCTTAATGTGAAAGGTGATACTTTGGGTTTCTCTTTTTTTGCTGAGGAAGATTTACCCTGAGCTAACATCCATGCCAATTTGCCTCTAGTTTTTAAATATGTGGGCCACCAGCACAGCATGGCCACTAGTAGAGCGGTTTAGGTCCACGCCAGGAACCAAACCTGGGCCACCGAAGCAGAGCACACCAAACTTAACCACTAGGCCACAGGGCTGGCCCCAAAAGTGATACTTTTAAATCATCTGGCTGTGGTCTTCATAGCCATAGGCAGTTGGTTTGGCTGAAATGTACAGGTTGAAGAAGACCAGGCACTATGTAAGGAAATTAGATTTCCTTGTACGATGACTATTAGAGGTTCAAGAGTTGACGGCCGTGTCGTAAGCCTGGCTCCTTCCCTGGGAGGTGTAGCAGTGGCAGCTGAAGCTCTTCCCTTCGCAGGCGTCACCAGCAAACCCTCTGTTACCCAGCTTACCTTTAGATCTGTTAGTACAGGTTGACAATTCCATGTGGTGAGGTTTAGAGGGGATATTTTGAATCCCGTCTCCTCGTATTTTCCCAAGAGTTTACCCTCAGATTTGAGGAGGTTTCCCTCCTCAGCAAGGCAGCGGCTCCTGATCCTACATCACACGTCCTGCCTCCCTGTCCAGCATCCTTGAAGACTTGTCTGCGCTCAGACCTTCCACTTCCTCCCCGCTTTCGTCTCCTGAAGTTCTGGCCATGTCAGCTTCAGCTCCGTTACCAAAAGTAACCGCTTGGTCTCACCGCCTGCTCTCCCTGGCGGCTTCCACCTCCCTGCCCCGCCTGCCTTGGGATCTCTGCTCCCCCAGCTTGCGCGCTTCTTAGCCGCATGGTTCTCCTCTGCATCTCTCAGTGTCTCTTCCTCCTCCTCCTCCTAAATACAGGGATGCTTCAAGGTCTGGCATTGGATCATTCTGTCTCTGTCTTCCTCAATCAGGCTCATCCACTTGTTGAAGAAATCTGCTGTCAGCTTGATACCAGGCCCCTCTAATGCTCCTCCAGATAGCTTCATCTCTGTCCCACAGGCCTTGCCCCCACCATGTCAGAAGGGTACTCATCTCTGCCCTTCTCGCACGCCTGCCCTTTGCTGGCCTCCCTTTGGAATGACTCCCACATTGTTTCAGAACTCTGTTTATGTCCCCTGTGTCCTCTCCATCACTGTATCCTACTGCCTGCTCCTGCCAGGCTTACATCCATCACCTACCTTCTAGTCTCACTGCTTTTGTCTCAGGACTCTTTCAGCACCTTCCTCATGGGTCTCCCTGCTTCCTGTCATTCTCCAAGCCAACCCCTCTCCGAGCTAGAGATTCCAAAATTAATCTTTGGCTACAGATCTGATGTTATCCCACCAGAAACCTCCCCTGATTCCCTACTGCCGACTGAGTTCAGTACAGGTCCTTCACTTGGCCTAAAAGGCCTGTAGGGTACCCAGCTGACCTCCCCATCCTTTTGGCTAACCCAGGACACACACTCAATGCTGTAGCCTGGCGTGCTGAGCTTTCCTGCCTTTGCCATCAAACCCTGCTCCCTCTTCTCTTCTCTCGACGCTGCTCTCTTCCTCCAGGGCCTCCTCAATTGTTGTCTCTCTTTAGAACTTTGTTTCTAACTGATACGTACTTCTCCTATAGAATCTATTCTATGTATATTTATTATTTGTGTTCTTGATTTTATTAGATCGAATCAAATGGAATTTCCAGAATTGAATTGGTTTTGATCTACAAAAAAAGCACTATCAAGTGGGCCAAGCTGATGTTTTCCACATTAGACAATTACGCCTTTTCAGAGAGTCGCTGGGTCTGTTGCCGGGTGTGTCTAAGCCAAAGGCCCTGCACAGAGCAGGTGCTCCTAAATGCTGGCATTGACTTCAAATGAAAACTCATGAATGGTTTTTATCACTCTTTGCATTTTTGCTTTGGAATATTGATCTTGGAAACATTTTATTTAACCTCAGGATTCAATGAAGACTTTGTTTTGCAGAATAACTGTATTTCAGAAGAAGAAAGAGACGCATATGAAGAACTGTTGACACAAGCAGAAATCCAAGGCAACATCAATAAAGTCAACAGTAAGTAAGAGCACGTATGACAGGAATGGACACTTCTATAAGACACAGACTTTCCTGGTCAGAATCTTAGCAAAGCTCTCAAGTTTTGTATCCTTGTAAAACTGCTTTACACAATGGAAAATCCACTGAATGTCAATGTCACTCTAAATTATGCTGCATCATCTGACATTTCCCACAGGACTTTTTTGGTGAGCTCGCCCCACTTCATGCAAAGTATGTTGAAGCCAGTTTAACTGTACCTTCCTGTTTCGTCACAGGTCTGGTGTATGTTGTATTTTGAACCTATCCTTTATTGGGGTAATACTGAAGGTTACTTAGTCAAAGATTATGACTTGAAGATTGTCATTCCTTGCCTATGATTACGTGGTGGCATGCCATTGGAATTGTAGAAGATACTGTTGACACCTCCGCTCTTCAGACTTCCCAATCGTCAGTCTGCAGTTGGGGAGGCTTGTTTTCTTATAGCTCGTGTGGCTTTAGTGCAAGTGCGCGGGACCCGACAGGCCGATGGAACCGCAGGGTAGCGGGCTTGACTCTCACGTCCTTGAGACTCTGTGGTGCTGCACAGTTCACTTCTTCTTGGTGCCCAGTTCAGTTGTGTGACTACGAAGAACACAAAACTCGGGTTATTGAAATAAGCTCGTGCAATTAAGTACGTTAATCTCTTTATTAGCCTTTTCCCCCCTCTCTAATAAAATTTATTTTTACTTGAGGCAGGAAGGCATCCTATTTGACATTTATAGGTCAACCTCAATAACCCATATATACCAAAAAAACGAATACATGAAAGACCATTTAGCCTATTTAATAAAGCTTGTGAACCATTTGCCAAAGTTAAACTTAGAGTGACCTCTAATTACCAATTATCGCAGCCCTAAACCCTGCCCTTGATTTGACCTCCTAGGTGAGCTTTGAACGTTCTTCACTGCTCTTACCTTCAAAGAAATGCGCCCTATAGGTGTTACCCGGAGGTTTGCTCCTAACTTGCAGGTAGAGAGCATCCTAAAGGCTTCGAGCAGTAATCATGGAGGCCGGGAGAAAACGGATGTGAGCATCTTGGGGTCAACCACTGAGCAGGTCTGACAGTTTACCGCACACAACTGCTGAGAGCTCAGGGGTAACTTTTTCAAGGGAACATGTTAAGGTTTTGGGATACGTGTTCCTATCCTTTTATTCTTAGTAAATTTTGAACATTTTGGTGATGATACATGAAGCACCATGTCCAGTTTGTCTTTCTGCTCTATTTGGAAGCTGAGAATATCATTATGCTTGACAGAAACGAATTACAGGAAGAAATTAATCTTGCCAGTGAGACATCTGAGGTCCAGAAGCTTCGTGAGGGAACGGTGCCACAAGCCTTTCGCCATCCTTTATTTTTGAAATGTTTATAACCTCTAACACAGATTTCTTTTTCATGTTAAATAACGTGCCTTGTGTAAATGTTTTCATACTTTTCTCAATGACGTAATTTCCTGACTACAAATTTAATGCCAAATTGGCTGTGCTTTTTTTTTCCATTTTTAAATAAAATGTGAGATGATTAGCACTAACGCATAACTAGCTCAAATTATGAAGGGCTTTGCAGTTTATAATGGCTTTAAATGGGGAGAACATGATTATTCTGAAGTTTTTGATCTCTCCTCCTCTGAAAATTTATAGTCTGGTAGAACTAAAATAGCTTTGAAAAAGCCCTATAAAACGTATTTTAGTCAGTGACATGACAATGAGGCAATTGTATGCTTTCAAATTCATAAGAACAGCTACTTGACGAGCTTTCCCCCAACCACGTAGGTTATTCTCTTAAAATGTTAAGGTGTCTACATTTGCAGCAGCCATAGTAACGGAATAAGTCACAGCTTCCGTGGTAATGTCACTGGATCTGTTGGCAGAGGCTTCAGCTTTGTACGAAGGGCAATCATTTAACTGTTGGGTTTGGCATGTGCGTTCCATTCATTACATGACGTGTTCTGCTAGGATCAGTACTGGAAATTGTGTTAAGTGCAGAGTATAAAAGAGTGATTAAGCTTACTTTTTTTTTTTTTTTAGAAGAAATGGTTCATTAAGAGTGTTTTAAGGATATGATTTTCTGGAAATATTTTACCATCCAGTTGTGCAAACTGATATAATAGAGTTTTCAAAGGTGAATAAAGATCCTCTCCAGAGAAATCAGAGACACAGCTGAAAGGCCTTAGGAAACTTTAGGAGAAAAGCACACGTCACCAACAGTCACTGATCTTCCTTTCTAGAATTCTTTCACTTGTCATATTAATTCTAAGAACAGAAAAAGGTGTTTGGGTTCTTAGGGTCCTTCAGAATCCGTGTACGTTTTTGAGGATGTGGCATGAAGGATTGCGTTCATTGTGTTTCCTGCTATTTGAATGATGTCTCTTAGGAGAAAGGATATTGAGCGTTGCTCCTGGTGAATGCAGTTAGAGAAGATAAATTGTCATCTGTTAAAAAGGTTAGAAGAATCTTAGCTGCAATCTAGTCATGTATTAGGGAGACAGATTAACCCTTGAAAAGCTCTAGAAATCTATGGGTGTGTATTATTTCTACGACCCTGAAGCCTTGTTTGTAGGGCAGAATCCTGCGGTTCTGTCCGGTGTGCTGTTGCCTGGCGGCAGAGGTCGTCACTCTCTCTTCCATTTGGTCAGCAATTCCATTTCTGTTTTCTGAAAACTAGGCTGAGTCTACTGTCCCAGGCATCTTCAGTTTTGCGTTTTGGTCACTAAAATCCAGGTCTTCATAATCTGAATACTGCAGCTGGTAGAGACATCACAGAGCTTATGGTTGGGTCAGATCATGGAAACCAAGGCATTTCTGTAATAAGGGCTATTTGGGTTTTTTTTTTAGGTTAAATGTTACTAGCACAGACTTATTTAATCATACGAATTTTGGTTGTAATATTTTTAAAACATCTGAAGTTATTTTTTCTTAAGAATCACACTTCACAGAACACGAGCGTTGAAGGGAGGATGTTCTGGGAACTCGCCGTCACTGTTAAGCAGCATGGTGACTGAGCGCCTCCTGGGATTCCCCCAGTGCTGATTCAGAGGGAGGGTCAGCAGTAGGGTGAGACTTGCTTCTGGTCCTCACGGAGCTTCAGTCTCCTTGGGGAGGCAAAACTTAGACACAAGGAGTGTTACAACTCTAAAGACTGTGAGGATTCGCAAGGTGTGAAATCCTCAGGGACTGGAACAGTGTGAAGGCTTCATGGAAGAGGTGGGACCAGAACTGGACGGGAGGATTTTGTGGGGAAGTGATGCTAGGCAGGGAGATCTCATAACTCCAGCTCCGTCATTACGGAGGTGCTTTCAGAGACGACTCCAAGGGTTGGACGGACTTCTGATGATGGAGCTGCCATTTCCAAGGCTTCGCCTGCCTTCCAGCTGCAGCTTTTCAGAGTTAATGGAGAGGGACTGCTTAGGTTCTAATCCTTGGAAAGATGGGCTGGTTGGGTGGGGCTGCAGTGGGAAAAGCAGACGTTCTGATGGACTGTGACCCCATACCCACCCCCCACCCGCCCAGGGCTGGCCGCTGTGGACCACATCAATGCTGTCATTCGGGAAGGCGACCCCGAGAACACACTGCTTGCACTGAAGAAACCGGAGGCCCAGCTGCCTGCTGTTTACCCCTTTGCTGCTTCCATGTATCAGAACGAGCTCTCCCACCTCCAGAAACAGAACGCCATGGTGAGTCAGAGGAGACTCCACGTGCGGGCGCGGGAATTCTGGCCCCAGGCCGTGAGGAAGGCTGGTGAGGAGAGGTGCGTGGGAGTGTGGCAGCTTTAACCTGTGCCACTCCTTGCTCTCATTGGCCTCCCTGTGCAATCCCGTGGCCACCTTCCTCTTTAACTGCCGCTTTTCATCTACATGAAGATTCTAGAGCATAGTTAGGAAATGCAGACGGCGCCATACAAATACACACTAAACACAGGTTGTTCTGATTCTCTGTGCAGTTTTTGAAGAACTTTGGATAATTTTTTAACTCTACTGAAATGTTTTCTTATAATAGGTAATGTTTTTTGGTGTAGAAAAATAAGCTCTGAATCTGCAACCCAGAACATTAGCACCAGGGCTTTGATTTTTGTAAATTTATGCTCCTTAATATGGTAATAATATTAAATAGTAATATTCATATACGAGTACGGTAATTAAGAGCATGTATACTAGCACAGGATTAAGCCAAACAAGGGAACAGAATGAAAAGTACTATAAACAGAGCCAAGAATTTAATATATGACAGAGGTAGTATTTCAGAAAGTGGAGAAAGGAAATCTTACAAGTGTACTGGGAGGCTTTAGGGAGAAGAAGAGGAAGAAAAAAAAAGATTTACAACAGATGTTAGCCTAGGGCCAATCTTTAAAAATAAATAAAAATAAATTGAAAAAAAGCCTCTGTAAATGTTTGCATGAATTAAAAATAAATAAAAGCATATACACTAAAGGGCTTGAGTGGTAGGATTTATTTTCTTATTCTTGCTTCTTAAGACTTCCTATGTTTTCTAAATAGAAATACACTATTTCATAAGAAAAGCAAAGTTAGTTTCTTGAATTGCACTTAGGTTCTCTCATGAGAATTTTCCCCATTTCTCTAGCTTTGAAGCCCAAGTCTGCTCACACTCCAGCACAGTCGTTCTTCCTCACTAGTCAGTAGTCAGACTTGGTTTCCAGCCCCATCTCTTTATTTTTCCTTATCCTTTCTGCCGTACACCGTGTTAGATATTTGTGGACAGTTCACCAGAACCAGCTGAGGAGGTGAATCTCAAATGATTCTGTTCTGCTCTTTGCTTGTAATATCATACCTTCCTTATGTGTTAAAGTTGTAGCTAATGCAAGATATTGGGGTAAAATTTACTTACATGCTCCCTAAAATAACTCCTCTTTCCATTTGCTTTGGGAGGCAAAATTATGCTTTGTTACTTTAAAATCAATTTGCTGTGGGATTTCTGTGGTTACATATAATGTCCTAAATGTAAAGACACATATCAACCTTTTTTGGTAATTTGTTTCATGCTGCCTTTAAAAGTTCCTTCAATCTTTTGGAAGGAATAACCATTTTGAAGTTGGGTCAAGTCAGCATAAAATGGTTAAATGGAAGAGAATGTTGAAGGGGGAGGGTGTTCTGAAATCTAAGATGTGTCTTTTAAATCTGCCAAATCCAGATTTATAAATCATGTAAATCTGGAGATCCTTACGTGATTTACCAAAAGATATACCTCACATTACTTCAAATATCTAGACCTTATGGCACATTTTTAAATTTCTACGCAATTATAAAAATGTTACTTAGACTAACTTGTTTGGAACTAGAATCAATATTCTTGGCTTAAAAACTTTGATTTACTTTTCTGGGGTTATAACTTTTAGGTGAAATTCTCCTCTCTTTTCTTTACCCGTAATTCGAGCTGAAAATCACCAGCTATGCTAAAATCATACCTCACACTCTCAGACAGTGACAACATGATTTAATCCTTGACTTAATTATTTAGTAAGACCAAGGCTATAAGCAGCCGATAGAGCTGGGTGTAGGAATCGGCTATGGGGGTATACCCGATGTTTGTGGAATCATAACTGTGGTTGTAATTAACTCAGTCCCCAAAATGGTCCTCTAAGGAAAAACCAGAAGCTATTTACCTGTTCTTTAAAGCCAATGAAAAATAGGTGGCCAATGAGTTGTCTTTCTCCTGGGTTCTCAAAATCTTTACTTGTCATTGTTCTGTGAAATGTGCATTCTAAACCCCGTCACATACATGAGGTGTGTGATCTGGGGAACTTATCTTGCTGTATGTTTTCCGACAGAACTACTTGGCCCATGAGGAGCTCTTGATTGCGGTGGAAATGCTGTCTGCTGTGGCTTTGCTAAACCAGGCCTTGGAAAGCAACGATCTGCTGTCTGTGCAAAATCAGCTCAGAAGCCCAACAATAGGCCTCAACAACCTGGACGAGACATATGTAGAACGGTAAGGAAACACTTTCCAAACCTCCTTTCAAGGCAGAAATGGGTGTTTGGCAGATCTCACAAATTAAGGATTTGTTCCTTACGGAAGAAATCCATACTTCCACGCTTGTTTTCTTGAAAGCTAGTTGACTTTGTCTTTCATTACAGTATTCCTTTTAGGCATACAAAAAGTATAAAAATGATCATCCCGTGGCAATTACTGACTGGCTTTGTCATTAGCAAAGATTATTTGATAGGCTAAAAATTCAAGAACTGTACAAAAGATACCTTCCCTTGGGCTTCTTTAGGAGACAACAGAATGTAGTAGAAGTGTTGGAAGCCTCTTAAGAATCATCCGGTCCAATTCTCTTATTTTACCCATGAGGAAACTGAATCTGTATTTATGGACCCAAAGTTTGGCGACTGGCCCCAAACCCCATTCTTCTTTTTAAACCAAAGTTATCCTGAGACCACGGTAGATCACGGCAGGGAGCAATCTCACTTTAGTATCTTTCATTTCGTGTTCCTGAAATATGCTGCTAGGTAGTACAATTGATAGTATTATATAACACTATGGCAGATCTAGAGAGAGAATTAAGGGGCCAGAATAAGGAACCCAGTTAGAGATTCCATGAGGCGAAAGCCCAAGTTAAAATGAGTGATTTTCTATCCTGGATTCTTGTGACCACCAGGGGGCAGTGTCTGCATAGAGCTTGACAAAAGCTCTCTTCGGATACGATCGTGGAACTGCTCACCTAGGTGGGTGGGTAAGTCTCTTGGGTCATGTACAATTGTACAGGAAAAATAAAGACTTCATAGATTTTAAAAAATGGTGTTTGACCACTTGTCCCTGTGGAGAATGGCCCAAAAGTAGTAGGACAGTGGGTTTTCCTTGTTTTTAGTCTTCCTGGAGAAACTGATACTCTTGTGCTACTTAAATTTGGCCACCTGGTTCATATAACTCCTCAGAGTCTATTCCCAAGGTGATTTATTTCTACCTCCATATCTCTATTAATGGCACCATCCTTTCCTCCAAGCTTGAGAAGCCTCAGGTTTGACTTGAGTTGTCCTCTGCCCTCCGCCAGGCACCCTGTGCTGTCAGCAGCCGGCCCACCCGTCTCCCCGCCAGCAGCCAGTCTGCATGCGCTCCACCTCTAAAATGTTTCTGTTTCCCGGTGACCACCTCATTTAGGCTTTTCACCTTTGCTCTGTAATAGCCTCCAGAGTGGTCCTCCTACGTCTTTTCTGTCCTCATTCATTCTTGCCTAACCAGGCCTTGTTGCTGGCTTTCAGTGCTGGCGAGGAAACAGAGCTGGTCCCTGCCGTATGAAGCCTATGGGGCCCTGATGGGGTGTCTTGATGAGATCATTGTCAAGACTGTCCCACAGATTAGCATCCCTGCCCACTGCCTTCTAAATGATGGTAACCCTCCCTCCAAATCACCATTTTGATTATCAAAATTCCTCTCCTCCTCCACCCCAATTTACAAATAACACATCAAGGCAGTGGTCCCACACCCAATCTGAGAACCACCTTTATATGCATGGTTTTTAACTGGGGCCTACAGATACAGCCTCAGAGTTCAAGTATTCTGTATAAGAAACTTTTAGAACTTGCGTTTGTTTTAATAAGCTTTTTAAAATTTAAGCACTTCGTGGGGCACGGATGACCCCACACTGACATGAGATTTCAGGGCCCCTCTGGTTCTTGTGCTCACGCTTGCATTGGCCCCGTGTGGTCCTCTGCAGCCTCAGCATTCCACTTTCAGCATCAGCTTTGTAACCTGGGTTATTGGAAGCCCAGGTTTGCAGGTTTCCAAGTTTAAGAAACACTGCTGTGTCTGGCCCATCCCTGTCATTGTACAAGTTCTTCATAGCACAAGGGTGCTGGGCAGGGCCACCTTGATGAATTCTTACAAAGTCTCAACCTATTTACCACAGCTTCTACCCTTGGGGCCCTGTTTTCCCAGAAAGACTGTTTTGTCTAATTCTCACAGAAGTGACATAGAGTTGGCATTGGCTCTGGGCACACACTGTTCCCAGATTAATTGTTCTGAAATGTAGCTATGTTTATCATGCTATTTGTTGCCTGTTCTCATCTGAATTAAGAACAGACTCCTCACTCTGTTGTTCTGAAGTTAGCTCCAGCTACATCCCTTCTCGTATTTTGCACTCCAGCGGGCTGGAGCCGAACCCACTGGCCTCTCTGCTGCTGTGCATGCTCCTCTCACTGCCCGGAACATGGTGCCTGTCACCCACCTCTGCCCGGCACAGTGTTAGAGCTTCTAAGCCCTGCCCACTGTAGATTATTCTTCCATGAATTATTTCCATGCTTCTCCCCACCCCAGCTAATGTCATCTATTCTGAGAATACCGTGATGTAGTTAGAGGAACAAAAAATACCTGAGTTAGACTCTTTCTAGCCAAGCCCTTCCAAGCACAAGAACAAACACAACAAAAACACCTACTCTGCGTCTGCAGAACAGTTTTGAGGATTAAGTGCTTGGTTCAGCACCTGCCCACACCAGGGAGGTGTGCACCATTAAGGCTTTCCTTCCTCCTCCCTTCCTGAGAACCCCGTCACTTCTACTCTCGTGAACTCTCTCTGCTTTCACGGCCTTTCCTGTACTCTGCTTTTGCACCTTTTTTGCATTGTTGCCTTCTCATCCACTAGACGGAAAGCTCCTTGAAGGCCAGGCTGCACCTTGCTCGTCCTGAAGTCCCTGTGGTGCTGCTTCGTGCTTTGCACAGAGTTAGCGCTTGATAAACATCTGCTGGACTGAACTGGAGTCTCAATCTTCTCAAAGCTTCCTCAGTCTGTGACAAATATCATCTTCCGAGTCTGTCCATAAGAGATGGTGAGGAGAGCTCTGAGAGCAGTGGGAGGAGGATGCAGACCTGTTTGAGTCAAGTACAGACTATTTTCCGAAGTTGACACCTTTGGTCCTAGAAACTAATGCATGGGAAAGCCTGTGGAGCTCTGTTATGTTGCTCCTAAAATCTTTTCCCTTTGACTAGTGTTTGTTCATTTCTAAAGAAATGATGGGTGATTGTGGTTTTTTCCCCCACATTCGCCCTTAAGCTTTCTCATTTTATTCCCATGGGTCATCATTCAGATGTGAAGTGTGTGACATGCCTGTGAGGATTTGGCGCTTTATTATAGAATGGGCCCCATCCATAAGGGATGCTAACCAATGCAAGTTGCCATTTATCCATAGTATTATTGTGGTCAGAATTCTTTATTATATATTCCTAGTATAACAGGGTATTGTCTTGGACTCCTGATAACTCCTGGTAAGGGGGAATCTCACGCGTGGCATTTACCAATTTCAGGCCTGCATTGGGTGATGCCTCTTTCAGCCACAGATGATGAATCCTCCATACCACTCAGTATTTTGAATGATGTTTTTCTCTCTCAAGCTACTCTCTGTGGAAGACACCTCCATGCCACCTTGAAGCATGCAGAACTTTGAGAAAATTTGTGACACTGGGAAAACAGCTTTAGGCTCAGTGTGATACTACTTCTTTTAACTTCTGCTGTTAGCAGATCCACAAGTGTAGTCAGAAATCAAACTGCGAGGTGAAGCAGCAGAGGATTGGTCCTTACTTCCCTGATGTCAAGACGCAAAAGCAAACTAAACTATCAAGTTTCTTTACTTCGGGCTGGAATAGCTCGTGTTAGCTTATGGCTGTGACATTGGTTCTGTGATTTTTATATGGGAAAAGTGATTATCGAGAAATGAAAGTTTCTTAGTAATATATCATGATGGATCATTTTTTTTCCCTAAAATTTCCCAAGACAAGAAAAATAATTGGAGTGGTTGACCGAAACTCTGTTTTCCAGAGGGCTGTGCAGAGTGAGGAGGGTTAAGGGTCAGAAGTGAGGGGTAAGAGTGGTGGCAGTGAGTGGACACAGAAGAGAGGTGGTGAGTGGCTGCCATGAAGCCTTAGGAGAAGTGGGCAAGTGAGGGGGAATTTTAGGGTATCTGATTCAGCATGCACCATCTCTTCAAGAAAACATGCAGGGAAGATGGGTGTTATTCATCAAGGCTTCTGGAACTGCCTTTGCATTTTATTTGACTTCTCAGTGGGCATATTAGGCCTCAAGGTAACCCAGCTATGTTAGGGTTACAGTTGAAAAGTTCTCTCAAAGCTCAGATTTTGGAAGGAACAAGAAAAATAGTAAAAAGGACCCTTGATGGAAAGGCTGAGAACCACGGTAATTCTGAATTTTATCACATGACAGTCATCTGGAGACTGAGCAGAACCAAGACATGCAAAGAGAAGCAAAGTTAGTAACTGAAGAGAAAGGTGATTTCACAGGGCTGAGAGCCCTGGGCTTTTATGCTTGAGTTAGGTACAAGGTTAGATTTGGAGGAACTCTAATTAAACAGCATTTGTATATGGAGATATTTTTAAGGAAAAAAACACAATCAGTATAAGTGGGTTTGCTGTATGTTGACAAAGCTCCACAAGACAATTTCACTTGCTCTTCTGCTCTCTGACCTCGTAACATCTGTATTTGGCCACGTGTGTCAAGTTTAAGATGCATGACATGAACAAAGAATGACAGTCTCTGACCGGTGCCATGGTCTTTTCTCGTCCACAGTTACGCAAATGCACTACTCTCCCTCAAACTGGAAGTCCTCTCCCAAGGGCAAGATAACCTGAGCTGGAATGAAATTCAGAATTGTATTGATATGGTTAATATTGAAATTCAAGAAGAAAATGACCGTAAGTATGGAATGCTTTCCTTCTCTAGGATCGTGGGAGAATAGGGTGTCTGGACAACTTAGTTCTCTAGATGAGGGCTGCACATTTTTGCCCGTGGAGCCCTACGAGAGCTCACTCCCCTAATATGTATGTAATTGTTGCTTTATGATCACAAATCATGGTGATTTGCTGTGATTCTAGAAATTACGAGCTACCAGCATGAAAGTGGACAATCCCAAAAAGTTCTGCTCTGAAACCTGCTTAGTCAAATGTCAGCTTGCTGCCTTATCATTTGCCTCTTGGTTATAAAATAAGAGTGAAGAATGAGGAGCTGTGTAACTCAGCAATCAGTATATTCATTGCTTTTCTGTACATAAATTACCAAGTTCAAGCTGCCTTTTCCACCATAAAAACAAACAAGCCAATGCCATCTTCTTTGGCTTTCTCCAAGCAATTTGACACTAGGTTAGGATTGCTGATGTCATTGACTTTCCTTCTACACTCAAGCTTTAACTTATTTTTCTAACTCTCTTGCACTAACTTTGCTGATAGGATAGGCAGATACTTCTCTCAGAAGTTTATGATGTTTTGTTCTAGTATGCTTTGGCAAGATCTTAAATTTAGTCTTCTAATGCTATATCTCTCTTTGTGATACTAAAATCACTGTTGAGATAAAACATATGACTTTGTTAGTTAGCAAATTGCATTTGCATAGAAGAAAACTTTCTTCTCTCTCTTCGCTATTTCCTGTGTGCAACATCAAGGCCGGCTTTGGTTTCTTGTTAAGCATCTTCTCACTCTAGGCCCCTAACGGAGTCCAGGTGTGCTGCCTTGACACCGTGGACCATACATGCCACAGTTACTGTGACCCCTAACCACCTTTTCAATTTTGTCCTTTCCAAGTTGTGTACAGATCTAAACTTCTGCTTTCTGTGGCCCCTGCATTTCGTTTCAGTGAGGCCTTTTGGAACCCCTGCCATCAGACAGCTTACACACAGCCCACTCAGCTCTCTTCTGACATGTTGGCTTGGGAGTTCGTGGTTCTTGCCAGATGTTAATTAAGAGGGAAGCACGAATTTGAGCAGATGTTGAACATCATCTGGGGGAGAAAATGCTGGTGTGTGTCTTGTAGCAAAGCTCAGTCCCCCAGGCCTCCACTCTGCTGCCTTCCTCCTTGACCCCCATCTCCACACTCAGTCTCCAACAGCAATGCTTTGGGTGCTTGGCTAATGCCACTCAAGGGTGAGACTCCTCTCTTTGAGTGGGCAAAACAAGGAGTCATGTTCCTTCTGTGTTTTGTAACATTTTCCCAGTCCTTTGGCAGTCCGCACAGTCCAGGTCTGTTTTGGTGATTTCTGTATGTGCCGCTTACACATGTGAAGGTGCGTTAATTCTTGGCGCTGAACAATTGTAGTTTTACTCTCATTCTTGACATTGTTTAAAACTGGTAGGGGAGTGCCATTTTTGCCCCAGGATATCAAATAGAGCCTTTGCTTTGGCCAGGAAAGAAAAACAAGTAACATTTGTATCAATTAAAAAGAAACTGGTCTTTTGTAGGTGGACGTTTTTAAGCAAAAGCCTGGTATGGCATTTATCTAGGTAACTGTGCTGTAAGTTAATTCTGCATGGGATATATCACAAGGCTATTATCACATTTCTTTTAAGCATCCTGTCCTGAAGGGCTTATGCCATAACCAGAACAATTGTTTGAGACTAATATTTCCTTTCTAGAGTTTGGGGAATTTAATACAGAAGATTTAATTCCTCTGTGTCTTGGTTTGTTTTGTTGTTTTGTCAAAATGAGGTATTTTTGTTTAAAGTTCATGAAGCATTGAGTTTGATGTCATATGTTTAGGTAATGGCTTTAAAAGGTCAATTTAAAAAAATACACCATCATGAACAGGCATGAGTTGCACAATATAGTAATCATCTGGAAGAACTGAGAATTTTTCCTGGACATCTTGAAAGCGCATTGCTCTCCCCACCCCACTCCTGCCATGCATTCCAAGGTCTAATCCTATGTCTGTATCGTGATGTGGGTAAGGTATGCAGCTAAGGGGAAATGATAAATGTGGAAGGTGAATTTAATGGAGAAGTTGCTAAACGCGTTTTCTCAGGCTTGGATGCTCTGTTGATTTCTTGCTGGAACGTTCACTTTTCTCAGAGCCATAGAAGAACATTATTTCAAGCATGTGGCTTATACAGGGAAGTTTTCTTCCTTTGAATTATTGCTTTTAAATTTTGTAGGTACTATTCCCTGTAGGTTACCTCATCTGCTGTCTCAAATACACAGCCTCTAAGAGAGTGCTCACTCTCTCATTGAACTAGAATGTTATAGCATCACCCTGTGACTTACAGAAGTGGGCCATGGACTGAGAGTCCGCAGTCTTTGCTCAAATGGGACTTCCCCTTTACTTACAAACAGAGGAAGTGATGCAGATGCACCCAGGGGTCTTCTGGGTAGGTTTGTCAGCTCCTATGAGGTCATTTACTATGACCTCAGCAGCTTGTGTTCTTAGAAACACATCAAAAACTTAAGCAGATGATTTCAGTCGTGTCAGCTGGCATGCACTCAGTCCCAGGTGATTGGCCATTAGGAACACACATTCTCTTTCTCAGACTTAATTCTGTTAAGATCGTTTTTGGATGGGGTGTTTAAAAGTCTGCCCAAGGGAGCGTCCAGAGAATGACATGAAGTATTCCGTGCTCTCCAGTTTATAAATACTACAGGGTAAAATGATGATACCTTTTATGTGGGTGGTACCCAGACTTTCCCGAGTTCTTTCAGTGTTTTTGGAGATGATGTAACTTGCGTGTTAGAGAAGTACTTTTGCTTTTTCTTCAAACATATTTAAGTAGTATAATCTGGAATAATTTCTAAGCATTTTAGGTAAATCTTGTCATTCTTAGCAAGGTGGTATTTATGGGGTGATTTACTCAGGAGATACTTAGTTAAATATTGTACCTTAATTTGAATGTCACGATGAAGATGCTTCTTGAAAATTAGAAGTGCTTATTCTATTTCATAGCATATCCTGTTTGTAAAGTGACTTGTGATTACTTTAATGAAAAATAACTGACAAAATAATGTTTGGCTTTAAGAATGTTTATTTTCTAAACTTGCTGCTTGTTAATGTTTAGCTTCTTTACTGGGTCTTGTCCGTCAGCACTAACCTGGGAAGCAAAAGCCCCCTGTGAGTTAGTATGTATATGTATGTGCATGTATGCGTGTACATATATAAACGTATATTCATGTATATGCGCATATACGTACATACGCTACAGTATTTTATGACTATTTGATAGTTTATTTTTAGTAATAAGATGTTATTGAGAAGTGGGCTCCAAATAGACCTCTTTTGCTTGAGTTTCAAAGACTTTTCCAATTCCGTAGCTTGGCTTCTGTGCTCTTTGTTCCAGGATCTTATCGTCTATGTCCTAAGATCCTGTGGTGTGGTAGAGATGGTAAGAGGTAAAACTGGTGGATATGCTTTTTCATCCTTTGGTACATCCATGAATTAGGGCTCCAGATGTTATTTGACCAGTTGGCATTATAGAAAACAATTTTTGATATTAATTAGCGATACTTGAACATAAAAATATCCCATAACATGCATAACTATGTTAACTTCTATTAACATAGTCCTACCTACACTTCCCAGCCAAATGTGGCTATTTTAACTAATTAAAATTAATTAAAATTTAAAATTAAGCTCTTCAGTCATACTAGCCACATTTTAAATGCTCAATAGTTACGTGTGGCTAATTACTGCCATATTGGACAGACCGGATACAGAACATTTCTATCATCAAACGTTCCACTGGACAGCATCAGATTGCATTGACCTAGAAATTCACTCTGCTAACACTATGGGGAACAGTTTGATTTTAAATTGTTTGATTTTTCTCTTTTGGTGTCCCTTACAAAGTGGCAAAGTAGAATAATCCAGAGAATAGAATGTATATCCAAACCTCTTTGTACTCCAGTTTTCTTTTCTGTACATCTCTGCATTAAATTCTTCCAGCTCTGGCATTCTGTTTCCATCATCCAGTGTCTTGGCATTCTTATCTGAGGCCTACACCAGAAATTAGCATTGCCGCCGCTACCTATACATAAAGTTATCCCCACTTTTTATAACGGCTTCATTGAGATATATAAAGTTGTGCGATCATCACCACTATCGAAATTCACTATCTAAGATTTTCATCACCCCAAAAAGAAACTTCATACCCATTAGTAAT
Organism: Equus caballus; assembly: GCF_041296265.1. NCBI lineage: Eukaryota > Metazoa > Chordata > Mammalia > Perissodactyla > Equidae > Equus > Equus caballus. Next base: position 104,129,904 of record NC_091697.1, on the reverse strand, counting down.
CACTGCCTTTTCCCCCTGCTCCTATCCCCTGGCAACCGCTAATCTACTTTGTTTCTATTGATTTTCCTATTCTCAACGTATCATATAAATAGAGTCATGTAATATGTGGCCTTTTGTGTCTGCCTTCTTTCACTTAGTGTAATGTTCTCAAGATTCATCCATGTTGTATCATGCATCAGTATACTTCATATTCCTTTCTAAGTCAAATAATATTCCATTATATGGATATGCATCTTGTTTATCCATTCACCAATTGATGGATACTTGGGTTGTTTCTACTTTTCAGCCATTATAAATATTGCCTCTGTAAACATTCATGTAGAAGTTTTTGTCTGAACATACGGTTTCCATTCTCTTGAGTATATACCTAGGAGTGGAATTGCTGGATCATGTGGTAATTCTATGTTTAATATTTTGAGGAACTGCCTGTTTACCAAGGTGACTGTACCATTTTCCATTCCTGCCGGCAATGTATGAAAGTGCCAATTTCACCACATCCTCATAACACTGGTTGTTGCTTGTCTTTTATATTGCAGCCATCCTAGTGGGTACAAAATGGTATCTCATTGGGATTTGGATTTGTATTTTCCTAGTCGCTAATGATATTGAGCATTTTTTCATGTGCTTATAGGCCATTTGTATGTCTTCTTTAAAGAAATGTCTATTCAAGTCCTTTTCCCATTTTAAATTGGGTTTTCTTTTTTATTGTTGAGTTGTAAAAGTTCCTTATATAAGTGGTATGTCAGATAACAGAATTTTTAAGTATTTTCTCCCAGTCTATAGTTTGTCTTCGCTTTCTTTGATGGTATCCTTTGAAGCACAAAAGATTCAATTTTTACAGCAGCCAATGCATTTTTTTCTTTTGTTGTTTGTGTTTTGGGTGTCATAGCTAAAAAGTATTGCCTAACTGGAAGCCACAAAGATTTACTCCTATTTTCTTCTAAGAGTTTTATAGTTGAAGCTTTTATGTCTAGGTCTGTAATCCATTTTAAGTTATGTTTTTGTGTATGGTATGGTGTAGGGAGTCCAACTTCATTCTTATGGTGGATATCCAGTTGTCCCAGTGCCATTTGTTATTGAAGACTATTATGAAGACCTGTTGAATTATCTTGGCATCCTTGTCAAAAGTCAGTTGACTGTAAATGTAGGAGTTTATTTCTGAACTCTAAATTCTATTCCATTGCTCTACATGTCCGCCCTTATGCCAGTACCATGCAGCATTAACTGTAGCTTTGTAATAAGTTTTGAAGTTTAGAAGAGTCCTCCAATTTTCTTCTTCTTTTTTCAGCATTGTGTTGGTTATTCTTGGTTCTTTGCACTTCCATATAAATTTTAGAATTAGATTGTCAATTTCCATTGAAAAAAGGCAGCTGGGATTTTGATAGGGGTTGCATTGAATCTATAGATCAATTTGTGGAGTATTCTCATCTTAATATTAACTCTTCTGATTCATGAACATGGGATGATTTTTCCGTTTATTTAGGTCATCTTTAATTTTTTTCAATGGTTCATAGTTTTCAATGTATATGTCTTATGCTTCTTTTGTTAAATTTACTCTTGTGTTTATTCTTTTAGTGATTATAATATATTTATAATTGAAGTCTAAGTGGAATTTTTTCCCTTAATTTCGTTTTCAGATTATCCATTGCAAGTGTATAGAGATAAAATGGATTTTTGTACCTTGATCTTATATCCTGCAGCCTTGGCTGTACCTGTTAACTAGCTCTTATAGTTTTGTGTGTGTGCACATTCCCCACCCCTCTTTCCAACTAAATCTTTGCAATAGGTGATTCTGGAGAACTTACAATGTCCTGACTTAACAGGAAAGCTTTTTCTTCATTTTCTAGGACTTGTAGCTGTAGGATACATCAATGAAGCTATAGACGAAGGGAACCCTCTGAAAACTTTAGATAGCCTCCTGTTGCCCACTGCTAAGATTAACTATGTGGACCCAGGCCTTGCCCAGCACTACCAGGATGTTTTGTCCTATGCCAAATCACAGAAATTCATGGTAAGTCTTAGCGGGTTTGTTTCTTTCAAATATGCAGACCTGGGTTGGGAAGAGGGAGGGAGAGGGAATATTTTTTACCCATTTTTCCTAAGGCTCGTGAGCTTCTTGTCCTGTCAATTGCCTGTGAATCAGAATGGAAGTAATGGGACTGTTATTTTCCTGGTGTTACACATGAGGGCGCAGCTACTCCAGAGCTGACTACTGCTTCTGTTCTTTCATTAGAAACTCAGTTGTGGGTGAGTTCTTGTTCAGAGGCCAAGTCACTGGAGATGTACTGAGCACATGCTGTGTTCGTAGCGTGGTAGATAGCATCTGGTAGGGAAAAGGGGCTACAAGCAGCATGTGATACCATTGGAAGGTTCTCTGACCTTATCCTCAAAATGCTTAGAAACTTACTGAGGCATATAGAATAAATAACAGTAGAGATAAGTATGTGGCAAAGTGTCAAAACAAGGAGTGCACAGGGTGACTCCTAGATGGTTGGTGGTGGTGTGGACTGGAATCCTAAGAGAAGTTGGTGTGGAGCTAGAACAGGAGCTGCACCTGAGAGGTAAGGAAGAGTTGCTTAGGTGCGGGGGAAGCAGGCAGGTAATGCAGTGCTAGGTGGGTGCCAGCAAGGTTTGTTCTAGGCCTGGGAGGACACTGACCTGGGCAGGGTCCCATTGAAGGGCAGAGGGTTTTGTCTGACTGCAGAGCTTGTACTGATGTTATGAGGAGTCCCACAGGTGCTGGCCACTGTTGGAAGAGTACTGTGCTGGGTGGCGAGGCTTGATGACCGTCACCTGAGCGTGGGAGTGACGCTACCTGGGACCTCACCACTTGTAGCTGCCATGCCCCCTGGTGCAAGCCTAATTGAAAGGGGTGGGCATCTCCTTTGTATAGGTCTTAGAACCTGGGAACAGCCTTACCTGGAACAGGAAAAACATCATTGGTTAGAGCAAAGATTTATTGAGTATCTGCTGTTTGCCAGGCATGATATTAGGTGCTTTATGTATATTATCTCATGTAGTCCTCATAACAGTTCATAAGAGCCTGTGAATTAAATATCGCTATCATCACCTACAGATAATGCAACAAAGACTAAGTAAGGTTTCCAAAGCTTCCCAAAAAGTAATCAGTTCTGGGACCATGACCTGGTCTGTCTGATTCAGAAACATATGTTATTGTGCATTAAGGCAGATGGAAAAGGATGTTTATTGCAGCATTGTTTGTAATAGCAAAAGACGAAAAACAACCTAAACGTCCATCAAGATGGGGCTGGTTAAATAAATTGCAGTATATCCATGCAGTGAAATACTATATGGCCATCAAAAAGAATGAGCAAATCTATATTGGACAATCTTTAATATGGATATTGTTAAATGAGAAAAGCAGGCTTCTACATGCATAAACATGGGATGCATGCCCATGGATATGTGTGCTTGGATGTGCATAAAATGTTTCTGGAAGGAGATACCTTCTGGAAGGTGAACTGGGAGGCTGGTATGGACGGGACTTCTTTTTCCCTCTGTTCTTGTACTGTTGGGATTTTTAAATTTTTTACAGAGAGCGTGTATTACATACTTAGTGTTTCTAAACTTTCAAGAAACAGTGTAAACTCATGAAGGCCAAATCCCCCAGTAACTTTTCTAGTTTCTGGAACAGGACCTACTGCCCCGATCCAGGTGTTCCTTCAAAGCCGCTAACTTTTACTCAAGTGCTTAGAAACATTTTGACGTAACCTGGTCTCCAGCAGCAAACAGAAGTGGTTGCCTTTGGGGAAGGGAATTGAGTGGCTAGGGATGAAGACGATGTATTTTTGAATCTTTTCAATTTTCTACCATGTAGTACTTGGCAAAAAAAAAATTTAATAAATAAAAATTCAATAAAAGTAAAAGAACAAAACAGTATAAATCCTATTCGCTCCACACCACTAAACGGCCTCATTTGAGGTGAAGAAAAATATCCCCTAAGGAGGGGCCTTCTGCGCTCTTAGCCTTCTGGTGGGACGGCAGCAGCCTTACCCTCTGCTTTCCCAATCCCCTCACTTAAATCATGCTCATCTGAGCCTTGCAGCAGCTATGGGGTGGGCGCCCTCTCAGCTGATGTGAGTGAACCTGAGGCTCAGGTTGAATGCCGGGCCAGTGAGCGGGAGAGCAAGACTCAAACCCAAGCCTTGTGGCCCCACATCCCAGGGGGAGGAGAGAGGACCCTGTCAACAAGGAGGAGTGGGCTGCCTCCCGCTGTCCCACTGATGGAGCCGTGGCCGGAGCACATGGCACAGCATTGGAAGATAAAGTCCTTTGCTTTGGAGACAGACAGGCACTATTCACATCTTGGCTTTGCCACAAATTAGCTAGGGATTTTAGTCAATTCACCAAAATTGTCTATGCTTCAGTTTTCACATGTGTGAAATGAGAATAATAGTGCCTGCCTTACAGGATTATGGTGAGGATTAAATGATGATATATATATAATATTAATATATTAAATGAATAATATATATTTGCATATTTATATTTTATATAATATGTTAACATATAATTCTGATAATTGTGAATATATGTGTGAGTGTATAGCATTTAGCATGGAGCCTAACACCCAAAAAAAGTGCTTCAATCATGTAGCCATATTATCGTGGGTGCCTCCGGCTGCCACGCAGGTGAGTGATGTCTGCATCACAAGGTCCTTACCAGACACAAGGTCTGCTTTGTCCACAAACCAGAGTTGGGATCCTCTGGGTACAGGATAGAGATAGACCTGGGTTCCTCTCTGCCCACAGCCACCTGGGGGTTTGTCCTTGAGGTGAGACTGACTCCCCAAAACTTTCAGGAGCAGGCAGTGGAGGGCCCCTCAAGAGCATTCCAATCTAAGGGCTCTAGATGGAGATGGAACCCCACAGGCCCTCTGGAGGGCTCTCAGAAGCCTCCCTGAGTCCGTGCTCTGCCGGCCGGCCGTTAGGCATCCTTTCTAAGTGTGGAAGCTGTAGCTTTAATAGTGTAATCAGAGAATTAAATAGGAGCCTAGGGATCTGCGTTCTAGATCAGGTATTAAACCACTTTTGGTCTATAAAATTAGGCTTTGGGGCTGGCCCCACGTCCAAGTGGTTAAGTTTGCATGCTCTGCTTCAGCGGCCCAGGGTTTCACCAGTTTGGATCCTGGGAGCGACCTAGCAACGCTCATCAAGCCATGCTGAGATAGTGTCCTACGTAGCACAACCAGAAGGACCTACAACTGGAATATACAACTATGTACTAGGGGGCTTTGGGGAGAAGAACAAGGGAAAAAAAAAAAAGGATTGGCAACAGATGTTAGCTGAGGGCCAATCTTTAAAAGAAAAAAAGAAAATTAGGGCTTGAACTATATTGGCAATAGCTAACAGATTTCAAACACTACAACTCCAAGCAACGAATCTGATTTGATTAAACTGCTATTTTTAAACACAGTTTTCTTTCTCTGTCCATTAATTTTAAAACATTCCTTTCTCAGCCCGTTCTGTTTCCCTGGGGAAAAAAAAAATCTGATTCTCTTGTTTATTTGGTGGGATCTCTGTGTTTGTTTGTTGTGTTTTTGTTTTTGAGGAAGATTGGCCCTGAGCTAACATCTGTGCCCATCTTCCTCTATTTTATATGAGGGACACCTGCCACAGCATGGCTTGATAAGCGGTGTTACATCTGCACCCGGGATCCAAACCAGCGAACATGGGGCCACCAAGCAGAGCATGCGAACTCAATGCTATGCCACCAGGCCGACCCCTTCTGTGTTTGTTTTCTAACCTCTGCTGTTGTGATACCTGAAAATTTCCAGTTTGTTTTTTAACCTCCGCTGTTTCGATGCCTGAAAATTTCTGTGCCTTGTTTTTCCATAGTCTGGCCTTGGAAAATAATGGAAGACAATTACACTACTGGTATTGACAATTTAAAGTAAAGATTGCACCCAAGTATACAGCCATTAAAAGTCACAATGGGTTGCATCTTAATAGGATGGACACTCAGTTTTGTCTGAGATTGAGGACAGTGATGTAAGTTGGTGAGGATTCTTGGTCTTTGTTAATAGTGTTTCCAGTATAACCTCATATAGGCACCAAATTCCTCTTGTCTTTTGGGGAAGGGCTGAGTAATGAGTATGTTGGCATTTACTTAGCAGAGAAGACTCTTTCTGTGTGTATTCACTGGAGGCAGTGAATTGTGAGCTATTTTAAAATTAAAAGCTTTGCATGAGAACATATGAATTATGCCCCTAAAAAAGTTCTGTTTTGCGACATATGTATTTACTGCATAATAATTAAAGTGTGCTTTTGACAAGTGAACGTTGCTGCATTTTTTCCTTAGGTAAAATTGTTTTACAGTCGATGACTTATTTGCAGAAACCAATTCCTTCCATTGAAGTTTTTGTCATCTTGAAACTTATTTTAGATTTGTTTTTCTTGATTGCTTTGGTGTTTATCTGATTCTTATTCTTCGCATAACCACACACAGACCGTAAAGGGTCTTCATGTACACGTTGTTTTCTTTCTTTTTTTTTTGTTACCTAAGTCCAATGAAATAGAACACTCTGCACATTCAAAAATATGCTTTTAAAATGTTTTTTTTATTGTTTTCTTGGTTATTACAAAGTATGTGGTCAATGCATGTTCCTACAGACTAGAAAATTCATCTCAGCAATCCTTCATGCCCTTAGCCACTAATCCCCACCTCTTATCTAATCCATATACTAAAGGAAATGGAGTCATTTACCTACAGGAATATACTGGGTGTTTATAACAAAATATTGTTTCCCTATTAAAAATTGGGCATAAAGAAGACAAATAATAGAGGTGATATTTTAAACTTCTAAGTGACCTCATGAGTATATTCTTAGCTTCCTTTTTTGTTTTTTTTTAACATGGCCAACCAAAAATGATGTTGTCCCATGCCATACAGAATACCTTGCCTTCTCGGTGTGAATTTGATGGGCTTTCATGCTGTTTAGATGCTTTGGGATTTTACTCTTTCATTCATTCCACCACATGATGTACAACGCGTGGAGCTGGGCCCCACAGACCCTGGGAAAACGTGGGCCTAAGGTTGCTACAAGAAGCTCTAAGAAGGAAGAGGACAAGTCCTTTCTCTATCATACGTGGTACTTAATAAGTGTTTATGGAATTAATATTTGTATATAAATGAACTGCATATAAGTGCCATGATAAAAAAACAAGAAAGTGCTTTGAAAGTTCAGATGAGATAAATGAATTTCTAGCTTGAGAATCAGGGAAGAATGGTCCTTTGAGGACTTCAAGAGATGGAAAGAGTTAAGGCAAACATGTTAGAAATAGGTTTCCAGTTATAGGCAGGGGCAAAGAGAGGAGAAATTGAGATCAGGGCAAAGCAAGAAGCTTCGCTAGCGCCTGTATCACAGGCAAGATTTATTGGGAAGTAAAGTTAAAAAGTCAACTCTGAATGCCAAGCTAAAGATTTATAATTTATTCCAAAGCAGTGGAGAGTTGATGGAGGTTTTTGAACTGGGAGTTTTGAATGGTGTATCCAAAGTGATACTTGAGGAAGATTAATCTGACAGTGGCTGGTGAAATGGACGACAGGCTGGCAGTGAACAGAATGGTTAGAAGGCAAAGCTGGGGTTAGGATAACGACCCTAGTGAGAGACTGAGAGAGGTAGCATCAGCTGATGAGGCAGCCACCAGCATGAGAGCTGAAGGAAGCAGAAGAATCAAAAATGATGCCAGATACTAAGAACTGAGATCTTAGCTTCTCCCTAGGCTGTGCCTTTGTCCCTTGACCCACCCTCCTCCTCTAAATCATCAAGAGTATAAGCCTCAGAGAAGGAGAGGAGCTTGAAGTACCAGTCTGGCAAATGTGTCAGTTGCCATAAAGAAAGTGGTGATATCTTTCATCTGCATTGACGTTCTTAAAATACTGATAAAGTGTGTAAAAAAAAAAACTAGTGCTTTCGTAATGGTTTATTTTGAACCACTGTTTCTTAGGTGCTCACAGATGGAGCTAGAAAATAGAGCTCCTTGCACTTATGCACATGTTATCCCAAGAATGTATGTTTTTGCAGATAGCTTTCCTTGTTCTCTAAGATGATTTCACCATTGTAAGGTAAACAGTGGAGTGATCTGTGATTTTTGACATGAGAAAATAAAGGAATGGATCTAGGCAACTGTTCAAGCTACCGAGGCACAAGGCTATGAGATAGATAAAGTATAAGCCATCGATGTTGTTGTAGTAGTAGTTAGTGTGGTGAATAATAAGGATAATATTGCTTGGAGCAAAGCAAATGGTAAAAATCATAAGAATGAGGAGACTCGTCTTAACATACCACAGCCATCTATGATCGTACGCATTAAGCGTCCGAATGATGGCTGTGTAGCAATAGATAATGACCACAAATGGAATTAAGAATCCAAAGAATGCCAAGGAGATGAAGTAATAGAGTTGGAAGGGAGCTGAGGATTTGCATGTGTTATGGACATCATGGCAGGTGGTGATACCTGGGTGGACAAGATAGTACTCCTGCTTTAGGATGAGAAATGGCAGCATGTATAAGAAAACTATTGCCCACACCAGTGCACACATTAACAAGGCATAGGTGCGCCTGGGCAGTCCCCGGTAAGTGAAAGGATGGACAATGGCTAGGTAGCGGCTGATGCTGATGCAGGCAAGGAGCAGAATGGAGCAATACATGTTGCCGTAGAAGATGACTGTGGTGGCCCGGCACATGACCTCTCCAAATACCCAGTTGTTTCCATTGAGGTGGTAGGCTATCTTAAAGGGCAGCGTGACACAAAAAAGAAAATCTGCAATGGCCAGGTTGGTGTAGAAGATGGTCATAGAGATGGACCTGGTCCTGAAGAAGAGCATCCACAGGGTCACCGCATTGGCTGGCGCACCTACTACAAACACCAGGATGTAGATGGCAGGTATCAGTTTGGTACTTAAGGAGCTGCTCAGGTACCCCATGGTAGCATTATTCACGTGGAGCTTTGAAACACTTTCTTCAGGGCACTTAATTTTAATAGTTGGGGTGGTTCCTGTCCAGCCTTCTATAGCAGAAAGGGGAAACTCTTCAAAAGAATTTGAGGGAGCTCCATGGTAGGTTTTAATAGGTAAGGTTGGCACTGCCAAGTTGTCTGCATCATTTTCCATGCCTGTAATTGAAAAGAAGTATTAACATATTATCTGTTGCTGAGCCATATCTATGGTTCAGGAGATAATAAAACTAAGTATCTTATGCTACAGAATCTCTGTACTTGTAGAATTTAAAGTTATTTTTATTTTGAAAAATTGTTATAGATCAAGTAATCAACAGGAATGCATTTAGTATGTCCCAGCACCATGCTAGCCCATGCAGGAGCGAAAACTAGGTGACAACTCGTTGCATGTAAGGAGTTTATAATACTGTTGGGGGAAAGAAAAATAGCACGTAAGACCATTATAGGCTAATGTCATATTGATTAAAAGGTCTAGGGGCCGGCCCTGTGGCCGAGTGGTTAAGTTCGCGCGCTCTGCTTCAGCGGCCCAGGATTTCACCGGTTCAAATCCTGGGCATGGACATGGCACCGCTTGTCAAGCCATGCTGAGGTGGCATCCCACATGCCACAACTAGAAGGACTCATGACTGAAAATACACAACTATGTACTGGGGGGCTTTGGGAGAAAAAGGAAAAATCTTTAAAAAAAACAAAAACAAAAGGTCTATAGGCATTCAGATGATAGATTTAGATGTTTGAGCAAAATGTCAAGGAGAAGATGAATAAGAGCAAAGATGAGCAATTTCATCAAGAGATGGAATTTAATAGACGAATACAATTCTGGTAGGTAATATATGAACAAAGGCATAGTGTGGGCGGCATGAAATCTGGGAACATCAGATAAGTTAATTCAACAAGTGTTTGTTGCATATGTATATGCCAGTGATATACAGTTTTAAATAAACTCCATCCCTGTCTTCAACTCTCAGACTAGTGAAGAAGATGCACAAAAACACATTGTCTTATGCTAATAAGGTGCATCTGAGAGATGAATTTGAATGAGTAGATTACAACCAAATCTCTGAAGGGCCTCTAAACTGTACTAAGAAATCATGTGCCCGTTCATGGATACTGGGGTTGTCCACATGCAAAATTGTGAACAGAGGGATGACCGTTGTGGTAGACAGAATGATGGGCCCCCAGAGATTCCATCTGATAATGCCTGGAACCTGTGACTTTGTTACTTTGTATGGCAAAAGGGACTTTGTAGATGTGATTAAGTATCTTGAGATGGGATGAGCATACTGGATTGGCGGCGTGGGCCAAATGTAATCACGAGACTCCTTATAAGAGTCAAAGATGCTTGAAGATGCTATACTGCTGGCTTCTAAGATGGAAGAAGGAGCCATGAACCAAGGAATGTAGGCAGCTTCCAGAAGCTGAAAAAAGCAAGGAAACAGATTCCCCCCTGGAGCCTCCAGAATGAACACAGCCCTGCCGACACCTTGACTTTAGGACTTGAACCTCCAGAGCTGTAACATAATAAATCTGTGTTGTTTTAAGCCACTAAGTTTGTGGTAATTTGTTACAGCAGCAACAGGAAAGTAGTATAACTGTGGCTTGACTTGTGTTTAAGATGACTTTGGGGAGAGTGCAGAGAATAGACTGAAAAGGTAAGAAAGGAGAGGCAAGGGCGCCTGATTTGGAGGCTGCTCAAGATGGTGAGTTACAGAAGTAGAGTGATGGCAGTGGAAAGGTGACAATGAACACGTCAGACTCTGTGATGGAGGCTCGAAGGGACCGGCATCTGTTTGGCGATGGAGGCGGAGAGGGAGAGGCAGGAGGCAGAAGTGAGTTGGAGGTTTCTGCTCTAAATGACATGGAGGAGCGTGGGACAAGGGGCAGCACAGGGAGAAGCTAAGACCTCAGTTGTTAGTGTTAACTAAATTTGGGTTGCTGGTGGGATATCTGTGTGTTAAATGTCCCATGACAGGTTAGAAGACTTAGGTGTTGAGTCCACAACTCCAGGAGCCCGAATAAGAGGTATGACTTTTCAGTCTGCGTAGAGGCTGTAGTTTAATTTAGTGGGAGTGGATAGGACGGCCTAGGGAGAGAGGAGAAGAAAGAATCCAAAGGGAGGCTTTAGGAGAAATGCCAGATTTGAAGGGGAGAGGAGACAAAGGAAGAAAAATGAGAAGATGAAATCAATATGATGATTTTTAAGAAGTTGGAAATGAAAAAAAAAGAAACAACAACTACATACTAAACATATTGGGTATTACTTGGCATGTTGATATTAACAATCCTAATTTTTGAAAGAGCAACTTCAAAAACAAAATAAACCTTAGTACTCAAATCTGTTTCTCGTTATATAATTTTTCCATAAATTAATCTTTGACATGTATAGAAAGTAGATTCTATCAAGTTTCTAATGTTACCTTAAGATGGACTTTTAGGTTGAATATACACCTCGTACTTACCAATTTAAAATGCCATTGCTCTGCCACTCATGTCTTCCTCACTCTACCTTGGAATTCCTACATGTTGAAAACTTGAGGTTAAAGTACTAATAATTTACTAATCTGGTTCTCACTCAAAGCCAGTTCCTCTTCCTGCTTTCTTCTCTAGCAGCTGGCCTCCGGGTGGAATTGAAGCCGCCTCATAACCCTGAGATTGTGCAAACTCAGTGTGTGAAACAGAGGGAGGGTGTTGCCTGAACAGGCCAGGACAGCGAGGTGCTCAGGTGTCATTTAAGAGAAGACAGATTAGAGAGAAGGAAAGTAAAATCTGGGAAGTGGCGTTTGTCTGTGCCTGTGTTTTGGTGTGAACTGTGAAGGCGTGTGTGTGACGCTTGAGTCCAGCCACACAGATCCTTCTGCTCACTTTTGCATTTTGGAAAATTCTTGCGTCTGACCACACCCAAAGAAAAGTGCCTTTACAGATAGGTAGAAGCTGGAGAGGGGTGGCTGGAGAACGTGCTGTCCCAGTTATTTCCCTTCCAGATCTGATAAGGGAGCTGTTGAAACCCAGTGTTTGTCAGTTTTCAGAAAATTCCTCTGATTGAGCAAGACATCGTGCCTAAAAGCATGCCAAACAGTGACTGTTCATGAAAAAGTCTTGATTCCATTTCCCATGAGAATTCCGGATCTGGTTCAGCTTCAATAAGTCTTTTATCCCTTAATGCCTGGTTTTCCTTAAGAATAGTACTCATTGTTAAATTTTATGTATTTTTTAATTTTATTTGAATTCTTTGTACAGCCTTCTGTTTGGCATCATGCTTCTGAAACGTTTAACGGCCTGGGACACAGACTGATCCAAAGGGAATGGATTTGAGCCTCTTGATAATGAGTTCTTCCCTCGTGTTTCTCCCCTACCCCATCCAAGAAAGCAACCTCACTGCCTTTCACTTTGTCACCTTTAAATTCCACTCTTTTCACTTCCACCAAACCCCACCAGCATCTTGAAGGAACCACCTGCACAAACCTCTTTTCTTTGGTTATCCTTTCATTATTCTGCATTTCGATTCATCCACTCTCAGAAAACACTCGCTCACTCGATTCACAGCCGTGTGTGCTCTCCTACCACCCGCCTCGGCCATTCCGACTGTCAGTGTAAGCAGCGTTCCTTTACAGAGGTTTGTTATTTCTTTAATTTTGTTATTTCCTGCTGGTGGTTGCCCCTCACCCCAGCTCTCCTGCTCCTAACAGTGTTGCCTGGACTGTACCTAACAGTAAAAGAGTGGTGGGTACAGATCTATCCCAAGTGGGTTAATTTGAGAGCAAGCAGGAGGTTACAGGCTAACATCGTGTTGAGTGAAAGAGGAAGCGTGTCAACAGTTGAATAATAGTATTCAGGAGATTTCACTTATAAAATTATAAAATCATATATGAGGGTGGGGAGAACTCCCAGGTGCCACTGAAAGTCAGAAAAGGTATTTCGTTTAGAAACACTAATTCATTAGCATCGCTGACTCCTGAGGGCAGACCGTTCCATCTTTCTGGGAGTTATTCTGGTTTCCCCTATTTGTGCCTCACCAGAACGTATAAACAAGATTTTTTAAATCTCTTGCAAAAGTGCCATCTTTGCTGAATCAGAGGAAATACTTAGAAAATCAAAAACTCCTCACAAAGAAAATTGATTCTTAATTGTAGTGATCTAAAATCTTAGCTATGCCACGAGTTTTTAAATATAAGCAGAGGACGCTTATTGTTTGACAAGGTTTGAACAGAGTGAACAAACTCGAGCTGTTCGCTTCTGTGATGCCGCCGTTTAATAACTAAGATCAGACGCTGCCTCCAGGTTGCCATTTGTGTGAAATGCAAAGAAAATTAGACTCAGGTGACTCTTGTCACCAAACCAGCACCCGCACTGTACCCCGTACGAAAAGAGCTTACCACTTTGACAAAGAGTGGGTGACAGAAGCATCAGTCCAGCAGCTGCCAGGATGACAGCCTTCATCTTGATGTCCTCAGTCCCGTTTCCCAGACGTCATCAAATGTGTATGATCGGGGAACACGTTTCACCTCAGTTCCATGTGTTAACAGCAAATGGAAGCCTTGTTCTCTCTGTAGACGCGTGCTCTCCTGTGCTCTGCAGGCAGGAAGCGTGCCCCCTCCTCTGCAGAGAAAGGGTGTGACAGCACTCAAGTTTCAGTGTGCATGACTCAGGCCAAGCCTCTGAGCATGGTACATAATCCCGGAGAATGTTGTTTAACCCTTGCCCGCCCTAATGGTCCATTCTGAACAGATGCTGGCCTTCCCACCAGGATACAGCTGTGCGGTAAGAGAGTGCAGATGGTGTACTGTCCTTTACAGAAGGGAGCGGGAACTAGATGCTGCCCAGCAGTTTTAGCTCTGTCTCATCTCATTTTTACCCATTTTAAAAATGCACTTCCAGAGTGTAATTTCTGCTTAATATTAAGCTGTCAGAAATTATCCTTTCCTTTATCCTCCCAGCTATTTCAAATCTTAATTCTTAAACTAATTACATAATTATAAATTAAATGCATCATGGGAAGCAAACATTTTTTAAGTTAAAATTAAGTGCTTGATTACTTTGAAAATTCTTGCGCACTGTCACATTGGTCTGAATTTGTCAACGGTCCCTGGCCAGAACTTGGTTTTACAGTGTTATGTTTTGTTTTGCCACAGTTCAATCTCTTACGAGCTATTCAGTAAGTCTACAGGGGCAGATAACTGGGCCGGGGGCAACCAACATTATGATTAAAGTAAAATCATAATACAACACTGACATGCCAAGGACTGCCTTGATTCCATGAGTATTGGTGAACAGGTCTACAATAAGGCTTTTTTTAATTGTGGTAAAATGTACATAACATAAATTTATTATCTTAACCATTATTAAATGAACAACTCAGTAGCATTAAGTACATTCACATTGTTGTGTAACATGCAAGCCTCTATAAGTAGTTATATTCTGGAGGATATGATTTAATATGCAGTAGAAAAAAATACTGCGTTATAACAGATTTTCCTGTAATTAATGAAATTTAAGGTTAAACACTAAACCCAACAGCCTGTTGCCTATAAAATGTAGCAAGAATCAGAAAATGCAAATTTCACATGAGACTTAAAGGCTGAGGCATAAGCTAGGAAGGAATTGATCTGTGTAAACTTTTCACATCTTGATTAAATTTCATCACACCAAGAGTTTTGCCATCCAAAGTCAGTGTGATGATCACATAATTTATGGTAATGCAAACTGAGATAGAATGCTATCGTGTTGCAGAAATAATGACCAAGAAAAGTACAAAATATTGAAGAGAGTACTTTTTAAATTAAAACTTAATTCAGGAATTTATGACTTGTGCAGATGGCCTAGTTTCTGTTCACTTCGTCCATTTGTAACTCACATGTTGAACCTGGCTCTTTAGCCCAAGGTGAAGCGTGGCCATCTGTAGATATAATATTTCTAGTCTTCTGGTGAGCAACTGGAAAGGAGACCTTACTGATGTGGTAGGATTCAGTTTTTACTCTTGGTTTTGCATTTAACTCGAGCAACCTTTAGTTCAGTGAGTCATGATTTAAACTGTTGCCTTAAATTCATTTAATGTGCAAAGTCTGTCTTCTGTTTGGCGTATAGAATTAATACTTTGAAGTAGGATGGTAACTTCTCATCTGGGTGAAAGTTTGTATGGTGCATCTTCTACAGTGATAAGTTATGAATAAACTTGGTAAATACCCTTCAAAAACATTGAGACAGACATAAATGAACTTGTGTGGAGCCTAGTTTTTAGGCTATACCTTGGGGAGTATTTGGGTTCTCCTTAGCCTTGAAAACAGAGAAAAAATAATTCCTGCTCCCCTGTCTCTCCATCCCTCCTCTGGTCTTCAACTTCCCATCTTGCTTCCTGTTTGAACCTTTCCCATCCATTCTCCCAAGAGATGGAAAATCTTACTAACAGCTGATGGTACCCACATGGCGGACCTAGCTGGAGATGATTGTGGAAGCAGGTGCCAGGCCTTCCACAATGGTCTCCATTAGGCCAGATGTTGTGGGATGAAATAACAGATAGTTTCTTTCATTTTCAGAGCCCTTTCCACACACAATTTCTCATGTTAGTCTCTGAGGGAAATAAGGTTGAAGCCTGCCAAAGGAGCTGGTGTGTTATTTCTCCTCCCTGCTCCTCATCCATCTTGAGTCCTGAGTGATGGAGCACGTTTTCATGGCTCCACTGAGCTACCCTCTATTCATCACAATCTTGCCTTAGGATTTAGTATGTGATACATTCCTACACGGGGGCAGATGTTCCCATTTTTTTAAACGGAATGTCTTACCTTCCCTGAAAATGATTTCTACTGATAAAATTTACTTATAATTTTGGACAAGTTTATATAAAACGCAGTTGCAGTCTGGAAGTCCCATTTAATTACATTACATACCAGCATTGCATTTGTGGCAAGATCGTCAGAGTCAACCCAAAAGTAAAAACTAGTGAAGATACTTCAATAACTTTTCATTGCTGCTAGTGCTTCCTTTCTGCAGCTGTCCTTAACCACTTAGTCTTTTCTCCCTCTGCAAATCAACAAGCCCTATTCTAAGTTAACCCCTTCTTGGCTATTTCTAGATCATGTATCTACAGCCGCTATTACATTGATCACCTTGTATTATAATTATTTTTTGATACATCTGTCTCTTCTACTGAACTGTCAGCTCCTTGAGGGCAATCACTATGTTTTTGTTTGGGTTTTTTTTTTTTCCCTTTTGCAAGGAAAGATTTGCCCTGAGCTAACATCTGCTACCAGCCTTCTTCCTTTTTTTTGATCCCCAAATCCCCAGTACGTGGTTGTATATGCTAGTTGTAAGTTGTTCTGGTTCTTCCATGTGAGCCACTGCCACAGCATGGCAACTGACAAGTGGTGTGGTTCTGCAACCAGGAAGTGAACCCTGGGCTGCCAAAGTGTTAAGTGCCAAACTTTAACCACTAGGCAATCAGGGCTGCCTGTGTTTGTGTTTATTTTTGTCTCTGTGTCTGATAAATATCAGGTATCATTGTGCTTCCCTCAAATTTAAAGTATCCCATGGCCCTCGGGGCCACCCTGGGAACCACAGTTACTGAGTGAGTGGGGGAGAGAGTGTTTGACTAGGGGTGGCCAGAGAAGGCTTTGTTGGAGTAGGTGGCGTTTGAATGAAGCCCTGAAAGACAAGAAGAGCCACCAGTCATGCGGCTGGGCTAGAATGCTATGATCTGAAGGAGGCTGGTGTGAAGGTCTGGGGCAGGGAGCAGAGGAATGGGAGGTGCAGCCAGAGGGATCAGCAGGGCCAGATCATTAGATGCCCAGAGTCCATGGGGAGGGAGTTTTGTCCCCTCCTAACTGCAGGGGAAAACCTGGAGGAGGTGAAGAAGAGGAGCGGTGTCACGAGATGTCCATTTTGAAGAGCCCATCTGGTTCCCGGTAGATGACCACTGTGGTAGAAGGTGAACTTGGAAGCAACAAAAGCAAATAGAGACCCAGGCAGCTGTCCCGTTGAGTGATGACGGCTGGACTGCGAGGGTGGCCGTGGAGAAAGGAGAAGCGGTTGGGTTGGGGGTCTTTTTCGTTAGTAGCTTGTGGCACTATATGGCAGTGTTTAGTAGTTGCCAGATCAGAGTTTGTAGAAATTGTAATAAAAAGGCTCCTGAAAAGCAGTTACTAATTCTGTTTCACCATCATTCACTGTTCTTTCTTTTTTTCTATGGCAATATTCCCAGGACTCTGAGAGTGCTTCTAAAGTTCTTTGGCTGGATGAGATACAGCACGCAGTCGATGAGGCCAACATGGACAAGGACAAAGCAAAACAGTGTGAGCCCTCGCCTCCTTTTCCTGGCCCACCTCGCTTGCTTGCATCCGGTTATGCCCTTGCATTTTCATTGTAATTCATAATCTTTTAAAATTATGTAATTTTTAATTTCTGAAACTATTTGGACTGTCTTACCAATTTTAGTTTTTGAGTGCATATTTATACAAAATTAAGATTTGTTGGTTGCACTATTTTCCGTAATTAGGTGCTATCTCCAGCAAAATCTAAGAATGTTGTTGAACGAAATCCAGAAAGCAAAAAATGATTCCTAAACTCTCAAATTTATAGTTTAATCAAGTCTTTTTTCTATCTTGATCCTTAGAAAACTACCCATTTCTGCTTAATAAGGGTCCTCCATGCCTTTCATTGTGTTAGTCAGGGTTTTCCAGAGAAATAGAACTAAGTATATATTTTTCTCTGGAAAAAAACAGAACTACATATACAGTTTTATATATATGTATTAGTGTTTCTCTGGAAAGTACACGTACTATCTGTTTATCTATATACATACCCATTTATATGCAGAGAGAAAGACCGAGATTTATTTTAAGGAAGTGGCTCGTGCAATTGTGGAGAGGCTGGCAAGTCCAAAATCTGTAGGGCAGGCCAGCAGAGGCCTGGTGGCAGCACTTAATCACCAAAACAAGTGTGTGTGCTTACTGTGATGGTCAGCTGAGTGAAAGCAGTGATCAGACTAATCTGACTTGCAAAGACCTATGGAGCTGGCTATTCGATCATGCTGTTCCTGGAAGTGAAATAGACAGTTCGTCTACGAAATTCTTCCTTGATCTGTACAGGTGGAAGAGTTCCAGGTCAAGTGATTAGAAGTCTAACTTGAATCATGGAAACAGAAAGTTATGGCCCCTCAGTCAGTTCTCAGACGTGAGCCATTTACAGACCCAGAACTCTGAATGAAATGGAGGCCAGGCCCTTTTGAGAAAGGACTTTGCTACACTACCAAAAATGTATACTGTTCATCTTTCTCCCAGGCTTCTCCTGAAGAGACCTATGGCCTTTTACCATGGTGACTGTGCTGGGGGCAAAGGGCATAATCAGACTTCTCAGAGATGACTCGACTTTGTCTCTGAACTGATGCTCATTCCAGGAGACCCACCACTTCACTGTGGTCCAGCAGTCAGCGTGGGGGCTTATGGAGGTCAGATGATCAATGGAGTTTTAGCTTAGGTCTGTCTCACAGGGGGTCCAATAGTTCCCCAAATCCACTTTGGGATTATTTCCCCTGGTCCAGAATGCACAACTGGAATAAATATACTCAGCAACTCGCAGAATCCCCACATTGACTCAGATGATAGTTTTTAAAATTTTATTTGAAGCCTCTTTTCATGGAGGAATAGTATGAAAATTCACATGGCAATCTAAACTAGCTTCGAGATTGATATACTAACACTCTACGTGTACAAATAAGCTAAATAAATTAAAATAAGCTTCCTAAAAGTGGAGTTCATTAGCCTGTCCATTCATGGCACAATTAGAATCTCTCCGGTTGTATTGGGTCACAGAATGCCATTGAGATGCCTTAGTCTTGCTTCAACAATGTGCTTTTAAACTTTGGAAGCATCTGTGAGGACCATCTGGTTTTGATTTCCTTGGCCTGGAGAACTGTGTGTATTTCTCCAACCTGAACTTTTATGCCCTTAGGATCTTTGAAGACTTTCCGTTCTAGACTCTAATGCTTAAGAAAAAAAACAAGGTTGAGATGTGTATATAAGAAATTTAAGTATAAAACTGAAGGCAACCATAGTTTGAAGAAACACTTCTATGAAATTAGATTGTAATATAGGCACTCAAATAGCCTAAAAGGGTTAGGATTTTTCTCTCAGAGATCAAACCAATTTAGAAGTTATTTTATTCCTTTTAGTCCATGTTCTTCTGACATTTGGCCTACAGATGTTAAGAGGGTGCTGTTTTTTATGTTGAGACTTATGGTTCTATTGACTATGAGAGTAAAAGGTTTTCTCAAATATGTGTGATTTTGTACTCCACACTCGCACATTTAAAATCCTATCTTCTAACGCCCCTGTCCCTTGGAAGGGTGAATAGAGTGTCTTCTACGATGTATGACAACAAAAAGAAGTTCTGAAGATAAAACCATCTATATTCTGACACTGAGATGAGAATTTTCCAGTTTTTCAACAAGGAATTTAATCTTACTTTTAAAAGCATCTTTCATCCTTTGTATGAAGGCTTGAAACAGATTCTGGTGACATGTTGTAAACACCAAACCTACTCTCAGATAGTTTGATAAAAGATCACGTATTGGCCCATATATTTTCCCACAGGCAAGATTTAAAAGGGCAGAAGAGCTCAAGTCTCCTTGATTTTGGCCCAACATGCACTTTCACTGGAGCGTCTTGCTTTCTTAAAGTAGGCTTGTCTCTACTTTTGACTCCTTGCAGCAATATTTCTCAACCTTTCTCCGTTATTGCACCCTGAGGAATCTTTCTAAACGTTTTTTTCCCTAATTGCTCCTCAAGCACGAAATTTCAATACCACAGACATATTGTACATCTGTTTATGTACCATATGTAGATCTGCACTTTCTACCTAAAAAGTTGTTTTTTTACCCCTTCCTCCCAAGAACTAAGAGGTTATATCACCCCTTTTGAGAATGCATGCTTTAGAGAAAGCCTGCTGCTATATGGCTTAAGATGTAAAGCGAACACTTTTGGATCCCTTAGAAGATCTATGTAAGATTGCTTAATTTGTTCCTTAGCAGAAACATCCCTAACTTTATGGAGATCATTTATCTGACACCCTCAACTATCTGGCATTTGACCACAACCCACGGGTTAAGCAAAAAGCAGTGAAAGTAGATGCCTTGAAGTCTGTGTGCTGGAACTGATTGACTGTCCTCCTCAGGGACTCGTGGAGAGACACTCTGACCAGTTTATTCTTGTCTTAGACATAACACTAATATGTTTGCTTGTTTCCCTTCCCAACTCAGAGCACATCAGAAGCCGCACGTTACCAGGTGGTTACGTGTTTGTTTGGGCTGCCCCATGCAGGCACACAGACAGCAGCAGGAAGTCACGCTGACAGTGATGATAGGGGAAACTAAGAGGCATAGGAGTTTGAGGCCATTTAGTGCAGGAGCAAAGAAGCCCAAACACCCCCACGGTCCTTTAGCGTCTCAGTCACTGTAAGATAGCCCAATTTTAATGCTGTGAAGGACCCTTCTCGTGGCTCTCACCAAACATGAAGCACCTGCTAGGTACCAGGGGCTGCAGGTAAAATGATGAGCAGCATAGACTGTTCTCTTAGGGTTTTCTCCGGAGCTTTCAATTTTCACGGAAAACGGTTCTGTTAAGGTGAGCTTCAGTTGTCTGGAAAGTTAACCTGTGGACCCTCTCCTTGCACATCAATACTCAATGATAAAGCATATTACTCTATGCAAGAAATTTACACCTTTATAGTACCCATCTTTTAAGGAAAATGGCATTTTACTGGTTAGACAAAGCTGTCAGAGGTAATTCATGCGAGAATTCTTTGTGGTTTACTTGTTCCTTCTGCTTCTCTCAGCCCACAAACTTCTCAAACACCAGTCCTGCGTTTTTCTCACCCTGCAAAGTTTTCCTGGAGAAGAGGAAAGAGGGGCACTTCACCTGTTCCTATTAACTTCCACAGCGCAAGAACATACTGCTATGCCTTTTGTTCAGCAACAGTTGGAGTCTCCCACGGAGCTGCCCCTTTACTCTCTATCTGCTCCTCTAGATTTGCGTGACTTTGTCTCCAGGCTGTTGAAAGTCAAACTCTGTTTTGCCCCGTCAGCATTCATTGTTCTCTTCTATGCACGTGTGAACATAATTTGATGACGACAATATACCATTTAGCATTTGTACAGTAGAGTTTGACTTATATATGTTTTAAAAAAAATAAGAAGAAATATCCATCTCTCCCTTCTCTTTTCATCAAGATCTTTTTTCATCTAGAAAATATTTTAACCTGGTTTCTTTTATTTTTTTATTCTATATTTCTAATTCAGTACATTTACAGGTTGTGAAAACAGTAGTTCCCTTGGCTGGGCCGGAATAGTTTTACCTGGACCTAAAGTGGAAAAGAAGGAATTCATGTGTTAACTTTTCTTGGGCAACTAAGAGTTCAGTGAGGTTTTATTTACAGGGAAAAGCAGAAATTTGAATGGGATAAAATGCTTTCTGGGTCTAAATTGTTTCCAGAATTAAGTTTCTGGACTCCATTGCACATATCCACCAGCTGTGCCTGTTGCCTTTCTAGAACATTCATGTAGTTTGCTAATGACAACTTTCATGTATTTTGCGAAGTGCTATATCTTATATAGTATCTAGCACTATACAAGAGAATTTCAGGATTTCCGTAGCTTAGATAGCGTTTTACTTTTTCTAAAATAAATAAATGTCTTTGTAAAGCTAGTTCTCAAATACTGATTAATGACTTATGTAAGGGCTGCATATCCACGTTGGTGTGCATTCACCCTGTTTCGTTGATGACTACAGCGAGCAAAACCTAGTGCCTTGACACCACACAAGAGTAACCAGGAAATACCATGATTTTTAATAGACCGTGCTCCTATGCGATCATCATCTGCTTACAACCTAAACTGGTAGGTGAGTTGGTGACTGCCTTGGGCATATGTGGTACATACTCTCAAAGGGTAAAAAGATTTAATACCAGTGCACTCCTAAAAGGTTGAATTATATCCTTGCCTGCCTCTAGGGTAAGTAGAAGATAACCATTAACAGAAACTCTTTTTTTTTTCCCCATTACCCAGGGGTTACACTGGTCGTTGATGTTAATCAGTGTTTGGAGCGAGAAACACCAGGTGATATTTTGTCTGTTTTGAAGTCTTCCGTTTGTAATCCAAATGACATAATCCCCGAATGTGCTGACAGGTGCTATGATGCCCTTGCAAAGGCAAAAGAGAAAAAATCTGAACGTGGTAAGCTGCTTCATCGTTTAGCACCAAATAATATCATTTTGAATATGATGGTTTCTGTGGTATTTTCTTAATTTTAAGACAAATATTATCAAATGAACATTTATAAAATTTTTTTGATCATCTATGGCAAAGGAAATTTTTTAGATGTTTGTTTTTTGGAAAGCTGTGATTAACTTGGCTCTGCGTGGGTGGTACCATAGACTTGAGAAGATACAGTATGTAAGGAGACTTTGCTTTCTGTAGGTCTTGCTTATTGATCCATTCCTCCAGTGACACAACTGACTTTTACACTAATATTTCTCTCAAACCTTTCTGAAACAAATGATACATGATTGTACGATATTAAGTAGGGATAAAGAGTAATCTTCAAAATATAGAATAAAGTGCAGTGAATTGGTCTCCAAGGGATCAGATCAATGACCTTGGCAAATATTTATGCCTATTCAATTCAATGGCTGATCATGAAATGTTAGCTCTGGAAAGTATCTTTGAGATCATGAGTTTAATACTCATTTTTCAGATTTAGAAACACATTCATGAGATTTTGGACAGAGGGAGAAAATGACAGATCCAAGGAGATTAATTTTTGGCAGAGTTAATCCATCATTCCTTGAGTAGGCTTTTATTGAGCACCTGCTATGTCCTAGTATCAAGGATCAAGGTGTCTCCTGACTCGTAGGCTGGTGTTTATTTGTACTGCATCATAGGTTATATACATAGTACTTTTCATGTGTAGGAGGCTACTGTGACAGTATATGACCTTAGAAGTGGAACTTAAGAAAAATATTTTTAGTTCTACTGAAAGTCTGTCCAATAGTACCCTTTGTACTTACTTTTAAGTTTGTCTGATGTATTTCCAACTTTGGAGATTCCACCCTCCAATTCAGCACATTTTCCTGTTAATGAAATGTGAGGAGGGCTATTTGCCACTCTTTCTTACTTGGCCTCTGGTCACCCTTGAGCCCCTCTCTGTTCCTTCCACATCTCTTCATCAGGAGTCACCATAGTGTCCTTCGCCTCACCCTTTATGGGGAAAGAATTGCACAACTGTATTAACGCAGGGGTTGAGTTCCTAAAGATGACCCATCCTAATGTCAAATCCATCCTGGTCCAAACTTGGTTTATCTTCTCTCTCCTAAACTTGCCTACTCCTCTTCCCGTGTGCCACGTTTTAGTGAATGGAATCAAAATATCCCCAGATATCCAATTCAGAAACCTAGGAGGTACCTTAGATTCATTTTTACTCCAAAAAAAAGAGAGCGAGCCAGCTGGGACTTTGTTAGGGATTGTTTTCGCTCTCTAGATCAATGTGAGTGTTGTTGCCATCCTAACAATATTGAGTCTTCTGATCCATGTACGTAGCATGTCTTTTAGTTAAGCCTTTTTAAATTCTTTCGACAATGGTTTGTAGTTTTCAGTATATAAAGTTGCATTCCTTTTGTTAAATTTATTCCTACGTATTTTATCATTTTTGATGCTATTGTGAACATTTTGTTTCATTTTGGGGTTGTTTAATGCTAATATATAGAAATATAATTGGTTTTTTATTGAGAAGTAATTCACATAAAACTCACCCTTTTAAGGTGTACGATTTAGAGGTTTTTAGTATATTCACAAACTTGTACAGCCAACCCCACTAGTTAATTCTAGAACATTTTCATTTTACCAAACCAAAACCACATACCTATTAGCCATTGCTCCCCACCCCTCACCATCAGCCCCAGGCAACCATTAATCTGTGTTCTGTATAGTTTTGCCTGTTCTGGATATTTCATATAAATGGAATCATACCTTGTCCGGCTTCTTTCACTTAGCATGATGTTGTCAAAGTTCATCCACGTTGTTGCATGCATCAGTTCTTCATTCCTTTTTGTGGCTGATAATATTCCGTTGTATGGATATGCCACATTTTATTTATCCATTCATCAACTGATGGAATTTGGATTTTTTCCCCCCACTTTTGGCTATTCTGAACAATACTTCTGTGAATATTTGTGTACAAGTTTCTGCATGGACATATTTTCATACAATTGATTTTTGTAGATTGATCTTGTATCCTGCAACCTTACTGAACTCAGTTATTCTAATAGTGTTTTACTGGATTCCTTGAGCCTCCACTTGTTTTTATAAATAAAGTTTTGTTGGAACCCAGCCACACTCATTAATTTGGGTGTTGTCTGTGGCTGCTTTCATGCTACAGTGGCAGAGTTGAGTAGTTCTATTCTAGCAGAAATCTATAGCCCACAAAACTGAAAATATTTACTCTCTGGCCCTTCGCGCCAGAAAAAGAAGAAGGGTTCGCGGAAAAAGTTTGCCAATCCCTATTCTTAAAGGAAGAGGAGAAGCTTTCTAAGCGATTAAAGGCTGACTTTCACCCCCAGATGGAGTGATGAACATTGTTTTGGGGAGTGAACAGGATGATTTATTTTTCTCTCTTTCACCTCTGGTTCTAGGATGTCTAATCTTTCCCAAACTGTAGTGTCTGCTCCGAGGTAGGGCACTCATCCTATAGCTCAGTGTAGCTCTCACCTATAGGTATAATCTCGTCTGGAAGTCATCTAAAAGTGTGCCTCCTTTTAGAATACTCACTACCTCTTAACTAACTGGCCTTTTTCTCTTTTATGGTTTCCTCAAAGACCCATTATTACCCTTTTCCCTACGTAACAAACCAACTGTATTTCTTAAGAAAAATACTTGTACTCTGTGCTGGAGACACCCTCCTCAGCCTCTCAAAGTCTGACTGTAAATTCAAACTTGATGTGAAAATGATAGGAATTCTCTTTTCCTATTATCCTCTGACATCCCAACCCAAATACAGCTTTCTAATGCCAATATGGTTGGTTTTTAACCAGCTAAGACCTTTTTTCTTCTCAGTTTTTATGTAAATAAGAGAAGATATCAGTTT
Organism: Equus caballus; assembly: GCF_041296265.1. Taxonomy (NCBI): domain Eukaryota; kingdom Metazoa; phylum Chordata; class Mammalia; order Perissodactyla; family Equidae; genus Equus; species Equus caballus. The sequence goes on along the minus strand of NC_091697.1, from coordinate 104,104,802 downwards.
TTACCATCTTTGCCTTCTTTCCTTCCCAGTGAGAGAGTTGCCTAGAGAAGGGTGTTTATTCTTCTGACAGCATTCGTGAATCTGACGACTGTTGGTGGCTGGAAATATAATGATTACTTGTGATCATCCTAATTTGACTATGCAATATATTTTCTAGTAGACCAGAATTTCGAAACAGATAACAGCTGTCTGACTGCCCATTTAAAAAGATGTGCATCTCTCTTCCTGGGCATTGACAAATAGAACAGTTGAGAGGCACTTAAAACCAAATAAAGAATCAACATACACTAAGGGGCCGTGAAGTTACTTCTGCTTAGTTGTTTGAATCCATTTAGATATTCTATGAGGAAATTCACTTGAACTCTGATTTATCTATAAAGGCAATTAATCTAATGCCCACCTGGCAGCTAGCTGTTGGCTTAGCTTGGTCTAGGTCAGAATTTATTTTTTTGTTGTTGTTTTTAGCTCTCTGATCTGGAGGAAGAATCATGACAATTCAGCAAAATAAACTTATTTCTAGACAGGAAGAGTAGCCCATGGATTCATGAGGAAGAGATATTCTTCTTGACCAATTTAAGCATGACTGCCATAGGTTTTTTTTCTAGTATGCCCCTCCCCACAAATTAAGTCCTTTCAACATTTTTTTTTTTTCTCATTTTGTGTGGTTGTGTGGAGCAAGATGATTCAGAGGAACCAGGAATTTTCCTTCTGCCTATTTAGTGACTTTGCTGTTTGCATATGCCATTTTGTACTTTGGATAGACTTGTCTGCAAAGATGAGTCATTTCTGCTTTGGTTTAATGGCCCTCCTTAAATGTTGAGTCACAGTCCTTGTAGGTCACTCCCTCTCAGAGAAGGTGCTGGAAGTCTTTCTAATCAAAGAGGACTCTTGCTCGTTGTTCTCCTTTCTCCTCGTGGTGCTGTTCACCTCTACCTCGGGCATACATTCCTTGCTTGCTTTTCCTTGTTGTTGGCCATTTGTGACTTCTGTCATCCTTGTGGAAAATGCGATCCAGAGCTAGCATTCGCCATCAGTCTCTCCTCCTTTTTCTTTGGCTTAGCAGAGAGCTGCCGATGAACGCACAGAATTCATCCCATTTTAGTGAGTCATTTCTAGTGATGTTTACTTAGACCATCTGAATGCTTGGTACAAAACACACTCATCAGATTATTTTACATATCGAAGAAGCTACATGGATGTTGAAGGGTTCAGCGTTTCTCTCTGGAATGTAACAAACTTTTTTCTTTAGTGTCTACTGAAGAAGGTCCATGGCTCAAACTTACCCTGCAGGACAAATATGACTACTACTACAACGTCGATTCAAAAGAGAGTTCCTGGGTCACACCTGCCTCATGCTTGTTTAAAGAATCATGGCTCATGGCAAAAGAAATTGAGGTAGGAAGTTGGTGTTTGATGGAAAACTATGTTACCTAAAGATAAGCAAGACCGCTTTTCTGTATTTGAATCGTGGAAGTGATGGGAGGAACTAATTGGTTTATTTGAAGGCTGGATGTGGAGTAAAGTTTTCATGAACTACAGTTGGATGTGGCTGCATGGTACCGATTTTTAGAATGTTTTCCCTATTTGCATAACACCACCAAAGAGAGTAGGGGGAAGACGGCTTTTGTGGCTTATCCGAGATGGTAGATCATCCTAAGAAACGAATCTTCAAGTTTTCCTTGAGACGAAAGCTCAATTAGTGGTAATTCCTTGGTTGTTAGTATTTAAAATGTCTTCTTTCTTTCCGCCTCTTAGCCTACAACATAGATATGTAGGTCCTTTAGAAAGTGAATAATGCTTCCCAGGGGGAAATACCCTTGAAGGAATATTCAAGATTGCTTTTGACTTGAGACCAAAAGTTGGACCCAAAAGATGTGAAGACTGCTGTTTGATCCAGGCATTGTAGTATGTTTAAGAGAAATTTTTGAGTTCCATTTTGGGGGAAAAACAAAAAATAGAATACACAAATATAGATCTTACAAAATCGTTCAAAGTCACCCAGCATCAAAGACGTTGCAGTATCGCAGTGCTGTGAACAGAATCACCGGTACGGTATTTACAAAACTCTGGGAAAAAAACTGGCAAAGTTCCCACAATTTATAGGAAAATGGCATTGTGGCAATGAATTATTAGTGCTACTTTGTTGAGAAATGAAATTACGGACAATATTTAAAAACTATAGGCTGTAATTGAAAAAAATGTATCACGCTGTGAAGAAGCAGCATCAAAGGGTTAAAATTCAGAACCAAAAACTGCTCACGTGGCATCCAGAGATACCCTAGGCAGAACTCTGTGAAATCGAGCATCAGTCTGTTAGAATTATTAAAAAGTGGCAAGTCTACACTTTAAAAAAAAATTATTTCTTCTAGACAATCTAAAATTACTGATTTTATTCAGTGAATGTACATATATGTCTTCTCTTAAAGATATTTACGCATCTTTTATATGATTTCACTTTTAATTGTTTAAATTGATTCCAATCCATTTGGAATCCGATCCAAATCTGTTGATTCCAGTCACGCTGGACTAGAGGCATCAGCCGTGGAAGTGAGTTCAGTCTTTGCTTGCATCTCTCAAAGATCATAAAAGTAAACCCAGTTCGTGATCCACATAAAGGCGTCTCACAATCTGCCTTGTTCCCTTTGTCTCATCCATCTCGGTCTCCTTGTCTGCCGGTGATAGCACATCTTGCCTCTCCCACCTCCTTTCCTTCTGCCCCAAGTCTTTTATTTTACTCCAAATTTATTTTGAGTTTCCCCCAACCCAATACAGCAGTCTGCCTACTCTGGCCTGAGCGAGAAAAAGGCGGCAGAGAAGCCTGAGGAATTCGTATGCACTGCAGGCTTTTCCTTGGCAGCCTGAGGCGGGGGGAGGCGATGCATATTCTTACTGTACTCATCTTTGTCTTATTTACACTCTATGGGCCTCAGGCCTCACGCTTGCTTCTTGCCAGCATCATCCGTACATCCCTGCCTCCAAATCTTGAGATCATTCAGCCATGTTCTCGTACTATCTCAGGACAGAGTTCAGAGGATTCCAAAATCATGTTGCCAGAAAGAAGTTAAGCCAGTTCATCCCTCAGCTCTGGTCAAATCTGTTTTTAAACCAAACCAGAAAGAGCTATCCATATCCTTTTCTAAAAGATAAAACCTCCAGAAGCTATCCTATCTGCTTCTTTCACCTGATGTGTGAAGTGTAACCATAAGAAATATCTCTTGCCAGGACATTATTGAGGAAGTCACAGCCAATTACATTCGTGAGAAGATGTGGTCTGCTTCCGAAGATTTGCTTCTTCGCTTTGAAGCCACAAGCTCAGGAGCCCGCCTTAGGAAAGAGTATGAAGCTAGGAAATCATTTTTATATGAGCAAGAAGAGCATGTGGTCAAAATACAGGTATGTGAATTGCCTACCACTAGCTACAGCAGACTGTCATAGCCCCTGAAAATATTTTATTTGATAGGACAATCGACTACCAGCTTTCTAATAAACAAATCTGACTGCAGAGTTTTTCCTTAATCACTGCCCCCAAGTCTGCTTTCTTAAGGGTTTGAGATGAGAAAGTTGAATGATTTTTCACCTGTGGTCCTCTAGAGAGTATTCAGGGCCACTATGGACTTGCACAGGTCCACCTGCCACCAACCTAGTCAGAGCCAGAGGGACGCCTCAGATCAGAGTTGAAATCGTGTTTCTCCAAAGCTGGATCTCCTTGTGTCACCTGCTTCCTGACTCAGGTGCTTTATGAATTGGTTTTTAGTGGTTGGTGGATGTTGAATGGCATCTGAGGTTCTTTGCTCTTCTAGCCTGAAAGAGCTGAAGAGCTAATGAAATAGACTGAGCATCTCCAAGAGCATCTTCTGCCTTATCTGATCTGTCATTCTTCATTTAGGCCTGCAGGACAAATCCTCATTCCCAGCTTTTTGTTCTGAGTTATTCTTAAGCTTATATGACTTGTCCGAATTTTCTGGTTGGCAGGAGAAGAGCTTGCGAGATTTAGATGTCTCTCCTCCTTATTCCCCCAGCACCCTCTACCAACCACCATGCTGGCTTCCAAAAGGCTGTGTTTGTCCTTTTTTGTGCATCCAAAGTGAAACTGTTATTGCAGGGCAGAGTTTGATGGGGTTTTGCTTTGGCAAATAAGGATGAAATTTCCTAAATCGAAAGTTTTTAAGTTGAAGAGCTTCTTTTTTGTTGTCATTGGTGGACTTCTCTGCTTTTCCCACCTAACTGTAATATCCTTCAGGGCAGAAAACAAATTTTTAAAACTTTCATATTCTTGTGTCTTGCCTATGATAGGTGCTCAAATGTTTGAATTTGCTCGGAGCTTAAGATGCTAGAAAACAGAAATAATTTTTTAAAAGAAATGTCTCCTAAAACCTAACACTTACAGGATTTTTCTAGGTAAACCAGTAAGTTTTCTAGTTTATTCCTTCTTTAAACAAATGGTAGGCAAAACACACAGGAAGTGAACAAAAGTCTAAAACTGAATCATCTGCACTGATGCTGAGGCTCTAATTTTGCACAAAATTCTAAGAGTGTCCGCTGATTTGGACCAACTCCATTTGGACCAACTCTAAGCTCTCCAGTCTTGGGGCGCGGAGCAGTGCTGCAGTTGGAAGACGTTCTGAAGAGCTCACCATGTAAAATCCATCTGATATTAGGACCCAGGGCTGAAGTCATGGGAGGGCTAGGACAGAAACAATCATTTGGAGTCCTTTCCCTTCACCTCAGTAGAGGAGGCAGGATTGAAGAAGTCATCGAACTGAGGGGAACTAAGGCACCCACCATGCCTCTTTTTCACTGTTCTGACAGCTTTCTGTCAACGAGGGCATGAGGTCTAAAGGCAAGCTATAGATGGGAGTAGAAACGTGACAGCCCACAAAACCCAAAGACCATGAACCAAAGGTTATCATGCTAATCTCATTTCTTGCCAAGTGGCTGATTAAATCCTGAGTTAGGGGACTGATCTGAAATCTGAAGACTTCCCCTGCATGGAACAGCTCAACCTTGCTAGCTGGCGGCATCAGCCCAGATGCAATGGTCTTAACAAATTCGGAGAGAAAGCTTCCAGGCTGATGCCAACCACACCCCAGCTCCACCACCCTCCCAGCCTCAGGCTCCTCCTAAGGAGCTGAGTAGTGTTCAGAGAATATAGGTCATCAGTAGCCAGTCCTCTATCTCAAATGCTTATGGAACAAATCAGAAGGTGCCCAAGTAAACAGGCTGTCCATCAAGGAGGATCTATGTAACCGTGTTGTTTTTGAACAGTAAGAAGGCTCTGGGAAAACTGTCTACATTTAACAATGAGTGAGCCAGAAAAAAGACCTCAAACAAAAAAGAAAATTTCATATCAAAAAAAAAGAAAAATGAACATAAACGTAAAATATAAATGAAGTAAACATCTCATTCCAGAAGACAAGAAATTTTTACACTGAAACTGCTTTGTGCTTTCAAGAAATTTAGTAAGACGTGGACTTAATGAAACAAGACAGCACAATAAAATGAAAAGATAACTGATGGCTAAAGAGAGGAAGGGAAAGAATGACATCCTAGAATATAAATGAATTTACAACAGCAGAATGCAGAGCAAACCCTGAAAATAATTGAAATACGTGGAGAACCTGAGAAAAATCACACAAAAACCTGAGGAAAAGAATAGATGATTTAAAATACATTTTCTCATCTAAAAGTGCTAATACCCATTTTTCTGCAGGGTTGTGAGGATTAAGTGGGGTAATTCACGTAGCAGACTGCCCGCTGTGTGCACTTCTTCAGTGCTCAGTCAGCGTTAGAAATGATGAGGTGTAGAGGTGACGACTCAGGACACATCATGGGGATCCAGCATTGAGGTTGTTATGTGGCACAGGAAGAGTCCAAAAAAACTGAGACAGGAAGAAATAGATGCTACAGTATATTTTTTTTACTTGAACTGAAGAAAGCTTGAATGCCACTTTTTAGAAAAAAACATAATGGTGACAAACACCAAAACTTAGCCCTGGGAATTACTGAATTACTGAACTTCAGACCGGAGAGTGCCTGAAGCATCCCAGCAAACAGAAAAACAAGCTTCTCTGAAGCAGATTCAGATTACCAGGAGCAGGGGCAGCGTCTGCGGGCAGGGAGGAAGGGGGTGACGCTCTGTGACGGGACTTCGTCACCTTGTTTTAATGTAACTGACTACGCTTGTAGATGGCTAGATTTTACCTTGAAACAGAAGGAGAAAAAGGTAAATGTTTAGGGCTGTCTTGGCTAACAGAGATCACACAAGAATTTGTGTTGCAGAAGTTGGAGTTGGTTATTTGACTATTACCTAGGTGCCCAATTATCAAGTAATGCAATCAATTTAGCAAAAGCCAGATTTTCTAGAGATTGATAATTACAATCTATAAAACAAAGCAGTAACCTCTGGAGTCCAGATACTTTGAAAGACTCTTTTGCTGCAGATGCATTACACAGAAAATGTATTTATGATAACAAAAAGATGGCTATTATAAATTTTCCCAGGTTCTCATACCAGTTGAGAAAGGAGACTGACATTTTTGTAAAGGCATTCTGTCTGTAAAAAGCTGCTTCTAAATGACTTTCTGGTTTCGAATTTTGTCTCCATTTACGTTTTCATCAATAGCTCTTCCCTCCCAACTTTATACCCATAGTTGTTTTCAATAAACAGCCTCTAATGAGAAGAGCCTGCAGTCTCACAGAGAGGCCTTGCATAAGCGTTGTTAGCACAGAATAGGAAAAGCCAGTCCTGATGGAACTAAAACTTCCAAACTGGAAAAGAAGAATGTAGAATTTTGGCAACGTCAGAGGCGTGTGGTATTCTGCTTCTGTAGACTGGAAATTCTACGCTGAGCCAAGTGGCCTTCGTTTGGGGTTCATTCCACCAAGAGAAGAACGCTTCAGTGTTAGCTCATCCGTCACTGTGGCAGGTTCCTTATCCAGAATGCTTCTGAGTCTGAGCAGGTAGAGATCCACAGCATTTCTGGAGCTTAGATAATTCCAGAAAAGCAGGATGAAAACTTGAGCTAACCCCAGTACTTTGATTGCCTTTCAGTTTGGATCAAGGAACAAGGGCATGATATATATTTGCACATTGCACTTCCGTGCTTTTAAACAGTCTTATCCACAAACCATGTGAAGTGCTATTGAGACCCATCACGCCAAATACCTTACTAATTAGACTGCCTTGGAATCCAGAAACCTGCAGTTAGGTCCCACTTCCCCAAGTCTCTGTCATGCTGGTGGACCACTTGTGCAGGCAATCACTGGTGACATCAGAGAGCAGTTTCTTTGTCATCTCAGAAATGCCACACTGACAAATCCCATAGCAGCATTTTCTAAATGGATGATCTATTGAAAATCCTTTAGCCTTGTTTGGGTTTTTATTACTCAGAGTGTGGAACTTACACCAGCACTGTCATTGCCTGGAACCCAGACCTACTGAATTCTAATCTGCATTTTAAAAAGATCCTCTGATGATTTTGTGTGCACATTAAAGTTGGAGAAGCACTGTTAAGTTCACCCCAGTTGTAAACCCTCAGATAACTTATCTTCCTGTAAAATTGTTTATCACCATAATAGCTTAAAGGAGAAAAACCATGTTCTCCTTTCAATAGCTAATGCAAAGGTGTTTGATAAAGTTCTGAACCTATTCCTGAATTTTCTATTATGATTACATTGGTGTTTTATTTTGAGGAGATTGACATTTTTGCAGTAATGAATTTTCCAGTTCAGACATCAATATTTCTCTCCATTTATTAGTCTGTCCTACAGTATAGTATTAGAATTTTATTCCTTCATATTTCTTGCTAAGTTTACTCCATGTACTTAAATTTGTGGCTATTGTGAATGTCATTTTATTCTGTGTTGTTTATTTTTTGACATATAGAAAGTTTATCGTTTATATATTCATTTTATAACTAAACATCTGGAATAACTCTCTTAGCTTTAATTGTTTTTCAGGTGGCCCTCTTGAATCATAACTACTTTTTACACTTCTGACTTTTTTAAATCCATATGGCCTGAATAGTGTAGAAAACTGTAAGACCTCAGGGACTTAAGAACTGTTTGGGCTTGACTCCCACTTCTAGGAAGATGGAATACGGGTGCTTTTCCCTATTCCTCCTCCCTCTGAGTGCAACTAAAAGCCCTGAATATTATGTGTAAATAAACATAACAATCCAAAAAGTGGAAAGAAAAAAGGCGGACTGGCTAGGGAACCTTGGGACCTGAGGAAGGACATGGAGGCAAGTCGCTGGTTTTCCTTTAGCCTCCTATATCCCAGACTTCTCACTCAAGAGGCTGACAACTCAGAAATACCAATGTGTGCAGGTGAAAAAAGGTCCAGCAAAAGCCTGCTCTCTGTAGCCAAAGGACCAAAAAGGGACAGTGTAGCAAGACGGAAAACCTGTAGACAGTAACCGCCCTACTCTAGCCTGTATATATATACACACACATATACATATGTTTATGTTTCTGTGCACAACGATAGAGTGTTTATGTGTACACATATATTTTTGACTATTTCAAAGGATACATAACACAAGATTAGTTCCGTTTGCGAGTGGCGAGTTCAAAGCAGGGAGAGGTACGTGGCACGTTTTGCTTGACACCCTTTCTCTATTTTTGCTGTACGTCCTCATAGATCATCTTCTAAGCATTGAGTACAGATTGTTTGCCTAGAAATATGTATTATCGTTTTATGCTTTTCTTTTTTTGTTAACATGTTGTATCATACTAGGTGCAGTGACCTGCAGTCTCCTTTTTCTCTTAGCAATGTATCTTGGAGATCTTCCTGCTCCTCAAGATACAGAACATTTCCACGGTCAAATTATGTGACTCCTCCTCATTGTCCTTAACTACCATGTGACGCCCCTCAGGATGAGGGCAATCACACTCTATCTAACTCTTCCCCTGTTTGTAAACATTCTGCTCCATATATGTTTTGTTTTTACGAACAATCCTGCAACAAAAATCTTTATGTATAGTTTTTCGACACAGATGCTTGCATTTCCTTAGTTTAGATACATTGAAAATTAGAAGCACTAGGCAAAAGGCTAAATTATAAATTTGATATCGCTACATTCCCTCCTAAAAGGCCATATGCTCTTTTGTACTTTTCCCAACCCCCACTCTCCCGTCTTTGCTTCTTGTCTGCGGCTTGGCAAGTGGATAAGGTGACAACTTTTGCAAAATTACTCTGACTGCTTCCCTCGAGCTTAGAGCCAGCCGGCGTTTTTGTAGAATTTTGTTCTGTGGTCTCCTCTTTCAGTCCAATACCAGCTGCCTTCTCTCTTCCCTCATAGTTTTTGATCCACCTGCCTTCTTATTTGCTAGCACTATTGTGGATTGCTTGAAAAGAATATTTGTAAGATGTTACCATTGCGGGGGAAGATCGGGGAAAGGTACATGGCACTCAATGTATAATTTTTGCAGCTTCCTGTAAGTCTATAATTATTTCACAATTACAAGTTTTTTTAAAAAGCATATTCGTCATTTCTAGGGATTTGAATTGAGGGGGGAAATCTGGAGCAAGGGCTCAGCTGATCATTTTTATTCCATCCTCACTTAGTTTTTTGTTTTGAATCATTACAAAAAAGTATATTATTTTTTAAACGATAATAAAATTCCATGTGCCTTTTTAAAAAAGAATGAATGAGGTAGATTGATATATGCAGACATGAAAAAAATTATAAAAATAATTTGATTTTTCTATTTGTCCTTTTTCACAAGGAACTTGTGTTTTGTTTCTTCTTTGAAAAAGAAAACCAGAGAATTAGAGTGAGTTGCAAAGATATGTTTCAATAAAAAGATTCTCAAAGTGAATTGGAATAAACTCATAATAGTTATGGATTTAATCATTCTAAAGACACCATTAAAAATTGTCTAGTGTTTGTAAATGTTTCCTGTAAAAGTTCTCTTTAGCGATGATGGATATATATATATATAGTGATGAAGCATCGTTAAACTTTATGTAGGAAGAAAAGAGATGAGAAATGATCGCTCACGGCACTCCCACTTTCCGAGATCCAGTCACAAGTCAGTGGAGCAGCTTCCTCTTCAGTCCAGGCCACAGCGGGCCACTTGTTGCAGCCAAGATACTTATTAGTCATTATTTTGAAACATCTTACATTGTTACCAAATAATACCAGCACCCAGTTAACCTGTATGTTTTGGAGCGGTTCCATTTTATTATTACTTCTTGTCATCCAGGGCCTTGATAAAATAAGCTTTCAAATGGGAAACTGGGCTTCTGCCTGGTAACTCTGCTTTCCTGAGCTGGGGACAAGCTGAGCTGTGAGCTGGTGCACTCTGCTCAGTTTGAGGTCCACCCCCAGAGCTGGCATCCGGGCGATATTTGGAGGGGAGGGTCTCTGCCAGCATTGCAGCTCAGTGTCCTTTGAGATATCCTCTGTTCTCACAGTTTCTAAAATAAACTGTGGAAAACTGTTACACATAATTAATTCTGTAACTCACTGTTTTCCACAGGCTTTGTGGAAGGGACACAAACAACGGGAAGCGTATCTAAGCAGGCGGCAAACGTTCGCTGATAATGCTACTTCCATTGTGAAGGTAAACATCCTCTCCTGCCTTGTCAAGTGCTTGACTCAAACTTTTCCCTTCGTTTTACTTTTACTTCTGGAAGACAGACGATAGAAAGAATATGCATGAGTCTTGAAGTCAGGAGCAAGTCCTGGGTTTGAGTCCCACCTCCGCTTCTCACTTGCCTGATCATCTTCCAGTCCATTGAAACACTGGCTCAGGTTGTTGATGTGGTTATGAGAATCAAATGTGAAAGAGCGTCATAACCAGTAAACACTCTTTCTCTAGAAAGTCCAAATCTATCACTGAAGGTCTGAGGGACACCCAGCTTTATTTCATGTGCCTCTGGTCATATGTATTTAGAATGCTCAAACTTAAGCGTACGAGATCTTAGTTGTAAGGCAAATGCAAAACCAATGACAAGAAGCAGTAGAGGTAAGTTGGGACCTGTGTCTGGGTGGGAGCCAGTCTAATGCAGCTCTCCACCCAGGCTGAGGGCTCTGAACGTAGAGAAAGAAAAGACACTGGATGCCCCATCTTCCAGAGCTGAAAACCAAAGGACTGTTCAGAAATGAACTGGGTGACCACTTGGACATAAGATGAGAGTCAGAATAGTGGGGCTGGAGAGACATCGGAATCAGATGAGATTCGTTTAAAAGACTTTTTAAACGGTGAATGAAGACAGATGGAGGATGACGTGGTCCAGCTCCATGGTGCATCAGCTCCTTCATATTGTCCTCTGCTCACCGAGAAATGCTAGCCTATTCTCAGAGAACTGTTGGTCACAGTTGGTCCCCGTGAGACCTCTTTAGATGTTTTCCTGTAAAGATGTAAAGGTTATTGGATGCATTTAAGGGCTGTTAGAAGAAACCCTGGACTTTGTTTAATATGATTCCTTGACCCATTGCAACTCTCAGCAAAATGCCTTGCCCTCATGGCTTTTATTTATTGAGAGTAAAGCAAAATAGTGCAAACCTCTGTTACCTCCCCCACCATAACGTGTAAAATGTTTTAAACTCCTTAAGAAAGAAAAATAAAAGAAGTAGCAGGTGAATATTAGGCTTTAGATGTTTATTATTTGGTGGGCTGCTAATTTTTAGTTTTTAATCAAAGTAACAATATTATTTTTAGAAAGACTGCATAAAAAGAGATGAAATGTTGTTTGGTAATTGCTTTGATGTCTCTGTTTGACTTAATTTATTTTTAGATTCAGTCCTGGTTCCGGATGGTAACGGCACGGAGGAGTTACCTCTCACGACTACAGTATTTCAGAGATCACGTAAGAGATCTGTGTGTGGGTTTTTGTCCTGCCTGAAGATGAATGAATGAGTGCTTTGTTAGACATCAGCACTGCAGGATTTTTATTAAGTGGTGGGAATGAACACTAGGAGGAAAAAGAGGTCTGGGAGCTCAACATGGTCATGCGTGGAGGCCTACTTTTTTCCTTCAGAACTCGGGTTCAGAGTGAGTCTTCACCAGTCAGGACTGGGTAGGACGTGAGTGACAAGGAACCGATTGGGCTAGTAATGCCAAAGAGAAAAGATTCTAAAGAGTGTTTTCCGACATTGCTTGTAAAGTTTTTCTAACTGCTAACCGATTAACTTAAATAGAAGCCCACTGGAGGAATTTTTTGGGGCTCTTTCAAGAAGAGACATGTGAAGGTAGACTGGATCATCTAAGTTTGAGGCTAAAAGTTTTTTTCCCTTTTTAGATATTTTTACGTAAACAGCCCCTGTTCAACCTTGTTTATCACTTTAGCTAACTTATCCTTTCTTCAAAGGAAATGCAAAAATAAACATTGACTGCACCATATCTAACTACTGTCATTTCTAAATCGTGTCTGTTCTTAAATATGGTCAGTTCTCAAAGAGTTCTAAATTCTGAAATAGTGGAGTAGATGGGACTCTGGAAGGTCATGGCTGGTCACATTCTTTTGCAGAATAATGAAATCGTGAAAATACAGTCGCTGTTGAGAGCAAACAAAGCAAGAGACGACTACAAAACACTGGGTGAGTGGGAGTGTTCTGAAACGAGGTACGGCCCCTCAGAAACTAGGCAAGGACAGGCTGTTTCCATCTCAGGCACTTCCGGGGGTGCCCCAAGGGCAGAGGATGCCCACTGTGTCCAGGCAGCTTGAGCATCTCAGGCCCCAGGTCTGAATGGGTACACGAAGGAACGTGTGCCGACAGGAATGGGCCTTCCTGTTATCAGTGGAAGGGGCAAGTGGAGTGGATATGATTTCTTCAAGAAGAATGGAGTTGGCATAAATGCTGATATTTTTACATTAAATTTGAGCTAGAGTCTGAATCTAACGCAAAAGAGTTAACCGGAAGATAAGCTTACATTTGCACTGTTTAATTCATTCACTGGCCTATGATCTTTTCCCCCTCGTTATAAGAACAAAACACATTCATATAAGAAATTTTGGAAATATGAATAAGAACGTAAAAAGCATGTAGTTTCTCTCTCAAAGATAACTACAAAATCTTCCTGTAATTTCATTCTGGGGTTCTCACAGTAGCTGTGGTTTTTAAAATATTTCTTCTTATAATACTAGTATATGCCATTTGTGGAAAGTTTGAAAACAGCAAAATAAAGTGAAAATCAGCCAGAAATATCATCTACTTTTTGTGCTCTCTTTTTGACAGTCCCAGCTCTACATGTGTTTGTTATTCTGTTTTTACATAGGGAAGATCATTCTTTATCTGCTGAATTATCATGAGAACATGTCCTAGATTAAGTCAAGAAGAGCTTGATGATAAATTTATTAGTACTGCGCAAATTTTTAACATTTTATCTAGGCCATTCAGAAGTAGGTGTGTTTTTTTGGCCCTGAGCTAACATCTGTTCCCAATCTTTTTTCTTCTTCTTCTTCTTCTCCCCAAAGCCCCCCAGTACCTAGCTTCATATTCTAGTTGCAGGTCCTTCTGGTTGTGCTGTGTGGGACGCCACCTCAGCATGGCCTCAGGAGTGGTGCTAGATGTGCGCCCAGGATTCGAACTGGCTAAACCCTGGGCCACCGAAGCACAGCGTGCAAACTTAACCACTCTGCCACAGGGCCAGCCCCTCAAAAGTAGTTTTGAGATGGTAAAAAATCATTATTTGTGTGTCTTAGTAATGAAAATGGCCATTATGTTGTCTCTGATTCCGCCTTGTTTCTTATTTTTATTTTTTGGAGGAAATAAAAAACTGTTCAGCGATGATCCTAGCACAGTACCCAGTAAATAGTTTAACCAGTTCCCTTCGTTGTCTAAAGTCTATCTGAATTGTGGGGCGAAGTAGAAGGCTCAGGAAAGAACTTCCCTGGTACTTGTTCAGGAAAACCCTCGGGAAGCTTCAGGGGCTGCGTTCTGCCTCCAGCCTGCAGAATCTACTGGATGTTGCCCACTTCCACTAGATTCCAGAGTCCAGTATGCAAACCGGGTGAGGAAAGGTCGGCCAGGCTTTTCAGTGCTACACTTCTCCACTTTTGAATTACTGAGATTCGCCTCTCAGTTGGAAGATCTCTTTCAGTTTTTCACAAGAAGGCTGAGTAGGGGGTTTGTTTTCTGAGCCCTAACACGCTAAAGCAGGTTTGCTGTTGCCATAGCACATGAAAGGCAACTTACAAATAAATTTTCCAAATGAACACACTGGCTGCTTTACATTTCATTCCAGGTAATATGTTTTTGTGGGTAGTCGTGGTTTGCACTTGGTTACCTTGTCTTTTTTAATAACAAAGACAAAAGAAATTTCAGTGAAAAAATCGAGGTGATTTTGTGTTAAAGAGTAGAAAGTAGATAGAAACTATGTTAGTGAATAAGATAGATCTACGTTGCTCTGGGCTTTGGCAAATAGGGTGGTTTTGTGGTAACTGAAATGTGAATTTTCACTTCTGTCTCAATTCAGCATCTTCATAAAACTAAGACTATTTTTAATCTGAAAAAAGATCACTTTTCTTAGTTTATCATCATCCATCTTCACCCATTCCTTCTGGAAAGGCATTGAATGCACTCAAGCTTGGAAATTGCTGGGACTGTCCTATGACCACTTTTAAGGGCTGACTATGAAGTTATGTGACTTCCTGAAATTAGAATATCACAAAGTGATTCCCAACCATGAAGATGTCAAAAAGCCTACTATTGATAGAAGAAATATTAAGTTTGAACCATAATAATTAGTGAAGCTAAAATATTAATTTGTTTCTAACAAGCCTATTAGCTCAGGCAAAGATACACAATCCTTAGGTGCAGAGAGAGAGAAATTTAGACACAAATGAGATGGCTCATGTTCTCTCAAGTTAGCTACATAAAGGAGCTCTGGTACAGAAAAAGCTCTGGCTTTTTCTGAAATGGTCATGTCATCAGCAACATCTTTGCTAGAAATGGTAGGAAAATAAATTCTCATGTGCTTCAGTGATGAGGAAATGAGGGGGGTCCCCGGATCCAAGGTGACTTCTCTAATAAAGACCATCAGAAGTGGCAAAAAGTAATACGGATGCCTCTAGACTTGGTCGTTCATGCTGGGTTCATGCTTTAATTCTTTCTTGGTTGAACTCTTTTTATTCCTTGACTGTCAAAACACCACAGAACCAAGCTGGAAGTAAAAGGAAGATTGACAGGGCCTTAGATGTGAAGGAGAGGGCAGTTATTGAGGTTGCCACAACTGAGCTGGGCTCTGTGAAGCCATCTTTGCATTGCTGCGTGTAATCGTTCATCAGTGAAGGTCCAGACAGTTTATTCTTAAAGTTTACCCAGAGTACATCTCACTAAACACCTTAAAAAAATTTTTTTTTCAAAAGTCAGTGTGCCAGGGAATTAAAGCGTAATTGACGTGCAAGGCACTAAGAAAGCTTTTCAGAATTTCTGTAGATACCCCTCGACAACTGAGGCTGGTCTCTGAGGTGCTGAGCACCCTCCCTTGGTCCATGCTGAAAGGACAAGGAACAAATTTCAGTTTCTGAAATCTTTTGTTTCTGACAAGTAGAACATGTGTTCCTCTTGCGCTTCCATTGGCCCCTATTTGGCCTTGAAGTTCTCCCTCCATTTATCTTTTCTAATTCACCTTTCACCTAGTTCCTGCTCCTTCCCAAAGGTCTTTTGGGACGAGAGAAACCACTTTCTGCTTCCTGCAGCAAGAACAGAAATCACTTATCTGGCTCAGCCACAAGCTCTCAGAGCTGAGGTAACTTACATTAACATTCTTTCCCAGGTTCCTCATCAATAAGGCACAGATAGAAAGAACTATCTTCTCAGTGCGTGAGTCCTGGCAACAGTGTGAGAGAGGGCTGATAAATGAGTATTAGATAACTAGAGAATAGTGAGGCTGGACATTATCAGTGGTGTGCATTTATTTATATGATCAGTTTCCTTGTCTAGATTTTACATGGGGCAGGATGATTCACTCCAGAAACCAAGTTGTTCTGTTGCCTTTTTTTTTCTGGTAATGCTTTATTTAAAGACCTGGTTTCTTTCCTATTCATAATAATTGCAATCTTGGGGCTGGCCCCGTGGCCGAGTGGTTAAGTTCGTACGCTCCGCTGCAGGCGGCCCAGTGTTTCGTTAGTTCGAATCCTGGGCACGGACATGGCACTGCTCATCAGACCACGCTGAGGCAGCGTCCCACATGCCACAACTAGAAGGATCCACAACGAAGAATATACAACTATGTACTGGGGGGCTTTGGGGAGAAAAAGGAAAAAATAAAATCTTTAAAAAAAAAAAAAATTATTGCAATCTTGCCTAATGAAAGCATGCCTGCTCCTTTCTCTGCAGTTGGCTCTGAAAACCCACCGTTAACAGTAATCCGCAAATTTGTACACCTATTGGACCAAAGTGACTTGGATTTCCAGGAGGAGCTGGAGGTAGCACGATTGAGGGAGGAAGTGGTGACCAAGATCAGGGGCAATCAACAGCTAGAGAAAGACCTGAACCTGATGGACATCAAGATTGGGCTGCTGGTGAAGAACAGGATCACGCTAGAGGTCAGTGGGGTCTTGGGACTGGTGGCTCCCAGAAGAAAGAAAGTGCACGTATATTGACGCACGACGCCTTGGTCCAGCTAAGCTCAATTGAAATCCAGAATGAATTGGCCAAAGTTCATTTACCATTTTCCTTACAAATTAGTGGTTCTCAGGCCTGCAAAATTCTATGCCCTCCCCCCTTTATAACATATTTCGTAGGGCTTCTTTACCATTTTGATATGAAATAAAACCTGCTTACATATGTACCTTCGTAATAAGACTAAAGTTTTTGTATTAAAAAGAAAGTTATTTATAATAAAAACACATATTTCAATTTGAAAATACGTGGGCCCAATGCCATTAGAAGCTGCATGACCAAGATGCCGAGGTTTGGGCTCTTCTCAGAATAACCCTGGGTCGAGAGAGCCACAAATAGCTACTGATGACGCTGATCCAGGCAAGCCGTGGAACTGTCAGTTTTTTCATTTTCCAAAATGGAAAGTTCCGAATAAGCAAAATGTGGTCTCCCCCCACAATTTACACAGAATTGCAGTCCTAGAAAACTCAGTGTATATTAAAATTGTGGGGGAAATGTATTGTGCTTATATGTAAAACAAGTCGATTCTAGGCTCAAATAATTATACACAGAATTTTGACCTACACGAAAGACCAGCAGGACGTTCAAAATCCAGGCATGCCAAGTGTGGACAATTATTCATGCAGGACCTTCCTACAAACTGCAGGACAGCAGAACATCTGTCCTCCCTTGCCGCCACCCACTAGAAGCCAGTAGTGCCCTCCGATCATTAACATGTTAAAAAACACTCCCACACATTTCCATCATGGCCCCTCCACAGCGTGGTACTGCCCCAATAATAGCCCCTAAATAAATAATGCTGTAGTTTTGTATGTGTGAAAGCTGCCAGTGTCAGAGCTCCTGAAAACCATGAGAAAAGTGTCATTTTTCCCCCAGAAAAGGAGATTTCTAGAGTCAGGCTTCTCTCCAGGTCCCTGCTCCTGTGCCATATCAGTTTTCAGGAAACTGATAGGTCAAGAGGGGAAAGCTGACCTCTGGAAGCTCTGAGAACGCCACGGTGGGTCCAGGTGGCGAGTCAAATGCCGGTGACTCAAATACATAGTTCTGGAAAACCGGGACATGCGAAGCCGTGGGAGGCTACCAGATAAGTGGCCACGTGAACGCCCACTCTGGTTTCCAGCCCTCACAGAGATCCTAGTGAAAGGGTGCAGAGAAAATAAGGAAAATAGAGCACTTCGTAACATGAGAAAGGATCATCTTTTCTAAATATTGAGAAAACAATTTAAATGTTCTGCATTTAACTCAGTTTTCATTATTTTATCCAGAAAAACAATAATACTTTACTTTTTTTAAAAAAATGTGTTTGTATTGTCTGACACACATGAGAACTTTGAAAGTATAATGTACTCCAGAAGGTCCTTGAGAGAATGCCCTTTTATAGCCTTAAACTGCTCTTGTATCCTATTCCCATAAAGTCGTAAACAGGAAGTGCCTTGCCTTTTACAAGAAAGTCTTAGTTGCAAAACAGTAAATAGTAGAAATATTATGTAGCTTGTGGGAATACAATCATGGCAGATTTTCAGATCTTTATGAATGTTTTAAGGTTTTTTTTAAGTATTCCTAATTGATAGCATTGTAAAACAAAGTTAACTTTTCATCTTACCTCTTCAAATACCAGATTTTTATCAAACACATATTAGAAGTTAAACTAATTTCATTAATTGTAAATATATATATATATATATATATACTTAAGCTATAAGAAAAAAAGTTAAGCAAGTTTTCTTTGGGTGGTAGAATTAAACTTATCTTCTTTATCCTTTTTTTTTTTTTTTTTGACCCTGAGCATGTGTTTAGTGAGAAAAAAAGATTTTAAAGGGAAGTAGCTTGGTTGTTAAACAGTAACTCTAGCTCTCTCCAGTAACCGCACATCTCACAATTCTTTGAAAATTGGCCTTCCTCCTGGAAACCTCAGAGAGTCAGTGAGTGAGTGAAGTGGCTGTCCTTGGTTTAAGGCAAAAAGAATGGTTTGGAGATGGAGACAAAGCGTGTGACATGGAAGTTTCTTAGAGGCACAGGGAGGAAGAAAGGTGTGAGTAGACTCACACTACCCTGAAGGAAAACCTGGAGAGAAGCTGAAGGTAATCCCGAGTGGCTGAAGTTCCCTCTGACGGCTGTGATGTGTCCTCTGGGTGCAGACTTGCAGACCGGGGCCGCCTGAAACCCAGGATAGAGATTCACTTTGTTGCTTAGTTATACCACTTCACTGCTTATATCAGCATGCTTCCTTGGGCGTGTTTCTTAACCTCTCTGAACCTTGTTTTCTTCACTAGAAAATGTGCTAAATGCTTTACGGATATTTTTAATCTTCACGGCAACCCGGTCAGATTGCGGTTAAGCCCATTTTATCGATTGAGGAAACGGAGGCTTAGAGAGGTTGACCTGCACAAGGTCACAAAGCTACTTCCGCTTTGCAGATATCCGTATTTTTATGACTCCAAGCCCCAAGCCCCTTATACTAGTCCACACCTTCTATAAAAATTTTTCTGTTGTAGTGTATTACCTGCATGCAGATATCCGGCGATCGGGGAGGAGGAAGATGGTAGCAATCGGGGCAGCATGAGGTGTGGCAATCTCATGAACAAGCTAAGGCTGTTGCTCCTTCAAACCTGCATTCCTCAAATCTTCCATATTTATTGATAAGAAGAGGGGAAATTAAATTTCTCTTAATACAAAGCATATGCCTCTGTTTGGAACCTGTCTGGGTTGGCCTTTGGCCCCTTCTTCAAGCTTCCCAAAGCAAACCTCCCTTCACACGAGAGCGGTTGTGAGCAAGGTGAAAGTTCACAGGGAGGAAGGAAGAGCAGCTCACCGCATCCACCTGCCTGGCTCTGCGCTGGCATCCCGAGCAGCCAGACTGTTCCCTCTGCACAGCCACTAGGTCTCCCCGGCCTCTTCCCTGTAGGGCTCAGCGCTGGACGCCACTGGTTCCCTGGCTACGCTCCTCTCCCTGTCCAGCCTTCACCAAATGTCTCCATCTCTAATGCAGAGGAATTCAGCTCTGCCCCAGAGCTGGCTTACCACCGCCACCCTCTCTTCTCTTCTGTATATGTCAAAAACCGTCACCCTAAAGATGAGGTCTAGAACAAAACAAGGTCTCTAGGTTCCAGAGCCACCACCGTGGAAAGTAGGTAAGACGGGGAATATAAGTACCAAGATTTTTTATCCACTATATATTTAAAATCAAGATAATCAATTTATTCTACATATTTGAGGGAACTGAATGATCTACACATCCCCAGTTATTTGAAGAGGAAAAACCTGGGTTAAATGGAATTGTAAGCCAGAGTTGGTCTAGTGATGTCTAGGACTTCTCACAGATAAGGATATCAGACAGCCGCCTGCCTAGACTTCTGCTTCACCTCCATCTGGCGGTCACTAGGCTTCCTGTCTTCATTTTGATTGTATTTTAAAGATTTTATTTTTTCCTTTTTTCTCCCCAAAGCCTCCCAGTACATAGTTGCATATTTTTAGTTGTGGGTCCTTCTAGTTGTGGCGTGTGGGACGCCACCTCAGCATGGCTTGATGAGCGGTACCATGTCCATACCCAGGATCCGAACCAACGAAACCCTGGGCCGCCGAAGCAAAGTGCACAAACCCAACCACTCGGCCACGGGGCCGGCCCCTTGAATGTATTTTATATGTTTGTGAAACAAGAGGGGAAATCTTGCCTTTTTAAAAAAATGTTATAGAAATGCAAATCAAATCCCCCTCTTTCCCCATGTAAGCAATTAGGGGGACAGAAGCAAATGATTAAGACAAATCTCTCAGCTGAGAATAGGAAAAACTAAAATCACATACCTGGAAGGCAGTGGATGTAACCACTTAGAACTATCTACCTCAGAGCTCCAAGAGTTTTTTTCTACCTATGGGCTGACCGCAGCTCTGAGAATGGGGTGCTAGGAGGCAAGCAGATTTAGAGCTTGTCCTGTACACAAACGCTGACAGTCGTTCTCATCCCCACGGGCAACTGGAAGTGGAGGCAGGTATGTTTTGGGTTGTCAGAATGACTAGGGGTCCCTACTGGCATTTAGCAGACGGGGCCAGGGATGCTAGGTGGCCAGCAGTGCATGCACAGCCAATCACTGTATTGCCTGAAACGCCCAGCGTTCCTCCACTAAGGAACAGTGGTCAAGCATCCTGATACTTACTGGCTGCCAATCGAGTCCTCATGTGGAGCTTGGCCTAAGAGCTCAGGGAAGCAGAGGGAAGAAGTTTTGAAAAAAACAACTTTCTTGCCACCTACTCTATGGGACAGCAACCCAATGTTAAGTAGCAGAGGAGGTGTCCTAGAACTGTGACTTTCATGTGAGTCATGTGCCATTGGTGGGTGATGAAATCCAGTTAGCGTGTCACTAGGCAGTCTTTAAAAATGGGCTAGAATAAAAGAAAATTGGAAATATCAGTGTGCCCCAGTAGTAAGGATAAGTATTGTTTAGTATAGTGTGTGTGTGTGTGTACACCAACGAAAGATGTAAAATGTATTTTTTATTGTGGGTCTCTGTAAAAAGTGTTTGGTAGCCCCTTATGTAAAGGACCTATTCTTGTTCATGACCCTTTAAGCTCGTCACCCCAACAAGGAAGCCCAAAGAAAATGTTCTGGAATTAGATAGTCGTGATGGTTACACAACCTTGTGAATATACTAAACATCGCTAAATTATACACTTTAAAAGCATGGATTTTATAGTATGTGAATAATGTTTCAATTCAAAAAACAAAAGAAAACCCCCATATTCCTTAACAGTCACTGTCTGTCCTGGATACCCGGCTGTCCAAGCATCGTTTGTTGAGAAGACTGTTCTGTCCCTATTGAATTGTCTTGGTGGCTTCATCACGTCTTACGAGCAGATAAGTCCAGCTTGGGAGAACAAATATTTAAAAAGCCAAATGCACTTGCAAGCTGGATTTCCATAATTTGTTTAACATTGTTTCTTCGTCTCTTCCTGGGGAAAATGTGGAAAATTAATCTTCCCGACTCTGTGTGTTTCAGGTTGTATGTGAAGGGAGGAGGTGAAGAGCGCCAGAGTAAAAAGTAGTAATTTCATCAAATTTTTTTTCCAGGATGTAATCTCACACAGAACGAAGCTGAATAAGAAAAAAGGTGGAGAGATACAAATACTGAATAACACTGACAACCAGGGAATCAAAAGTTTGAGTAAGGAGAGGAGAAAAACACTAGAAACCTATCAGCAGCTATTTTATCTTTTACAGGTGAGGACAGTTTCTTTTCCCCTGAGTTTTGGATCAATACTGTGGTCCGTGCTTGTGGTTTACGTGGGTCTTCTCCCTGGCTACCGCACTGGTGGCTCACATGTTCTGAGCACCTGCCAGGTACCAGGTGCTATTCTAGATGCTTTATATGCATGATCTCATTTAATGCCTACCACAACCCTGGGAACCATCAGAAAACAATTATCATTGTTATCCCGTATGACATATGAGGAAACGGAGACTCAGCCACTAGATGGTAGAGCAAAGATGTTGGGACCAGGCAGTGTGACTTCAGAGCCCATGTCTTTGCGACTACGTTTTACTATGGTCCTCTGCAGAAACAGTATAAATCTAATAACATAAGCCGACGCTGTCAGCCGTGAAAAGACTAACTAGGTGAAAAAGAGATCTTTGCCAGATCCAGCCTGCCCTTCTTTTGAGGAAAGAGTCGGAGAGTTTGGATTAGGGAAGTAGCGTATCTTTCTTTATTTCATTGTTTTCGTGGCATCACTATGACTTAAATGAGCAGTAATTTTCCGTTGCTTCCAGAGTGCGGGTGAGAACTAATCGGTTGACCTGGTTACATCTGGACTCTGTGGTTTTGTTTGACTGTTGATCTGCCCCATCTGCCCTACCAGCACGTCCCATTAGTCCCAAAGGAAACTGAGTAAGCTGTAGCGATAGATCTAAATAAAGCCTTTCCTTCAGCAGGAAGACATTCCCAAGGGGGTGGATCCACAGTTCTTCCCTGAGAGTCAGGGGTCCCTCCCTTGGGGGGGCTGCTGCTGCTGTGGGGGGTGGTTCCGTCAAGGCCTGGCGGTGCCTGAATCTTTGCTTGAAGGCGCCACTGACCTTAGGTGTATAGCGAGCACGTTACCCAAACCATGAACGAAGTGCGGCTAGCCCCGTTGAGAGAAGAGACGTTAATTTTGGCCGAGTTGAGGGTTCTGTACTTGGAATAATAGATTGGCGATCAGGTGTAGAGCCACTGATGACCACGATGTGGCAGCATAGAAAGAAAAATGGTAAAACTTAGACTTGTTCTCGGAATCCACTGCTTAAGCACCAGCAACCTTTTCAGAAAGAAAGAGGGCTCAGAGTGGGCATCTGCTAAATTAGATTAGTCGTCATCCACCAGTCGGAAATTTATCCTTAGGCATTTGTCGTTTTTGACCTCCGTGAACTTCCAAGTGTATGAAGCTTCTTTAGGATTTAGTTTTCTAATGTTAGGTTTTGATAGACTTTGTTGTCATAAGGAAAGTGAAGATTTAGTCATTGGCCTAAGACTTGTGTTGTTTACCCTGTTATATGTAAGTGGAGGCTCCTTAATGGAAAGGAGAAAAGGCACAGGAGCATGACTAGAACAATTCCACCAAGTTTTATTCCCCAAATAATCCAAAACTGACAGCCCCGGGATGCGACCATTCAGGGAAGGTCTCTGGAAATCACATGTTTTTCCCCACTTTTTCTTCTCTCTCCTTCGGAGACAGTGGCCCAAGATCAAGAAGGAAACTGTAGAAAAGCAAGTGGTCTGGGCTCCTTTGGCCTTGGGATCAAGCCTCGGCCAGAATCCTTACCACAGCAGCAGGTCAGCTGGTACAGGTTTTGCTGGGGATTTGTCTCCTCATTCTGAGCCTAAATTTACAGTTTTAGGTCATTTGAGAGGAATGGGGAGCTGGCTTCTTTAGTGGTAGAGTGAGTTTCCTTTCTCATGATCCCATGTGCTTAGTGTGGCAAAAGAATCACTATGGAGGGAAAAAGAAAATGTTGTCTTGAGCTGCCTATTCATAACACTTCAGCCAATCTTTATGAGCTTGAACGGAAATGTAAGTGTAAAGTAAACCAGAATTTGGATTTTCTTAAAAACTCTAAAGCCAAGTTGCTGGAGTGTTAGATGAACACTAGTTTCCACATATGGAAAATTTTGTTTTCTCATCAGCAGGAAGATGAAGGGTAGGGGTATTACATTTCTGTACAATCTAAATACTGCTTTTTTCTCTTCTAACCTCCGCCTGGTTGGTAGCTACTGGAGAAAAGCCATATTACCATGAAGACTGGTGCTACGTCTATGGACTCCATCCTCAGCTGAGCCCTCAGGGCTCCATGTCAATTTTTTTAAAAATTCTCGTCAATCTTTTGTCTTTTTGTTCTTGTGAGTTTCTTCTGGTGTTTTCCATCAACTGTCCTGACTTTTACCTCTCTCTTCAGCCTCCCTACCTCACTCCAACCTTCTCACTCCTTGTAAAACATCACGGCCATCCCACTGTCTCCACATGTAAAATATCCTTTTCTTTTTCTTTCTAGTCTCAGAATATGGGAAGTGTTTCTTCCTGTTCATGCATCAGTCCTTCTGGGACAGCCTGTTTAGCTGGGCCCTTGGTCCATTCTTGCCAGTCTCTTGAGATACCAGATTCTATTGGCCACCCGCCTCTCTTCCGTGCCTCTACAATATAAATGTGGCTCAAAATGGTTAACAGTGTGAAGTGTACAAGATACAACTATATTTCATTAAATACATTATTTAGTATATAAAATTAAATCCTATCGTAACTTTCTAATATAACTTCCTATAGTATAAGATTCATATTAGCTCATACCTTTTAAAGTCTTGTTACATGCCGGATACTTTTCTGTATGCTTTATACATATCATGTCACTGAAGAGCAGG
The DNA here is from genome assembly GCF_041296265.1 of Equus caballus. Taxonomy (NCBI): domain Eukaryota; kingdom Metazoa; phylum Chordata; class Mammalia; order Perissodactyla; family Equidae; genus Equus; species Equus caballus. The sequence continues at coordinate 104,080,345 of NC_091697.1, read as the reverse complement.
GGGTGGAGTATTCCTCTTTGCTTTAATAATATATTAACATATAGTTTTATGGGGGCGTTTTCTTCTCTCTTTCCTTTTAGACCAATCCCTTATACCTGGCTAAGCTGATTTTCCAGATGCCACAGAACAAGTCAACTAAATTTATGGACACTGTTATTTTCACACTATACAATTATGCTTCCAATCAACGAGAAGAGTATCTACTCCTAAAGCTTTTTAAAACTGCTCTGGAGGAAGAAATAAAGTATGTATATAAACATATATGTAAAAAATACCGATGAATAGGTTATTTTGTTAGTGGTGGATTTCTCTGATTTACTAAAATAATTTTAAAATTATTCTTATATGTAATTTATACATATTAAAATATATCAAATTTCTTGAGAAATTTCTACATCATTATAGATATATTCAGGTGCAACTTTCTCCCACCAGTGGTACCTTTTCTAGTGCTAAACTAACTTCTGATTTTGCAGGCATACAACAACAGAAAATTAAAAGCTTTTTGAAAGTCAGTGGGAAAATTTAATTAAAATTCTGTGAGTCATAAAGCCATAAACAGATGAGGATAATGATCTCTGCTAAATAGTCCTGCCTTCTTACTGGAACTTGAGCTGCTTTTTGCTAATTTATTTTCTGACTCAGTTACTGTAAAAAATGTGTAGATAGCTATAATGAATGGGCAAAAAAAATAATACATGAGAAATGCCCTTAGCCAACTAGATGGACCTTAACTGCCTTCCTGACTTCTTGATCCCTTAAGCTATGCTAGTTCCTATGGGTCTCCAGAGCGTAGTAGCCAGGCACCTCTGCTCCCCAGATGCCTATAAGCCAGTGTGAGAAATAGGCTTCATGAGATATAGTGATGCTGGACAGTAGAGTAAGGTAAGTATTAAATGAATGATCTACACAGTGTAACAGATCAGAGGGATGGGAAGAAAAGTTCCAGTTAGGTCATTCGATAAAGATTTTAGAGAAGAGGAGGTAGTTGACCCAAAACCTTGAAGAATGTCTACTGTTTGTATAAGAAAAAAATGCAAGAGGGAAATGAGGTGCAATTGTGACAGAAGCAGCATGAGCCACGGTGCAGGAAGGAAGGGAGATTGGTCCAGCCGAAAGGTGATTTCATCAGACAGCCCTGGGAGATGGAGCTGGAGGGAGAGCCTGGACCAGATTGCAGGAGACACAGAATGGAGGCCCAGGTGCTGAGGCACTGTTTACTTCTTGGGAAGCTGTGAGCTTTTCGAGCAGGGTGTTGACATGACCACACTGGATTTTTGCAATATTGATCTGCTGCCAGGTATGAACAAGATGAATTGGAGCTCCACAAGTCAGAGAAATGGGGCAGTCAGAAGGAAGAAGATATAGTGTGTGAGTCTGAGCTGTTGGTATAGAACAGGTCCATGAAAATGTCCAGCAGAAAATTGAAAAGTCAAGATCTACTCCCAAGAAGGGGGTGTGGCTTAGACACCGAGACCAGAGAATAGGTTCCAAAGAGATGGCAGTTGAAGTTGTGCATGTGAGTGACGTCTGAGGTTAGATCACATAGAAGGACGTGAAAGGAACAGAAATAAAATACGCGAAGGGGAGCCAGCAAAGGAAGCAAAAGGAATGACTGGGTAAGATAAGGACCCAGATGCGCACTATCAGACCCTAAAGGGAAAGGAAGTGGAAAAGGGAGAGAGGTTGCACAGAGGTGACGGGGGGCGGGGGGCGCGCTGGTTGAGGGGGGGTAGGGTCATAGGAGTTGGCAATCAGCAGTCAAGAGTGCTCTTAGCCATGTGATGTAGCTGGAAGTTACATGGCAATAAATTTGAATGGGATTTGAAGAAGTGGGGATAGTTCATTCAGTCAAGAAGGTTACTTTTGAAATCTGTTAACCAGAGGGGGGCAATACTTACACAATGTCACCCGGTATTATTATTAGTCTTGGTCCATTTTCAGTTCGTTCCTGTCTTCTAGAATAAAATTAAAGCTGAAAACTTATTTTTAGATTCTTAAATTTCTCAAATAAACATACATCCTACAAATGATTGCTTCCTTTTAAATCACACCATCTTTGATCTTCACAGAGAAAAATATAACTCCACGAAGCCCTTGCCTGCCAGAGAGAATATACACTGCTTACAATTCTATCCGTAGAGGCAAACCATTTTGTTTTGGTTTGGGCTTTTTTCAGATCAAAGGTGGACCAGGTACAGGACATAGTTACTGGGAACCCCACAGTCATCAAGATGGTCGTCAGCTTCAACAGAGGTGCCCGTGGACAGAACACCCTGCGCCAGCTCCTGGCTCCAGTGGTGAAAGGGATCATCGATGACAGGTCCCTGATCATCAACACGAGCCCCGTAGAGGTGTACAAGGCTTGGGTGAACCAACTAGAAACACAGACTGGAGAAGCCAGGTAACAAAGCCAGGAAGACGCTAGTTTTCAGCCATGTTTTATTATCATTTTTGCATGTTTATTTATATATACTCTTAAACTCTGTTAAGAAAACGAAGTTTACCATACAAAGTCAGTTTTCAACCCAAGATACTCCCTCCCTTTAACATATCCATGCAGGTCACATCCTTGGACTCTTGCTCATCTTGATGTTACGGTATTTTCAAGTTTCGGGACCAGTTGATCCCCAAAGCCACAACTTCTACACTTCTCTCCCTTTGTTATTCTTTGTGTGTTTCTAAACCTAAACATAGAAACAGCACACACTTTCTCGTCACCTGATAATGAATACTTTTTTACAGTTACCAAGCGAGTAACTTCAACGTATACGCATTAACGAGCCAGGTAGGGTTGGCTTATTCTATGTGGTGTTGTGTAGATTTTGGCAATACCAGATTTTTTTCTTTTCCTTCAAAAGGATGCCTTGTGAAATAGTTAAGATATGCACAGAGAATTACATGGATGGTTGTTTCAGCACTGTTTGTAATAGCAAAAACCTGGGCAAAGTCAAATATTTAGCCTTGGGGAATTTGTTAAATAAATGTTTGTATAACATGTAATAGAGTAGTAACTATTTGGAATGGTGGTATAGAAATATATTTACTGGCATGCAAAAAATGTTCATGATAAAGTTTTCAGTTGCAGTTAGGCACGATAACCCATTTTCTGGGGGGAAAAAAAGTATGCGTGTCTATATCCACATACAGGTAGGACCTGTCTGGGATGTGTACATCCATGGGTGTGTGAGACCCATATACACACATGCATAGAGAAGGACCTAGAAAGTTAGGTACTAGAATATGAAAAGTGGTCATCTCTGGGTTGGTATTGTTTTCTTGTTTTCTCATATAGAATTTTTTCTTTAATGAACATACTGCTTTTTTATAATTTAAAAAAAGAAGAGAAATTTAGCTGCGTCTACATTCCTTGGATCTGCCTCTAATTTTGCCAGGAGAGCCTGCAGTCCCCCAGTTCCTCTGATGGCAGAGAGTACTGTCTGGGCACGTGGGGCCTCCCCTCACTTAGCAAACGTTGTGTCATTGGAGTCAGTGGGCAAAGTCCAGTTCACGGTACGAAGCTTGACCGTAGAGCCAACTTGGCAAGGGTACAAATGCTTGCGGCTGAGCTCCCTGTTAATGGCAAGCCCTTGTTGCATTTTCAGCAAGCTGCCTTACGATGTGACCACCGAACAAGCCCTAACGTACCCAGAAGTGCAAAGCAAACTGGAAGTCTCCATCGAGAACCTGCGCAGGGTCACTGACAAAGTCCTGAGCTCCATCGTTTCTTCCCTTGAGCTACTGCCGTAAGTTGTTCACGCAGCAGCTTCAGTGTTCTCCGCTGAAAGTTCCTGGAATACTACATAGAATAAACCCTGGCAGTGAAGACAGGAGTTCCTCCTCATATGGCATTTACTATTTTTAAAATTTGCCTACATTTGCATTTTAAAGTCGTAACTGTTCCCTAAAGAGGAAACAGTACAGAACAGTACCCAGTGCCTATCGTCAGTGCAAGTCCTGTGATTCTGTCACCATCTCATTTTATGTTTAATTTTTAGGAAAACTGCTCAGCCTTAGTTGACTGGAACAATTGCTGTGTTTCTTTCTCTCTCAGCCTTTTTCCATGATTTTCTTTTGTCATCTGTTTTACATGTAGTTATGGATTGAGGTATATAGCCAAAGTACTGAAGAATTCCATCCATGAGAAATTTCCCGATGCAACAGAAGATGAGCTGTTAAAGGTAGATTTTCAAGGGTAATCTCACCGTAGCTGCCCTTGGGGGTGTGAGCCAAAATTACCAATGTACCATTTTGTAAGATTTTTCCCCGTGTAGCACTGTAATACACTGCAGGTCTTCTGTTTCTAATGACTATCAAGATTATTGATTATGCTGAGGTTAATTTGGAGGTCTTTCACATTATTGAGATTCTTTATATTAAAGCCTTTTGGGGGCAGTAAGCATATTGTCCACCAAAAATTATTTTGTCAACTATATTAATAATGTGTGATTATATTAGTGGGAAATATAAATGACTACCTCCATGAAACAAATCTAAAATTCTTGAGTTTTCTTTCTTAAAAATAGTCTTTCCTTCTGCATCGCTCCAGATTGTCGGAAACCTCCTGTACTATCGGTACATGAACCCAGCCATCGTCGCTCCTGACGGCTTTGACATCATCGACATGACAGCCGGAGGTCAGATCAATTCCGACCAAAGGAGAAACTTGGGCTCGGTGGCCAAGGTTCTTCAGCATGCAGCCTCCAACAAGCTGTTTGAAGGAGAAAATGAGCATCTCTCGTCTATGAACAATTATTTATCAGAGACGTATCAGAAGTTCAGGTGAGAGGGGTCATTGCTTTTGGAGAAACTTGCAAGATGGTGGGCAAGAGCAATGTGTGTTCTGTGCTCAGAGCTGGAGTTTGGGGGTGGGGGCGGACAGGAACCTCATTTGGCCGCATGCATTTCTTCTAGTTGGCACTGTGGGATGAGAGAAGGGAGGGCCAAGCAGGCTAGGTCACGTCTGTCTGCTGTTTCTCATCCCACCCCCGTCCCCAGTGCCCCTGATACAGAGTTGTACCCGTATGTACGGTCTCTGCTGTTGACAAAATGAGATCTTTGTTCTCCCTGGTATGCTGCAAGCTTATCATACTTAGAATTAAAAAATCAAAATAGCTGATTTCCACTTTGTTGAACTTAAGAAGAAGGTTTTTATTTTTGTTTTTTTTAAGAACTTGTGCAATCGGGAAGAAATTGCCTTATCTGCATCAAACAATAGTAGGAAACGGAGTATTTGGTCTTGAAAGGTTGGGACGACCCAGCTGTTATATTTGCGAGGATTGTGTGTGAAATGTTCTGTTCTATTCTCGAACCTCTTCTCAATGATACCTGTAAGACTTATGTTTATTGACCTCGTACGCGCTTCTGAATTATGTCGCTAATCAGTCCACAGGGACATGACAGGAGGGAGTCCACGAGGAAGAGTCCCTCACCCTGAAGCTCCCTCAGGGGCACGTTCATCTCCGCTTTCCTTGTTTCTCTTGTCTGCCTTTCAGGCAGAAGGTCATAGAAGTATGACATAAATGTGGCCTCTTTCACTCCTCGCTTGGAAAGTGGTCGTTTCCCATTCCTCAGTTTCCCTCTGGATTAATGACTTACTACTGACAGAGTTAATTCATGATCCTTAATCTCTATTTCGAATTTGTGGCCTCTCGTGAGAAAACTCCCCCAAATCCTCTTACTGCAGAAAGTTTTGGGGCCGGCTCCGTGGCCGAGTGGTTAAGTTCGCGCGCTCCGCTGTGGCGGCCCAGGGTTCGGATCCTGGGCGCAGACATGGCACTGCTCGTCAGGCTACGTTGAGGCGGCGTCCCACATCCCACAACTAGCAGGACCTGCAACTAAGATATACAACTGTGTACCGGGGGGTGGTTTGAGGAGATAAAGTGAGGAAAAAAAAAAAAACATTGGCATCAGATGTTAGCCCAGGTGCCAATCCTTAAAAAAAAAACGAAAGTTTTGATTTTTCAAGCTGCTAATTTTAGTTCTCCTCACTGACCAAAACAGCAATATCTGTTTCCGGTAAACCCATATCTGCTATTAGAGTTTCCTTTTCTCTTAGATTATTTCTATCAACCATCTATGGTTCCAGTGCTTCTTCATAAAGAAACAAAACCAAAAACCTCTCCTCGCCTCCTCTTAAATCTCTTTTCCTCTTCCACTCATGCTTATGCTTTGTGTTCCTTAGCAACTCATGAAAAAAGATAGCCAAAAAAGTGCAGGAAGACCAATAGTCACATGGGAACATGCTCCTCCCCGACCCCAACACGGCTGCCTGCCATTTCCCCTCGCCCAGCCTTGGGTTGGCAAGGTTAGAGGTCATTTCTGCTGGACAAGCCTTGGGTACCCTTAGGAGATAAACCAAGGATGGTTTCCGGTGTATGAAACGTTTACGACTTTATAGAATGAAACACCCCTTCTACCTGAGCAAGGGACCACTCCTAAAGCTGGCCACAGCACGCCTGGCTTTTCTTGATCTCTTGGTCTAAATTTGCTGTCACTTAAATAGCAGACTTGTTAGAGTCTGAGACTGCAGGGATGGGGCACTGTGTGTATTCGTGTGTCTGGCCTTAACAGTCTTTCCATCAGGCAGCAACTGCTGTTTGCATCAACTAAGAGTAGGGTAGGCTTAACTCTGCTGATTATTGTCAGATTGGTAACAGACGCTCTGGCAGCTCGTTAGAGACCCAGGAGCGTGTGCCATTTGACGAACTGCTCTTCTGATTGTTTTCTCCGGAAAGACTTGAGTCTGACATCCAGGATTATCAGTCTTGACACTTTTGTTTAAATTTCAGGGGCCATTTTTAAAATAATAGCATTTTTTTAAACAACCTGCCCATCATTTGATTATACTGGGTCACTGACAGGGCCTGTGGCCTTCACTGCTTTCTCCATTCCTGTCTGAGGAGCTGGGTCCGACGTCTGGAAACGTGGTCTCGGCTTCCACAGTCAGGAGCCGGCCTGGAAGAGGCTGTAGTAAGCCCCCCAAGGTTTATGGTGGAGAACAAAGCTTTACCGTCACTCAGGATGCCCTCACTATTTTGATATTTGATTCTGTCTTAAGACCTTTTTTTCCCTTTAATAGGAAATATTTCAAAGAAGCATGTAATGTCCTTGAGCCGGAAGAAAAGTTTAATATGGATAAATACACAGATGTGGTGACAGTGAGCAAGCCAGTCATTTATATCTCAATTGAAGAAATCATCAGCACGCATTCAGTAAGTGGGGTTGGGGGCGGTCTTAGCAGGGACCACGGTTCAGACGGCTGTTATCTTGAAAACGCTTAGTCTCCGTGGGGCTTACTGTAAGCATGCGCTGTACCTTATATTCTTAATCCTAAGAGACCTTCGATTATTTATACCCTGACTCTTACACATTAATAAAACTCCTCCCAAACCAGCAAAGTTTACTTCTTACACGATCCATTTACAAGTCGGCTTGAGAATGTGCAGTGTAAGCCCTGAGCAGGACAGGCCCTGGTGTTTTCCTCACCCACCAAGGCCACACTGCCTGGATCCCCACACGCCGTCTCTCCCCCTTTCAGGAATCCTCTCAACTTTGCCAAGAATTTTCTTGGAAAATGAGAATGTTCTCTCTATTCTGATGTTGGACGTAGAGAAATAGGGAATAAATGGGGGAATAAACACCCCCATCCAGCAACAGCCGCCTGCAAAGAATCACTTCTATTGTTCTGGAAACCCCTATTTCTTAGAAGCAGGCCATTTCACAGTCTGTGCTGTGTCGTAACGGCACCATCTGGGTCTCATGCAAACACCACCACCATCGGCCACAAGTTAAGTGCCTGTTGGGGGCAGGGCAGTTTGCTGGGCCTTAGATGGCTTTTCAGTCATTTAAAGTCAAAAAAGAGCCTAAGCATTGAGAGTTTGTTTGATTAGAGGAGGAAATGGAACTTATTTCCTGAAAAATCTAGGTTCTTAAAAGGTAACCATTTCAAGAATAGTTTTGGACCTTGCTACTCCAAGCCAAGTCCTGGGGACGAGTTAGAAATGCACCCCAAACCTGCCAAATCGGCACTTGCATTCTAACAAGATCCCAGGTGATTCAGATGCACACTGAAGGTCAAGAACCCTGGGGAAGGAGACACCCAGCTGCGCATTATACACGCAACGAGGAGGAAAGTATAACACATACACACCTCTCAAAGGTCCTGCCCCTGCTCCCCACCAAACCGGATTTACTAACAAGTGGCAAAACTGACTATTCAAAATTTCAGTCTTTATCGTTAAGCTCTTCTAAGATACTAAAGCTTGAATATGGGTTTGGAACAAAGACTGGGTCTACTTTGGATTTCCCTCTTTCAGGGCTGGCACAGGGAACCGCCTCGACATTTACAACAAGCTCTCCATAGTGTTTTAAATGACCCTAAACAAAGGCAGGGCTGAACGACCAGCTGAAGAGGTGAACTGGTTGATTAAATGAAGAGGCTATCCTTTTTTCTCTGTATAGGAACACCCAAAATCACAAAACATGTCCAGCAATGCACCGTTTGCAAAATTAATTTTCTAATGAGCAAGTAGACTCCTTCATATTTGAGCAGCAGCCCATGTGTCTGTTTTTGTAGTAGACATCCATCTCAAAAAAATGTCCACACGTTGGCTGCACGTTTGCTGACGGCAGTGTCCCCACGCGGAAAAAGTGGTGGGGAGTTCTCTTTTAGAATGAGAGATTCTTTCCCATGGATAGCAGAGAGGAAATGTTACTGTGTTAATTCAGACTGTTAGTCTTCAAGGAGAAATAGTCTGTTCCTTTTGTTAACAAAAATTGAAAACAGAATCCTGTCCTGGGAAACATAGCTTGTAACCGATTTGGAATTTCTTCGTGTGTTGGATTGGAAGCAGATGGAATAATGTGGGAGTAATGTAATTGCAGAGAGACTGTCTGCAATTTTACCGTCTGTCTCGATGAGGAGGTGTCCATGTGCAGACGCAGGCACAGCAGCAGAACCACTTGCCAAGCCTGTGGCCAGGTGCTTGTTTCTTGTTCTCTAGGGACCATGTAGAACATCAAAATAAGCTCTTTAAGGAGATATTTTCAGGAAATTTTTATATTCTGTAGCTATCAGAATAAAGGGTAGAAGTGGCTGCCGGGATCATCCCTTTGCAGGATATAGTTGCTTCCTTGAAGCTGTGCATCTGAGCCCTCTTCTCCTTTTCTTAAAAACCCGGTGAGCAAGTGTCAGGGAATGTCAAGGAAAATGCAGCATTAAACAGATACTCTCCTTCTCTAATCTTAAAGATTATAAGAGAATGGAAAAGGCAGTAGGCAAGGCAGTGTGGTACTGGCATAAAGATAGACATACTGGTCGATGGGTTAGAACTGACAATCTAGAAGTAAACCTTCAAATTTGTGTCAATTTGTTTTTGACAAGAGGCTAAAACAGTTAAATGGAAAAAGGATAGTCTTTTCAACAAATGGTGCTGGGACAACTGGAAATCCACATGCCAAGAATGAAGCTGGACCCCTTCCTTCTACACAAAAATGAACTCAAAATGCATCAGAGAGGAGAAGTGATGTCAGCATCACGGCAGAGCGAGCTGTTCCCTTTACTCTCTCCCCACTAAATTCAACCAAACAGACGTTCATTAACCAACAGAGGATTCCCCACAAAGCACAATAGGACTTCTGAGAGATCCACATGGCCATACATATGAAAGTGAGGCTCCTGGATCCCCAGGAAGCAGGATAAGGAGGTGAGTGGATCCCCTCCCCCTTGCCAGCAGCAGCGATCTAGGTTGCGAGTCTCCACGCAGCTGATGCACGACTGTAAGAAGAGGCAGGGGAGCAGGCAGGCCGGCGTGTGAACACTTTTGCTTTCAGAGTTGCAGCCTGGCCCATGGGAATGCTCCACACCCAGTGGCACCGCTCAGCCACCACGTGAGCGCCCCCACCAAGTGCAGCAGCACAGGTGAACCTCCCATGTGTGCAGAATAGGCCCAAGTGCATGAAAGAAAGCGCCCCTCCCCTTCCACCTAGTGCACCAGCTTGGCTGGTCCCTGGCCAAGGCAGTGGATCTGGACAAGAGCACCTGTGGCCAGCAGGCAAATGCAGACAAGCGCTATCAATGCAACTTCCAGCAGACGCAGTGGGTTCAGAAAACACAGCTCCTACCTCACCCCTCCCCCCAACAGAGGTGGGAGGTGGCACCTGCGACATGATACCACCACTATATGCTGGCAAAGGCTCACTTTGTGAAACACCAAGAAGAACTACATTAACACTTCAGAGCAGAAGGAGAATGACGAGTCTCCAGAAACCAGACTGGAATTCACAGAAATGTACAATCTCAATGACAGAGAATGCAAAATAGTTGTCATAAAGAAACTCAATAAGTTACAAGAAAACTCAGAAAGACAGTGAACTCAGGAACAAAATTAATGAGCAGAAGGAATTCTTCATAAAAGAGATTGAAACTCTAAAAAAAAAAAAAAGCCAAACAAATTCTGGAGGTGAAGAATACAATAAATAAGATAAAAACAAACCTTAAAAAAACAGAGCTGACATTGTGGAAGACAGAAGTAGTAATTTAGAGAAGAGAAATATAGAAATGCTTCAGGTGGAGGAGGAGAGAGAACTGAGACTATAAAAAAATGAAGAAATTCTTCAAGAAATATCCAACTCAATTAGGAAATGCAACATAAGGCTTATAGATATTCCAGAGGGAGAAGAGAGAAAGAAAAGAGCAAAGAGCTTGTTCAAAGAAATAATACTGGAGAACCCTCCAAACCTGGAGAAAGGACTGGACTTACAAATATATGAAACCGATAGAACTCATAATGACACAAATTCAAAAAGACCTTCTCCAAGGCATATAATAGTAAAACTGGCAAAAGTCAATGGCAGAGAAAAAATATTCAAGGCAGCAAGGCAGAAGAGAATAATCTACAAAGGAACCCCTATCAGGCTTTCAGTGGATTTCTCAGCAGAAACCTTACAGGCTAGGAGAGATTGGAATGATATATTCAAAATACTGAAAGACAAAAATTTTCAGCCAAGAATACTCTATCCAGCAAAACTACCCTTCAGATACGATGGAGAAATAAAAGCTGTCCCAGATAAACAAGAGCTGAGGGAGTTCATCACCACCAGACCTCCCTTACAAGAAATGATCAAGGATTCCCTCGTACCTGAAACAAAAAGGCAAAGGTTTACAAAGCCTTGAACAAAGAAATAAATAGACAGACAAAATCAGAAAATCGCAACTCTCTATAAAGACAGGTTAGCAAACAATTATAACATAAAAGATAAAGGGAAGGAAAACATCAAAAAAATAACTATAAACAGTTCATTTTAATCACAAACTGACAAGACAAAACAGAATAATTTGTGACAACAATAACTTAGAAGGGGAAGAGGAAAGGATGGAACCTGCTTAGTTAATGGAGATAAAAGGCTGTGAGAAAATTTACTGTCTCATCTACAAGATCTTTTATACAAACCTCATGGTAACCATTAAACAAAAAACCAGAGCAGAGGCAGAAATCATAAATAAAGAGAAAACCATCACAGAAAACCACCAAACTGAAATGGCAGTCAGAAATACAAGGGAAGAGAAAAAAGGGAAATATAGAACAACCAGAAAACAAGAGATAAAATGTCAATATTAAGCCCTCATATATCAATAATCACCCTAAATGTAAATGGATTAAGTTCTTCAATCAAATGACACAAAGTGGCTGGATGGATTAAAAAACAAGACCCACAATATGCTGCCTCAGGGAAACACATCTCAGCTCTAAAGACAGACTCAGAGTGAAGGGATGGAAGACAACACTCCAAGCAAATGGCAAACAAAAGAAAACAGGTATTGTCATACCTACATCAGACAAACTGGACTTCAAGATAAAAAAGGCAGTGAGAGACAAAGAGGGGCACTATATAATGATAAAAGGGACATTCTACTGAGAGGATGTAAGACTTATGAATATATATGCACCTAACACAGGAGCACCAAAGTATATAAAGCAACTATTAACAGACCTAAAGAGACAAATTAGCAGCAACACAATAATAATAGGGGACTTCAACACCCCACCTACATAAATGGATAGATCATCCAGACAGAAAGTCAACAAGAAAATAGTGGAATTAAATGGAAAACTAGACCCGATGGACTTAATAGATATATATAGAACGTTCCATCCAAAAACAGCAGAATACATATTCTTCTCAAGTGCACATAGAACATTCCCAAAGATAGACTATATGTTGGGAAACAAGGCAAGCCTCAATATATTTAAGAAGATTGAAATCATATCATGCATCTTTTCCAACCACAATGCTATGAAACTAGAAATCAGCAACAAGAAAAAAGCTAGGAAAGTGCCAAATATGTGGAGACTAAACAACATACTACTGAACAACTGTTGGATCAATGAAGAAATCAAAGGAGAAATAAAAAAATACCCGGAGACAAATGAAAATGAGAATACATCATACCAACTCTTATGGGATGCAGAAAAAGTGCTTCTGAGAGGGAAATTCATAGCAATACAGGCCCTCCTCCACAAACAAGAAAAATCTCAAATAAGAAATCTTAAACTAAACCTAACAGAACTAGAAAAAGAAGACAAACAAAGCCCAAAGTCAGCAGAGGAGGAAAATAATAAAATTAGAGCAGAAATAAATGAAATAGAGACAAAAAAAAAAAAAAAAGAACACAATAGAAGGGATTGATGAAACCAAAGAGCTGATTCTTTGAGAAGATAAACAAAAATTGACAAACATTTAGCCAGACTCACTAAGGAAAAAAGAGAGAAAGCTCAAATAAATACAATTAGAAATGAAAGAGGAGAAATTACAATGGATACCACAGAAATAGGAAGGGTTATAAAAGAATGCTATGAACAACTATATGCCAACAAATTGGATAACCTAGAAGAACTGGATAAATTCTTAGACTCATACAACCTCCCAAAAATGAATCAAGAAGAAATAGAGAATCTGAATAGACCAATCACAAAGAGATTGAAACAGTAAGCGAAAACCTCCCAGAAAACAAAAGTCAGGACCAAATGCCTTCTCTGGAGAATTCTATCAAACATTCAAAGAAGATTTAATACCTATCCTTCTCAAATTCTTACAAAAAATTGAAGAAGATGGAACACTTCCTAACTCATTCTATGAGGCCAACATTATCCTGATACCAAAACCAGACAAGGACAATGCAAAAAAGGAAAAATACGGGCCAACATCACTGATGAACATAGACACAAAAATCCTCAACAAAATATTGGCAAACTAAATACAGTAATACTTTAAAAGGATCATACACCATGATCAAGTGGGATTTATGCAAGGGGCACAGGGATAGTTCAACATCTGCAAATCAATCAATGTGATATACCACGTTAACAAAATAAGGAATAAAAAATACCGTGATCATCTCAGTAGATGGAGAGAAAGCATTTCACAAGATCCAACATTTATGATAAGAACTCTCAATAAAAGGGGTATAGAAGAAAAATACCTCAACATAATAAAGGCCACATATGACAAACACACAGCCAACATCATACTCAACATTGAAAAACTGAAAGCCATCCCTCTGAGAACAGGAAGATGACAATGGTGCCCACTCTTTCCCCTCCTATTCAACATAGTACTGGAGGTTTTGGTCAGAGCGATTAGGTAAGAAAAGGAAATAAAAGGTATCCAAATTGGAAAGGAAGAAGTGAAACCCTCACTGTTTGCAGGTGACATGATCCTATATATAGAAAACCCTAAAGAATCCACCAGGAAACTATTGGAAATAATCAACAACTACAGAAAAGTTGCAGGGCACAAAATCAACTTACAGAAATCAGTTGCATTTCTATACACTAATAACAAACTACCAGAAAGAGAACTCAAGAATACAATCCCATTTGTAATCACAACAAAAAGAATAAAATATCTAAGAATAAATTTAACCAAGGAGGTGAAAGACCTATACAATGAAAACTATAAGACATTATTGAAAGAAATCAATGATGCCATAAAGAATATAAAGATATTCCATGCACATGGATTGGAAGAATAAACATACTTAGATTGTCCATATTACCTAAAGCAATCTACAGGTTCAGTGCAATCCCTACCAGAATCCCAATGACATTCTTCACAGAAATAGAACAAAGAATCCTAAAGTTCATATGGGGCAACAAAAGACCCCAAATTGCTAAAGCAATCCTGAGAAAAAAGAACAAAGCTGGAGGCATCGCAATCCCTGATTTCAAAATGTACTACAAAGCTGTAGTAATCAAAACAGCATGGTACTGATACAAAAACAGACACACAGATCAATGGAACAGAATTGAAAGCCCAGAAATAAAGCCACACATCTACGGACAGCTAATCTTCACCAAAGGAGCCAAGAACATACAATGGAGAAAGGAAAGTCTCTTCAATAAATGATATTGGCAAACTGGACAGCCACATGCGAAAAAATGAAAGTAGACCATTATCTTACACCATACACAAAAATTAACTCAAAATGGATTAAAGGCTTGAACGTAAGATGTGAAACTATAAAACTCCTAGACGAAAATATAGGCAGAACACTCTTTGACATCAGTCTTAGAAGCAGCTTTTTGAGTACCAAGTCTACTCTGGCAAGGGAAAGAAGAGAAAAAATAAATAAATGGGACATCAGACTAAAAAGCTTCTGCAAGGCAAAGGAAACCAGGAACAAAATGAAAAGACAACCCACCAACTGGGAGAAAATATTTGCAAATCATGTTTCTGACAATATATATTTCTCCAAAATATATAAAGAACTCATATAAATCAACAACAACAAAACAAACAACCTGATCAAAAAATGGGCAGAGGATCTGAACAGACATTTTTCCAAAGAAGATATACAGATGGCCATTAGGCACATGAAAAGATGTTCAACATTGATAATCATTAGGAAAATGCAAGTCAAAACTACACTTAGATATCACCTGTTAGAATGTTAGAAATACACTTAGATATAGCCTGTTAGAATGGCTATAATTACCAAGACCAGAAATAACAAATGTTGGGGAGGATGTGGAGAAAAGAGAACCCTCATACACTGCTGGTGGGAATGCAAACTGGTTCAGCCACTATGAAAACAGTATGGAGATTTTTCAAAAAATTGAAAATAGAAATATAACATGACCCAGAAATCCCACTACTGGGTATTTATCCAAAGAACTTGAAATCAACAATTCAAAGAGAGTTATGAACCCCTATGATCGTTGCAACATTATTCATAATAGCCAAGATGTGGAAGCAACTCAAGTGCTCATCAGCTGATGAGTGGATAAAGAAGATGTGATATGTATATACAGTGGAATACTACTCAGCCATAAAAAAGACAAAATCATCCCATTTGCAACAATATGAATGGACCTTTAGGGTATTATGTTAACTGAAACAAGCCAGACAGAGAAAGATAAACACCACGTGATTTCATTCATATGTGGAAGATGAACACATAGATGAAGAGAACAGATTAGTGGTTACCAGAGGGGAAGGGGGTTGGGGGTGGGCAAAGGGGGTAAAGGTACACATATATATGGTGATGGGTGACAGGTAAAAATTAGACTATTGGTGGTGAGCACGGTGCAGTCTATGCAGAAACTAATAAATAATAATGTACACCTGAAAGTGTGCAATGTTATAAACCATTATGACCTCAATAAAATAATTTTTTTAAAAACTGAATCAGAGCCCTAAATGTAAGAGTTAAAACTGTAAAACTCTTAGAAGAAAACATAGGAGTAAATCTTTGCGACTTTGGATTAGGCAGTGATTTCTTAGATATGACAGTAAATGCACAAGCAACAAAAGAAAAAAGTTAGTTAGACCTCATCCAAATTAAAAACTTGCTCTGTACAGTGCCATCAAGAAATTGAAAAGACACCCAAGAGAAGGAGATAAAATAATTGCAAATAATATATCTAAAGGACTTATATTCAGAATCTATAAAGAAAACCTACAACTCAATGATAAAAAGGTAAACAATTTTAAAAATGGACAATTATGCATGAAAGGACACAGTCCATAGAGTGAAAAGGCAAGCTAAAGAATGGGAGAAAATATTTGCAAATCATATATCTGATAAGGGGTTAATATCCAGAATATATAAAGAACTCCTACAACTCCACAACAAAAAACAACCTAATTGAAAAATGAGCTAAAGACTTGAATAGACATTTATCCAGAAAAGATATACAAATGGCCAAGAATCACATGAAAAGATGCTCAGCATCACTAATGATTAGGGAAATCCAAACCAAAACCATAGTGAGATACCACCTCACACCCGTTAGGATGGCTTCTATCAAAACAAAACAAAACAGAAACTAACAAGTGTTGGCAAGGATGTGCAGAAATTGGAACCCTTATACACTATTGGGAATGTACAATGGTGCAGCTGCTAAGGAAAACAGTATGGCAATTCCTCAAAAAATTAAACATAGAATTACCACATGATCCAGCAATTCCATTTCTGGGTATCTACTCAAAAGAATCAAAGCAGGAGGCCAACCCTGTGGCATAGTGGTTGAGTTTGGCGCGCTCCACTTGAGCAGCCTTGGTTCACAGGTTCAGATCCTGGACACAGACCTACACCACTCATCAGCCACACTGTGGCATTGACCCACATGTAATGTGTAGGAAGACTGCCACAGATAATCACTCAGGGCTAATCTTCCTCAAGCAAAAAAAAAGAGGAAGATTGGCAACAAATATTAGCTCAGGGCTAATCTTCCTCATCAAAAAAAAAAGAAAAAGAAAATTGAAAGCAGAGTTGAAGAGATATTTGTACAATGGTGTTCATAGCAGCATTATTCACAATAGCCAAAAGGTGGAAGCAACCCGAATGTCCATCAGTGGATAAACAAAATGTGGTACATACCTACAATGGAATATTATTCAGCCTTAAAAAGGAAGTTCAGATACATGCTACACCATGGGTGAACCTTGAGGACATTATCTGTGTGAAATAAACCAGTCACAAAAAGACAAATACTATATGATTCCACTTACATGAGGTAGCTAGAGCAGTCAAATTCAGAGAGACAGAAAGTAGTATGGTGGTAGCAAAGGGGAATGAGGAGTTATCTTTAATGGGTATAGAGCATCTGTTTTGCAAAATGAAGAGTTCTGGAGATTGGCTGCACAGCAATGTGAATATACTTAACGCTACTAAACTATACAGTTAAAAATGGTTAAGATGGTAAATTTTATGTTACACGTATTTTACTACATTTGAAAATAAAAACATAAAAAAAATTTTTAAATGAGTAAATAATCTGAATAGGTATTTCTCCAAGGAAGATATACAAGTGGCCAATAAGTACATGAGAAAATGCTCAGCATCACTAGTCATCAGGGATTGAAATCAAAACCACAATGAGATAGCACCTCATACCCACTAGGATGGCTAGAATCAAAAAGTCAGATAGTAACAAATGTTGGCAAGGATGTGTAATAATTGAAACTCTCACATACTGCTAGTAGAAATGTAAAATTGTACAGCCACTTTGGAAATCAGTTGACAACTTCTAAGTATTAAATATAGAGTTAATGATGCAACAATTCCACTCCTAGGTATGTACTTAATAAAAATGAAAACATATGGCCACACAAAAATTTGTACATAAATGTTCATAGCAACATTGTTCGTAATAGCCAGAAAGTGGAGACAAATGCGCATCAACAGATGAATGAATAAAGTGTGATATATCCACACAGTAATAAAGAGGAGTGAAGCACTGATATGTGCCGCAACATGAACGAACCTTGAAAATATCATGCTAAGTGAAAGAAGCCAGGCACAAAAGGCCACACATTGTATGATTCCATTCGCGTGAAGTGTCCAAAACAGCTAAATCTATACAGACAGAAAGTAGATCCGTGGTTTCCAGGGGCTAGGAGGCAGGGGTAATGGGGAGTGGCTGCTGATGGGTGCAGAGTTTCTTTTAGGGTGATGAAAATGTCCTGAAATTAGATAGTGGTGATGGTTGCACAGTTTTTTGAATATACTAAAAACCATTGCATCGTACATTTTAAATGAGTGGATTTCATGATACGTGAATTCTATCTCAATATAATTGTTGTGAAAAGAAGAGATTGAAAGAGGAGGGGACGGCCCTGTGGCCAAGTGGTTAAGTTCACACACTCCGCTTCGGGGGCCCAGGGTTTCTCCAGTTCAGATCCTGGGCACCGACATGGCACTGCTTGTCAGGCCACGTTGAGGCGGCATCCCACATACCACAACTAGAAGGACCCACTACTAAAATATACAACTATGTACTGGGGGGATATGGGGAGAAAAAAGCAGGAAAAAAAAAAAAAGATTGGCAACAGTTGTTAGCTCAGATGCCAATCTTTAAAAAGAGAAAACAATCCCTTTAAAAAAAAAAAAGAAAGTGGAAAAGACTAATTTTATCATTGTGATTCAGAGTTTTGTAAAATAGTTACTCAAAACAACCAAAATTATATTTCCTATCCCTAAGAGTGCCAGTCCCAGACTTTGGAAACATTGTTTTAATTAATTTTAAACGCAAACAGAAACAGATGTGTTGTCCTTCCTGGTTTTCCCCTCCAGTGCTGCTGCTCCTCAGGAGTTAAGAATGTTTCCTCTGTGACTGGACAAACGTCCCAGCCGTGTTACCAGCCTTTGATCCTTTTTTGGGATCGTGAAGGGGGAACCAGCTGGTGCATCTAGGTCTCAGGCCAAGGAACCACATGGGCATTTCTGCCATCCCTGCCCGCGGAAGGTCTTCAATGCCAGACAGATTAAAATAGCTAATAGCGATGATTTCTTTTTAATAGGCATAATAATTGACTACTGCATAGTTTTTCTCTGAAGAGATATGGAAATGCCCTCCCAGTTTGCTACCGGTGTTAGCCGAGAGACGTGTGCCTCTTTCAGACTCTCCTCCCAGCTTTGACTTTTTCTACAAAGGTCAGGGGAGGGGAGCACAGGGATTGGGCGGCAGAGGCTGCCGCTCCGCAGATCTCACCAGTTCACACTGAAAGAGGGTTTCTGAACACCTTTCCCAAAGCTACAATTTCTTGAGGTAGAGTAGGCACTTCCCTCTAAGACAGAATTAAAATTGGGCCTCTCTGTGGCCTCTGATCAACGTCAGGCTTATATTTAAGATTCAAATGACAGCGAAGAAAGTTGTCCTGAAATCCTAGAAGGGGAGCTCTGTAACTATGGCAGCAGCTGAGAATTTTCTTTTGTCTTTGTGTGTGTGCTGCTTTCTACGTGCAGCTCCTCTTGGAACACCAGGATGCGATTGCGCCTGAAAAACAGGACTTACTGAATGAACTGTTGGAATTGCTGGGAGAGGTGCCCAGTGTGGAATCTTTTCTTGGTAAGAGCTGTTCCTTCTATCAGTCCTCTGGGTTTTGTTTACTGGTTTGGTTCGTGGTTGGGTTTTCCTATCCTACATCAAAATTTTTCTGGAATTTAATACTAAGCTTAGTTAAATCATAATGACTTCCTACATTAGGGGTGCTATAATTCATAGTGTCCTAGATCGTGAAACAATTTGATATTCTTTTAGGTAAGCTCCAGATACACCAAAAAGGATTTGGCAACCTGCATCATAAGGAAAGAAAACAGCTACATTTATCAGAAATTCCCTGCTGTGTTCTCTAAGGATGTCTTTTATTAAGAGTTCTCTCTTCTAGTAATTTTTCATGTTTTGAATATCTGAGTCCCATGTTGCTTTGGTGTTTGAATCAAAGATTTAAAAAGCCACTTTAAGTGTATTGGAATGTGGTTTTTTATGAAGACCATGATCTGTCCAACTGCTGAGCCTTCCTTTCCCACAGAACCTGTACTTATGTTGTGGATGCCACCATCACAAGCAGTGAATTGGAAGAATAACATTGGTTCTTTTTCTACAGGGGAAGGAACCGTTGACCCCAATGACCCTAACAAGGCAAATACACTAAGTCAACTCTCAAAGACTGAGATTTCTCTTTACTTGACAAGCAAGTACAGCTTAGAGGACGGTGAAGGCATAGATGGCCAAAGCCTCATGATAAGGTAAGTTTGGGGCTTAAAGGGCACATGTCTCCAATCATGCGTCCTAAACCCTGCTAATTCAAATAAGGCTAAGTCCCAAAATAATTCGTTTTAAAATATCTGAGTATCCAAATACATTATGTTATCCATCAAACATCTAACCAAACAAAGCATAATAGACACTTTATAACTTACGAGGGAACTAAATACTATAATAGTTTATAAGGCCTGTCTTGTTTTTTAGTTTGCCATGTAGTAATCTGATTCTTTTCCTTTAAGAAATGAAGTGATTAACTCAACCTGTGAAAGTCCTTAGGCAACTGAGGGAAATACCAGTTTCAGAGTGGTCAAAAGATTAGTGAGGAAATACCTTGAACCAGATTTAATTTCTGGCATAAAATGTTGATGTAAAAGCTACACACAAGTTAAGACATAATGATATCTTCTGGTTTCTTGGCCCTCTTTCCTATTAAACTAAGCCTGGCTATGTTTACGAGCCCTGACTTTATTTATACTTTACTTCCTGCTCCCAAAGACTTCAAATGAGGCATTCACACTTTTAATCAATACTGTATTTTTTCTATCAAGTCCTCATGGATATTCCACACCAGTCCTTTACACACAGAATAAAAAAGAATGAGATCCATGACACAACACCATAAATCAAAACACTGTGAACAAAAAACACGTGCTCATCAAACGAAACAGTTTTTAAGAACTTGTATAAACCAAAGGGTGTGTATTAGAACAGTTGTATGTTGGAGTGCAGTCGAGATAGAAGTGGGAAATGGGGACAAAAGGGAATAAATACGTGTTTAAATAATACTTCACACATTACTTCCAAGCTCCACGTCCTGAGTTCTGAGGTGGTTTTCCTTTGTGGCAAGAGCTTTCCCTTCTCCCACTGACATCTTTCAAACAGCACTCATTTCCACTTTTTTTCCAGATATTCATTCACCCATGAAAATGGCTAAAAAAGGCTTTCTCAGTGTGCTCTGTTGCCATATGTGCTGTTTCTATTAGGCTTGTTTATTTTGTTCTCAGATCAAAGGCTCCGTTCACTCACACATCACGTATTTGAGTGCCCACTCTGTGTCCACAGCACTGGGCTTGAGACTGGGGATACAGTGGTGAGCAGGCCACGAGTGGTCCCTGCCTCCCAGGAGGCGGAAGTCTGATGGGGGAGAGCCCAGCCCAGCTGCAGGATGGAGGCCAAGAGCCGGACTCATCCACAACCTTGGCCTCGTAAGAGATGAGGGCGCTTCCTGTAGACGGCTGATTACCAAGTCAGTCTACACTTGCGGCGTGACAGCGCGGGGCAGGGCAACGGAGAAAGGGGGAAACTGTGGGCTCCGCTCCCTGGGTTCCTCTGAGAATTATCAGAGCCAATCATCCAGGTAACTGAAAACAGATTGTGTGGTTCTGCCATGGAAATTAAATTAAGCCAAGTACCTGATGCTCTCATAAGCTTTGGGAGGAAATGTTTTCATAACTGGTTTTGTCTGTTATTCAAACACCATTTCCTAAATGCAGTCAACTCAACTATCTGCATTAAAGGATGGAAATCATAATTTGGCTGGTCTAAAATATCAAATACTTTGAATGTCCTATATGTTTATGTATATTTATACTCATTTCTGAATGAGGCTCCATGGTTCTGCGAACTTTTGGAATTCACACTTTAAATCAAACCCAGGAAAGTCAGGCACGTTGGGCAGCGATGTTTCTTAGCCAGGGTGCTTTATTCTCCTTGCCTGAGCCTTCATGCCCCTCCCAGCTCCCACTGTGTGCTGGAAACAAATGCTGTCTACTCCCGTGATCACCATATTGAGTACAGCCAGCCAGTGGTTTATTTTTACTTTCTTATTGTAGTAAAACACACATAACATAAAATTTACCATTTTAACCTTATCAACTGTACAGCTCAGTGGCATTTAGTATATTCAGAATGTTATGCGACCATCACTACCATCTAGTTCCAGAACATTTTCATCACCCCAAAAGTAAACCCCATATCCATTCAGCAATCGCTCCCCAATATCCCTGGGGCACCTTTCCAGGCCCTGCTCCCCAGTCCCTGGCAACCACCAATCTGCTTTTTGTCTCCATGAACTTGCCTATTCTGGATATTTCATATAAAAGGAATCATACAATAGGTGGCCTGTTGAATCTGGCTTCTTTTATTCAGCATAATGTTTTTGGCTGAATAATATTCCATTGTATGGATATACCACATTGATCGTGGACATTTGGGTTGTTTCCACCTTTTGGCTATAATAATATACTTTTGAATAGTAATGCTATAAACATTTGTGTACAAGTTTTTATTTGAACACCTGTTTTCAGTTCTTTGGGTTATATACCTAGGAGTAGAATTACTGGGTCATATGATAACTCTATGTTTAGCTTTTTGAGGAATTGCCAAACTTTTTTCCACAGTGGGTGCACCATTTTATACTCCCACCAAGAAGGTATGAGAGTTTCAATTTTTCAGCATCTTCACCAACACTTATTTTCTGTTTTGTTTTTTATCATAGCCATCCTCATGGGTATGAAGTGGCATTCATGGTGGTTTTGATTTGCATTGCCCCAGTGATTAATAATGTTGAACATCTTTCTGTGTGCTTGTCAGCCATTTGTATGTCTTCTTTGTGGAGATATCTATTCAAGTCCTTTACCCACTTTTTAATTGGTTTGTCTGTGTTTTTGGTGCAGAATTGTGAGAGGTTTTTTTAATATATTCTGTATACAAGACCCCTATCAGATATATGGTTTACAAATATTTTCACCCCTTCTATTGGTTGTCTTTTTATTCTCTTAGTAATACTCTTTTCTGCACGGAAGTTTTTAACTTGATGAAGTCCAGTTTATCTATTTTGTTCTTGTTTGTTGTTTGTGCTTTTGGAGTCATATGTAAGAATTCATTGCCCCTCCAAGGTCATGAAGATTTACTCCTATGTTTTCTTCTTTAGAGTTCTGTAGTTTTAGCTCTTACGTTTAGGGTCTATGATCCCTTTTGAGCTAATTTTTTTGTGTGGTGTAAGGTAGAGGTCCAACTTCATTCTTTTACAGATGGCTGTCCAGTTGTCCCACCACCATTTCTTTTTTTTTTTTTTTAAAGATTTTATTTTTCCTTTTTCTCCCAAAGCTCCCCAGTACATAGTTGTGTATTTTTAGTTTTGGGTCTTTCTAGTTGTCGCACGTGGGACGCTGCCTCAGCATGGCTTGATGAGCAGTGCCATGTCTGCTCCCAGGATTTGAACTGGTGAAACCCTGGGCTGCCGAAACAGAGCACACGAACTTAACCACTCGGCCACTGGACCAGCCCCTCACCACCATTTCTTAAAGAGACTATTCTTTCTCCACTGAATGATCTAGCCACCCTTGTCAAAAGCCAATTGACCATATATGTATGGCTTTCTGAACCTCAATTCTATCCCGTTGATCTGAATGTCTATCCTTATGCTAATACCAAATTGCATTGATCACTGTAGCTTTGTAGCAAGTTTTGAAATTGGGAAGTATGAGTCTTCCAACTTGTTATTTTTTTGAGATTCTTTTGGCTACGTGGGGTCCGTTGAAATTCCTGTGAACTGTAGGATCAACTTTTCCATTTATGCAAAAAGGGTTATTGGGCCAGTGTTTTAATAAACTTGATAATTCACTGCAGTCATAGACCTCTGGAGTCTCAGAAAGCGTTCCTCTGGGCACTCTTCGAGATTACGCTGTTGGCAGAACCCTTCACTAAACAGCCCAGTGATCAACGTGGATAACAATTTGAAATGAAAATTGACCAAGTAGGCTTCCCTGAAAGAGGAATTTGGGCATGGCCCAAATGATTCAGTAGACAAGCCTTACTTCCGAATACATTATGCTTTCTTTACGTATGCATTTGAAAATCTTGGTACTAACAGATAATTATGTGTCATTGACAGGGAACTTGGAGACCATCTAATCTTAGTCTTTATCTTTGAGGTGAGGAAATTAAAGTCTAAAATTATGAGAAGTAGCTAGTCACTGACATGCTATAAATCCATATGACATATTTCATTGATGTTCCATTAAAATACACTTTGACATATTGATTTAAAAACTCTCATGGGGATGACTTTTTCCATATAATAAACCTAATTCTAGTAAACCACGTTCCTAACCCAAACATTCAAGATAGTTCTTGAGACTCTTCATCAGAGAACCAAATTTAGCTAAAATCAGACAATGCCTTTCCGAAGTCACTATAAAGTGGACAGTCAGGGAATAGCACTTGGACATGAAAATACCCGGCTTTTCTCTATCAAGAAACTATTTTGCTTGCTTGTTAAACAGGTTGTGTTTTTGTCTTTCAGAAATGCCCCCTTATGATTAATTACAAAATCATTAGTTTCCCAGTGACAGCTCTTCTTAGTGGGGGTCCCTGCAGTTGCAGAATTTGAGGCATTATTGATCCACATGGTTATAAATTTAATACCATGCTAGTTCCATAATTCTTAATAATTTAGGTAAAGATAAAGATGATGATAATAGCAAACACCTATTTAGTACTTACCATTTGCCAGGGACTGTCCAATACATCTAGATATATAGATAATAACATACATACATATAATATAATAACATTTATATAAAATATGTCATGTAATACTCTCAGTAACTCCAAGAGGTGGAGGTTATTACCTATATTTTACATATGAGTTAGTTAGGCACACAACAGACAAAAATCCTTTCCTGGGTAGCACAGTAGTAAGTGGAGCATAGATTCAAACTCAGACGATCTTAAATCTTCCAGGGCCTACACTCTTGATTACAGCTCATTGAGGGCAAGGTCATTGGTCTTTGCACTTTTAGGAATCTTAGAATAAATCATGAGAATGATAGCGGAGCAGTTATTGCATAACTGATGCTGGGACTCTGAGCAAGGCTCCCAGCCATTGGCTTCCTCGTCTGTCAAATGGAGAAGAGGCAAGGTTGGGGAGAAGAAAGGACCATGATGAGCAAGTAAAGTCATACAGTAATACCTTATAAATGAGAAAGAACTATACAATTGTAAATCTCATAACTTACGATTCAACTTAAAATATGTGCTCCTGATGGCCTTTGTTAAGCTTGTTTTTCTACAAAAGTATGTGTGTTTAAGTAGAAGGGCATATTTGTGGTTTTTAATCATACTTAGCTGCCTGAGTGCTTAAGTTGTCATCTCTTAAGAATTTTTTTCCTATCACATGATTCAGTTTAGGCATCCATCATCCCAACTGAAAGATATCCTTGCTTTTGGTCCAAACTGGCCTGAGCACGAAATGGCTAAGGTGATCTTTGAGGTCTGGTGATAAAAATGCATAATCATGTTGTTAGAATTTTAAACAACTGGAACTATCCCTTAGCGTCCACAAACACGAATTCCTTTTCAACCTTGGGCACACTGTAAGGCAGATGACAGAGGGAGAGGCCCAGAGAATGCTATGGTCAGAGTGTGATAACAGACGCCATATGCGTGGAATGGCCAAGCCCAAGGGACTGCGCTAGTTTACAAGCACCATGTGGTCTCATTTACCAACAGTGGGATATGAGCACAGCTATGATGAATAAACTCCCTGGTGTATTTCTATTTTCTTAATTCTTCGTCAGAGTTAGATACCTTCTCATTCAGGAAGAGCAGCAGAGTCTTTGGTTTGATCAGCCTGTCTTGCATACTGTTTGAATAGTCATGGGGCCAATACTCTAACCAGTTGATTTATGCTGGTCAGACCACATCTAGAATGTTGTTTGCATTGGGGTGGGGAGGGGGACGTGTCTTAAGATCACTGGCACACTGAAATGTACGCAGGACTGTGAACTCGGAGTCCAGTTGTGAAGAGGTTTAAGGTACTAAGAGGTTTCACTTGGAAACAGGAAAAGTGGTAGAAGAGAGGGTTGGGGGCACTATTCCGGCACCTCTCTGCAGATTTGTGAGACTGATGATGTGGAATGGGAATTCAACTGGTTTTCTGCAACTCTACAAAATAGTGACCGTGTGTAACCATTGCTCCTCTTAGGTCTTGGTTGCCTTATTTGTAAAATCAGGGGTTGCGTTGTTCCCCAAAGGTCCCCTCAGTACTGAAGTCCTGTGACTACCCAGGTCCAGCGAGGGGAGCGAGTGGGCGGCAGGCCTCTCAGAGCCAGCTTCCCACTTAAGAATGGAATGTTTCAATGCTGCACTTGCCAAAAGAAATTTAATGTGGGCCACACAAGTAATTTTAAATTTTCTAGAAGCCACATTTTTAAAAGAAGCAGTAAAATTAATTCTAACAAAATACTTTATCTAACCCAACATATCCAAAATGTTATCATTTTAATATGTAATCAGTGGAAAAAATTGTTAATGAGATATTGTACATTCTTTTTCCATACGAAGTCTTCAAAGTCTGGTGCGCGTTGCACACAGCACATCTCAGTTTGGACTAGCCATGGTTCAAGTGCTCAGTGCCACCTGTGGCCAGTGGCTGCCATCTTGGGCAACACAGCGTTAGAGACCACGTGTCCGACCCCCGTGAAAGCCTTTACGTACATCTTTTTTCGGTCCCCGCATCAGTCCTCTGAGAGACTCCCATTATAAAAATGAAAAAAACAAACCTATAGAGAGCGTGTAATTTGCATGAGTCCACTCAACTAGTAAGCAACAGGAGCCCTGATTCAACCTCAGATCTGTCTGACCCCAGGGTCCTTAACCATTAGGCATACCGCAGGG
The DNA here is from genome assembly GCF_041296265.1 of Equus caballus. Lineage (NCBI taxonomy): Eukaryota > Metazoa > Chordata > Mammalia > Perissodactyla > Equidae > Equus > Equus caballus. The sequence continues at coordinate 104,053,610 of NC_091697.1, read as the reverse complement.
AGAGTAGTGAGTTCCCTGTCATGAAACTGGATGGTTGCTTATATGTAAGATGTCTGGGTAGACCTTTGGCAGTGGATTCCACAGGCCTGACAGAGAGCAGAATTCCAGGAGAAGGAGGTTATATGGGCAGTTTGTCCTCCAGCAATTCCTGAACAAATAAACATTCTTTGTCCCTGTCAGGGCAGGCTTTAGTGACCTAAGTCATTCTGGTCATCAGATAGCTTCTCAAAAGAGATCAGCTGGGAGTTTCCTGGAAGCACACAGCATAAGTAGTTCCTAGAATATTATTTCAAATAAGAAACAGTCACTGTGTTTACATTTTTTAAATCATCTAACGCTTTTATTTTTAACTTGATGTTCCTGTTTAATACATTTATGATGATGATTGGAGGAGCGAGGTGTGTAGGGAGGAAGCAACGTCGGCTCTCAGCCCAGCGCCTGGGGAACAGTGCCGTCTGCCCCACGGCTGTGGTTAGCCATGCGCCCACCTTTGACTCGAGGTGGAGTGTTATCTGTGCATTCCCAGACAGCCTGTAAATCCCAGGAGTGAAGGGTCGTGGGCCAGAGGAAATGGTTGCGATCGTTCTTCTCATACAGACTTGAAATAAATAAGAAATGAGAAAAATAACGTCTACAGATGGTTTGTTGGATTTTATCCTGTTTTCAAAAGTAATGTTTGGGATTTGAGGGTTTCTGCTGTCATTTGGGAGCAGATGTCCCGATGCTTCAAAACATGAACAGTGTTTTGTTTTCATTTTCATGCTGGGAGAACATTTCCCAGTGTAGCTGAGGAAGAAATTCATCATCCACTGATACCATGTAATGCCTTTGCAAGAACCGAGGTTAAACGCAGCAACAGAGCTGCATGAAAGTGCCCCTTCAGACGCTGATAATCTAAGGCTGTTAATGTTAATGTATTAAACAGAATGATCTGTTTATGTGGCCTTGTTTTGGAAGGGAAGCTATATCCCGTAATACTATTCCCACTTATGGAAAAGTCAGCCAATTGACCCTTTGCCTTTGATGTTAAAATCTTTTTACATAATTACTTAACCTTATCTTTAATTAGGAAGGGGCAGCTGATTACCATAAAGAACACATATAAAAAGATATATGGTTTTAGCACTTACAGTTTTCCAGCTCTCCTAACTTTTCACTGGGCAGCTCTTCTGTGCTCTGCCATCTGAAGCCAAGGCCCCAGGCCAGGGTGTTAGTTCCCCACCAGACCTGAGGTTCTTGAACACCCATCCTCCTAGCTGCCATGTCAGCTGTCGGCTGAAGCCTCCACAGCACACACGGGACTTCTCCACCCACTGGCCTTCAAATTGTTTCGTAACTTTCTCAGAACAGGAACAGTAACAGTTGGTCTGGCTCCTAAAGGCTTAGGATGCATTAAACAGGCTCAGAGGTTTAAACGGTACTAAAGTCAAAAAAGGGGGCTGGATGTTCAATATCACTCCTGCACCCCATACGGTAGCACGCCGGATCAGCAGCATGTGTCCCTCTTGCTCATAAAAAGTAGTCTCAGTCTAAAAAGGAGAAGTACTTAGATAAGGAATCTGATGACATACTTGTGCCCCTGTTACTGACAGTATTATCCTACAACATCAAGCATGTAAAACCCAGGCTTCAATCCCCAAACTTTCAGGAGCCTTAGAGCAGACGTGGTGAATTTCTGCAAGTCTGTTTTATTTTAAGGGGTTATCCTTGAAACTTCATTTTTGTCTGTGTTTATGCACTCCCTCAGGAGAAGCAGATTTTTGTGCATCAAGACTGTTGTCTGAAAGTCTGTCTCTTCTTTCTCCATTTTGTAAGGACCAAAAAGCTGATAATCGATGTGATCCGGAACCAACCAGGGAACACATTGACAGAAATCTTAGAAACACCAGCAACTGCACAGCAGGTAATTGGTCTTTGCGTGTAAAGTCATAGGTACCATAGGTAGGAGTTGATTTTATTAATAAATCTTCATGCCCAATGTTTACTGTTATCTCAAAGAAACAGCATCTGACATGGTTTGGAAGTAAGGAATTTTATCTATTACTCTGGCCAACTGAGTTCAGCCATATATAAAATTCATATGGAATATCAATGGGAATGAAATAGAAAATGCAGCATTCAAATTTATGCTGAATGTAATTTTATCCCAAATTAAGAAGATGGTTCTGGGTATTTCAAAGCCTCTGAATGTTTCTCATAAACTTTATCAAACAGTGGATGAGCAGATAAATCAGTTAAAAGATAGTTCTGGTTGACAGGATGTAGAAAAATACCTTTCGTGTTTTACCTATTTGCTAACTTCAAGAAACAAAGAAGCGTCTCTCACATTAAAACTATTTTCCAAATGCTTCAGAAGCAAATGTCTGGAGACCATAGGGTCAGAGCACCATTCTCCTGGTGTAAGGAACTAAAGTTGCATAACAATCTTGCATTAAACTTTTTATCAACATTTTCTACAATGCATCATTGTTTAGTTCTTTCTGAATTAAGTTAATTTCAATGGTGTTGCTTTAGTATCAATAACTGCCACTCCCTAAACAAAAGTTAACAAAATTATCTAATCAGTTACTTCTTGGCAGAACTATACATAATTTTCCTGAATCGTTCTTAATTTCATTGGTTGCCAAGAAATCATTGTCACAGTTTTTAATTAAAATATATAAAATAAAACTTCAAGTTATCTGATGTTTATTACTGTGTGGATCTTTTTTAAACAATATGGGTCGAATAGCCTACTAATTTAGTATGAGAATTTTAGTCCTTATTGAATATTTCATTTTCCCCCAAATGTAGTAGTCACCAAGAATACAGACTTCCAAGATCAAGTATAGCTCCGTACCTCCTACCTGGGTAACACTAGGCATTTACAAATATTTCTGTCCCTAAGTTTCCTCAGTTGTAAAATGGGAATAATAGAAGTAGTATGCAATTCACAGGCAAGAATAATGAGTTAAAACATATTAAGTGGGTAGAATAATATCTGGTGTATATTAAGTGCTCAATAACAGTGGCTGCTGCTGCTACTATTGTAGTTTGCTGCTGACCTGGTATCCTGTTCCTGTGTCGTAATGTTGACCTGTCCATCGTGTGTCTATAACATCTGTATCATTGGACATTATCTGTGGAGTCAATCAATTGTGTAGTACAATGAAATGGGAAAATCACCGCTGTCTTTTTATTACTGTTTGTTTGGGGGTTTTTTTTGGAACAAGCTATCCAAATTATATTCATTCATTCATTTACTCATCATTGATTTGGGAATTTATTATACGCTAGCATATTCTTATTGCCTCTGGCTCAAAGAAACTGCAGCTTTTTCAGAGTTGGTTGTTTGAGAATGATTCCCTTATCAGAACAGAGGGTTCTGACTGTCTTCACGGTTGATGAATCTCCATAAATATGGCCGGTGTCTGAGAGTTGACTTGGGTTCTGGATGTTCAGTGTTCTCATAGCCATGTTCTAATGATCTAGTTTTAGTTTCCTCAACGGGACTATCCGGGAATTGAAATCCTTCCATCCAGGGAATTAGAAAATGTCACTTATCCATTGTAATATTTCCATTACTAAGGAGATTTGTCACCTTAGCCATAAAGTAGCTATTTAGAATTTTGTCCAAATTGCCTCCACTCCTATGTTTCTCAAAAAGATGAAGCAATCCCTTCCCAAAGAGCTACTTCAAAACCCATAGCGAGCGTATTCTGATCCCACTCTTTGGACTTTGGCTTGAGGGCTGCTTTCATTCTGACATTAACTTGCCTTGTGTAGCTTCTGAATCTGTGAGATTCAGGGATCAGAGAAAAATCAACATCTTGCTATTCCCATTTTAGGAAGTAGATCATGCCACAGACATGATGAGCCGCGCAATTATAGATTCCAGGACTCCAGAAGAAATGAAGCATAGCCAGTCTATGCTGGAAGATGCTCAGCTGCCCCTTGAGCAGAAGAAGAGGAAAATCCAGAGGAATCTTCGGACACTGGAACAAACTGGACACGTGTCATCCGAAAATAAGTACCAAGACATTCTCAATGAGATTGCCAAGGTGTTTGGAAACAGGATTCTTTCTCCTTCATTTAGCAGACCTTTGTTCACCACTGGTCATATGCTGGGCACTCTGTGAGCTGCCATGAGCGATTCGTAGTTGTATATGCCATGCTCAATATTACAGATTTTTAAAGGTTTTAAAACTGTTGATGATTTTTAGTAGAGAATAATCACAACTCTCTCAAGTCATTAGGAGAGTTGACACACACCAGAAATAAAAGCTCTGGGAACGTAATGGACATGTTTCATCTGTACCTTTAAACAATACCTACTAGTTTTAAAAGTGACACTTTTAGGAGAGTTCTCTCGAGTTTTTAGTGGACATGTGACCCAGTTGCTCTTGAGACCTGCCACTGAGATGGTAACTGTGTCCCTCAGAATTTGCCTCTGGACAGTTCAGCCTAAATTCAGTTCAGGCTTAAAGGTTAGTTTCTGTTTTCTCATCCTATATTTTTATGGTTGAGAAACTTCCTGAGAAAAGGATCTCAAATTAGCGCAAGGAAGCATCACAGGAAATGGCTGAGATCTGTTTGCTAAGGATAAGGAAGTATATATTTGGGTTGAAAGGACATTTCATTCTTTTTATCAAAACATGCAAATTAAAATGGGTCTGGAGGTGAAGGACAGTTAAATGATCAGGAAAAAATAAATTTTCTCTCCTCCTGGGAGGGAAATGCTCTCAGCGCCCTCTTCCTTGGAAAGTTGTGGTCAGTCCTGGCGGTAGGCTGATTCTTCCTGGCCTGAGGAACTCCAGGGACGGAGCGTTTCTTCCTATAGCTCTGGGGTGGAAAATATTTGTCCTTGAGGATATGTAGTAGACAAATTGATGCTTTTGCCCTTAAGAAAGAAAAAAGATATCAGGAAGACATCCACCACAAGATTCTATTTAATGAAGAATTTTTACTTAAGAAGAGGGTATGTGTGTCTGTCTGTCTTTGGATTCCTAGGGGAATGGTTTTTAATTTGTCCATGAAGGGAAAATAAACAGGCACCATTTTCTTAAACATTTTCATAATTTACTAATTAGAATTACAAAAAAAGAAAATCTTCCGTCTCTAAGTTTAAATATAGTGCAGCCCTGGTAAACTGTGAGCAGCTTGGACAACTTTCTGTTCCAGGAACGCTATTTAAATCCAAGTATAGTTTTCAAAGTTGAATCTTTTCAATCCGTCTTGAAAGCCCAGTTGTTTTTGCAAACCTTGAGAAATATTTCCCAGGTCAAAGAGTGTATATTGCTTTTTTACTTATTTCTAAAATGGATGCAATGATTCAATGTAAATCTGTTCAGTGTCAAGAATTCTTCAAAGTGGAATGTTCCAAATATTCTGAAGAAAGTGCTTGTCTCCTGCTAAAGTCTTCCTTGTACCCCTTTTAAAACACTACTTTTCCTTAAGTTAATTGTATGGTTATTCTCAAATTGCTTCTTCACTTTTCCACCAAGAAAAAAATAAACATTAGCAAGTCTCTTAAAGTGAAATACAGACACTTTCCAGGTCTGAAGAAAGAAAGAATGAGAACACTTGAGTGTTGTGAGGGTGAAATAAGGTGACCCAGATCAACCACCAGTTGTAACAATCACAGATAGTCACTTACTACTTGATAGTCTTCTTGTCCCAAATCAGCAATTTGGTAAAGCAAACTTCTGCTTCAATCTCATATCACAGCCTTGACTTGTTGTTTTAGGATATTCGAAATCAAAGAATCCATCGTAAGCTTCGAAAAGCAGAATTGGCAAAGCTTCAGCAGACCCTGAAGGCACTTAACGAGAAGGCAGCATTTTATGAAGAGCAAATTAATTATTATGACACTTACATAAAGACTTGTGTGGACAACTTAAAAAGAAAGTAAGTTAAAATCATGTCATGTTCGTTTGTAATATCATGATTTATATAAGGTGTCAATTCTTCTACGGTCTTGGGCTGTTGGGTTGAGTTGGGTTTAGAAGCAATTTTTTTGCTTTATGTTATAACCAAATACTAGAATCTTGATTTTATCATTTGTCACTGTGAATTAAGGAGTCAGGGATGAATTCAGAAACTTTTAAATTCCCCAGCAGTATTGGAATTAAAGTAGCTTACTGTGCTGGATTTTAAGCGAGTAGCTTTAACTCTTAGGGAAGCACTTTCATTATTCCTTTCCTCTTTTTTAGTCAAAGGTGTTTTTAAAATGCTGTTATGTTTACAATAAACAGTGTTTTATATACTTGATAATGTTAGGCAATGCCAGATATTTGCTAATTGCACAGTGCAGCTTGATGATTTTAAGTTGCTTAGTGGTTTAAAAAATCATTATTGACACAAAAGACAAAATTTGGCAGTTCTTCGTTATCCATTAGCATGTGTATTATAGGTTTTTTTTTTATTAAGGTTATAAAAGTTAACATCCTTGTTAAATTACAGTTGTACATTATTATTAGTCATGTTGTAGGTGCACCACTTCACCCCTAGTGCCCTCCCCCCACCCCCCTTTCCCCTGGCAACCACCGATCAGTTCTCTTTGTCCATATGTTAACTACCACCTATGAGTGGAGTCATACAGAGTTCGTCTTTCTCTGTCTGCCTTATTTCACTCAACATAATACCCTCAAGGTCCATCCATGTTGTTGTGAATGGGACAACTTTGTCCTTTTTTATGGCTGAGTAGTATTCCATTGTATATATATACCACAACTTCTTTATCCAATCATCAGTTGCTGGGCACTTAGGTTGGTTCCATGACTTGGCTATTGTGAATAATGCTGCAATGAAGATAGGGGTGCATGGAGCTTCTGAAATTGCTGATTTCAGGTTCTTAGGATATATACCCAGTAGTGGGATGGCTGGGTCATAGGGTATTTCTATTTTTAACTTTTTGAGGAATCTCCATACTGTTTTCCATAGTGGCCGTACCAGTTTACATTCCCACCAACAGTGTATGAGGGTTCCCTTTTCTCCACAGCCTCTCCAACATTTGTCACTCTTGGTTTTGGATATTTTTGCCATTCTAACAGGTGTAAGGTGATATCTTAGTGTAGTTTTGATTTGCATTTCCCTGATGATTAGTGATGATGAGCACCTTTTCATGTGTCTATTGGCCATCCGTATATCTTCTTTGGGGAAATGTCTGTTCATGTCCCCTGCCCATTTTGTAATTGGGTTATTTGATTTTTTATTGTTGAGTTGTGTGAGTTCTTTGTATATTATGGAGATTAACCCTTTGTCAGATAAATAACTTGTGAATATTTTTTCCCACTTAGTGGGCTGTTTTTTTGTTTCAATCCTGTTTTCCCTTGCCTTGAAGAAGCTCTTTAGCCTGATGAAGTCCCATTTGTTTATTCTTTCTGTTGTTTCCCTCATGTGAGGGGTTATGGTGTCCGAAAAGATTCTTTTGAAGCTGATGTCAAAGAGTGTGCTGCCGATATTCTCTTCTAGAAGACTTATTGTTTCAGGCCTAATCTTTAGGTCTTTGATCCATTTTGAGTTAATTTTAGTAAATGGTGAAAAAGAATGGTTGATTTTCCTTCTTTTACATGTGGCTGTCCAGTTTTCCCAGCACCATTTGTTGAAGAGACTTTCTTTCCTCCATTGTAGGCCCTCAGCTCCTTTGTCAAAGATTAGCTATCCATAGATGTGTGGTTTTATTTCTGGGCTTTCAATTCTGTTCCATTGATCTGTGCATCTGTTTTTGTACCAATACCATGCTGTTTTGATTACTGTGGCTTTGTAGTATGTTTTGAAGTCAGGGATTGTGATGCCTCCAGCTTTGTTCTTCTTTCTCAGGATTGCTTTAGAAATTCGGGGTCTTTTGTTGCCCCATATGAAGTTTTGGATTCTTTGTTCAATTTCTGTAAAGAATGACATTGGAATTCTGATTGGGATAGCGTTGAATCTGTAGATTGCTTTAGGTAGTATGGACATTTTAACTATGTTTATTCTTCCAATCCATGTGCATGGAATGTCTTTCCATCTCTTTATGTCGTCGTCGATTTCTTTCAAGAAGGTCTTGTAGTTTTCGTTGTATAGATCTTTCACTTCCTTGGTTAAATTTATCCCAAGGTATTTTATTCTTTTTGTTGCAATCGTGAATGAGATTGAGTTCTTGAGATCTTTTTCTGTTAGTTCATTGTTAGCATATAGAAATGCTATTGATTTATGTATGTTGATTTTATACCCTGCAACTTTGCTATAGTTGTTGATTGTTTCTAATAGTTTTTGTATGGATTCTTTGGGGTTTTCTATATATAAGATCATGTCGTCTGCAAACAGTGAGAGTTTTACTTCTTCATTGCCTATTTGGATTCCTTTTATTTCTTTTTCCTGCCAAATTGCTCTGGACAACACCTCCAGTACTATGTTGAATAAGAGTGGTGAAAGTGGGCACCCTTGTCTTGTTCCTGTTCTGAGAGGGATGGGTTTCAGTTTTTGTCCATTGAGTATGATGTTGGCTGTGGGTTTGTCATATATGGCCTTTATTATGTTGAGCTACTTTCCTTCTATACCTATTTTATTGAGGGTTTTTATCATAAATGGATGTTGGATCTTGTCGAATGCTTTCTCTGCATCTATTGAGATGATCATGTGGTTTTTGTTTCTCATATTGTTAATGTAGTGAGTCACGTTGATTGACTTGCAGATGTTGAACCATCCCTGTGTCCCTGGTATAAATCCCACTTGATCATGGTGTATAATCTTTTTGATATATTGCTGCATTCGGTTTGCCAAAATTTTGTTGAGGATTTTTGCATCTATGTTCATCAGTGATATTGGCCTGTAGTTTTCCTTCTTTGTGTTGTCCTTGTCAGGTTTGGGGATCAGTGTGATGTTGGCTTCATAGAATGTATTAGGGAGTGCTCCATCTTCCTCTATTTTCTGGAACAGTTTGAGAAGGATAGGCATTAAATCTTCTTTGAATGTTTGGTAGAATTCTCCAGAGAAGCCGTGTGGTCCTGGACTCTTATTTTTGGGGAGGTTTTTGATTACTGTTTCTATTACTTTGCTTGTGATTGATCTATTCAGATTCTCCATTTCTTCCTGATTCAGTTTGGGTAGGTTGTAGGAGTCTAGGAATTTGTCCATTTCTTCTAGGTTGTTCAATTTGTTGGCATATAGTTTTTCATAGTATTCTCTTATGATCCTTTGTATTTCTTCAGTATCTGTTGTGATTTCTCCTCTCTCGTTTCTAATTTTATTTATTTGAGACTTCTTTCCTTTTTTTTTTAGTGAGTCTGGCTAAGGGTTTGTCGATTTTGTTAATTTTTTCGAAGAACCAACTCTTTGTTTCATTGATCCTTTCTACTGTCTTTTTTGTTTCAATATCATTTATTTCTGCTCTAATTCTTATTATTTCCCTCCTTCTACTGATTTTGGGCTTTGTTTGTTCTTCTTTTTCTAATTCCGTTAGGTGTCGTTTGAGGTTGTTTATGTAAGATTTTCCTTGCTTATTGAGGTGAGCCTGCATTGCAATGAATTTTCCTCTTAGGACTGCCTTTGCTGCATCCCAAATAATTTGGTACGGTGCGTTTCATTTTCATTTGTCTCCCGATAATATTTGATTTCTTCTTTAATTTCTTCAATAATCCGTTGTTTGTTCAGTAGCATGTTGTTCAGTCTCCACATTTTTGGCCCTTTCCCAGCTTTCTTCTTGTAGTTGATTTCTAGTTTCATAGCATTGTGATCAGAAAAGATGCTTGATATTATTTCAACCCTCTTGAACTTATTGATGCTTGCTTTGTTTCCCAAGATATGGTCTATCCTTGAGAATGTTCCATGCGCGCTTGAGAAGAATGTGTAACCTGCTGTTTTTGGATGAAGTGTCCTATATATATCTATTAGGTCCATCTGATCTAATTTTTCATTTAATTCTATAATTTCCTTGTTGATTTTCTGTCTGGATGATCTATCCATTGGTGTTAATGGGGTGTTGAGGTCCCCTACTATTATTGTATTACTTTTGATGTCTCCTTTTAGTTTTGTTAACAGTTTCTTCACGAATTTTGGTGCTCCTGTGTTAGGTGCGTATATATTTATGACTGTTATGTCATCTTGGTGGAGCATCCCTTTTATCATTATATACTGCCCCTCTTTGTCTTTCATTACCTGTTTTGCTTTGAAGTCTACTTTGTCTGATATAAGTATGGCAACACCTGCTTTCTTTTGTTCATTATTGGCTTGGAGTATTGTCTTCCACCCCTTCACTCTGAGTCTGTGTTTGTCTTTGGGGCTGAGTTGTGTTTCCTGGAGGCAGCATATTGTTGGATCTTGTTGTTTGATCCATCCTGCCACTCTGTGCCTTTTGATTGGAGAGTTCAATCCATTCACGTTTAGTGTGATTATTGAAACGTCGGGGCCTACTGTTGCAATTTTATCACTTGCTTTCCGGTTCTTTTGCATTTGTCCTGATGGAGAGCTGTTACTTTGTGTGATTGTCCTTCTGCTTATCTCCTTTGTTCTGGATTTTGTAACCCCTTTCCTTTTTTTGATTTTTCAGGAATGAGTTTCTTCCTGAGCAATTCTTGAAGAGGAGGTTTTGTGGTGATGAACTCCCTTAACTTTTGTTTATCTGGGAAAGTTTTTATTTCTCCATCGTATTTGAAGGATATTTTTGCTGGGTAGAGTATTCTTGGCTGCAAGTTTTTATCCTTCAGAGTTTTGAATATTTCATTCCAATCTCTTCTAGCCTGTAAGATCTCTCCTGAGAAATCTGCTGATAGCCTTATGGGGTTTCCTTTGTAAGTTATTTTCTTCTGCCTGGCTGCCCTTAGTATTTTCTCTTTGTCATTGACTTTTGCTAGTTTCACTACTATATGTCTTGGGGTTGGTCTTCTTGCGTTAATAAAGTTTGGAGATCTATTGGCTTCTGTGACATGAAGTTCCATCTCTCTTCCCAAGTTTGGGAAGTTCTCAGCTATTATTTCTTTGAACAGGCCTTCTGCCCCCTTCTCCTTCTCTTCTCCCTCTGGTATACCTATAATCCTTATGTTTCATCTCCTAATTGAGTCGGATAATTCTCAGAGAGTTTCTTCATTTATTTTTAGTCTTAATTCTCTCTCCTCCTCTGCCTGCAGCATTTCTATATTCCTATCCTCCAAATTGCTAATTCTGTCCTCCATATTATCGACCCTACTGTTCAGAGAGTCCAGATTTTTCTTAATCTCCTCCATTGTGTTCTTCATCTCCAGTATTTCTAATTGGTTCTTCTTTATGGTGTCAAGCTCTTTTGTGACATAGCTCCTGAACTCATTGAGTTGTCTATCTGAATTCTCTTTTAGGTCGTTGAGTTTTTTCATAATGGCAGTTTTGAAATCATCATCATTTAGGTTGTAGATTTCATTGTCTTTGGGATTGTTTTCTGGATGCTTATCATTTTCCTTCTGTTCTGGAAATTTAATATATTTTTTCATACTGCTTGATGGCGTGGGTTTGTGCCTCCGCACAGAGATGGAGTTTAGTCACTGCTTCCACTTGTTGTGACTGGTGTGTGTGTGGGGGCAGCTGTTTAGACTGCCCCAACCAGGAACCCTGTCAGCTGTTACTGACTGGGTCTGGACCCCTCCTTGTAGTCACAGTGGTCCTATGGGGTCCCTCGTCGGTTGTGGGGGCTATCGCAAGGGGGCCTCAGGCTGCTGGTGCCTACTGCTGCAGCCCACCTAGACGTGCTCCCTCCTTGTGGTCTGCAGCAGTGTTGTGGGCTTTCCTATCAGCCAGGAGCAGGATCACCTATAATCTCTGATTTGTCCCTAACAGAGCCCACCAGATCACATTTGTCCACTATAGGTCCCAGCAGAACTATGGGTATCTTCTGCAGCCTGTCATTAGCTCACTTAGCTGTGCTGCTTTTGCCCCAGGGCCTTCCCGGCCTTGAGATTGCCAGTCAGGACCTCTCCACTAGTGCTGTGCAGAGGCTTTCACTGAGGCTGCTGTAAGAACCTGGAGTTCCCCCCTGGGCTACGTAGTCATTTCACTGGAGCTCTACTCTGCCCCACTTTACTCTCACGGGATCTCTGGGAGCCCCTTGCCTGGTCTGGGACATGGCCAGAGTCTGTAGGCTTGGCGGTGGCTTGTAAGCTGGTGCCTTGTGGGGAATTCTGCTCTAGGGAGCTTCCTGGTGTTCCGAATGCTGTGCAGGGCCTCCCTGCCAATGGCGAGCAGAGGCCCTCCCTGCTGGGGGGGTGTGGGACCCTGGAGCAACCCCCCCAGGCCACAGAGCCTGGTGTTGGAGCTCCACCCAGTCCCCAGGTGCGTCCATGGGAAGTCCAGGCACCCCCTGTACCGAGCCCTGCACCGGGGACCGTGAGCCCAGCAGCAGCTTGCGGTCTGGAGCTGCCCCGGGGGATCCGCCCACCAGGAGCGTTCTTTTTTCCTCGATTCTGGGCATGGCCTCCCTGCTAATGGCGAGCAGAGGATTTCCCTGCTGGGGAGATGCGTGACCCCGGAGCCTTCTCCCACAACGCAGAGCCAGGCGCTGGAGCTCCAAACGTGTCCCCAAGCCTGTCTACGGGAAGTCAGGGTGCCCCCTGTACCGAGCCGTGCACCGGACACCATGAGCTCAGTGGCAGCTTGTGGTCTGGTGCCATGCCGGGCCCGCCAGGAGCTTCTCTTTGTTCTGGCTTCTGGGAGGGGCCTCCCTGCTAATGGCAAGCAGAGGCTTTCCCTGCCGGGGAGATGCAGGACCCCGGAGCCTTCCCCCGTGCCGCAGAGCCAGGCGCTGGAGCTCCAACCGTGTCCCCAAGCACGTCTATGGGAAGTCAGGGTGCCCCTTGCACCGAGCCAAGCGCTGGAGACCATAAACCCAGCGGCAGCTTGCGGTCTGGAGCCGCCCCGGGGAATCCACCCACCAGGAGCTTTCCTTTTTCCTGGATTCTGGGTGTGGCCTCCCTGTTAATGGCAAGCAGAGGCTTTCCCTGCCGGGGAGATGCAGGACCCCGGAGCCTTCCCCCGCGCCGCAGAGCCAGGCGCTGGAGCTCCAAACGTGTCCCCAAGCACGTCTACGGGAAGTCAGGGTGCCCCCTGTACCAAGCCGTGCGCCAGAGACCGTGAGCCCAGTGGCAGCTTGTAGTCTGGAGCCGCCCCAGGGGATCAGCCCACCGGGAGCCTCCCTTTTTCCTGGCTTCTGGGTGGTGCCTCCCTGCTAATGGCGAGGGGAGGCCTTCCCTGCCGGTGGGTGCGGGGCCCTGGGGATTTCCCCCTGGGCTTAGGTGTGATTGCGGGGGGCTTGGGTAGCGGTGTTGTCACCTGTTTCCACCGTCACTCCACTGGTGAGTGCACACTCCTGCCCTTGGTGCGTGGCGATGCTATGGTGGAGTCCGCTGGAAGAGAGCCTCCTGCAGGAACTAGGCTGTCCGGGGGTTGGGGGTCGGGGGTCGGAGAGTTTTCACCTATTTCCACCTCCTCCCAGGAGGAAGTCTGTCCGTGTTCGATGTGTAGTAGCATGAGACTTTTAGGCGTCTTGAGATGCTATTTGGATATCCTTTGTTAATCGGTGAATGTCCAATTAGTTGTAGATTCGACGAGGGAGAGACAAAGACATCTCACTCCCCCATCTTGGTCCCGCCCCTATCTATTATAGATTTTTTATATACAATCGAGCCACTTTTAATGAGTATTCTTTGCTCATAATTATTCTTATCACTAGACTAAGATCAATACTAAATAAATTTTAATTACCTGTTTAAATATGTAGTATAGGATTTTCATGTAACCCTTGTAGTCAAATTGACAGTAGGAAATGGTGTTGTACGGAAAAATCAATTGCATCAATCATAGAAGATTCGATGAGGGGAAATCACCAAATTTAAGTCTCAGTTACTCGGGCCACACTAGTTCTGAATTTTAATTCAATTACTTGCGGCTATAAATTACGTTTACTCTGTTCCTGGAAAGCAAAAGTTGGTCAAGCTAATATTCAGTAGAAATAAGGTTGTTAAGGGTTTTCTTTACATATATATTGCACCTACTTTAAGGCACTTTACAAGCCCTGCAGCCAGGTGAGCTGGATTTGGGCTCTGATTCTGTTGCATGTGTGATCCTGAATCAGTCCAGTGCACTTCTCTGAGCCTCCATTTTCTCATTTTTAAGGTGGGATGAAGAGTACGGTACCAGCCTCACAAGTATTGTTATAAGAGCTAAATGAAATAATATGTGAGAAAGGAATGTATTCCCTTAAGAGCACTATGGAAATGGTAATTTTGTAAATGAGAGGCAGTGTTTATAAAGCACTTGGAATGGTGCGGCCCCAGAGCATTTTTTGAATAAATGAAAGCAGTTCTAGCAATGCCGTTACTTAGGAGAACGCAGTTCATGCTCTTGCACCAAAGCTGCTTGTGAAATGGCTTAATCTATTCACTTAGTTCAATATGGCTGAGAAAATAGAGTACAAGTTTTATGGAAAATGTTAGCCTGTAATTCAAACTTCAGTCACCTTGAAAATAGCTTTCCCATCAACAGTTCAGTAGTGAGGCTGTACCGCAGGGTTAAAACTGTCACCTACACAACAAAATAAAAAGTTGCACATTTGGTGTGGTGGGGGCCAGGTGTGGACAGTGGTGTGCACCTGCCACGGTGATTTGCCCTCGTGCTGACAGATGGTTTGTTCTTATTTTGCCAGAAATTCTCGGAGATCAATTAAACTAGATGGAAAAGGAGAACCCAAAGGGGCGAAGAGAGCAAAGCCGGTGAGGTACACCGCAGCAAAGCTGCACGAGAAGGGTGTCCTACTGGGGATAGACGACCTTCAGACAAACCAGTGAGTCACCTGGAGTCTGCACAGGACACACGTGCCCCTGCCTCGCTCACACAGCATCTGACTCACATTTCTCCAGTTTCCCGAGGCCTTTGAAGAAAGCTTCATTTGGTCCATCAGGGCTTACCCTTGATTTCAGATGACAGGAAAAATCCGTGTATTGTAATCTCTCGTCTTCCCATCGGGCCTCTAGCATCTGGTCTGTCGGTCAGATGAAGTGACGATCAAGTGATGTGTTTCCCGTGGCTTGTCCAGTACGTTAGGATTGGCCAGCCTCCTCTCTTCCTCCAAAAGAACTGAGTCAGAGCAGTGAGAATGAAGGGCTGTCTTTTGGTCTTGATAGATGAGAGTTATTTGCAATTGCCAAACACTGAATGCCTTTCTAATTTCAAACCATAGATTGTGTGCCAACGCGTGGGTCAGAGCCATCCCAACACTGTGCTGTCAGAGTGTGTATATGAGGTGGAGGAGAAAAGGGAACTCTCCTCTGCAGCCCCACACCAGGCACCAGTGGGTGCTCCATCTCAGAGGGACCGCAAGCCCCGTGACCCATCCCTCCCCGCCCTTTGTCTGGGGGAAGCCAGACACACCAAGTGTCTCCTCTCTAACTCCTGGCTTCTCTGCCATTTATCCCATCAAGCCTTCTCTTACCTACACCGACTCAGGGAAAATGCTTCCCCTTCTTTGAAGTTTCTATGAAAGTTATCATCTGAAATACTCAACTGGCCTCTCAGAAGTATAAGTCGATATTTAATTCTCATGTTCTGTGAATCTCATATATTTCCAACTATATTTTCTGCTCTTCAAGAGCAAGGACAATATTTTACATTTCTTTTGTAATAAAGCTCCTACTTCAGTGCTCTTTGAGCGACAGCTCTCAACAAGAGCCATCCACCCTAGTTTTAGTGAGCAGAGTGGAGGAAAGATGATGGGAGGTTTTGCATGAATTCCCTTAGGATTTTCCCAGTAGATCATTTGCTAAGAATGGTAACTTGGGATTCCATTAATTTGTTTCGGCTTTAAACATACATTTGCAATTCCACGTGTGCTTGTCTCTTTCCTCACTAGGTTTAAAAATGTTACATTTGATATCATATCTACTGAAGATATGGGCATCTTCGATGTCAGATCAAAGTTCCTGGGTGTTGAGATGGAAAAGGTGCAGCTCAATATTCAGGTAAGCTGGGATTTCTGCAACTTGGGGTGAGTTTTATAGTGGGGATCGCTCAGGGCTCCCCTGGCTCACATTCTCATGACAGCAATGAGGTTTAACAGAAGACCAATGTAAGACTTACTTGCCAATATTAGTTTAAGCGTTGATGATTTTTTAAAAGCTATGATGTTTCAAATTATTGGAACTTAAAACGCTTTAGCTGGTAAACCATAGCAGTCAGTTTTTCTAAGCCATGTTTCCGTTTTGAAGCTTAGAGACAATAATAATACAAAAGTATTCAGAGCTGTGAAGTAAAGGCTGGAAAGTTTCTCTTCATTAGGAATTTATATTTCTTTCTAGAACTGCTCAGGATTGAAGCTTTCCTGATCTCATGTCTCCATCCTAGCATTGTTTTTACATCAGTTTCTTAAATCTGTTTGTTAATGTTTGGGATCATAGAAATGAAAGACATTGTGCAAAATAGATATCTATAAATAGAAAAATGGTGTTCGCAGTCTGAACTATTGCAAATTTCTCATTAGGACCATATTTAAGTCAAATATACTTGAACAGAAACTGAGAAATCCAGTTTATGTGCCATAAAAAAATAAATAAATAAATGGAGGGAGGGTACAAGAAATGTGTAAGTTCATCTGCTCCCAACTTGTTAATTCGTAGCACAGGATCAATCTAGAGAAGTAATTTTTTAAATTTTTCTTATAAGTTTTTAAGTGGAAATAACACCTATTTACCTGGACTCCAAACTACCTGTAAAATGGTTTCCAGGTATTCTGCAGGTATCTACCTGAATCCTCCTGAGAAGCCGCTGGGAGTGATGCAGGTTCCATCCTCACTGTCTGCTCAGCCCGTGGCTGACAGCCCTGAAATTACCTCCCGCTCCTGGGAGCAGACCCCAAAGCCCTTCTTTTCTGTCTAGCTTTCCTTGTGGCTTCAAAAGAAAAGTGGGAGCTAAATGGGTTCGCTAAGGACATTGAGATAATGGAGTAAATTAGAGTTCAGAGAGAAAAATTAAAGATATTATGTAATTATGAAAAGCATCCTTAAGTAAACAGTACTGTTTTCTGACTTATTTTGAATGTCACTAAATGTATCCATTTAACAGTTTAACTGAGAGTCTCGAGTTACTTTCTGTAACACTCAGATAAACATGGGAAGAGAAAAAGAATGTGCTTGTGGTGCTGTGCCTTGGTTAGTGATCCTTCTCTAGATGTGGCAAAGACATATGTGATCGCCAAGAAGGAAATGACCCAAGGCCAATCAGTATCAACTAGACAGATGACTCACAAGTGACCGGGAGACACCTGTTTAGAGAGGCTTCTAAATTCCATGGGACTTCCTTTGAACACTGGTGCGAATACCAGCGTCGCTTGCTGCTTTGTTAAGGAGTGGTATGCAGTAGGATTAGCTGTTCACACCGTTCATTAATACACACAATTGATTGTGAAATGTTACTCCTTAGCTGTATGTGGGTGGCTAATCTGGGCCAGATTTTGTAAGTCATGCTCCAGATTTTTTAAATCATTAGCATTTCATCAGGACCAGCTACATAATTTGCAGGGCTCAGCAGAAAATGAAAATTCAGAGCCCTTTCTTCAAAATTATTAAGAATTTCAAGATGATAACAGCAGAGCGTTAAACCAAATGCAGGGCCCTTGTGATCATGGGACCCTGTACAGGTGGAATTCCCAAGGAGCCTGCACATAATAGCTGTCAGACATAAAGTCAGACTTCTCTTTATACATATGGCTTTCAGACAACTACAATGTCATGTGAATTACGAAAGAGAAACATGATGGCCAGGTCTTCACTGTGAGTCCAGGACTCGAAACAGGACAGAAGTTTCTGACAGGATAAAGGGGATCCTTTCTAACATTACGTTTCTAGGTTTTCCTCAGCCCACTCTTCCCTTAGCTCCTACAGATTATGTCTAATTATATCCTATAGCTATAGGCCATATACACAACGGGGTGGGGGGGTGACTTACTTGAAGATGTTCTGCTTATACGAATAAGGGCCAGCGTGAATCCAGGGCTGCAGGGTTGGCCTTCTTCTTTCCCAGACAAAAAGCTGAGGTTGAGAGAGCTCATTATGGAAGAGGCAGCTGGAGTCCCTGCTCTTGATGACCCTACTCCACTGCCTGTCTCACAGGGTTCCAGTTGATCCTGTCAAGACAAGGGTGGCTTACAAAGGGACTGCAGAGCCCTTGATCTCATGTGCCCAAGAACACCCCTGTGAGGTTGGCAGTGTTACCCTCAGTTTCGCCCAAGGAAACAGAACTTCAGAGAGGTTCTATGATATTGCAAGGTCCTAAGACAGCAAATGGTGGAGCTGAGACTAAAATCTGGTCTGCCAACCACAAGCGCACTCATGTTTTCTCTGCTCCCCACCTCGGGGGCCCAGCGAATGCCGGTGCATACACCATTCCTTCTCAACTTCACCGTGTTGGTTTAATTCTTTGCCAAGAAACTTTAGCAGATGTTGCCTTTCCCAAAGGAAAAGTGAATCTCCACTGCCCAGTAATAGGTAAAAGCATTCTTGAGGAAAGAACTTCCATTCCCGAAGGAATTTCCGGCCCAGAAGCATATCTAAATAATGCAGGGGTTGAAGTGAGAGCGGTCGGAGGTAATTGAGGAAGTGGAGGAGGAAGCTGGCAAGAGTCAGCGTTCTCTCAAAGATGACTCCAACTCCTGCAGGAGGCTTCACTTAACCTAGGCTCAAGGCATTATTATTAACGACCAAGAAGTTTCCAGAGCTAGAAACAAGAAAATGAGACCTGGGGCGGTTTAGGGCAGTTCAGGAAAGATATCTTCTATTTGGGAAAGGCCTCCTCTCCTGTGTTACTGTGAAATGTTGCTGCTTAGTCATGTGGCTGGTGTGGCCAGTTATCAATTTTAGCAGGCAAGTTTATTCCCTTTGTTAATGTGGTGGCAATGAACGTAGAAGGATAGTCTGACTTGAGAATAAGAGCTGTTGTCAATACCAGAACAGAACTGGTCTAGATCGGAAGGAGTTGCATTGTACAATGGTCTCCAAATTTCCGTCACTCAGCTTCATCAGGGATAGCACAATCGCTTCTCCCCATTTGCACATATTTATTTATAAAGTGTACGTGCGCCTACCACTGTACTCAAAATGTACTTTGTAAAATATATATAAAATTTAAATGTTTAAAGAATGAGAAAAAAATAAACAGGAGTTTTAGTGTTCTTTTTGCTCCCCAATGGATTATCTTATTCCATGTTAGAAAACACTGCTGTTCTTAAGGATATGCCCCATCTTGCTGGAACATCTGTGTTTTTAATTTTCCAATTAAAAATTATATTTATATATGTGATATTAACTTAAGGATAATGGTTTTCTTTCATACGGTCCTTATCAATTCTAAAAATCTACTTTCTTTCATCTCGGCAAGTGATTCTCAAAGTATGGCACCCAGGGCGACCATATCATCATCACATGGGAAGTTGTTAAAATGCAAATTCTTGGGCCCCCACCAGAGCTGTAAAATCATAAATTCCTGGGAGCAGGGCCTAGCACTCTGTGCTTTAACTGGCCTGTGTTTTTAACCAGATGATTCTCATGCACACTAAAGTTTGAGAACGCTCACCTAGGTCATTCCGTCAATTGAGTCTCATTTCTGTCAATGAATTCTTCTAGAATGTTTCTTAAGCCTACGAACTGTCAAATCTGAGATTGACTGATGTCCCTGACAATTGCAGGATTTACTTCAGATGCAGTATGAAGGCGTGGCTGTGATGAAAATGTTTGACAAGGTTAAAGTCAACGTGAACCTTCTCATCTACCTGCTGAACAAGAAGTTCTATGGGAAGTGAAGCGCCTGCAGAGATGTCACGGATTCCGTCCCACCCGGATCAGGAAACGAATCTGTTCAGTATTTTTGTTTTTAAACATGATTAAATCACTGCTTATAAACGTGTGATTTTTTTAAAAGACCAAAACTCTTCCGAAGAATGTACCCATTGTGCCTTTTTTGATAATTTGATACTACAGTAGAATGATACACAAAATGAATTAATGTAAACACTTCCACATTATACTGTGGTATAGGTACTCTGATTTAAAACTTTGGACATTCTGTGATTTGTTTGAAAGTAGGGAGAAAATTAATTTAGCTGACTAGGGACAAATATGCAAACCTATTTTCCTATGAAAAAAATTTTAAATGTCCCATTTGAATAACATAATTCTCTATAGATTTTTTTTTTTTTTGATCTGTGGAGAAATGGAAACCTAATTATTTGCCATGAATTATTTAGACAGATACTTAGTTCTAAGCTCTGCCTTCTGGGAGTTACCAATTTTAAAAGAGAACTTTTGTGCAATTCAAGATTAAGTTTTTATAATAATTGAAAGTGACAATACAATAACACTTTCTGTATAAAAGTATATATTTTATGTGATTTATTCCTACTAAATGAAGTGCACTACTGCCTCATGGTAAAGACTCTTGTACCCGGAGCCTTTAAGTGACTAAGGAACAACAAGGACATCAATCCTAGGCCCCACCTCCACCCCTCGCAATTTATTTGAATACTTCAATTGTGCCTCTCAATTTTTTGTAATGCAATAAAATCAGTACCTAGATGGTTTTTAAATGTGTTCTTTGAAAATTATTTTATGTAAAATAAATGTTACTGAATTACATTCATTCGGTTTTTTTAGTTGTCTTCATAGACTCCAATCGTTTAGTGGGTACAAGAAGGTTCTTGGTGGGGGCTGATCAAGAGGAGAAAGAATATACTATAGCTGTACACCTTAGGGTACGGAGTAAGCCGCTGTGACTGAGAGATCCCGAACGCTGGGGCTGAAATGAGAGAGAGATTTGTTTTTCTCAGTTTCTGTAAGTTCCAAGGTAAGTGAGCAGGCCCGAGGTTGTCTGGGGATTCAGGCTGGCCGGTGGGCTTTGTCCTTGTCACTGATTCCTGGCCAGCAAGGAGGGGGACACAAGTCCAGGGCCAGTGTTTTAAATTATATATGTCACTTGTGCTTACATCCCGTTGGCCAAAATTTAGTCATGTGGCCACAACCAGCCTCAAGAGAGGCCTAACTAGGCAGTCACGTGCACAGTTAAACCCCCAGGCAGAGAGGGAGGTGGTACTATTATTAAAAGAAAGGGAGATTGATTCCTGGGGCAGGTCAGCCGTCTCCACCACAATAAGAATCCCCCTGATGCTTTGTATTCTGTTCGTTCAATCAACCGGCTTTGTTTTCCACAGGGATTACAAAATATTGAGAAAGTGGGCTAGCTTATGTTCCTTTGGCACAAATGAACTTTAAGCGTTAGACCCACGGGATTTGGAAAATTCAAATTTTATAAAGTAGAATCTGCTACTTTAGTGATTGTTTGGACAAAGAGGTAATGCTCTTTGTCCAAACAGACAATGCTCGAAACGATGCTCACTGTCTCCACAGTTGGTGTATGTGTTTTTTGATGCATTGGCCTTAGTATAGACTCCATGAAAGGAATCAAATAAGCATACAGTTAAGTTTCACCTGTGAATAAACTCATTCTCCCCTCCAGCTGGCGATTGGTGAGGAACTGGAGCTGGGGCAGTGGGAGGGAGGGTCAGCTTCCTTCTTCATGCTCCAGGAAAGACCTTCAGTGGAAATGTAGAGGAGGAGCCAAAAGTAAGGAAAGCTGTTTGGAGGCAAAAGCTAATCTTTCACAGCATCTCTGGAAGGAGGTTGTCTTAACTCATTCCAACCCTGAGTGATATACTTGAGTGTTATCCAAGTGAATAAATATCTTTGTGTCATGCCAGTCCCCAGAGGTATGACGTGAATGTTTTCTCTCTGTTGGCCCACAAGGTGAGGTCATTGTGGACAATATTACCAACGGCTACTTGTTTGAGATCTTTAAGGCACAGGGAAGAATGTGACCCAGAGAAGCGGTAATGTGATGAAGGAAAGGAGTACCAGCAAGAAGCCAGGGGAGTGTGAGTGTGAGATAGTGGGAGCCCAGGCCTGTGCCTCTCCCAGGAGGACTGAACCATCCCCCAAGCCAGGGGACATGGTGCCTCATAGCCCTGAGCCACCAAGGACTCCTGCCCATTGTAGAGGAGGGAAAATAATTTTCCCTCTACTCTTCTCAGTTCGTGGCCAAGGCCCCTGTAACAAAAGACAGATTGGCAAGAGAAAAACAAACACGTTTATTAAACGTGTACCCCACGTATACATGGGTATTACCAGGGAACTGAGTAGAACTCCCAGGAACAGCCCAAGCCACCACCTTAAATACGATCTTCTGCTAAAGACAAAAGAAAGGCGTGAGGATCAGGGGCAGGGGTGCATTTTACAGGAAGGTGGGAAGAGGGACCGTCTGGTAAAGTTTCCTCTGCCTGCACTAACTCTCCCGGTGAAGAAGTCATCTCTGCTAACAGCTCTCTTCCTGGTACAGGACGCTTTTCTAATGCAAATTTCCTTTATAAATGTAAACTTCCCTTACAAAAGGATAAGTTCTACTGTTTCCAGAGCTTCTCCTGTGTCAACCTGTCCGCAGTTGCTCAAAATAAACCATGTGCTGAAGAGGCATATTTTTGGGGGCCCATTCTGCTACCCTCCACCACCTTCCCCCCCACCCCCAAGCACTCATAGCTTTTCTTAGTGGGAAGACAAAAGCTTTTTTTTTTTCACTTTTAAAACACTTAGCAATTGAAACTGTATCTTGATTTTTGTATAGCTAATTCCTGTATTTTGATGTAGGTTTGATCATGTTTCTGCTGTTACAAAAGTGGTCTTTGGTCTAGAAGGTTGAGAGAGTCCATGCTCCCCTGAATTCCGGCACCTGGACCTTGAAAAGGCAAAAATGACCTCGGGAGCACGCAGCTTCGCTGCTCTCAGAGGACCTGCTCTCGTGATGTCCAAGAGGGAAAACCCGTGCCTACTCCACTCTTCTGGAAGTTTGTGAAGAAGAGACCAGCTCAGGGTGATCTTTGTCTGACATAACACGTCTCCCTTATGTCACTGAACGACCAAAACCATAATGTGTGTTTTGGTGTATGTGTGTGTGGTTGGGCACTAATTAGAGGTGCTGTTCATGATGTAATTTTTATGACTTGGGCTGTGGTTAAGTAGGGATTTGTAGTATTCCTCAAATATTCGAAGAGGCAAACCTCAGACCTCTGAATGGCGAAAGCTGTCTATATTTTGAGAGATTGTGGTGAGCCCTGGATGGTCTTACTGCTGACCAGCTTTTTGAAAAATCTGTTGCCTCTGTTACTGAAACCAGGACTTAGTAACAGGTTAAGATAGAGCCTTCTAAGACATCTTCTGAGCTTCAGAGGACAGAGATTGCTTCACTGTCTGCCGGAAGTCCAGAGCCGGGAAGTGTCTTGTAAATGGCCAAGAGGCGGAGGCCCAGGGCCGGTTCTGCGATGGGCTGAGAGGAGACAGACGCCACCCCACAGCCCCTCAGGAGTCACAGTGTTGCTTTAGGTTGGCCCTTGTAGGAGTGGGGTGGTTAGTGATTATCTCAGTCTAATGATGTGGACGCTCTCAACTCAATCTCAAATGAAATAGCTCATACAGATTTTCTAGGTTGCCTTGCTGGTTTTCCTTCAAGTATGAAATCTCTTAGCTAAAATACATTGGAAGGCATGGTGGTTAATTTTATGTTTCAACGTGATCAGGTTAAGGGATGCCCAGATAGCTGGGAAAACATTTCTGGCTGTGTCTGTGAGGGTGTTTCCAGAAGAGGTTAGCACTGGAACCCACAGACTGAGTAAGGAAGATGGCCTTCACCGACATGGGCGGGCACCAGCCAATCCACTGAGGGCTGGAATCCAACAAAAAGGTGCAGAAAGAGCAAATTCTCTCTCTCTCTCTTCTTGACCTGGGACTGCATCTTCTCCTGCCCTCGGACATTGGAGCTCCTGGATCTCAGGCCTTTGAACTCCAGAATTTACACCAGCAACTGCCTGGTGCTCAGGCCATCAGTCTTGGACTGAATTATACCGCCGGCTTTCATGGGTCTCCAGTTTGCAGACAACAGATTAGGGGACTTCTCAGCCCCCATCACCTCGTGAGCCAATTCCTATACTAAATCCTCTCTTGTATCTATATCTATAATACGTCCTGTCGGTTCTCTCTCTCTGGAGAACCCTGACTAACACCAATGGGAAATGACCAGGAGAAGTAGAAGATATTGAGTTCACCTTATAGAACTGCAACAAAAGTTGTTGTTTTCTTTTTAAGAGATAATGAATTTGACCCTTTCTTAGCACCCCAACCGTAGGCAGAGTCTACCATTCTATCCATAGTACAACTACTGAAAATACATTTTTTGACCCACTATGAGAGACTAACTTTACTTCTAAATCCAAAATAGCAACGCAGATTTGTAACAACAAAAGGTAAACCCAGGCCCCCTGCGGATTAGCTTGTAACTTGATTACAGAGCTGTTTCCCTGAAAAACAAATGTGGCCGTATCTGCACAGAATCTGGAGTTTCACACACCTGATTGGAGTACAGTTTGATTTGATTTCACACGACTCCAGATATCCCACCGTGAGCTTCAAAGGGGAATTACTCTGGGATCCACAGTCGTCTTTGGAGGACCTCCAAAGAGGAGTGGCGACCGGAATGCCTGAAGCAGGTAGATCATCTAGTGGGTTTAAAAGAAACTACTTTCATACCATTTTGGGATTAAAGTTTTTGCTATTTTGATGTCACGTTCGTTTAAAAACACTACTAAATACCACAAACACTGTGAACAAGTAGCTAATGACTCCCACTGGTTCCAGGCAAGTTCAAACAGAGAAAATGAAACTGGGAACCAACAGCGAGTGGTCCATCCTGGGTGATGCTGCAGTGTCGAGGTGTCATTTCTGAGGGACAGCGACATGTTACGTAGCCATCTCTAGTCAGGAAGGTTTTCTACTCTAGGGAACCAATGCACACTGGCTCTAGAACTGGCAACAAAGGGATTTTGGTATGGGTGACATGGAAGAAATTGAAGTCGAGAGATTGATACCCTTTTCAAGAAGTTCTAAAGAGCACACAAATGTTATAGGAACTTTGTAGAGTGTGGGGAAAAAACAGAAAACAGAACATCACCAACAGACCATAACACAAAATGAGAACTCAATCACAAAAAGTGTGTCAAAACTTCCAATAACTGATGGGATGAAGAAGAGATGATGAAATTGACAAAATATTTAGACCTGAATTGCATATCAAAACTTGTAAAATGCAGCTGAGGTGGTGATTGGAGGACAAGGAATGAAAATTAACAAGGTAAGTAATCCATTCAAAAGGTTAGGAGAATAAAGAGTAAGTCCAAAGAAAGTCAGAGAAAGAAATAATAAAAAGCCTGTGTGAAAAGTAATGACATTGAAAATAAATAATAAAAGCAGCAAAACAAAAAGATGGGCATTGAAAAATGGTCATTTCCAAAATTTGGGCAGATTCATCGAGAAAAAAACAAAAATATGCTATATAAGATATAAAAATGGGGAGAAAACTGCAGATAAAATAGATAGCTTTAGAAGAATAAAATAAGGTGTACACATACAAGAGAACACTATAAAGAGTTTAAAAAGAAAGAATTAGACGTGTATCAATCAGGTAAATCTAGAAAAATGCAAACTGCCCAAGTATTCCTACAGTATGTTACTTGTACAAATATTTAAAACATACAAATCAAAACTGATTTTCTTTTTTGGAAACACAAATGTACTAAAAGTACAAAAACATGCATGAGAAAGTTCGTCTTCTGGGCAGGAAAAAGAATAGAGGAGTACCAAAAAAGCTTCAGCAGTGTAAGATGTGTATGTATTTACATGTATATGTTCACGCCACGTTGTGGGCCCGTGGGTGTGCTATTAGGCTCTGTACTTCTCTACGCTTGAAATATTGTGTACCTTAAAGAAAGTCTCACAAACTACATGAAATCCCATTCAGTTCTTTTTACCTCTCAAAGCAGTAGTTTTCAGTGTGTCGCAAACACACAGCAGCTTCAGCGCCTGCATCACCCGGGAACTTGCTAAAAATGCAAGTTTTCAGACCACACCCCAGACCTGCTGAATCCGAAACTCTGGAGATGGGGCCCAGCACTGTGGTTTAACAAATCTTCCGGATGATTCTGATCCCTGCCGAAGTTTGAGAACCACTGTCTTAGAATAAGCTTTCTCTGAACTATATTCCGGGAGCTCTCAGACATCACCATCCCCTGGAGGCGCTTGTCAAAAATGTAGATTTTGATTTCACAGACCTGGGATGGCGTCTGGGAATCTGCATTTGTGTGTGATAAAAGCTAAAACCACTATTTTTGAAGATACTCAAAAGAGTTTGAAGAATTCTTACTTTTCATTTCATATCCTTGAACTGTTGAGTTTTTTGCCATGTGAATTGATTTCTTTAATATTTTACACTGTATTTCATTGATTCTGAGATGTCCTTTCTTTATGTTTAAACAATCCTGAAATTGAGATGTTTCTCACAGTCAGGTGTATGTCACAGTTTAATTGGCAGCGTTTGTTTCTTGCTTGTGGTACATAAATTAAAATGATGAGTCTTAAAATCAGTGGTGGTTAGGATCGATGAAAAATGGTATAAGTCAATAGCGAGTGGAGAAATATATAATTGTAGTGGTTCACGTCTACTCTTGGATATGTTTTGCTCAGAGAAACGAATGGGGAAAATTTTTAAATAGCGTTACATAGTTGGGTTATTCGGTAATTTATTGAGCAACTTCTATGTACAACAGGCCCTGTGCCCTGAGGATGCTGGAATGCAGGGCAGAACCGGATAGTCTCTGCTGTATTTCCCCCACTGGTTTGTCAGGGCTCTGCTTGGGGAATGCCCCTCTCAAGGCGAAACTCCCTTGTTAAACAGCTGAGAGCCCTGACCAGTGACGTCCACTGGAGTTCATCAGCCGCAGGGGGCCGAACACGCCCGCCCATCTCAGGGCACAAGGCGCTGCGGGCGAACTTTCCCAGAAACGGCCGGTTGAGGGGACCCGTTTCCTTTGTGGTCTCGAAGACGCACCCACCAGATATGCTCTCGAGACAGAACAGGCTGCGAGCTGCTCCCCGGAGCGGCGAGGCGTCCCCCGCCCTGGGACCTGAATTTGGCCAAACTCAAACTCTTACACTGTCGTCCGCGAGAGGGTGAGGGCCCTAGGAGTCCCCAGGGCCTCTGGGAGTCCCCAGGTCCCCTCGCCCTCTGGGCACCCCTTTCGCGCCCGAGCACAGAGCCAGCCCAGCCGACCGGCCTCGGGCGAAGGCTGCACAGTGGTTCCCACGGGCGCGCGCCGACAGCCGCTGGCGGCGGGGAAAGGGACAGCCGCGCCGCGCGGGGAGGAGAGGCTGCTCTCGGGCCCGGGGTGCTCGTCCCACTTGCGGTCGGCGTGTCCGTGAAATAATGAGTGTCCGACGGACGAGATGTCTAACTTGGCGAAATAAAGAGAAACGAATAAGGAATATCCAGGACTCTGTCCAAAGGCAGGGCCCCTTCTCATCAGGGGCAGCCTTGTCACCACCGTGTGAACTTAATCCACTCTCCCTAAGTTGCAGAGACACAAGTCACTTTCAAACTTTCAGTTAAATCCCCAACTTCCAAACGGGCCGCGGGCTCGCCCGAGGTACGGCGCTGTGCACCGGGGGCACCGAGGTCTCGGTCGGGGCCGGGCGCCCCGGGCGCACCCTGATCAGACGGTCACTGCTACCGTCTGTGCCCCCGGGAGGTAAGGAGAGGCCGAGGGAGCCGCCGCCCAGGCCTCGCGGCCCTGTTCCAAGGCCCCGCCAGCCTGAATCTCCGAGAGCTTCGCGGGTCCAAGGTGCCCAGAGGAAAAAACGTCTCGTTCGGCTTCCCCCACGCGCAGTGGCCGGCAGCGGGGCGGGCGGCGCACCTCGCGACAGGCGCTGCCAGGTCGCCGAGCCCCGGGGCAGCGGAGCGGCGGGGAGGGGGCGGCGTGGAGGGGCGGGCGGCGAGGCGCAGACGCGGCACCGGGGGGCGCCCTTCCCGGCTCGCCCCGCCCCGCCGGAGCCGCCAGCCCTGCGCCCGGCCGAGCGCCGCCAGACGCCGCCACGCCCTGGCCCCGCGGGGAGCGCTGTGCCCGCCCTGCCGACTGGCCCCCCCCGGGAGGAGGAGGAGAGAGCAGGGCCGCGCCTCCGGCGGCGGGACAGTCTCGGGAGCAGCGCGAGCCACCGCGCCACCGCGCCGAGCCTGGGACAATGGGGCCGCGGCGGCTGCTGCTCGTGGCCGCGGGGCTGAGTCTGTGCGGCCCCCTGCTGTCGGCCCGCACCCGGGGCCGCAGGCCAGGTGAGAGCGCCCCGGTTGGGCTTCGCGCCCTGCCTGCCTCCGGCCCCGCCGCCGGGGGCCCCTGGGATGGGGCGGCGGGAGCAGGAGGGACGCCGCGGGGGGAACTGAATGGGTATAGGTTGCGCCTTCTCTTCGAGGCGGGGCCCTGACCGCACCCTCTGCCTCAGTTTCCTCCAGGAGACAAACAGGCTTTTAGGCTGCGATCCGAGCCTCCCCGGTCGTAGCCAGGTGGGCGTGCACGTCCCGCCCGCCGCCTTCGCGGGCTCGGCCGAGGCCCCTGTGCGCCGGTTTCGGGGGATGCAGCCGGCCAGCCCGGGGCTGCGGGATCCGGAGGGGCAGGGGGCGGGTTTTCCAGGGGAAGCCTGCGTTCCTCGCTGCATTTGTTGCCACTGTGTGGCCTCTTTCTCCCAGGACCACCCCAAAAAGAAGGGGTCTCACGTTGCTCCACCGATCAACGTCCTGGTCTTTTCTATACGAAGTGGAGAACCGCTCCCGCTGGAGTTTAGTTTTGTTGGAACTGTTTTTCTTGCACATTTTCCAGGCGAGGAGAGTGTGTAGAGAAAAGCTCAGTCCTTTGGCGCGTTTAGTGGAAAATCAGTGCCAGCAGCCCCGGCACGGGCCTTGGGCGCGGGAGTGGCTCGTGGTGCAGGACGGAGGGTGACAGCAGGCCAGCCACGGCGGTTGTTGGCAGGTTTCGTTTGCTCGTGGTCTAGAACCCCGTCTTCCTACTGAGCTGAGGAAGGAGCCCCCTCCCCAGACCCCGGCTCCCGCAGACACTATCGGATCCCAGCATTTCAGCTTCTGGTCTGGGCCAGGAGGTAGCTCCCCCGGAGTCCATTTACCCGTAATAGTGTACTTGCAAGTCTCTGGCTGCTTGACAAAATAAATGTATTTTCCAACATCTCCCCCCTTAAAAAGCAGGGCAGAGAAGTTGTTTTTAGCCTGTAAAGTTAGAAAGTGAGAAAAAATGTTTTAGTTTCTTGGTAACGATAGTACTTTATAAGCTTCTAGCCACCTTTTTTCTTGCAGAAACAGGTTCTGGCCGGTTATCTTATTATCTGTGAACGACTGTGTACTACATATTGTTTTCACACTGGGAATGGTGTAGATGCATCAAGATTAGGAGGTGATAAAGACACCATTTTCTCTGCTCTCTGTCCTTGCTCAGGGTGAGTTTTGAGGTGATGCTTTTGGGAAAACCGAGAGCCCCAGATAGGGGCCCGACGTTCTGCAGCCGCTAGCCAGCCTGCCCGTGGATAACAGGAGCATTGTCTCTCGGGGTCTGTGGGGAAACATGGAGTCCAGAACAGATGTTCACCCCCCAGATGTTTGTTGAGACATTCGTGAATTCATTAACCAGTTTACATTCCTGTGTCCAGGCCATTTCAGTGTGATGAGTTGCCTTCATCGAAGAGGGCCAGTGGGGCCACCCAGTGGCACAGCTGTTGAGTGCACACCTTCCCCTTTGGCGGTCCGGGGTTCACGAGTTCTCATCCCAGGTGCGGACATGGCACCGCTTGGCAAGCCATGCTGTGGTGGGTGTCCCACATATAAAGTAAAGGAAGATGGGCACGGATGTTAGCTCAGGGCCAGTCTTTCTCAGCAAAAAGAGGAGGATTGGCGACAGATGTTAGCTCAGGGCTAATCTTCCTCAAAAAAAAAAAGAAAAGATGGCCAGTGACCAAGAGGTGATGTTTATAAATTTTCTAAGAATCTGGAGGATGAAAGGGTTCAAGAATAGCTGATGGTGACATGGCAGAGGGGACTGGACGGGAGATTCCACGTGCTGCCCTCCTGCCCACAGGCTCAAGCCCGGAGCCTCAGTGTGGAATGAAGTGCCCTTCCCCTTGCAGGATGGGTCCCCAGCCTCTGTCCAGCCTCCCTTATTACAGATGCTCGCCCATTACATACCCTATCCCCCTACCTGTTCTTCACCTAGCCCTGCTCTCTACTTCCTCCCCCAGGGAGATATGCTTTCTCTGGCTTCTGTCCCCCTGCTACTCCCTCTGGCCTCAATGCCCTCCCCAACCCCCACATGTTCACGTTTAATTAAAAACAGCTACCTTCTATCAAGAACCTACTACAGTCAACACCCTGCTTAGGTACATTACATTTCCCACCTTATTTATTCCTCGTAACACCCCTTTCAGTAGGTGTCATCCCCATTCTACAGGTCAGGAAACTGAGACCCCGGATGGTTAAGTCACAGGTCTAGTTAGAAGCACACTTGCTCCACCACCACTGTGGGGAGGAAGCCACCTCTTACAGTAGAGAGGCAACCCAGCACCCATGGAGGCAAAGTCTGTCCCCCCCCACCCCAAGGCCCGGGCGGCACGCGGAGGAGCTGTGAACATGGACGCCTGGATGCTCGGCGTCTCCTGCCTCCTGCTGTTTACTTTCGAAAACAGACCAGTAAGGCAGGCCATAAATAGTTCCCTGTCTTGAATATGCTAATGAATTGGCCGTTTCTGAGAGACCGTGGTCTTAAGCCCAAACAAAAGGCACCAAACCAGACAGTGATTCTGCTTGAGGCCGACCAGAATCCTCGGAAAGTCAGATTCCTTACGAACCAGCAAGTAATTTTCTACTCCAGTATCTGCCTAATTTCTCTCTCCCTCCCTTCTTCCTTCTCTCGCTCCTTCTCTCATTCGTTCATTCATTCATTCATTCATTCCTTGGTGACTTTGGCTCTATTTTTATAGGACGTATCAAGCCAGTAGGTTCATTCCTAATCTATCCGCTCTTCCTGTGTGTGAGAACACTTTTTGAGGCATTCTCCACCTTTCTCAGGAATATTCTTTTGTGCTCTCTGCTGGTCACCTCTCCGCCCCTCCCCCCGTCGCTCTCATTCAGCGTTTCTCAGCCCTTTATGTCTGAGCGGGTCAGGGTGTGGTGAATCCCGAGCTGCAGCTCCCCAGCCGCTCTGAATGTGCTCCTCTTCCAGTGCTTCTGGCCCCCTCTTCCCTGTGCCCTTTCTGCCCCTCCTCCTCCCCCAGTCAGTCCACCTTTGTCCTTGTCACCCTCGTGAGCTGGAACTCAGTGGAGCCCTGAGCTGGAGTTCTGCCGAGACAGTGAAGTCTCCAGGACCCTGGGTTCCTCATCTCCCCGCTGTCCTCATTTTGGACACACATCCCTCTTTTCCCTTGAAACTCTTCTTTCTTTCTCTCTTTCTTTTTCTTTCTTCCTCCCTCTCGCCCTTCCTTCCTTCCTGCCCTCCCTCCCTCCCTTCCTTGCCATAGCATAAAATGAACCATTTTAAAGTCTGGAATTTGGTGGTATTTGGTACTTTTACAGTGTTGTACAACCACCACTTCTGTCTAATTCCAAAACCTTTTCATGGCCCCAAAAGGACACTGTGCCCATCCCGCACTGAGCCCCCGCATGTCCCTGTGGGCTGGCCTCTTCCCTGTATTTCCTGTGCTTGGAACCGTACAGTGTGTGGCCTTTGTGTCTGGGGAACCCCCTTGACTAGTTTTCCTGAGCGCCTGATCCCACAGAAATGCCCTGGAAGAGTCTTTAGGAACCGCAGCCCTGGTTTATTTCTGACGATGATGCTAGTGTGAGGACTCCGCGATCCAGCATTCAGAATTTCCTGTCTCCTGGAATTTCCTCTGTCTCCTGTTTTGTGGTTTCTTTCCTTCTGCCTTTTGCCCTCTCTTGCTCACGCTAAGACCCTCAGAGAAGCAGCTAGCTCTACAGGCCGACATTGTTGTTCTGGACGTGAGCTGCCACGTCCCGCAAATACAGGCTCCCCTGTTGACCTCTGACCTTGGGATGGTACTGGGAGAAGCCCCCTGACATTCCGCCTCTTTTTCTTCCAGACCAGACCATCCAGGGAAGTTCTGCCAGTTAAAGGGCCATTATAGGCCTTTAGACTTTCTTTACTTGCTTTCAAAAGAACCTGCCTTTTGAAATAACAGGAATAATCTGTAATTTGCACTTGAAAACAAATTTATTTACCTTTAAGTAAGGGCATTATATAATCTATGTGTCTTCTATGTGCTGTGATGAAGAAGTCAGGTTTATAGTGTTGTGGAAGAGTGTTTTTCTTTTTTGCTCACCAACAGTAAGAACTGTAAGAAATACACTTTACATTATGACACAGTAGCTGTGTGTGTGCAACAAGCTTGCACGGACAAGCGGTGTGTATGTATGGATAGGAAGCAAAACTTTTACCCAATGATACTCACCTTTACCACGTGCTGTGCTTTCTGATACTTTCTATTCGATTTTTAAAAGCGCTTGTACACGCTGTGAGTTCACTCCATAAGCATTATCAATAACTGCCGTCATTTGAAAGAGCAGCAGCTGCAGCGACTTGCGCTGCCATAGCCCAGTTGACGGCATTTCCAAGAAGAGTTCGATTTCCAGGAAGTGCCATTTAAGATGGTTTCTATTGGCTCCAGAAACTGATTTGTTTGAGTTGAGGTGTACAGTCTGCAGAAGGACTGGGGCGGGGTTGGGGACAGCTGGGTCCCAGGAGGAAGTGGTGACTGTTAACCTCTTTACTGTGCCTTTGTTTTCATCTTAGCTCCCCATCTTGGAGAGTAGAGAGCAGCATTCCCAGGCAGAGCTGAAGGCGTGTATCTTTTGGTGGGAAGCGGCCCTGCAGGCCGGGGACAGCCCGGGAATCTGAGTAATTCCCAGAGAGGCCTGTTGGTGTCCTAACCCCACGTGCCAGGCCCTGGCCGCCAGGAGGCTCCAGGCAGGGGCCCCTACACTTCCCTCTTGTTGTCTTGTTCCCGCTGTGGCATGGCGGGCACCCACATTGAGATTCTCTGGCTGTCTTTACTCCGCTAGCCTCACCCTTCCCACTTCTACCTCGCTTGGCTTCCAGCTGAGTCCCTGCACCAGCATGCGGAGGGAGAGGAGGCGAGGCCGCCTCCAGTACTGGCCACCTTTTCGTAACCCTCCAGTCAGTGTGTGCCTGGTTTTCCCTCTAATTCTGGTTTTTCCACAGCAGAGATTTCTGTTCACTTAATACCCTTGCCTCTGCCCCCTCTCAAACAATATCTGAAAGACTTGCTTTTCTGTTTTGTCCTTGAATGTCTCTCTGCTATCTCTCTCCTTCCTTTGGGGGCTGGGGTGTTGGCATCTGGTTGGTGTGTGGCCACAGTCAGCGGCACTTCTGAATTCCCCAGCCACAGCTGTGAACATCGTCAACTTGAGGTACCCATTCTCAGGGCCCCGCACTGCCTGCTCTAGTTCAAAGGATGGGCAGATTCATTTGTTTGGTGAAATGCTTAGAGGAAAAGAATAGTACTCTTGTAGGAGTAAGTCATGGATTTCCAGTTTTTTAAAGAGGTTAGTATATTGGTTTAAAGGGTATGAGATTTGGAGCCAGGCAGATGGAGGTTCAAATCCTGGCTCTTCCGCTTGTTAGCTGTGTGGCTTTGGATTAGTTACTTTACCTCTCTGTGCCTCCACATGTTGTCCATAAAATGGGGGTTGTAATGCTCATCTCATAGAAACTTTAGAGTGACATGAGGTAGAACATCCAGCACGTAGTAGGACCTCATGAAATGTTAAGTGTTTTCATACAGCAGTTCCTTCATGTTCCAGAAAGGCCTTTGAAGAGTTGGTATCACATGAATTCTCTAAGTGTGAACCTATGTTCACACAAACGTTCAAGAACTTGTTCTCCTCCGAAACCAAGTCAGAAGAAAATAAAAGCAAAAACCTTTGTCCTTAGTTTCTAGTGGCAAGTAAATATGCATAAATATTTTTTCTTTTTTTCCTTTTATTATGAAAATTTTCAAACATACCCAAAAGTGAACAGTATCGTTATCTCCCATATCTTGTTTTATCTGTACCCTCACTTTCCTCCTCCCCTAACTGGACAATTTTAAAGCAAATCCCAGACATTATATCATGTCATCCATAAATGCATCAGTATATATCCTTAGAGATAAGGACTTTTTTTTTCACATAGCACAATACTGCTATAACACCTAAACAGACGAACAGCAGTGTCCCATATCATGGACTGTTCAGTCCGTGTCCAGATCTCACTGTCTCAGAAATGCCTTCTTACAGCTGATTTATTGGAATCGGGATCAGACAAGGCCCCCCTTGCATTTGGTAGGTATGTCTCTTAAACCTCTTCTAATCTGTCTCTGTTTCCCCTCTTCTCCTTTTTTATGGCTGTTTATTTGTTAAAGAAACTGGGTCTTTTGTCTTACAGACTTCCCTCCGTGCTGGACTGGCCAGCTGAGTCTTTAGGGTTGTTCCACACGCCCAGCTGTCCTCCGTGTTTCCTGTCGTGCGGTCGGGACAGCTGGAGGCTTGCTCGGATTCAGGTTCGGCTGTGTGCAGGACCACATCATCTGTGGTGCTGTGCGCCCCTGTTACGTCACCTCAAGACTGTCTCTCTTTTTGAGATCTGAGGATTACTCAGTGGATCCAGGTGTTGTCAGCTCGATCCAGCTGTTGTGAAGTTCCCCTTTAACCTTTCACCTAACAGTTTGTGCAACCACTGATGATCATTGAACCAAATCCATTATTTCACTCAGAGCTTCAAAATGATGCTTTTCTAAATCTGCTGTTATTGCTGAGTTTATAGCTGGAATTATTTTATAAGGAACTCTCCCTCGTTGACTCTTTCATTTCCCTGAAATATCATTCATATAGAAAAGGCGGGATAAATGCTTGAATCTTGTCTTTATTTACCAGTTTTCAGACTGGGTCCCTTGATTTCCTCCAAAGGTGACCAAAAAGGTTTTATTTTCCTTTGAGCATCATTATGAATTCGTGGATCTTAACATTTATGATGTTTCGAGTGTTTCAATTCATTTCCATCATTAGTCTTTTGATGATCAGTTGTCCTCCCTTGGCCAGTGTCCTCCCCTTCTGACTGACAGCAGAGTCTTTCTGAGCTGACCCTCATATTCTTTGAAGATGTTCAAGGCTCATCTTGTGTATTTCCTACCCCAGATCTGGAACCAGCCATTTCTTTGAGGGGGACTGGTTCTTTTCACTGGAAAATGGTGTGTGTTTGCCCGTGAGGCAGTAAAACATTCCAGTAATACCACTGCATTCCTCTTGATGGGGTTAGTATGTTTCTGTAGTTTTTCCATCATCCTCTTCTTTATTTCTCTTGAGCCTGTAGTGTTGGTTCACTCATGGAGAAGTGCAGGCTGCAACTCTCCTGCTCCGTGTGGGAATGTGGGCAAGGTCCTGGAGCTTCTGCTTCGTTAATTCCAAGGAGTCTGAGCCCCATAGGGCAGAGGTCTGAGTCGTAACTGAGGCTGGAGAGTCCTGGGAGGCTGGCATGTACAACTCCCAGGATCGCATGGACCTTGGAAGAGCATCCAGTCACCACTCTGCTTCCAGGCCAGATCTCGTCAAAGTCAGAAAAAGCGTTGCCTGACTTACTAATTTTAAAAAATCTCCAGAGTTATAGAGAGTCCATAGTTAAGCTATTGAGCAATATGCTCTATTCAGTAACAGAACCACTCTGGAGCCGTTTAGAAAAAACTAAATGAAGGGAAACTTAGCAAGAAGTCTGAGAACTGACTTTAGCACCTGAGCTGCTTTCTTTGGGAAAACCATAGTTTTCATAGTCATGTTCCAATGGGTATAATGTTTCTGTCCTCCACACCACACTGCCCACGAAGGCCTAGCCGGGCAAGAAATTTTTGAAAACAAATACTTATTGCCAAACTACTAAATACAGGGTAAAGCTAAGGATGGTTTTATTTTCAGAGCAAGTGATAGTACCTAAGAAGCTTCGCTGTGAGTATTCAGTAGCTTTCAAATTGTGTCGTTCCTCTGGGGGGTGTCTTGGTTCACATGTGTGTGAATCCCCTCCATGCAGGACGAAAGTCCTTAATCTGGCCAGCTTTCCCAAACCGGAGGAGCATGGTGTTGTTTTAAGGTTTCGCTAGTTCAACATGTTTAAGGACACTTGTCTTCGTGGTGTTAAAAAGGCAGAGCCCATTCATTCTTTTCTTTCAGCTCCCACACGTTCGTTATGACCTTGACAGTGGCCTCGAATCCCACTGGGGTTGTCGGTCCCAGTGTCAGGCCTCCATGTCACTGGGTCAAGAAGCACACAGAGTAAGTGAGATGCATCACAAAGGGGAGAAAGCGATACTTCTGGAAAAGGCTCTGAATCTGACATTTCATTTACAGCTCTGAGTACTTATGTACTTACAGGCCGTTCATGTACCTCCTCATAAGGGAAAGCTAAACATCGCTAAGTAGGAGGGAAAAGGAGCCTAGATTCCATTTTAATTTAAAATAATTGAGAGTGAGTAAATAATTGAGTCTAAAAGCAAGCTACATTGAAGTGAGAGGGGAAGCATAATAATAATTTCTTACCTTGATGAACTTTTTTAAAGTTTTCAAAGTGAACACGTGTCCTGTTTCACATGGGAGGCTGCTAGCTGCCAGATTTGCAGGCCACACAGGTGTTGGAATCCCATTTTAATGATTCTGAGCCTGCGTTCACGGGGGTTAAGTGACTCCTGGCAGAGCCAAGATAAGAATGCAGATCTGTGATTAAAAGCCAATTTAAGGGGCACTGTACTGGAGATTCAGAAACTGGTGGGAACAGTTTCTTACCCGGTCGTTTATTCTCAGTAATTCCCATGATCGATTTGAACCATTCCCCATGGGGGAGGGGTACGAGGAGGAAAACGACGAAAGCACGTTAATGCAGATCAAGCTCCATCAACAAGAGGAACAATCTAGACATATATGTGTTCTCAGAGGCTTGTCCCTGGAGACATTTATCCTCTCCCTGTGACAAATCTGGCCACCACTTCGCCCTAGGGGACCCACTCATGACCTTGCTGCGGTCCTTTGGCCTCAGCCTTTCACTGTGAGGCCCTGTTCTGCCGTCTCAGTCGGTACCGCTCTAGCTTTGCTGTTCATTTTGGAAATAAATGCCAACTTCTTGTGCTTCATTTTCTAGTTCTACAATTTCCATTGGTTGGTTTCTTTGCTGATTTTTTTTTTCATCCATTTCAATGAAATATTTTCCTTTCCTTCATTGAGTATAGTTGCTGTAACACATCCTTTAAAATCCTTATCCCCTAATTCCAACATCTGGGTCATCTTGGGATTGGTTTCCATTGATTTTTTTTTTTCTTGAGACTGAGTCACACTTTCCTGATGATTCTTTTTATAGTAAATGATTTTGGATTATATCCTGGACGTTGTCACTGATTAAAAAAACTCAAGATTTTGTTTTATTTCTCCAAAGAATGGTGGTGTTTTTGCTTCAGCAGGCAGTTAATTTGGTTGGGCTCGAACTGCAAACTCTCCCTCTTGAGCCGAGAGCTCAAATGCTGCTTCCGCTTCAGCTCCTTTATCTTGAGCAGGGCTGCTTAGCGTCCTCCCTACGCATGCCATGCGGCTTCAAGAGTCAGCCAGGGCCTGGGGCAGAGCTCCCAGGGGACTGTAGGGCCCCCTCTCTCTGACTTTTTCCTTTTTAGGATTATCTCCTCACTTGCCAATGACCATGGTTGCCCTGAAGTCTGTCCTGTGGTTCTTCAGGCCAGAAAGACTGTGGATTTTCTATCTGAGTTTTAACCATCCTTTGTGGCACTGACTTGGGCCTTCTCTCAAGCTAAAAGCCACTGAAAACAAGAAACTCACCAGGTGCCATCCTTTCTTTCCAGATTCATCCCTCCCCTCCCCAACACCGCCTTGTGAACCTAGATGCCCTCGGGTCATTGATTTAGGGAAGGAAGGGGGTCCAGAGTTTGTCATTTTTATCTAAGGGATGGTTGAGTCTGGTAGGACCTTACAGAGCCACGCCAGAAAAGAACTCTCTGTTTTATTGCATTTATGCTTCTCTGTATAAGTTTTTGTTTGCAGGAGTGTTCCACTACTGAGAAATGAAACCAAAAGTTTGAAAATCCACTGTACTTATCCAATTTCCAGCCAGTTTTTGAATCCTCTAGCATCACTTCTGAGTGGCCTGCGTGTCTAACCTTCACTGTGAACACTCCCGGGGTGGAGACCTGGCCCCTTTTCCTCTGTGGTTTCTCTCCATACCCTTCAGCTTCCCAAGGCGCAACAGAGGCTCTTTGTCCAAGCCTCCTCAATGGCAGAATTTTGGCAAACCTCCTTGGAAGGAAAAGCTGGTTGAATTCCAGCGGCTAAGTGTTGTGTTCCTTTGATGAACATTTCAAACGGGTGTTTGTACTGGAAGAGGGTGGTAAAGGGAGAAAGTTTGCAACTGAGTCTTTACTTTGACTTCTGGTTGATACTCAAAAGAGCTGGTTGGCGTGGCGCCAGCCTGGGTGCAGGCAGCACTCTGCATCTGAGCTGAGAAGGCCATCAGCCTAGATCATCTGCTGCTGCACTGACCTGCAGAGAAAGGAGACAGGAAGATGACTGAGGTGGTAGGGCCTTGTGGGTGTATTAGAATATAACCCGAGCGATGGTGGTTTAGACCCAAATACAGTGAGAGATTTGGGACATTCAGAAACTGACTAAAGATAGTAGAGGAAAACTACTGTCACATTGGTCATGGTTGTGGAAATGGGAGCCCTCGGCCCCACTCCAAATTTGCCACTAGCTCCATCGCTTGAAGAAGTCCCCTCAACGTTCTCTGGATTTTTCCGTTGGCAGGGATGGATTTCAAGGGGGGACTGCAGACTAAATGGAGAAATGTCCACACGAAGGCAGGTGGAGGAAAGAGAAGTCCTGTCTATAGCCTGGGAGGGGCTTGTTTCTATAGACGGTGGCTAGGAGAGAGAAGAAATCTCTGCTTTTTTCCTTCGTGTCAGGTACTCAGCCTTTCCCAACGTCTGCAGGCTGGGTCTCTGCGAGTGTGTCGTTGGCCTCTATCTCTCTGAGGAGCAGGGTTTTAAAGGTTCGCTTGCGTCAGAACATTGCACGCGGTTTTCAATTAGCCAGTCCCCTGCTAAGGTCGGAATCCGTTCATGCGCCACCTGCGCTCTGCCCTCCGCCCCGCTCTCCTAGTAAGAGAACAAAATCAGAAGTACCAGGTACTCTCTGCCGGTCTCTTTTGCCTTTTTAATTCATTCTCTTTTTTTAAATTTTATTTTTCAGGGTCAAAAGCAACAAATGATACTGTGGATCCCCGGTCGTTTATTCTCAGTAATTCCCACGATCAATTTGAACCATTCCCCATGGAGGAGGGGTACGAGGAGGAGAACAAAAGTATGTTAACTGAAGACACATCAAGCTCCATCAACAGGAACAGTCCGCTTCGAAAGCCGCCTGCGGAGCCCATCTCCAAAGAGGCCTCAGGGTATCTGACCAGCACCTGGTTGACTCTCTTCATCCCCTCTGTCTACACGGGTGTCTTCGTGATAAGCCTGCCTCTCAACATCATGGCCATTGTGTTGTTCATCTTGAAAATGAAGATCAAGAAGCCTGCCATGGTGTACATGTTACACCTGGCCATGGCAGACGTGTTCTTTGTGTCTGTGCTCCCTTTTAAGATCAGCTATTACTTTTCCGGAAGTGATTGGAAATTTGGGTCTGAAATGTGTCGCTTCGTCACTGCAGCGTTTTACTGTAACATGTATGCCTCCATCATGCTCATGACAGTCATAAGCATTGACCGGTTTCTGGCTGTGGTGTACCCTATCCGGTCCCTCTCCTGGCGCACGCTGGGGAGGGCGTCCTTCACGTGCCTGGCCATCTGGGCTCTGGCCATCGCGGGGGTGGTGCCTCTTCTCCTCCAGGAGCAGACCACCCGGGTGCCGGGGCTCAACATAACCACTTGTCATGACGTGCTCAACAAGACGCTGCTGGAAGGTTACTATGCCTATTACTTCTCAGCCTTCTCTGCCGTCTTCTTTTTTGTGCCGTTGATCATTTCCACAGTCTGTTACGTGTCTATCATTCGATGTCTTAGCTCTTCCGCAGTTGCCAACCAGAGCAAGAAGTCCCGGGCTTTGTTCTTATCGGCTGCTGTTTTCTGCATCTTCATTGTTTGCTTCGGACCCACAAACGTCCTCCTGATTCTGCACTATTCGTTCCTGTTTCCGATTTCCACGACAGAGGCTGCCTACTTTGCTTACCTCCTCTGTGTCTGTGTCAGCAGCATAAGCTGTTGCATTGACCCCTTGATCTACTATTACGCTTCCTCCGAGTGCCAGCGGCACCTCTACAGCATCTTCTGCTGCAAAGAAAGTCCCGACCCCAGCAGTTCTAACAGCAGCGGTCAGCTCATGGCGAGTAAAATGGATACGTGCTCTAGTAACCTGAGCAACAGCATATACAAAAAGCTGTTAGCTTAGGAAAAGGGACTGCCAGTGAGTTAAAAAGAAAAGGTTAAAAAAAACCTACATAACCTGAGGATTCTACTAGTCCTTGCCAAAACAGTATTTACTTCACCGTCAAAAACAGGAAATGTATGATCTGCATGCCTCCTTCTTAGGAGAGCCATTAAGCATATTTATTTGTTCATTACAGGAAAAGATAACGGGAATAGAAAACGACGTTGTTCCCAGGGAGTGTTGCCAATGCTGCAGTAGTAACTGGATGTCACTTTTTGATGTATGTACATTCATGTACATACACACACTTGTGTCACCTGCAGTGCAGTATAGATGAGGCACTTTGAACCCCTCCTTTTTTTTCCCCCCAGAGATTATGGAAATAAACTCTGATTCTCTGATTTCATAGGCAAAGTTTAGGTTGGTGCAGTTCAGGCCTCAACACCTGGAGCTGTCCATCAGTAGTGAGCGATTCTCTAGTTTGGACTTACCCAGTTTTTGCAAATAAGTGTATCTTGAAATTGTTCAGCAGCAATGTTTAAGTTATTGAGGGATAAGACAGTATTTGTGTGTAGAAAAAGTTCTACTGTTTTTCATTCTAAACATATCAAAGTTTGAATTCCTTAAATTGCGAAAACAGATGATATGGGTAGCATTTTGGATGTTTTACATGCTGTATACGTAGACCA